>NC_067146.1:69710943-70440943 GCF_903995435.1 Acomys russatus | reverse complement strand
CTCTACAAATAAAGTCCCAAATATATCAATACTTTCTATTGTGCTAAGACAATGGGAAACCTCCAACTTGAGAATTATCAAGATTGTAATAGTCAAATGTCTTCCATAAATAAATACAAACAGCAATAGTATATATCACATTGATAGTTTAAGCAGTTTTAATTCTTTTGAAATACCCACATATACACAGTTGCTAAAGAAAGCAACGAAGTTGTCTCTGCGCTGTAGGAAGTGGAAAGTCATGTGTTGTTGCAACCAACATCATCTTGTAGCATGTTTAGGAACATGACCAATTATTACATAATGCCTCATTATATATTCTAATACCAAAACTGAGTGGAATGCACTATATTCAATGTAATCTTTTTAAGTTGTATAATTATAATCAGTTTAGAACCATGAACCAAACCAAACTTGTATACAAAGCAGCCTTAACCAACAATCTGGTAGATGCTATAGTTTGGTTGTTCTTATTATAAAATCTTGAGTTTTAAAGATTAAATAAGTAGATAGTATAATTAAAGTTAATACATCTACTAAAAGGACAAAATATAGAGATGGGCAGTACCAAATGCTGGTGAGCATGCAAAGCCACTGGGGCAAATGCAAAATTATACAGCCATAGTAGAAAACAATTTGTTAGTTTCTCATGCAGATCCTACTACCAGCCAAAATGAAAACTCCCTCAATATGTGTACATGGGAGCAGGAGGAAACTTGCCAGGAGCTAGCAGTGTACTGTAGCCTACGACTGTAGAGCTAGTGCCAGCTACACGTACCTATTAAGGCACACCAAACTTTGGAGATACATATATATGTTTCTCTCTCTGTGTGTGTGTGTGTGTGTGTGTGTGTGTGTGTGTGTGTGTGTGTGTTCTTTTCTATGGCAGGTAGAAAAGAAGCTTAGCAATTCAGAAATAAATCTAATTTCTAGCAGAGTCTGTGTCTCTGGTAGTTTGGCATTGCATAATTGCCATTGGAAAAGGATTCTTAAAAGGGAAAAATGATGGAAATACACTTTTTCAGGAAATTATTTCTGAAATGTGTGTGTGTGTGTGTGTGTGTGTGTGATTGACTTAAAAGAATAAGTAGGGTCGGGTGCGGTGGCGCCCACTTTTAACCCAGGCACTTGGGAGGCAGAGGCAGGAGAATCACTGTGAGTTCAAGGCCAGACTGGTCTACAAAGTGAGTCCAGGACAGTCAAGGATACACAAAGAAACCCTGTCTCAATCCCCCCCCCACCCGCCACCACCCACAAAAAAAAAAAAAAAAAAAAGAATGAGTAGGAAAATATCACAAGAGCAAAAGTAACCAGCTTATTTTCTATATTGTCACAAACATTTATTTTGAAGCCAGTGATTTGAATAACCCAAATGCATTAACAGCTTAGTCCAACAAACTAAAATACTTAACTGTACAATAAAGCTTGACCCTACAGTTTAAGAACCAGTGAGTCTAACTCAGAAATGGCAACTACAAAACACCAAAATACTTTAAAAAGACATTACTCTTCTCAACATTTTATCATTTGTAGAGTTGAAAAAATTATCTAATATAAATTATCCAATCTGAAGATAAAAGTGAGTGAACCGCTCCAAGATCTACAGAAATAAGGCACTTTGGTTCAATTAAATTATTTCCCTGCAGGCAATGTCTTTTCAATCTGAGCTAATGACATCATTTAAGGAGGATGGTCCATTTAACTAAAAGGATCTTTTACAAGGCAGACAGACAGAAGGCAATCTAAGAATGTTTGCAAGGACTTTCAATATTTCAAAATTATAATGGTGAAATGCCTACATAAAATTCTTAAGGTTAGATATTAATCAATTTGTTCCAGAAATAATTTTCTGAAAAAGCATACTAATTTCTCCTTTTAAAGAATCCTCTCCCATGGCAATTAGGCAATGGCAAACTAGCAGTGACACAGACTCATAGGAATTAGGGTCTTGTTTCTGAATTGCTCAGCTTCTTTCCTACCTGCTGTTTCCAAAATAACTCTCCCCAGGTCCAATAGTCTTACTTGTATCTGACCCTGAACTTCCTGCCTGTGAAGCAAGCAAAGGTACATTTGCCAATTATCTTTAACTGAACAAGCTTGGCCAGAAATTAAACTGTTAATTTTCTAGATTTGGGAGACCTTAAGTTGGCTCTTGCCTTAACCCTGTGACTTGCAGTCCAAAATTAAGAGCCTAAAGTGGGCTTTCCTTCCATAAAAACCCCTACTACTCAGTGTCCAGGGAAGAGAAACCACTGTACCACAACACCTTTGTGGAAAGACTGAAGATGCAAACCAAATAATAAATACGTTCTCTCAAATGTTTTCCCTCATATTTATTTTCTATTATTATAATAGAAATATTATAATAGTTAAGCCTTATTTTCTCTTAAAGGTATGCACACACAGACTGGCCATATGGAAGCCTAGTACTATGGAAGGTTCCTAAAATATACACATATATGAAAGGAATTTAAATAGTATCACTATATAATGAGGGAGACAATGTCCCAACTAAACATCTTAAGGCACAAAGTAAAACCTCCAGTGAAGGAATGGGTTAGATCTTATTGACTTGTTGACCAAAGGGGTCCAACAGATACCTCCTACCCCAAACATCACAAGCTACTGCCAAGGCTATCTGTTACTCTCCACAACCTGAGGATAAGGCCCTGTACTAGCTGGTTTTGTACCACAAGCTAGAGTCATCAGAGAGTCCAATAGGGGAGGGCCCAGCTTATCGTGGGTGGTGCCATCCCTGGGCTGCTGGTGCTGAGTTTTGTGAGAAAGCTGGCTGAGCAAGCCAGTATGCAGCAGCCTTCTGAGGCCTCTGCGTCAGCTCCTGCCTCCAGGATCCTGCCTTGCATGAGTTCCTATTCTCAATGGACTATGATCTGGAAGTATAAGATGAGTTCTTTCTCCCCAACTTGCTTTTTGGTTATGGTGTTTTGTCGAAGCAATAAAAAACCCTAAGACAGGTCATATTACTTAAGACACCATTACTTGGGTTATCAAAAATGGAAAATTAAACTGTTACCGCTACTACTGACTATCATGGTGCAGGAAGGCACTCTGCTTGCCATTGGAAAAGAAAAGTAATCATCAGTACCATCCAGCTACAAACCCTGAGGCCTATAACAGTGACCTGCCTACAAGATCTGCGAATGAGACAGAGCCCATACCTGACACTGCGCTGGTGGCCAAGATCCTGAGACAAGAGCCTATTGGTTACGGGCCTAAGAGGAAACCTACTGCTATTATCCTTTTAGAAAAACAGCAGTAAAATGACTCCTGATGACACGTTGTTATACCCATCGACCAGTGCGTCACTCAACCCTCATCAGCGAAACTTCTTCTTGTAGTAGATATAACTGACATAGAGACCCGGAAATGGACACTGTGCAGACAGCGGGAAGCTTTTGAGTGCATTCCTAAATAGGAGGTCTTTATTGAACTCCTCCACTCAAGGCCCAGGGACCGATGGAGGTAGAAAGATTTTAAGAGCCAGAGGTGGTAGACAACTCCACGGAAACAGTATCCTCCAGACACAACAGGACTGATGCACACATGAACTCACAGAGACTATGACAGCACACATTAGACTTGCACAACTTTGAACCAGACAAAATCCTTGCACTGAGAAGGGGAAGCAGACGCAAAGTCCCACCCCTAGCCAAGAGGGTATTTGCAGTTGATACTTGCTGGAAAAGGTAAATTCCATTTTTTCCAATGGAGTGTCACTGGGTACATCCACATTCCAGGGCAGGCTTCATGTCTAGTAATTGGAGTAATTGGCTAATACAAAATAGGTTCCGTAGTGTTTTGTGTAATTTTTGTTTTGGCTTGGTTTTTTTTTTTGGGGGGGGGGGGACTTACTATATTTTGTTTTTGAGAGAGAAAGAACATAAAGTTGGGTGGACAGGTGGTGGGAAGGATCTGGGAGATTCTGAGGGAGGGAAAAATGATCAAAATATATTTTATGAAAAAAAGCAGGTGCATAAAATACAGAACTATCAAATGAGTCCAGTTTTACACTTGCTAATATTGACAAAGTCTGTAAAGCAAGAAGATAGAGGTTTTAGAAACAGTTAATTACCTGGCTGTCAGGAAGTGTACGTGTCTTAGAAAATCAGAACTTACAAAATAAGCAAGAGGCTCAAGTTCAATCCTAGAATCCATGTAACCCCAGAACTCAGCAGGTGGGGTTAAGAGGACCATGGAGGACTTTTTGTTGGCATCTTGGCAGAAAAATAGGAGCTCCGGGTGAATGGAGAGGCCACCTTATTTCCAGGGAGTAAGTGGAGAGTTCAAGAAGTACACCTCCATTACTACAAGGACAGTAAGGTAGAAAGGACATCCAAGGATGGAAACACACACACACACACACACACACACACACACACACACAAGAAAACCAAAGCAAATTAAGAGATTGGTTAAGTATTTATGAAGAATTTGATATATGAGCTGAAATTGCTTCACTTAATACTTTCTCTTGGGAAATGGTCACATAAAATTAAAGGATAAAAATCTTGAAAGTCACTTGGGTCTGGATGATTAAGCCATCATTCCCATGAATCAAAATTCTAAAAGGTGATCTGTATGGAGTAGGTTTTTGTTTGTTTGTTTGTTCATTTTAAAAATGGTATCATTCATTTTCTTTCATATTTCTAACATTGGATGTAGGTAAAATTTGACTTTTGTCTATCGAAACAATAAAGCTGATCTATTTTACCTATAATTTCTCAATAATCCAAGACATGAAGAAAAGTGAATAAAAGATCAGACAAAATAAGGTTTGCCGTGAGATAACATGTTTGCGTAACAAGGAGAGTTGTAGTACATAAGCAGAAAAAGTCCTAACAGCCATCAGAAGAGGCACAGAGACTCGCTGCTACTCTGGCTCCTTCTTCAGTTTATACAGTCAAGTCCTCCCATCTCTGGAAGGCAAGGCAAGTGTCTCATCAGTTGCGACATGTAAAACTAGTGTGTGAGAGTCAGATGCTGCTCCTGTCCTGTCAATAAATTTTCCTTTGATGAATGAATGCACTAAGTCGTATCGCTTTTCCCCACCAGACAGCCTCAAGCTTTTTAATAAGATTAAAATATAAGTATTACACACTTTTATTTTATCTTAGATCAAAGATGGGCAAATTCATACGTGGATCTTTGAATTTACTTCTTAGTATTTCATCTTTATAGCTTTAGAAGAAATAAACTTACTTTACCAGTGTCTATTAGCAAGGTACAATTGTAAGCCCTGTTAGTGAAACCCAAGGGTTCCAGCCACCAAGAGATGAAGTATAAACAACACATGCCAGTGAAGTCCGGAACCAGACAACAAGACCAAGAACCACTCCTTTGTAGAAGGACAGAGAATCAGCTGGCAGAGTCTCAAGTGTGAAACTTAGGATGCTGCCTAACTCAACAGTCTCCCCAGCTCCTTCATGTTCACACCAAATACATCCGCAGAGGTTAACTGAGGCTGTTAAATGAAGAGTTCTTTGTTAAATACAAATGAAAGGACACCTCCGCCATGCCTTTTGCTTCTTCCCCATGAGTAGAGCACAGTTTCTGGGTAAATGACTATAACAAGACCAGAGAAGAGAAAGGCAGAAGGGAGGCCAGCAGTAATGGGGGAAGCAGGTGTCTTCATGATGAATCATGAGTGTACTCGGCTCCTTCTGTTGCTTTCTAACTGCAACACTCCAGGTTGTGTATATCTGTTGGTGTCAGGCTGTGCTGTGTGCGCATGTCGGAGTGTCAGTTCACCAGCGTGAAGGCCAGACATGTCTTTTTTCAACTGCTCTCCACAATGATGTTTTTGAAGCCAAGTCTCTTCCCGAACCTGAAGTTCCCTCACTTGCCGAGGCTGGCTGGTCCTCCTGTCTCTGCCCCACGTATACCCACCAGCACTAGGGTTACAGGAGCACGTGACCATGCCTGGTTTTCTGTGGGTTCTAGATATCTGATCTAATAGGCACTTCTTGCTTGTGTAGTAGGCACTTAATCAACTGTGCCATCTCCCCAGCCCCTATATGATTTACTTTTTAAATCGTTAGTACACCGTTTTAAACAAGGAAGAAACGTTTATTGATGATTTGGTAATACTGTCTCTGTCATTTTTGCATTTTGGAAGCTGCTATCCTGCACTTCCAATGTACTCAGGTAATTAAGTTTTATTCCTTCTCAAGTCTCTGATGGGGTTGAAGAACAGATAGTTTATAGTCTTTTTAATTAAGCATAGTTGTTTAGGGGATAAGAGGTTTTTAGGTCTAGACAGATGTTTTAAATTGATAGAGATGAGATATGACAGATATTGGTTTACATTCAGAATTTTATACTCACCAACATAGGAAAGATGATATCTGCAAGGTTGCCAAATACAATTGGCCAAAATACCATGAATGTAACATTAATATAATCCCTGATTGTTTCGTGGTTCTTCTTGTTGTACGTAGCTTATTTTATTTATGTGTAATAATATAAGTGTATATGCCAAAATAAAAGAATTGTGATGGATTCACTTTTAACATGGCTCTAAAAATTGATTGCTGATGTTTGTTAAATGGATGTATAATTAAGCTGCCCTCAAAAAAATTTTTAAAAGTTTAGTAAGGGGAGGAAACTAGCATTTATGGGATATGTGCAAAATATTGGAGGAGATGGGTGTTGTAGTTTTTTATCATGGTTCTTTTGCTTAGACACCTGTATGTGGATCTGTTCTTAGCACATAATAAATACACAGTCAATACAGTCAAAAATATATATTTTTGAACCCTTAACATGAAGAGAATGTTTAATAAAGACTGTGCCAAAATTTAAATGAGCAATGTGTAAAAGATCATTTGTGGGGGCTAGAGAGGGGGCACTTGTACTTGCAGAGGATCTGGGTTCAGTTTCTAGGCCCCACATAGCTGCCCACAACTGTCCTGTCCACAACTCCAGTTCTAGGGCATTTGATGCCCTCTTTTGACCTTGACACCAGGCGTGAATGTGTTGTTGGTACAAAGACATACAATCAAGCAAAATACTCACACACAAAAAAAAATAAAAATAAAAATAAAACATTTAAAACATTATTTATATAAAAAAAAAGTACAACTAATGAATTAAAATATGAGAAAATATAGCACGTTTTTGCATTAAATAAATGCAATTTAAAAACAATAAAATACAATGCTTGAAAAATTAACAGCCATTATTCAGAGAAAAACATTTAATATCATATTTCTTATATACACAACTATCTCTAGCAGATCTCTAACACAATTTTATCTCAGGTTATCTTTTAAAACTCAAATTAAAAGGCAGCATATCAACTTTGAGATCATATATACAGAAATATAAGATACTTCTGGCAGGAGTTATTTCTGCTATCTTGTTACTGCAGGCTTCTTTTAATTTCTTTAAGCATCTCAGTTGTTGACAATTTTAAAATACATTCCTAAATTCCTTGACATTCTTTCCTTTACAAGATAGAACCTGATGACTTTCCCCTCGAATGTGGGTCAACTCAGCGACTTGCTGAGAAAGGCTGAAGTGGTGCAATGTGAAACTGAGACGAGGTGAGGATATAAATTCCACTCGGATCTTTCTTGTGTCCTCACACACACAACCAATCAAGTGTCCAGGAGAAAGCATCCCACTAGTGAGCATTCAGAAAGATCAAGAACAAAGCTGCAAAACTTCTAATGACCTAGCCCCAACAGTCCCATGTTACCACTCCCAGAGATACAAACAGAAACAGTCACTGACTTCCCCCTCTGGGCATTCCAAGGGCAATGTTTCACCAGAGCATCAACACATTAGGACTGAGCTCTTTGTTTCAGTATCACTCTCCTGAAAGGAAACTGTGCTTCTTAGAGCAAGGGCTGATCACAGACTGGAACAAGGAAAAACAAGGTAAATCTACAACATTGTGTTATACAAAGACCTCAAAAAATGATGGGCAACTCTTATATTTATGGTTGTGAGCCTAGCCTTTAACAGCTGAGCCATCAAGAGCACCAGACTTGGGGGGGTGTAATCTCCGGCAACTTGCATGCCCTCTGAAAGAAGGGTTTTCTGTGCTGTGAAACGCATAGAACTTATACTTTGCCGTGCACAACTGTTCTGCAATTGATATTGTGTGAAACCTGGGAGGGTGGTCTTTGGGTGTTCTCAGGGGCCAATGGTAATCTTGGTTGAGGAGCCAGCTTGTGGTGGGGAGTTTCACCTGGGCCTCCGCTCTCTTAACTACATAAACATTTATCTGTATCTCTATGTCCTGGTCTGGGGGCAGGAGGAATCTGCAAAGACCACCAGTCTTACTTTACCTTACACACTTCACAAGGCTCTAAGATGTGAAGAGTTTACTTGGATTGCAGTAGCCCATTGGTTGTCCATATATTTAAATAAAATGGTCTACAAACTATTTTCAAACAAACAAACAAACAAACAAAATGATGGGCATAGATTCTGAGAACCCAGAAGTCCCATCTAGAATAAGTTCAAATTCAAATAATGTCATCAAAATGGTGACATTAAACTGTAGTCAAGTACTATAACATAGGAAATAAAATTATAATCTGTAAGATATAACAAACAGATAAACAGATATAACAAACAGATAAACACCTAGTGGATCTGCATAAGGGGAATATGAGAATCACTTATATTACTGCTGCAACTTTCTTAAACATATAAATTTTATCAAAGAAAAAGCTAAAAAAAAAATATAAAGAAGAAAATATTAACTTCACAGTGGATAAACTTAACAGACACTACTTCAGACAGGTGATGCAGGTTAACATCAAAAGTGATGTCATACTGATGTGTGCACTTGGATGTGTGTACCATGAGAGTGACACTTTCAAGTCACCACCTACCCTAGACCCATGATCCTAACTTAATCATAAGAAAACAAGAGACAAATCCCAACTGAGGGGCACTGTACAACATAAATAATGCTCCCCAAGACTGTCAGGCCCACAAAGAACAAAGAACATCTGAGGACATGTTCTAGCTAAGAGAGGCCTGCGACACAATGACTAATGTGTGACTTCTGGATGAAATGTTGTAATAGCAAAAGAACATTAAAGGAAAACCAGGAAAATCTGAATTAAGTATGGACTTCCATTAATAATGCACCAAACCAACTAACCTGCACTAGGACCAGTGACAATGCCAGCCTTGTCGGGTTTTGCTGGCTTCCAGGTCCCATACCTGTTGCTTCTGAATGCCTCTCCACCTCTCTTTTCATTACTTAAAAATTATAGCATAAAAATTTAAATGTTGATAATAAAAGTATATTTTATATACCAGCTGTATAATACATGTCATTCAGTAGAAAGTGTATATCAGAAAAAGAATTAGCTACCAAACCGACAAAAGAGCACCCTTCTAAGACTGTCCTCACTAATAAGGCCACCCAGTGCACAGGCCTCTGAAGGCTCACTACCCTAAGATTACACTCCACTGTTTCTGAGAGCTAAATTAAAAAGCAGTCCACAATTAAGTACTTATTGCCTTACTCGCTTGTGTTTTATGTTATATTCATAAACTTGTAACACCTGCTCTATAAGCATCTTGTGCTTTTGAAAAGAAATTAAAATTTCTCTATTAGTCCAGGTAAAATTATAATAAGAAATTTTGTATGAGAAAAAGAACAATCATGTACTTTGAATCCACACACTACTAGTTTGGGGACAGTAGGTGGTACAGGTTACCACTAGTTCCCTTCTTTAAGGAAAACAGCAGCTATGTGACAGCATTACAATGAAGTTCAGCCTTACTAACATCTACGTGCACTAATACATTTTCATATCTATCCTTACAAAAGGATTTCATTGCCATGATAAAGCACCATAACATAGGCAATTTATAAAAGCAAGCATTAAAGTGGGACTCAAAGTTCCAAAGGGTTAGATTCCATGACCATTTGAGGTGTGTGGCAGCAGGTAGGCACGGCTCTAGAGCAGCAGCTAAGAGATTACATATTGAGAGAACCACCATGAGACAGAGAGAGGGAGGGGGGAGGAAGGGGAATATGGGGGAGGGAAGAAGAGAGAGAGAATGGCCTGTGCATTTGAGAGCTCAAAGCCCACCTCCAGTGGCACACCTTCAATGTTCCCTAATCCTTCCCAAACAGTTCCATTACCTGGGAACCAAGCAATCTCCTGTGTGAGCCTGTGGGCCCCATGCTTATTCAAACTGCCACAAAACCAGCATAAGATTCCTATCATCTCAGGAGTCTCTCATATTACAAAAACAGATTCATTTTTTTTAAAGCAGATGAATAAGAAGATACTTAAATGATTTAAATTTTATACTAATGTTAATATTAATAAATCCTTTAAAGAAAATATATACATGTTGTGAGGAGACTGTATTTCACAAACTGGAATCAGGAGACTAATGCTTGGGACCCAGTGTAATGGAGGCAGGTTACACTGCCCCGGGAGCACAGATACTAGAATGAGGTTGGTTTGAATCCTGGTTTCTCACTTCCTAGCTGTGTGACCAGTCTAAATCTCAGTTTATCAGCAAATGATGAAATACTTCCCATATCACAATGTCGTGAGAATTAGACATATGAGAAAATCTAGCACAGTGCCCAGTCAGTCACAGCCCCAAAGTGGTAGCTGCAGGTAGGCATGGTGACAGCATTAATTACACACCTGACCAGAAAAACCACTTAACCTGTTCTATAACTAAATGTTCACCAATACGATGGATAAGAAAGTAGCAAAACAAATTACTTGCCAAGTTCCTTCTTATGGTTAGAATCAAGAAACATTAAGTCAACTTCTTCAAATCACCTAGATCCACCACTTATTAAATTAGGAAACAATCTATTATTGCAAATTATGTTCAGGTTCACAAATAAAATTTGCACAGGTTAGCTCATTTTGGAGTTTAATCCGTCAAATGGGTATATTGTCATTATATTATTCTAGTGAGAACATGAACTTAAAGGTAACAGGTACTTCAGTAAGTGAGATATAGAAGAAATGTAACCTAACACAGGAAAGGCCCTAAATGAACAAAGCCAGAGCAAACATCTCAATGGTAAAACGTTTTATGTCTCCTAGAATACACACCCACCACTTACAGTTGACATATTAGTAAGTCCTGGCTGGTGTCATTAGGCAAGAGAAATGTAAAAACACAAGTTAGGAAAAATGTTAAACTATATGTCTCTAAATGACAGGGTCTCATATACAGAAAACCCTAAGAACTGCACTTCCCCACCCCCCAAAAAAACCACCCTATTAAAACAAACATTAATTCAATAAAGTTACAAGATACAAAACTCAACATTGACACAACAAAAGCATTTCTATATACAATGAAAGCTCCCCTCCACCTTCCAAAAGTAATCAGACAAATAATACCATTTATAATAGCTACAAATATGCACATGTACATTGCACACACAAACATATAAATATATACATATATATGTATACACATACAGTGAATGAGCTGGGCATAGTGATTTTAAAAGAAGAGTAATCAGCATTCAGGAGCTAGCTGAGCCATGATGAAAGTTCAAGGCCAGCCTGGGTTATATAATAAGACCTTAATCTCAAAAAGAGAAAAGGAAGGGAAGGGAGGGAAGAAAAAAGGAGGAAAAACAGGAGGTGGGGAGGTGGTGGAACATAATGAAACACAGCATGGTACTAGCAGAATAAAGACACCAGAAATAAATCTACACATTTACTATAGATTAATTTTTACAAAGATGCTAAGTACATAGAGTGGGGAAAGGATAACATTTTCTATAAATTATGCTATGGAAAGGGAATTTCAATATGAAAAGGGAAGAAAAAGTAGGTCCACAACTCACATCATACACAAAAATCAACTAAAAATGTGTTAAAGACATAGACACAAGAAATAAAAGTACTAGAAGAAAACAGGGGGAAATCTTCAAGGCGTTGTGTCGGCAGACAATTGGGGTAGGACCTCAAAATCATAGGCAATAGAAGCAATAATAAATAAATGAGGTCTCATCAAGCTGAAAGGTTTCCAACAGCAAAGACAACAGATAAGTAAGGAGAGATGGGAAAGTATGCCTGCAAATCACACAGCAGATACAGAGTTGATACACAAAATATTTAAGGAACATAGCCCAATATTTCAAAAATGTATTAAAAATTGGCAAACAACTTAAATTGACATATCACAAAGGAAGACACATATCTAGCCCTTAAGTACAAGAAAAAAAGTTCAACATTATCCATCATCATGGGGATCCAAGTTAATCACAAATATATATATATATATATATATATATATATATTATATATATATATATATATATATATATATATATATATATATATATTCTCATACTTTAGGAAAATGTCTAAAAAAAAAAAAAAAAAAAAAAAAGATGGAAGAGAACTGGTGTTGGCAAAGATGTGGAGCAGAGACATTTCCTGCACAGTACTGACAGGAATGTAAGTGAATCCAACCCTTATGTTAAACAGCATGGAGTTTTCCTCAAAAACTTAGAAACACACCACTCATAAGTAAGTATATCTTTCAGGGTCTGGGTTAACTCAGGATGATCATCTCTAGTTCCATCCATTTGCTTGCACATTTCAGGATTTCCTTGTTTTTAATAGCTGTGTAGTATTCCATAGTCTAAATGTACCAGTTCTTTTATCCATTCTTCAACTGAGGGACATCTAGGTTGTTTCCAGGTTCTGGCTATTATGAATAAGGCTGCTATGAACATGGTTGAGCATATGTCCTTGTTGTGTGGTGGAGCATCTTTTGGGTATATTCCAAGGAGTGGAATAGCTGGGTCTTGGGGAAGCCCTATACCCAGTTTTCTGAGAAAGCGCCAGATAGATTTCCAAAGTGGATGTACCAGTTTGCATTCCCACCAGCAATGAAGGAGTGTTCTCCTTTCTCCACATCCTCGCCAGCATGCGCTGTAACTTGAGTTTTTGATCTTAGCCATTCTGATGGGTGTAAGATGGAATCTCAGAATCGCTTTGATTTGCATTTCTCAGATGATTAAGGACACTGAGCATTTCTTTAGGTGTTTCTCAGCCATTTGATATTCCTCTGTTGAGAATTCTCTGTTTAGTTCTGAGCCCCATTTCTTAATTGGGTTATTTGGTTTGGTGGTGTTTAATTTCTTGAGCTCTTTATATATTTTGGATATAGCCCTTTGTCAGATGTAGGGGTGGTGAAGATCTTTTCAGTAAAAAGGCTGTTGCTTTGTTCTGTTGACAGTGTCTTCTGCCTTACAGAAGCTTCTCAGCAATTGGACACTAGCCCAACAGAGATGTCCCCTGAAATCTTCACTTAGCCAGAGATTGGGACATCCTATTGGGATGCTAGGTGAGAGAGGTAAGGAAGAATGGAGAAACAGAAGGATCCAGAGGGTCCTAGAAACCTACAAGAAGACCATTAAGGCTGGTGGATCTGGACCCAGACTGGTCAGCTCAAACTACTGTATCAACAAAGGACAATGCATGCAGTAAACTTAGACCTCCCTATCCAGATCTAGTCAATGGACAGCACATTCTCCACAATTGTGTGGAGAGCAGGGACTGACTTGGACGTGAACTCTGGTGTCCCCTATCTGACCCCTTTCTCTTGGTGGGGAGATCAGGTGACACTCAGAGGAAGAGTAAGCAGGCTACCAGGAAGAAACCTGATAGGCTGTGATCTTATAGTAGGGGAAGAGGTCCCCTTCTGTCACAGACCTAGGGGAAGGGAATGGGATGAAAGAGGGAGGGAGGGGGAACAGGAAGATACAACTGAGATGTAATCTGGATAAATTACTTAAATATTTTTTAAATTTAAAATAAAACCATATTACTCTAATCCCTAATAGGCTATAGATTAGGTATATATGGTCTAATAGGTGTATATGTCATGGCTATGAAATCCTAAAGTCTCACAGATATGTGCACTCTCATACTCACTGCATCAGTCTTCAGAACAGCCAAGATGTGGGTCAACCTCAGTGTCCATTAGCAGGGAAATAAAGAGAATGAAAAAAAAAAAAAAAATATATATATATATATATATGCTAGTAATTGGCTTTAAAGAGGAAAAAATCCTCACCACAACCTAGCAATCATTATGTTAAATACTTAGACACTGAAAGGCACCATCCCAATGCGACAGAGTGTTAGAAGTTAGACTCACAGAAATAGTAAAATGGAGGCTTACCAGAAACGGTGTGCTGGGATGGGGGTGGGATAGGAGGAAGGGGGAAGTTGGCCAAAGACACGAAGTTTCCATTAGTGAGGAGTAAGTTCAAGAGAGCTATTGCACATCTTGGCAGCTAAGCTCTACAATAGATACTTGAAAACTGCAAAGAGAATAAATCTCAAATATTTATACCACCCAAAAGAAATGAGGTATACATACATTAACCAGCTTGATTTGATTCCACAATGTACATCTAAGTTAAAACATCATATACCCTACCCCCAAACACACACATAAAATTTTGTCAGCTAAGAGTCTTTAATAAAAATAGGAAGCCAAGGACTTGAACTGGGTCCCAAGGCTGGTATCAGAGATCGTCTGCCCTGTTAGCCTCTGAAGCACAGGGTCCTAGAAGCCACAAGACTGTAAAGCAGGTGGGAGCTCTGCAGGAGAAATACTAGACTGTAGAGAAACGCCGGGCCTAAACATTCCTCTCTCCTCCTCATCGCTACTGCTGTGTGACTTCGAGCAAATCATCTAACGGTGCTGGGCCACAGTTTCTTCAGTGAGAAAACAGCAATTCTGATTTGTTTACTAACTTGACCTTTAAGCCCTGAACATTGAAATTTCTGGTAAAAACAGATGGCAAAATGTGGCCACCTCAACCCTATGACCTTACTCCTTGCCTAAGCCTGTGTCTTCCTTACCTAGAAAATACTAGAAAGGCTCTGTTCCAGCTCATCTGCATGGCAAAATAGACCCATAAGTTGGCTTAAGTCCAAAAACCACCACTATATTTATGTTTGCCATGAAAAATGAGAGAGGAGCCTCCATAACGAACGGACCCCTCAACCTGAGGTGCTGACTGCTGTAAAGTCTACTAAGAAAACTACCATGGCTGTATCCCCCAAAACAAGGAGGGGAAGGCATTTAAATGCTATGTGACACTACAGACATACACACATGATTTTCATGCAGTAGATTCGAGTTTTTAAGTGCCATTTTTGAGCTCTCTGCAAGAGTTTAGTAATTTAAAGATCATTTTCCTTATTACACCAAACTCTCATAATTTACCTTATAAATAATTCTAATTTATATAGCATCAAATGCATACCCTAACTTTGGTAATTTAGTTGCAGGCATGTTAATTTTTAAACGATTTAAAACCATTCTTAAAAGTGTTTTCCTTTTTCTCCTAGCGCTCCAATTTGTTTTTAAAGGACTACTTCAAACATGTTAGCTGAAATTGCACAGGGACAGCTGCCTGATACGCTGGGCATATTACCGCCTTGCAGTGCTGAATTACTCACCCTCGTTCCTCTTCCCTTTTTTGGAATCTAGCTTGTCACTAAAGCAGCTATTTATTAGTGAGTAAATACAGTGATGGTCATATTATGCATACTGATATGCCCTAAGGTCCCTTTATTGGGAAATGAGAGTATTTGCCCATATACACTTTATGTCTACGTTAATGTCTGCACTTGCTTTAACTTCCCCTGAGTCCCAAAGCACATCTGAAGATTTGCTAACTGGAAAAATCACACCAATGCACTTTTTTGTTGATCATCTTAAATTATCTGACATAAATTTCAGAGGCAAAAAAAATATATCTTAAAGCATTCTGTGTTCTAAATATGACATCATACAATATTTGAAACAACTTTATATTCATATTATATATAAATTTCATCTTACCATGAACCATACAAACTAAACAAAATAATGACTTTACATTTATACATTGGTTCAACTAGTTTTTGCACTATTCCCTTAAGGTTTTATAGGTAAATAATTTTCCTTTAAAAAAAGTATTAAAATGCAATATACAATTAACACCATCACTGGTAATATCAGTTCCTTAAAAATCTTAAAACTCAAGGCCAAACTATATAATTTAAATAATTTTAAAATGCCATAAACCCACGTTTAAAAAAGAAAACAACAACAGCAACAAAACTAGTTTTCTTCTCACCCTGGGTTCCCAGGAACATGTAAACCAGACTGTGTTCCCCACGTTTCTCTTTTCTCACTTGTTTAACTGCTGAGTTATAAATACCTTTGTCTACTGCTGGAGACACAAACATCTATTTTATTCTATAGATTCACTCCTGTAAGAACTGCATTCTAAAGCTTGCATCCACAATCCACTCAGAATTCAAAAATCTGACTTATTTTCATATAAAAATTAGTTCTTGGATCAAAAAGGCCATACATAAGCTATTTACACCAACTCTTAACAGTATTAGTTAAATTTTAACTAGTATTAATTACAGTTTGAAAGTACACATCTGGAACACACACATCAAATTTTATTTTCTATCATTGAACATGGTAGGCAGAAAAGTAATAGCACTCTATCATATTCATGCATTGCGAACCTTGCTGATATGCATATTAAAATTCTAGTACCCTGGGATTTCAATGCTGATTTACATTAGGCACACATTTGGTTTACATTTTTCTTTAGAAATTGGAATATGAAACTACAATTTCTAATGTCAATAAAAACTACAAAAATTGGTTATAAGCTTGCCTTGTATTAGAACCTCTTTTGTCCATCAATCAACAATAAAGTATTATTCTACCATCACAAAAGGGAAACCTTCAGAGGCGGTAGAGGACTATGGGCTGTGCAAATGTGCAGTTGCTAAGAAGCAAATATGCCTCTCTTCTAATCAAATAGCCCAGCTCAGCAATGCCGCTGGCTTGGGGCAAGAAGCAAATTCCACCAGCCACAAACTTAGAAACAGCCTTGAATTATTTGTTGCTGACCGCTGGCTGAACCCTTCCTGATGAGCGCCATCACCATTAGCCACTAGTCAGTGTACTCCATCAACCAATGGCAACGGCACTGTGCTACCGCTCAGGCTACAAGAAATTGATCAAACAGGGTAATGAGACTATTTCTTCACGGAGGTTATTTTAAATGAATATAAATATTTTCTTTCTACATAATTTGCCACTGAAAGGTCACTGAACTCTCTGTGATTTCAAAGAAAAATGCTCTACTGTCCTCCTTACATATCTGAGTTTCAGATAAAGCCAACAAACAATTCAAGGCATTTTTGGTATTAGAGGCAAATTCTAACGAGCTGACATTTCTGACAGCAGATGAGCTGTGATATTTAAACTTTGCATTAAATTATAGCTAAGAACTGATCAGATGACGCTACTCTGTAAATACAAAACTGATCATGATTTACCAATTAAAAATACGTATGAGTGCATTTTTGTTTAAAGAAAGCACAATTAATCGCCAATATGGGTGACTCTGAGAACGTGAATCATATGTGTGCCTTCTTAGCTGAAGTTATTAAAATTTGATATAATTGTTGTGAATTATTCAGTAAAGAGTTCATTTTTCTATGGCCCACCTCCTTCTGCTAGACAGTGGAATAAAATGCATGTTAACCATTCCAGTCAGCACATGAATCACTCCTGTGACATCTGATTTAGCTCTTCTCACCGAGTGACATCCAGTGGCACTCCTTTTCTTCACATACTTAGAACCAAAAGCATTATTAACAACTGGACCTTAACGTCACGTCACAACCAAATTACATCAGTTTAGCTGTGCACTTTGCCCAACGTTCTGAAAATGTTCTGCAAAGTCAGCTTTGTAGCTGCTGCTTGCTAATGCAGTGCTATAATGATGATCTCCACTGAATCAGCTCCTGAGTTTCAGATATCCTTCAAGGTGCACACTTCTAGCATTGCATTGTTATGAAGCAACATGGATTACATAGCATCTAGTTAAAAACTTAAACTCAGGAGAAACACTTTCATATAAATGAGCAACTCTTAAAAACTTCCTAAATAACATGTTATCTTGTTCCACGAAAAATTAATGCATATGTGATCAAGTATATCCCTGTCAAAACCCTGATTTATAAAAGAATCCTTAAGAGTTTAAGAAATTAGTTTTATGATATTTACTTTAGAAACAAATATGTCTGGTTTACTATGTATTAAGAAAAATGGCTTAAGTTTGTATAAAACATGCCTGGACATATCTTTTCAATTACTGAAACACAGACAAACTTTTATAATCATCCTTTTGATTTGTTTATGGATGTTATTAGACATTAAACTAAAGCCAAAATAAAACACAAACTATAACCAGATGATCACGTTAAAGCTGACAGATGAAGAAAGACAGTGATGCAGATGTTGGAGCCGCACACTGACGGAGGTGTCTAAATATTCATGTTTGGGTCATGATGGCAATCGAAACAGGATTTTAAACACACATTCAAATGATTTTTAAAACAAATGCATAGCCTTCGAATGGAAGAGAAAACCTCTACTATTAACTTGAAATTAATCTGTCTTGAAAGGAAGAGCTACTCAAGAATTCAACAGAATTCAAGAGAATGCCCAGCTGACAGCCAGAGTCTGTTTTGGTGTGTTTCATTCTATTCACAAGAAAGCCTTGCTGTGCTCTCACAAACACCAAAGAAAATTCTCTGAATAATAATAATGATGAGTGGAAAGAAAATCAGGATCAAATAGCAATAAACCGCCTATAAGCTGTCTAGCAATATGACAAATTCATACTGTTTATAGCAACCACAAAGAACCAACATAACTTCTGGTGCCAGGCAGCCAGATGGTACTGCTGGAAAAAAACTAAGTCTACAGATTGGCAGCTCGACCCTGTGAGTATTGCCCAAGGGAGGACAAAGGAGAAGAACAGCGGGAGGTTCAGTACGATGGGGATAAATCAATTACCACCAACTCACCTCCTTCCTGTGAAACCCTCCTGACGATTCTAAATACCATGCCAGTGGCTTGTTCAGGGCTCGAATAGTCCAAGCATTACTTGGGAATGATAAGATATATCAACTAAGAAGCAGTACATAATTTTCATCACTGGCCCAGCACTAAAAGCTTGACCCAACCATAGAAAATCCATATACAATAAACGCTAAAGCATGCTGTAGAACTGCCGGTGAGGGGCGTGTATCTTTTCCCCCTTCTACTTCTCCTTTTGTGTTGTATTTGATGATGGTGTTTGTTAAATTCTGTATATTCTCCTAGAGAAATCTGCCTAGGTGATGGCTCCCTGTGATGGTCTCAGGATTAGACAACTTATTTGCAGGCAGTACTTTGCTCATGTTTTTGTTCATAATACAATTCCCATTCTGTACCATCTATGAACTGCTAAAGAAACAGCAATATCTCAAGACATGTCCCAGATCAAATTTTACGATAAAAATATCACATGCTGTTATGCCGTACAACTCTAAGAAATGCCTTGTTGGCGACGTGCTTTTGAAGTGTAGAGCAGTTGGGAACTCAGTGACGACTACTGAAGCCTGAGTATTGCCACCTTCTTAGGTCTTCTGTCACTTGTGAATACACACGTGTGCATGCACACACATGCATGCATGCTCACATGTGTACACTGACACACACAGCTGTTTGGCATTACTCTTGCTTTAATTCCTCAGAACTAAGAAAGACTATAAAGAGTTAAAGGCAGAAAACTCACACTTGACTTTTTTTTAATTCTAAGAACATATAATTTACAATATAAATGTGTTGATGCATTTAAAATATAAGCAATTACACTGACAGATAGCCTTTGAATACTGTCTCAAGTACCAATCAGTGACAGATCAAAATAGATTTCATTAATAAAATAAATTTGATAAGGCAAGAAAGTTTTCTGGTTAATTAGCTTATAAGAGCAAGACGTGGATTTATAAAGCTGCTAGGAAAGTGTAAGTAAATCTGAGCCCCACACTAATCTGCCCAATGTTCCTGAAACCTAACAAGTTGTAGGGAAGGAAATACATCACGTTATTCAACATGCTATCCAAATCCCTAACGCAAGCATTAACGACCACAGTGACGGAAAAATGATCTGAGAGGATAAGCTTTACCAAGAAGATATTTAAGACTCATTGCTGTAAACGGTTTGTCAGACCAACTTCTTAGGTCTCCCTCCCTGTCTTTGGGACAAATAGTTGTTCAATATTCATGTTTCTGAACTAACTAAATAAACTAGGATTTTTTTTTTTTTTTTTTTTTTTTTTTACAGTCTCAGGGGAATACAGCTAAGTCTCAGAAGTGTCTGTAGTCATACAGGCAAGTAGTTTTGTATATTCATGAAGATTAATAAAAACACACAGATAGAAGAGTAAATAGAGACAAACAAGTAAGGCAAAGAAGAAGAAGAAGAAGAAGAAGAAGAAGAAGAAGAAGAAGAAGAAGAAGAAGAAGAAGAAGAAGAAGAAGAAGAGAAGAAGAAGAAGAAGAAGAAGAAGAGAAGAAGAAGAAGAAGAAGAAGAAGAAGAAGAAGAAGAAGAAGAAGAAGACAACAAAAACAAGTAGAGATGATCGAAAGATACATAAGCAGAATAAGCAGCACATGGTGCAGACACCTTATTGAAGCTCAGTGAGAAACAGAACAAAGCACAAAGCATGTATCACAGAACAGTCACAAGCTAGAGCAGCTACCGTTAAATAAAGTCCAAGTACATTTATTTTGTATCAGCTTATGCAAAGTAAGCTTATCTTCCACAGGCTATTACCATACAAAGGGAAACTACAGATAACAGTATTATAAACCCAACAAATACAACTCCAGGCAACAACATTAAGATTTTAGTTTTCTGTGATTATAAAATATAGTCATAATACAGGTTTCTTTCTTCTTTAAAAAAAATCAGATATCTTAAAACTTTTATTTTAAAATAAAGAGTTACGGTCACACACACACACACACACACACACACACACACACACACACACACACACACACAAATCACTCAATTTATAAAATAGAATCCATTAAGTTGTCTTTAGCCCAAAATGTAACAGGATGTAAAAAACTGTCTTAGTGTTAGTGATTGTGTACTGTAGCTTTCTGGCCAAGTCTACAAACAGCCAGCCAAACAAAGGACATTCTGAATGTCACCATCAGCCTCGTTTGAACATGTTTAGCATCTTTACAACAAAATAACTCAGCTAATGAGCCTACAGTTTAAGACTCATTTTTACCAGATTCATTGATATGCCACAGTTTCATCATCTCCTATTGCCCAAGAGAGACAGAAAGCTAAATACATTTCATCCAAATAAGAGGCTACGGCTGGTGCATGTCAACTGTAACACAGACCTGCCTGTTGAATACTAAAGTCATAAAAACAATTACAGATTATCAACTGCCCTTTCAGATATTATAACATAATATAGTTAAATGTAATATAATCCAACACAACTTAAACTGTCTCTGTTCAAACAAGGATTAAAAATTCAAGAGGAAAAGACTGTTTGAAAATTAAGATAAACATCCAATACCATAGTCATCTTACAACAATGTAACAGCCAAGAACTATTCTGTGTAGGACAGGGCATGTCCTATACGCCATGCACTTATACTTACTGTATCTTACAAAATACCATCATTATCACCATTTTAATAAATTAAGAAAATAAGGCATAGAGAGAAAATAAAATTTCCAAAATCGCAATGTCAAGCCAGGACTAACCCAAGCTATTCATGTTATAATAATCTGTGCACATAAACCACAACAGTATAATTCATCCTCGAACTAATGAAATTCAAGGTTTTACCTCTTTAAGGCCCTTGAAAACACAGCATGCAAATACTAGGAAGTTTATCTGGTCTGCTTTACATATGGTTTAATGTTATTTAAGCTGGTGGAACAAAACACAGGCATGTAACATGATGCCTAAATTACTAAGAGAAAAATAATTAGACAATAAAAACAAAGAGAAAAGAAAAATCTTAGACCAACATGCATCCCAAAGCTACCAAACATAAAATACATCTCCATGACTATATAGTCACATTAAGTGAAATTAATGACTTCTAAAATTCTGTAAATTGGGATCATATGCTTAGAAACAAATGAAGCAATTCTCCTGGCTCACCTGTAAAGGAATTTAGGGCAGATGTCTCTCGTCTAAACATCTTAATCCATCTCCTTCTAGAGAATCTGGCAAGTCTTATCTTTCTCATGACAGCCAACATGTTTAGGCAAATATATTAGTGATCTGCCATATCTCCATCCCATACCTCAGTCTTGCTCTCAAACAACTTGAACAAATTTTCCCAGTATTCCTTCGAGTTAACAGACCCTCTCCTTCTTTTCCACATCTCCATTTTGTTTAAAGATGCTATCACTTCCTCAAGAACCTAAGGATCACCTACAGAGTCATGCAGTCTGTCCTGGTTTGCTTTCTGTTGCTTTAATAAGATGCCATGACCAAAAGCAACCTGGTAAGGAAAGGGTTTGCTTCAATTTGCAGTAGCAGTCCATCAAGGGAAGTCAGGGCAGGAACTGAAGCAGAGGCCACAGAGGAATAGGACTTGCTCAGCTTACTTTCTTCTACCGGTCAGAACCTGACCAAGGGGTAGCGACCCCCCACCCATCCCCTCCGCCACACTGGGCTCTCCTATACCAATCATCAATGAAGAAAATGCCTTACAGACTTGCCCACAGGTAGTACGATGGAAGTATTTCCCCAACTGACACTCTCTCCTCCCAGATGATTCTAGTCTGTGTCAAGCTGACAAAAAAGCAAGCAGAGCAAAATCTATCACTGGCCTTTCTCCATATCTCTCAAGGCTCTTAATGCCCCATTAAGCCAAACAATGATCTTCAGATGGGTCTTTCTCAGGCCTTTGCCTCTGACAAGTGCATCGAGCCCCCATTTTTCTTTTTTCTTCTCCACTTCCAACTATTATGAAAAAGCAAACTAAATTCTATGTTTATTCTTTTTTGTGTGTGTATTGTGTAGGGTGCTAGAAATTGAACTGGGGGCCTCACAACAAACGCTAGGAAAGCACTCTAGCACTATTCTATATTCCCAGCCAATACTGTTTGCCGTTTGATTCATTCCTCATAGTCTTTACCTCTCTTTGCTTTATCACATATTTTCTTAGCCAATCTTCATTATTTATGTGGTGGTAACTTAACCAATTATGATTTCTGTTAAATATAACAACTGACAAGGCATAAAGATAAGACATCTGTCATTTGGTCCACAACTACCCATTTGTCTCTGTAATGAGAAAGAACTAGAATTATTTTCTGAGGAAAACTGAGGCTGCCTCCAGGCCAAACCCCTTAGGCCATGCTCACATAAATTATGATAGTCCTTTATGTAGGCACAAGCCTTGGCAAGTCCCTCATCCTCTCAGGAGACTATTAGCCCTTCCTCCAAATCTTCTGGAAAAAAAAAAAAAAAAGATATAGCTGTAAGTAGCAACACAGAAAGAAGCACATCCTCCCAATCAGTCCTTAGAAAACACAACCCAAGGGGCTGGAGAGATGGCTCAGCAGTTAAGAGCACTGACTGCTCTTCCAGAGGTCCTGAGTTCAATTCCCAGAAACCACATGGTGGCTCACAACCATCTATGATGTGATCTGACGTCCTCTTCTGGCATGCAGGTGTACATGCAGATAGAACACTTACATGTCAAATAAATCTTTAAAAAGAAAGAAAGAAAACACAACCCAAATTTCTCCACTGTCCAGCACTATAAAAAGCACCCTATATGAGCAAAGATGAAGCATGAGCAATGGTTTGTCCAACTCAAGTATCAGGAAAGAGAACAAGGGCTGGGAGGTAATAGAGCACTTAAGGACAAGTCCTAGAAAGATATGTCCAAAAAGAAAAGACAATACAATACAAATCTAGAGCCACCAGTGTGTTCCTTTTTCTAAGAAGAATTTTTAGTGGATCGACACAAATTTTCAAAAATAAATCATGATTTGGCCAAATAAGCTATGCCTTTAAACCATATTTAAAACATGGCCTAAGCAGTTTGAGACCTCTGTTCTACACACTCTTTATACTGTCTTAACTCTAAACTGAACCATCCACCAGAGAGTCACATTTCTAGGCCAAAGATTTACAAATCTTTTCAGTAGCGGATCAGACCAAAAAAAAAAAAAAAAAAAAAAAAATGCTGTGACATTGTGAGACATATGATGTATGTTACAACTGTCATTGTGCATGGCTCAACAGGAGAGATCATCATGAAAAATGCAACACAATGTCATTGCATTATTTTGTAAGCATGGGGGGGGGGGGAGTCATAGAAACTAAGACAGCTATCATGTCACTCGGCAATTATATCCTACACTGTCATATATATGTGGTCCATCGCTTACCAAAATACCACTATGAGGAGGATGACTATTCTTACTGTCGCTTTTGTAACATGAAACCTCATCATAGATAATGTTTAAAAAATTGGCATAACTATGCTCCATTTTTTAAAACCAGATTTGTCCCATGGCCTAAAGAAGCCAACCCCCTGATATTTTGCCTCCCATAAAACAACTTTGTCCTCAGTTTTCTGCTTCATATTTGAGTTAATGGACCTTTTAAGACAGAACTCCAAGTGTTATTGGCCTGATAATTTTATCTACTATAAAACCTTCATGATGGCCCTACACATGGCAACATTTTTTAAAGCCTCCTTGCAAGAAATTTCACTAGATCCTGGTCCTACTAAGAGCTGTATCTCTCTTGAATTATTGATTTTTTTCTATCAGGAACACGAAAACTAATATGCTAGATCAATTTCTGTCTTTGCATTGATTCATGGAGACCTTGTGGCCGCACAGTAGCCCCTGTCCTGGCAGAGCTGGGGTCCTGTGGTATGCACAGGTAATCAGGACGCTGACCCCGGTGACCCTTCAGCCCTCCTGCTCTCTCTGCCCCTCATCTCCTAACTCACTCTGGCGTTGGGATAATGTATGTGTCTTTGGATCTTTTTATACCTCGATTGATTTTAGAAGACAATGTAAACTGGGAAAAAGTTAAAAACCAAAAATAGTCCTAGGGGCTGGAGATGGCTCACCAGTCAAGGGCCTTCACTGGATTTTCTCATTGAGAGACCAGGTCAGCTCCTAGCACCCATGTGGCCACTCACCACCACCAAAACTCTAGTTCCAAGGGATCTGATGCTTTCTTCTAGGCTATGTGGACACCATGCACTCATGTAGTAGACACAGCAGGTTAATACACTCACATACAAAATAAGCCTAAGAAAAAACAACAGCAGCAGTCCTATTCAGTTAAATTCAAATAGTCTAAAATCCTAATTTTAATTCCTCTCTAATCTCTACAGTTCTGCATTTTGTGTCAGTACTGAAAGCTAAGAGTGGTGTGTTTAGCTATTTAATGTTTCCCACCACATACTGCTAAAAGAGAAATACAGACAAACAGCGGTTTAGTTTGTTTCCTGTTTTTTTCTATAAAGACAGGGCCTAACTCATAGCCCCAGCTGGCCTTGAACTTTGACAACCTTACTGCTCAGCCTCCAAGCGCTGGTATTACACACTAGTGCTGTGATGCAACATGTGAAAAGCCAAACAAAAAGCAACAAGTACCACTAAGCTGAAAGCTGGACCTCACAAAAAGGGTTTGAAGGTTTCATAAAAACAGCCATGGCCAGGGAAGAGCCTCGCAGAGGGCTTGTCACATGCTTCTGAAGCCCTTGAGTCTACAGCAGGGCAATACATACACACAGGCCCATACAGGAGCAAAATTAGGCCGTCTAGACAGTCAGCCTTACTTTCTTTTTTTTCTGCCTCCAGCAACTTTGAATTTTTTTCATGCAACATTAATTTTAAGCCACTGCTTTAGAAACAATATTCTCTAAACAGCTTGAAATACCTACTGCTGACTGAGTGTGAAAAAGCTGCACACCATCTACCTCAGCCATGTGTTCTTTTCTCTCTGCACAGGTTTTACAGTGCTGTTTAGCTATGCCTTCAGACGTCTACCTTGGAACATGTTTTTAGTTCTGCTTGCCCTGAACTTCCGCTTCTTAAGAATATCTCAGTCTTCCTTGTCCTAAGGACAATAGCAACTCCAGCAATCCTCATGCAGTTCCTGTAGGGCTGGTTTGGGACCCTGACACGTCCTGGCCAATTAGAGAGATCCACACATACACACACACCATAGAGATTGACTCAAAATACACACAGAAGCCAAGACACAGACTTCAGTAGAAGCAGCTGAGAGATTCCTCTTTCCATGGGACTGGTATAAAGCATCTAAGAAGCCGCTGATGGCTGCTGGAGATAATTTTTGCTGCAACACCCTATGGGAACACTCTCTCACAGGAAGTTGCCTCTAGAAAAACAGGATGTAGATAAGAATGCTCATAATGCAGTTCCTACATGGACCTAGGTAGTAGGCATGAAGCAAGATGCCAACTGCAGCCTTCTCTCATGATAAAATAATACATAAGCATTTCTGCTTTTTGCCTAAACTGATTCAAGCTCTAACAGTCCTAACCAACTTTAGCCCCTTTCCACTATTTATTCACTTGCTCCACGATCCATACATCAGAAACCTGGCTCAAAGACCATCTCCAAGTCTGCCTTCACTCAATCAGGATTATTATCTTCCTCCTCCTATGTTTCATGTAGCAGTGATTACACCAACCTGCCCTGAATTTCAGTTAATATGCACGCCCCTCTCTTCTATACTCTATACAGTATTTAAAGGCAGTGGGGTATCTTATTAATCATCTTATTCTCCTCAGCCTACCCTAACAGTAAAATCTACTGAATGAAACTTCTATTCCATCTAGCACGCTGCCTAAAACATAACATTGTTACCTTTTCTTACTACCTATATTTTAAAAAATCAACTCCTTGTCTCCTCTAAGGCATAGTTACTTTTAGAAAAGAAAGCATATTAGAGGCTCGCAACATACTATATTCCAGGAGATAGGTCCCAGGGTACCAATACCAAAACAAGGCCTTCTCAACAAGAGAAATGTATGTGTATTTCTTTTCCCTTTGGGAAAGTATTTTACTACTTCTTAATATTAAAATATTATTTTTATTAACCTCTGTTAGTGTTAAAGAAAATGATGAACAGGTTCAAAAGGCTCACAGAGTATTACAAAGCAAGGCAGTGGTTCTGGAGACAGTCACACAAGCTGAAGCAAAGGTGTACCACTGGATGAAATTACTTTCTGACCATCATTAAGTATGATGCTTTATGCTTCTGTTTAGGCATGAAAAAGGACTACATGACATTCAAATTGCATTATCTTTTTCTCTAGATGTTGCAAATGAAAAGAATTGAGACGTCCCATACCTTGGCTTTCATATGAAAATATAATTAAATGTCTAATTATAACTTTGGAACCTGAATATGTATTTTACAACAAATGTGAAATTGAAATCCTTGAAGTTTTTCCATAGCAAAAACAAACTTCATGCTTAAATTGAAACAAAATTATGACTATGGAAGGAGACAGAGAAAAAGATACAGGACTGGAAAAAAATTAGATTAATATTTCAATATTTTTTTGATAATTCTCTCTGAACCTAGCTTCCCTTCCTCTTTCCCTAAAATATCATGAATTAATATTTTTGTAAGATAATAAAATATCAATTACTAGGGGAAAGGATGATTATAAACTTAGATAAAGCAGGAGTGTCAAGTTGCTGTTAATGCTTCCATGTGCTTACTCTGAATTTTCACATCTAGATTGTCACATACAGAGCAGCAGTAGGTCACGTCGGGTGCCATCTTTAGAGCACACACTGACAGCGGTGCTCAGACACGTCACATGTTGTTTCTGTCTATGTCTTAGTTCCCTTACCTGACAAGACTGCTCAGCTATAACTGATGACTAGAGGAGACGCCTCCACATCCTTACAAGGGCAAAGAGATCAATGCAAAAAAGCCAAACTCACTCTCGTCCTTGAAAGCAAAAAGGCAGCAACAACTTTTCAAAATTATGACCCCAGCATGCTTCCATAATGAAGCATGGACAAAGCCTTGCCCAGTAATGTCAGAATGTTTGCCAAATAATCCAAAATCAACATGTTCTCAGAAATAAAGTACCCTGGTAAAACTAAAGTAGGGGGACCTTGTGTTTATATCTGTAATGCAGCAAAAACTGCTACTTTGACATGTTAGAAACATAATAATGCCAGAAATGAGAGCAGTGATATAAACCACACAGGAAAGCAAGAATTGCTTTTTAAATGATGTTAAAGGTTACAAAATTTGAGAGTTCGCTGAATTGAAAAGACAGCAAGAAAATTACCTCTTGCCATTTGCACAACTTTTAAACATGCACAGGGCTACAACTGCATTAAAGGCAGACTACACTGTGTCTCTTTCAATTCGTTTATAATCCCACAATCTCTTACAGAAGAAGAACCCAGCATTTTGATAAATAACATGTTAAAAACCTACTAGATTTCTTAGACATGACACTAAAAGCACAAATAATGAGGGAGAAAAGTAAATTAAGCTTCACTAAAAATTTAAAATTTTGTTGTGTCCCAAGTATATAAACAAAAAAGTGAACTGTCAGCCCAAGATTTGGAGAAAATATTTCCAGATCATGTATGGATACAGGACTGGTGTTTAGAATACATAAATGACCCAGAACTTGGCAATTAAAAAAAAAAAAAAAAGACAATCCAATTTTGAAAGTGGGAAAATATTATGACAGGCATTCACCAAAAATACATGCCAACAAGCATGTGACAGGCTGGTCCATATCAGTGTCACTAGAGAAGAGAACAACGCAAACCATGATGAGATAGTACTAAGATCTCTACAATCAAAACAGACATTGGGCCGGGGGTGGTGCCCAACACCTTTAATCCCAGAGCTCTGGAGGCAAAGGGAGGCGGATCACTGTGAGTTTGAGGTCAGCCAAGTCTACAAAGTAAGTTCCAGTACAGCCAGGGATATGTAGGGAGACCTTGTCTCAAAAGTCAAACAAACAAAGAGATTAACAACTGTGGAGCAGTCTAGAGAAAGCAAAGTCTCACACACTGCTATGAGACACACGCAGTGGCACAGTCAATTGGAAAAAGTCTGGCAATTCCAAAAAAAAAAATCTACATCTATCAGGCACTTTATGTATATCCTCAAAGAAATGCAAGCACACATTCACACAAAAACTTATTCAGCTATTCATAAAAATGCTATTCATAATAGCAAAAATAAGTAAATAAATAAAATAACTTAGATGTGCACTAACTGGTGAATAAACAACACTGGACACACACAGTGATGTATTTCATGGCCCAAGGTGGGAGTAAATAACTGACACAGACTATAACAGAGATGAACCTTGAAAACATTATGTTAAGAAACGGAAGCCACGTGTTACACAACTGCACTCCTATGAGTTACTCACTTTAGAAAACTGCATAGAAACAGAAAGCTCATTCATAACTAAGTAGGCCCAAGAGGAAGAGGGGAAAGACAGGCCTGGGAGAGAAGGAGCAGTGACCACTCACGGTACAGGCTTTCCTTCTGTGGTGAGGAAGATGTTCCAAAATTACTGGGAAAATATTTACACAATTCTCTGACTGAATGAAAGAATGCTGGGTTATAAACTTTAAATGGCCAAGTCCTATGACTACACTAAATATATTTCAATAAAAGTAGTTATAACTAATTATATCTGTATATAATACCATTTCCATCATATTCTCCTGGCAAAAATATAAATCTTATTTGGCTTACAGAATCAACTCTTTCCCTGACTCAGAATTCTAAAGTACTTTTTTTTTTTTTTTTTTTTTTTTTTTAAGTGCAAGTCAATACATAATGGTAGCGCCTTCACCAAAATTGTTAGTGGCTGGATCAATACCTAAAGCCAAACCTGCATGGTGGCACCTGTCTTTACTCCCGGAACTCAAGAGGCAGGAGTGGGCAGATCTCCATGAGTTTAAGATCAGCCTGGTCTACATAGAAAGTCCCAGGCCACACAGGCATAACAACGAGACTCGGCTTCAAAACCAAAAGACATGAAGCCACCGTGCCTGTCTGCTCAATCCTCATTGCCTATTCTTGTCAGGCAGGGCAGTCTCCCAACTGGTTCTTCAACTTGCTCGAGTTCAGCATGACTCCTTCCTGTCCCACAGCCCCTTGGTTTGGCTGAAAGTCCTCCTCTACTCACTACAACTTTATCCAGCCTAACTAAACACTATCAAACTTTAGGTTCTTCTATAATGTACCTACAAACTCCAGTTTGCAATACTCTTCCCCTTCTGAATATGTACTTAGAATAATTACTGCATGTGTCATCATATCTACAAGGTTGCAGTTATTTTAGAAGGGCTAGTTCTTCGACAGGGCTTATAGGACCTAAGTTCTTCCAGAAAGCTTGTATTCATTCAAAGTGATTAAGAGCTAAGGCTACACTGACAACTTTATGTGGGCCTCCCACTGGTGACTAAAGTTTACTTCTTCCCCAAGGAACTATTTTCATACATTACTCATAAAATATATGATGAAACGGCTTCCTCATAGCATTAAAAAGGACAGCATGGAATCACCACCAGCCACGCTTCCTACCAGCCCTGCCTCCTTGCCTTCTGAAGTCCCCCTGAAACCCCTTTTGTATTTATTTATTTATTCATTCATTCATTCATTTGGTACTGGGGATGGAGCAGGAGTGCAGTCAGGTAAGCACTCTGCCACTGCGCTACACCCTCAATCCCTCATAAGTTTGCTTTTAAGGACCAAAGCCAGAATATCACCAGTCATTTTTATTAAATGACATCATGAGTTCATTTTTGTGAATGAGTAATTGCTAACAACCTGAAAACAGATGAGACTGAAATGAAGAGCTAACAAAGGACACCAAATTCAGGAGAGCATGCAGGAGCGTGGCTACAAAGGCCCTTCCATTTACAGGACAGGAAGAAAAGGCCATTCACTGAAGAGCCACAAGCAGTGCAGGGAGAACTCTCAGGTCCATTGTCACAGGCAGCTGGCAACAATGGCTGCTGTGGGGCTGAAATAAATCCTCTGTCAGAAGTTCAAATCCCTGAAGAAAATTCCCAGTAAGAGCCTGGAAGCCAGATTGTAGCTGCAGACTGCCTAATCCCAACACTGAAAAAGAAACAGCTAGGGTTAAAACCCTGTAACTGGAAATGAGTTCCAGACCTGTGCAACATCATACTTAATGTAGCAATTTTAAGAGTATCATTCCACTTCTTTGGTCCTGACTAAGGTGCCTTATAGACACGCTACCAAACAAGCTTACTTAGTACTTTACTCCCAACCCCAGTCAAAGCCTCCACTCAGGGGGAAAACAATAGACTGTGGAGATGGGAAAAGGTCGAGTGTGTGAAGTCCTGAGTGAATGTGTGCTGTTTACACGGCCATGTCAAGGACCCATTGCCTTAGACCCATGAGAAATTGGCAAAGCCACCATAGCTTTCTTCTCCCCAGATATTTACAGCCTGAGGCCCTCCCCACAGTGATGGCTCCTACTGACATTAGTTAAGCCTGCCTCCTTGATCCAGCTATACACCACAAACCCTTCCTCCTTGTTTATCAGAATGTAATAGCCCTGCCTTATTGCTCATCTAAACGCAATAGCCCTGCCTCCCTGATCAACACTATATAATAAACACACTGAGCTACCTGGGTCTTTCAGTTTCTCCACCAGAGAGCTCAGACCATCCAATTCCAGCTTTCAACGTAGGTATGCATGTATGTGAATGTATGTATATATGCAGGCTTCTAATTCATCCTCTTGCCACCTCAGTCAGGTCCAAATCCTTGCACCAGTACAATAACACAGCATTAAACATACAAGGAATCCTACACAGGCCACCTTACTACTCAACTGGGTCTTCCATCATAGCAGGGCTCAAAACAAAACCTTTTCAACTTTGAGGGAAGTGAGGGCATGAAGGATAGAGACCAATATTTAATATCCATTCAACTTATCAGCACTTGGGAGGCAGAGGCAGAAGGAGCCCTGTTTTTTGTTTTGTTGTGTTATGTTGTTGTTTTGTTTTTGTTAACATGGTCTATATAGACTAGTCTCAAAAAAGGAAAATAAAAAGAAAGAAAGAAAAGAGTGAAGACTATTATAGAAAAAAACTGGGAGGCAGAAGAGACACTGATCATAGCGCAAGTCAGACAGAACTGTGAGAGTGGCATCTGAAGCTGCTAGGGCAGCCTGCAGAAGGCACCATGAAAAAGCTGGCCCCCTCGGGAGTAGACTTGGGGAAGAGTGTATAGTATACCCTTCTGTTTGTTTTTACTTAAGTTTGTGAGAAGCATAGTACACAAAGACCAAAGGGATGTCTGCCGTCATAAACTGAAGTCCAGGTTAAGATAACTAGACCAGTATCTATCTATCTGTTCTATCTATCATCTATCAATCGATCAATTGATCGATTGATCTATCCACATACCTACCTCCCCCCATCCCCGTCTCTCCCAGTTTATGTCAGTTTACAAAGAAGGGAAATGTCTTTTGATAGTTCGAGCAGATTAAAGAAAATAACATCAGTTAAACAATCTAGTAGATGGAGCCTGACTTTTTTCTATCTGTTTTAAACCATGCAATCTTTTTTCTTTTCTTGAAAATGCCCCCAGCCCTGAGCATGGCCACCTCCAGGTTAGCTTTTTAGAGAAAAAAGTGTTTCCTTGTTCTCCTATGCTGGGAAAAAGTTTCCTCTAAAACCAAACTGGTCTTTGCACTGTCTTTTTAGACTCTAAATCTGCTATCTGCCTCAGTCTGGAAAAGTAGGCACAAGTAGGAAGCCTTAAAACTACTCCATATGCAAATGGCCCAAATACCATGTGCTCAGTGAGAAAGGAAATCCTCTGCCTTCTGAGTGTTCAGTAATAACCAAAGCCTCCTCACTGACGACTGCTGATAATAAGATCTGTGAGTGCAACCTGGCCTCCCTTAGGTTAACATGCAAACATGCCTAGGCCTGGTTCAGAACCTACCCAATGTCCTTAACAGAGAAGTTTATTAGAGAGAAAAGAGGCTCTGAAAGGGGGCTCAAAAATGGGACAACTACACACCAGGCATAGTGGTACTCTCCAGCAATCTCAGAACTTTGGAAAGGGAGGTAGATCATGAGTTCAAGGCCAGCCTGGGCTACATAGTGAGAGCTTATCTCAAAACAGGGGAAAGAGCTATAGTGCAGCAGCCTTGGAAAGTGACTCTACGCAGCAAAAAAAAAAAAAAAAAAAAGCACAGCTTTTTTTTTCCTAAGGGTTCAGGTGGCCAAAAGAGTGCTGGGAGCAGAGGCAAGTGGGCACAGAATATTCTTAGATATACAGAGAGGCCTGGCCACAGGACACTCCTCAAGTGCAGCCGCACTCCCTTTCAATGGCAAAGATCAATGCAATAGATACCTATAAACACAGTTCTCACGCCTTAATGTGCACCTAGGGATATAGCTAAAGAGCTGGCTGCTCCAAGCTCAGTAGATACTGCACGGGGATGGAGAGCCAGCATTTCTCCCAAGTTCCTAGGGGACACTGCTGCTACAGGAATGCTGAAGACACTGACTAGGTACAGAGAAGGAAATCTCTTCTCTTTGATCAAATATTCACCACTCTCCCCAGGCTCTCCTCCATAACCCCAAAAACAAAAGCGGCGGCAGCCTAGCTGAGGAGAAGGTGAAATGGCTGTGAAAACATACCTGAATCTTGGGTCAAACAAACATGAATTCAAATTCCAGTTTGCCACTCAGGGCAAGGCTTTGGGCAAATCATGTGACTTCCCTTCCCCTGTGTTCCCTTGACTGCTAGATAGTAATAATAGCATCTATCCCACAGAGACGCTGGTAAGATTGAAAATAAATAATGTAGCAAAGTTAGTTTGCTGATTCTATTAGATAGTTCTTTGCTTTGATTCAACATGCATTTGATATTGCCAAGGCAACATCACTGAAATCTGCAGCCATCGTATCAATAGATTACTTCTGGGTTCTCCTGATGACCACCAAATTAAAGGCAAACTCTTTAACTTAACTGGCCATTCCAGTAAGCTGCAGCCTAACTTAAGATCTCCACCACTGCTTCCTCTTCAACCTCTCCTCAAGTCATTACCCATACAGTCCATTTTCCCAGGCAAATCATCTCACTGCTGCCGCCACATATTACTAATTCTGCAGAGTGGACAGAAGCATCTGGTGCTCCAGCCTCTAAGCACTTGTGCTAGACCATGCAATCATCTTGAGCATAAAACCTTGGTTTTCCAACTTTGACTCCAAATATTCTTTACAGCAACTTTCCCCACTGTTGCCAGCAAGATCAAGACCCCAAGAAACCCACTTAGATATAAGACCTCCCTATAATATTTGGGTTTGTTTACCATGATACTGAAATATGTCACTAATCCACTCAACAAATTAGAAGGGAAAATCAATGGAAGCAATTACTTGCCTTGGGGTAGATCAAATCAGAGAACTACTGTTAGCAAATGCTATGACTACCTCTGGATCCTTCCTTAATCTGGATGTTAGTGTCATGACTTTCCATGACAATCATGTCTTCCCAGCTCCATTACACAGAACTTTGCCCTATTTGCCTGTGAATACTTAGCTGTCTTTTCCAAATATCATGTTCCCTTTTTCATGTACAGTGCAAATACCTGCTTGTTAGTTGGATTAAAAAATTAATTTTTGGGGGCTGGAGAGGTGGCTCAGCGGTTAAGAGCACTGTCTGCTTTTCCAGAGGACCTGGGTTCAATTCCTAGCACCCACATGGCAGCTAATAACTGTCTGGAACGCCAAGAGCTGACATTCTCACACAGACATACATGCAGGCTAAACATCAATGCATACAAAATAAAAATAATTTTTTTTTAAAAATTAATTTTTGTAATGCTGAACATTTGAGCTTTGTGATCTTTCTTACTTCACCTATTTTGCTATAATCATTCACCTACTTTGTTTTAGTTTGATTGTGTTCCTATTAAATAGCATAAAAACTTAGAAAAATTACTTTCTTTTTTCCATCTTGATACTGTGTGTGTGTGAGAGAGAGACAGAGAGAGAGAGAGAGAGAGGGAGAGAGAGAGGGAGAGAGAGAGAACACACAAGAATGTGCCATGGGACTATCAGGCTGGGCAGCAAGTGCCTTAACCCACTGAGCCATCTTGCTGGCCCAGACCATCCTTTTTTAAGCAGTCTTTTGGAACAAGTTGTATACATGTTTTACAAATCCAAATTTTTTTATACTGGAGTTTCTTAGGGGAAGGTATATGAAAAAAAGAATGTTGCTTGATATCATAAGCTGTGATCAAAATAGCTTAGCCATTTTCCTAATCTCCAAGCTGTAAGGAACAAATCCCTTCCTAGACAAATGTCTTTGCCAATGCCCAGAGCTTGTAACCCCTTTTACTGGGAATTCTACTTAGGAGGGTACATCCATACAGTGACTCTTCTCCACCTCCGGTTCACATCAGCTCTCCTACATTCTCAGCTGGACGGTCCAGCTTCTTATTCATGAAGTGATTATGGTCTAGCCCTGACTCAGATTTGTAACTAATGTCCACAGGGATCCTTTGACCTATCATTGACAAAAAGAGCCAATATATGTCTTCCAGCCTAGTGAACTCTTACCTCACTCAAGATCATCCGCAACACCAAATGGTTAGAGGCCTCCTTTCACAATGAAAATAAATGAAAATGACCTCAAGGTAGAAAGTGGAAACTCAAGCCATTGTGCAGTGACTGACAACCACCTTACATCAGTGCATAAACACTGCACTGTCTTCAATAGGGCAGAATCTTTGAAGATTTCTGCCTAATTATCTCTAATGTTATCTGACTACTGAATGTACTAATTATATTTTAGCGCCCCAGCCACACAATTAGCATAAAACTTGTAAGAGTGATCTACAATGATACCAAAACAATCATTAACTTGTATTCTTGACTTTCCAGAAAGACATGAAGCTAATAAAAAAAAAAATCTGCTTTCTTTCAAATATTACCATATCAAAATGCAGCTCTGACAGCAACCATGCAATCATTTATAAATAAATCATAGCCTACTATTCTTTCTCAGCATGGCATTTCCTCCTTTTTTAGCTATTGGTCTCAAGGCATATTTCTCTTTAAGAAAAAAATAAAAAACAAAAAGCTTTTCCAAAGAGAGAGAAGAAGAAATCCAAAGTACATTTTTATGTTATAAATGATACAAAAATCTGTCACTATTTATGTTACAAGTCTGGTCATCAATAAGGTGCTTTTTTCCAATGTACCGCTCAAAAATCAATTATATCAACTCGTTTGTATAAAGGCGAGAGCACCTTTCACGCAACTAGTATTAATGAGCAGACGTGACTATAGGATCTCCATCTGTTTCTCTGACAAAGCTGTGGCTTCTCTGGTCTCTCATTGAAATTCCATTAATCTGGTATACCAAGGTCCAATGCGAAAATCAAAACTCCATCTAACCCTTTATCAGCTCTCAATAACCTACATGTGAACTCTGCCTGTTAGCACGCAGCAAGTTATGATTTTGCTATCCATCAGGCAGCTGGCCAATAAAAAAAAAAAAAAGAAAGAAAGAAAGAAAGAAAGAAAGAAACCAGGCAGGCTGGAAACATCATGTCTGGCAGGGTTTGAAGAGTTTGTTTTTGTTTCTGTTTTCATCTCCCTTCGGGGTCGATAGGGTGTCTGGACTCTGTGAGATCATGCATTATTCTCCTTGCCTGTGATTTAATTGCTACCAGCAATCAAGTCGAAGCATCACTGAAGTGTGCTTGAATTTCATTAGAAGATATAACTTATGCTACTTCCCTACAGTACCTAATAAACCATAAAGAAACCAAAACACATATGGCTTGAGGGAATAACTGGAAAATTAGGTGGCCATTTGGGAACTGGGTGAACTTTTGAACCAGAGAAACAGAGAAAAAGAAATATTAAAGGGAAAGGCAGACTTAGAATTCACAGAGATGTGCAGGTTTGACCTTTGCAGTACCTTGAAAATTACATTAACTCTATGAAAAATACATTACCATGCTTAGAGTTTATAATCCATCAGCATTCAGATACTGTTAGTGCCTGCCATAAGGTAAAAGTCAAAAGGACAAAAAAGAACCAGACTTGACAAAGGCTAAACCAGTTACAGTTATTGTTAAAAGCATTTTTGTAATTAACACATCATTAGACTGATAATAGTAAAGGAAATTATATTCCACAAATCAAAGAGAACACAGACAAAAATCTAAGCTGCAAAGAGCAAACTAATGAGATGATATGTTGGAATAAATGTCCAGTGACTGAAAATCAACCTGTCATGTTCCAAGACAATGTAAAGCTGCTACAATCCTATTACTACTATGTCAAAATGGATCATAATAAAAGTAGAATGTCTAATCCGTTTAAGAATTGCTTAACCACTAATAAATAAGCCCAGATATTTAACAAACACTGGTCTACACATAACCATGTCATTATTTTTAATAACAAGTTCTTTTCACATCAATGTATTTCTTCTCTGTTTTGATTTTGAAAATATGAAAAAAATTAAATTTGTTTTACATGTATTTATTTATGGGAGTGGTACACAAATGTACCGCAGTCCTCATGAGAAGATCAGAGACCAACTTGTGTGAATTGGTTTTCTCTTCCAACCATGTGGGCTCTGGGGCTAGAACTCAGGCCTTCAGGCCTCTCAGCAGCACTTTTACCTGCTGAGCCATCTCATCAGCTCCCTAAACCATTTATTCTTATGAAAGAAAACAATAATCATAAAAGTATTCTGTAATTTAATAACAATTCACTTTTCTAAAACTCATTAGACTATTTCTAGATCATATGACAGTTAACTGTTAGATTATCTTTTTAGGTGGCAGGACTTTTTTCATATTCAACATAATGGCCCCTATAGATCTAAATATTTGTGCTATTTTTGAGAACTTGATAAACCTACTTGGTGAATGCAGTCAATGTATCTTTATTCTTTTGAATATAAATGCTCTGTCTCTGTATGTGTACAGACACATACCTACATGCATAAATATATTTTATAGAGAATCAAAACAAATAATTGTAATGAGTCTTAAAACAGTACAACTTATATAACAATTCATTATTTTGCCTGAAAGTATTATTTCATCAATTATAAAATGCTAAAAATGAGAACAAAAAGGGTGATGCTTGGTTATGGATACCAAGCATGGGCTAAGAAAAACGTGCATCTTTGTAAAAAAAAAAAGAAAGAAAGAAAAGAAAAGAAAAGAAAACATTCCTCCCTCTCAAAGCAGAAATTGAAAGTAAAAGTTAACACAAAATGGATATGATTATCACTGCACATTGAACAAAGTTCTGGATGTAGAAAAAGGCTGTTTTGTTCTGACTCAGTGGTTAGAATGCTCATCACTTATGCATGTACTTGACTTATCCCTGTTCTGCAATAGACATAATTTTATACCTCATAAAAGCAATTTATGTTTCCAAAGGGAATGATCTGAGTAACACAGAATGTGGAATGTTCTGATGCAAGAAGCACATTTTCATTCAGCAATTGTACTTAGAGACGGAACTGCACAGTTTGATCATCATATGGTGGCAAATGACATCCTTCATTTCTGTGTCTATGTGAAACTTTGAGTGGCACAAATTAGTATACATTGCTAATGAACTGGTACACATTCTTAATTTATAACTATAGACCACTCTAGAGTACAGATTCACTCGACTAGCTGTCAGAAAGGAGACACCTGATGTATTCTAAAAATAAGATTCATGACTCTGACACAGTCCACAGATTTTAACAATCAGCAAAATCTAACTCTATTACTAACTAAATTAATACAATATACCATACTATTAATGCATAATATAGGACAACCTTAAGCAGCAATCATAAAAATAAGAATTTGTGGTAAAAAGGCATTTAATACAAAAAACCTGTGTCAGTATGAGAAGGCAATGTAGAAATAATTAATTTAATATTTCATGAACTCATTTTGTATGAATTTTTTAAAAAAAAAATACACCAAATATCTTGCTCATTATTTATACAATAAATAATACAAAAATCATTAAGGAGAACAATCAAATATTAAGCATAATCTGATATTAATTTAACCAACAAACTGTTGTAAGAACCTTTCCATAATAATACCAGCACGTGCCTAAAAATTCTAGGCAACTACAAAACGTAAGAAGCCTCCGTGGGACCACTAGAGAGAGCTCTTCTGTTCCTGAAAAGGTTCTGTTGAAGGTGAGGTGCCCTGAGCCTGCACTGTCTGCTTTCTGATAGGTCCACTCCATCCACACCTACCAGTTTTGTATGAAAGCGCCGAGAGGCATACACTGTGGGAGAGTGCCACGTACCATCAGATGGGCCATCATCATCTTTGTCATAGCGCTCTGAGCCTAAGGAAACAGTGTCCGGAGGCCCTGCAAAGGGGTCATCGTACTCATCCCCCTCCTCGGCATCGCCTGTAAAAGAATCAGAAATGCCTTTTATGACTTGCCCATTGAAAAGAATGGTATCCTGTCAAAAGTGGTCAGCTTTACCATTAAGTGTAGTCACTGCAACAGGAAAACACACACACACACACATACACACAGACGCACACGCACACACACACACAAAACAACTTTCTGAACTATGTAAGACCAGGTGTGACTTTATTTTATACGCATCATAACACAAATTACTTAGCAAATAGTTTTAAAGGTCATCAGACAACTGCTTTCTTATGACCCACAAGAATCCATTCCCAAAATCAAGATGGTTTCTAGAAGTTCAAAGAAGAAAAAACTAAACAAGACAAATAAAATAATCAAAATAACAAAAACTGAACAGTGGAAAGCACAACTGAGAATATAATTCAAGTAATCCCTTTTACCTACTCAATAACTTGAAATATTGTAATAAGAAATTGACTATATAAAGCCACATGAACACTGTTTTCACTAAAAGCCACAGGATTGTATTAGATTAAAAATAGTTAGATTTTCAAGAGTTCCTTTAGGAATTCATTAAGGGCAAAATGCTTTAAGAGTCACACAGCCCCTCTAACTGTAAACACTCTAATCCACGAACCCTCTCCATTTCCACAGAGCGGTACATGAGCCGCCTGCTTCACTGGTGCAAGCCTGCTTCCTACCTGGTTCCCAAACCCTGGGTTGGCTTGTTAGAGGTTGGTTTATCTATTTGCTTTATATGCTTAATTCCCATGATAAGAGCTGTTGGGTATTTTCCCATGTATTTGGGTAAAATATTTTTTTAAAAAATGAATTAGCCGGGCTGGAGAGATGGCTCAGAGGTTAAGAGCACTGGCTGCTCTTCCAAAGGTCCTGAGTTCAATTCCCAGCAACCACATGGTGGCTCACAACCATCTATAATGTGATCTGGTGTCCCCTTCTGGCTCTGCCATGCAGGCAGAACACTGTATACATAATAAATAAATAAATCTTTTTTAATGAATTAGCTATTTGCTAAACTCAGTTATATATACTCATTTTTCTTATGAACTCAACGACACAGAGACGCATATGCTTAATCGCATACTATCTGAGAGCACCTTCAATATACTATCAGTCGAAGGAAGTTTTGACAAAATGATGTGTGTATCCTCTGACATCCATCTGATGGCTGCTTCCTATTTTTCTGCACACTTTGAATAGAGGTTGGCTCTAGATAACAGTGTCGACATAATTTAAGAACTAAATATTAATTTCTATTTCCTTATCATTTTGCTATTTCATGAAAAACCATCATCTTTATCCTCAAAAACATAGAGGGTGACATCCCTCATGAAGACAAGAGCAGTGAACAGACAGCTATCTCATCACCCTTACCAATTCTGTTATTGATACACTAAATATGGTACTAGCTTCCCAATCACAATTCCAGGGAATGTGTACGGTTGTCACCAACCCTTCAGAGCTCATCTTTCAGGGTACTTTATATACATGACTGGAACTTAGCATTCACTACAGTAGCTGCAGTGGCCACAGAAAACAGTCAAGCTGAGTGACTGAAACCAGCTGGCACTCAGGCTTGATGCTCACGCTATATATAGAAACTAACAAAGAAATTAAAACTTCGTTTTTAGGTTTTGAAAATAAATAGTTTAACTTTTGACATGGCTATTGTTTTAATGCATGTGACCTTATACAAATGGGTTCATATGTCACTCTATATCATATGTATGCTATATATAACAAGGATTATAAATGATAGAACATCAAGAACTTTTTAATATAAAAAATTATTCTATAAAAATCTGTCATTGACATGTTGAAGACCTCTCTGGTTTTGCCTTGTTTTTACTTAAATACTTTTTGGATTATTATTAAAATGAAATTGTCTTCAATTTACTTATCACAAAAACTAAAGCTGATTGAAAGAGTGGATTTTTTTTTTTAAATCAATGTCATTTGTATTTATCAAAGACAAGCTAAACTAAATACTGCTACGGGACTGTTTACCTCCCTCCCTGACACCACCTCTTGCCACCACCCTCTGCTCCCAAGAACTGCTCCGAACGTACAAGAATCTACACAGCATCTGTGGGGGGAGCGTATCTTTTTAAAGCTTCATTACATTGGGGAAAAACCTTTACTTTATTGCACTGGTGATCATCCCTTTACCCTCCTCTGATTCTGTTTTCCAGCCACTTCCTCACCCAATAAAGAGGAAAACTGTTCTCTTCTGAAGAGCTTTAACTGAACACAGGGGTCGCTGTTGAGTAGCGCACAGCATCTATCCTCTCCAGGGCTAAATAGCTATAGCTATACCTGCAAAGGCTTCTATAAATTAAAAGGAAAATGCTCAATGTGTGTTTATGTAATAAAATACTGAACTCCGAATCAACAATGGGCATCAGGTAAAAGTATCCAATGTAATTTACAGACGTAATTGAAAGCATTACAAGCTAATCAGACATCTAAAAGAGAAGCATGCTCAAATGTAATGTCTACAGAGTCATTAGTCGGCAGTCATTCTATTACAATCACACATAATGTCCGTGGTGCCTTGAGCCTGTGCCAATGACAACAGCATAAATTTTGCATCTCATTTCTGTGGTCATAAAATTAATGATCAGTTTAAAAATACTTCTTTGTAAAAGTTATTGCACAAAGAAAAGACATGAATGTGTCCCTGTTATGTACTCACAAGGATAATTATGGGGTTGTTGCTCATTAATACTGTTTCTTGTTTCCCTAGAAAAGCATTTGATTTATCCCACAACTTTCAAAAGTTTAATTAACGATACAAAGTTAACCATCTAAAAGACAATGATGCAAGGCTTCTCTTCCCAGCGTTTTAGTGGCAACTTCAAGGCTTAATTGTAGCACAGCAGCACAGGTCCCTGATAACTATTTTGAAACTTATAAGACTGCTAGCCTTCCCTTTTCACATCGCTTATAATCAATTATCATTCTCATAAATGCCTGGTGATGCAGCCAACAGCGACTGCACAGCCATGGTCACCACTGAAGCATTCCGCCCAATGTACTGCTTATACTGGCAAAGAAAATCCCACTTTAAATATAATCAGATAATCAACCGCACATACCTAAAATTTAGAGCCTATTTTATGTACATATCGAAATATCACTTGTATTCCATAAATGTGTATAGCTGTTAACTTAAAGAAAATTATAACTAACACATAATTTAGAGACTCTTCCCTAACACAGAGCATCGAGGATAAAATTTGGAGAGATAAGTCTAATGAAAACAAATTAATTTCTAACTATCTGTTCATTTGACCAATCTGATTCCTCCAGTAATAATACAGAACTAAACATACAGATTTATGCATTTATCCTGTAATTTCTTAAGGGAAGTTTAGTTCTTAAAACACTGAGTGACACAAGTAAGATTTTCCTCTCATCCTTGGAAAGGCCAACTTACAGCCAAGGAATAATAAACCTAACTCAGAGCAAACTGAGGTAGATTTGAAATAAGGACCCCGTCTCTCCGGGACTGCCTTGGAGACAGGCTTCTGTATTCCAGACCCCATTATCTCCAGCACGCTCTAACACACTTGTACAAGCGTGAGGAGGGAGGGGTGGAGTGCAACTCCTTGAGTTTAATTTGCTCAGATTTCATTATGGAGTTAACTTTCAATTGAAAACATACTATGTTAGGAAATTAAACCCAAAGACTGACTCTTCCATTATTCTGAAGACTTCACTAAGACAAACTAAAGTGTATCCCCTCTTACCTAACAATCGCGCTATTTTTAAAAAGTGGTCCATTAATAAGCTTAGGTAATACGAAGGTCAACGAAAATGGCTTTCTAAATAAATCCCTGCATATGTAACAATACTGATAGAGCCATGAGGGCAAAATCTACTAAATTTTTTTTTACAAACAGAGGGAGAAGAGATTCTAAAGGAGAAAGTGAGAGGATCTAAAACAACCACATTTAAAAACTAGATGCTGGCCCAACATGGTAGCTCTGAGGTAAGTGCCTAGTATGGCCAGTGCAGGAAGAGAAAGAGGCAGAGAAGGAGAAAAAAACCCACAAAAACTCGATACTAATAAATACAAATTTGAAAAACATCTCTTGAAATGGTATCCCATTTAAAATCTACCTCTTGTAAAGACTTAGACGTTTCTTTTTGTGGGGGGAGGGGGGTTCCAAAACAAGTTTTCTCTGTGCAGCGTTGGCTGTCCTGGACTCACTTTGTAGACCAGAATGGCCTCAAAAGCACAGACATCTGCCTCCCTCTGCCTCCCTGAGAGCTGAGATTACAGGTGTGTGCCACCGAACCAGGATGGTTTAGACATTTCTAAAAATTTCTTTCAAAACTGAACTCCTGAATCAAGGTAACTTCAATCCCCTTGACAAATAAGTCACACCAGAGAGCACACACTGGGTTCTGTGGGTTACACTGTCTTATTCCAGTGAGTCCAGAAAGGAAACAGAAGCTAAGTCACTACCGAGACTAATACAAGGGAAAGATTTAACTAAAGTGTGACTACTTGTCCCGGACCTAACGTATATTAGAGAATTCCGGCTAATGCCTCAAATAGTAGTAGTCTTTACAAAAACAATAAATGCAAAATGTATAAGCTACAAAAATAACTATTTTAAGCCACTTTAAGAGACTCGTGCCAGGTGGTGGTGGCGCACGCCTTTAATCCCAGCACTCAGGAGGCAGAAGCAGGAGGATCGCTGTGAGTTCAAGGCCAGCCTGGTCTACAAAGTGAAAGTGAGTCTAGGACAGCCAAGACTACACAGAAACTCTGTCTCAAAAAAAAAAAAAAAAAAAAAAAAAAAAAAGAGGCGGGGTGGGGTGGGGGGTGGGAGGGAGATCTGTGATGGAGAACAATTCAAAAATAATTATGTGTTATGGATATGGTGGTGTACATCTGGGAGGCAGAGGCAGGGGAATCCTGAGCTAGAGGCTAGCTAGCCTGGGATACAAAAGAAAAGGCCTGTCTCCAAAAAAAAAAGTTTTTTTAAATTCTAGAGCATAATTCCAGTGAGTAGAGACCTGAGCCAGCAGGGCCAGGGTCAGGAGAACACTTGACAGTATCAGGACATATTACACCTGAGGTACCGGCATCAGTTACCTGTCTTTCTCAGGAGCACCACAGTTACAAGGACCTTTTTATTCTAGAAGAAGAGGCAATGTTTCTAATGAATAACAGGGACTATACCAAGCAAACTGTGTTCCACCTACATTCAAATCTTTCCTAATAAAAATTAAGACATTTGTGTAAACAACTGATAATTATTCTAGAGTTACAACTTGACAGAGCAATTTAATGGGGAATATACGCTCAATTAGATACGGAGAACCTTAAAAATCAAACAAACGGGAAGGGCAGTTTTGAAACAGTATCTTCCTTTGGAAGTGAGTATAAATAACTGGAAAGCTAGGGGTATTCTTCAACATTTAAAAGCCATTGCAATAAAGCAAGCTATTCTCAGTAAAAGTTAAAAAAGTACCAAAAGAAATATTCTAAGATCTGTACAACTTAAGATCACAGCCGTCACATCAATTCAACTAAGTTTAAAGACTGAGCACTTCAACTTGTAAACTACATTTTGGTAAATGCCAAATAGGAGATTTTCTACAATGTAGGGAAAGGAATGAAGAGAGACAGTAAGAAGGAAGCAGACATTTGTGAACATTACAGAAATTAGTAACTATAATTACGAATGACTAAACCTCAATTAATTCATCTTAAGAACTCTCTACCTGGACTGCTTTCTCACAATAATGGTATTAAAATTAGCCTATCACTGACTCAACAGAGGGTGTAAAACAGAATCCAAAGGTGAAACCTGCTTCTGCTCATTTCATTGTGATCCTACAGTGACAGGACAAAGATGGGAGGAAGTGGGGAGGGGGAAGAAGGAAAGAGGACTTCAACACACAGGAAAGTGGCCCAGACTTCTAGGGGAAACTGGAAGCTCGAACAGCAGCATCAAAACAGCCTGGAGCTGAACTCATTCCATGTAGAGCTCTTTTAAAGAGGATGCACGCTGGGTCATCACTTTCCAACTCCTAAGTCTATGTCCTTTCCTAGTCCTAATAAGCTGGAAAGCAGTCTTTTCAGAAGAAAACTGAATAGATTGTGAGGGTGTCATGGCATAAAATTACTCAGCTTCTCATATTTCTCCGAGGTACACATCTAATTTCTCCACAGGCTCCTTGTGCTGGCGCCCCAGGTGATTAGTAACTCGGTACAGCAGGACCGAGCTGCAAATGACTTATTCGGAGGAAAATGATTATGGAGAAATCTCTGAATTCCACATTATTTGAACTCCTATTCTAGGCTCATTTTTCAATTTCTATCAAATACTATATAAACTTCCATATTCTTTGGAGACAAAGAATGTGTCTCAGTAATGTAATTTTAATATCCACACACCTGAACAAGTTCTGAAACAGAATCCCAAAGGGAAAGCCCCTACACTAGCACTGAACCAGCAATTACACAATGTCTTCCCATTAGCCTGCCTTCTTAGCTTAAATTTTTTTTAATGTACAAATAATTATGCCACAACGAGTGTTCAATAAATAATCAGTGCAACAATATACGCCTTTTAAGAAGAGGTAAGATCTGGTTATCTGTTTTTTCTTCACAAATAATGCATTGTATTGAAAAGAACCCATCCTAACCAAATGTATAAACTCACTTTCGCGTGCACCTAAGAAAAGGCAGTAGGATTACAGCCACAGTTTAAGATTCCTTGTGGCACAAACTGCAAGGATGAGGAAGGGGACCTTCTCCTGCTCGTGTCTTTAACTGTGTTTAAAACATCTTAGTATGCCACAACTTTTTCTAGTCCACTTGGACCACACTGATCCTGACAAGCGATTATGAAAGAAACTGCAACTGCCTTGTAACTGATGGGGGTTGGGGGCCGACACAGACTTGGTGTCCTAACGCTCTGGCTGTCCTCTCACTTACAGTCAGTTCAGACAGGAATTATTATTGGGACCCAGTTAGAAAGTGCCACACTATTTTCTTGCCCAGACTTAGAAACTAATTGCAGAAATTGACAGACCTCACACTGACATCATCAGCACTTGAAAACCTATTATTCATGCTGGCAAATAAAATCTGGAACTATTTTTACTCATCCTTTCAAAGCAGGGCCTAAGGGGTTAGGGCCATAGCTCAGTGGTAGGTGCCTTGCCTGGAGTGTGTAAATGCTGTGTGCCATCCCGTGTGCCACAGAAACATGAAGCACGGTCACCCAGCCGAGGGCCACCTGCACCCCGGTAAAGCGGTCTCTGTAGTGTGAGACAGCAAGAGATGACAGCTCGCCTCTGTTTCATCCAAGCACTCTGAGTGTAGCTGCAGGTACACGCCTGGACTCAGATGTCTACCAGGGCAAACACAGAGCCTGAGGCTATGAAACGTGTAGGATTCTAGATGCATGCGCTTCTCAATTTTCCTCTCAGCAGGGGGAGCTAGCACTCTCATCTTGAAGGTCTAGACACATGGTATGGAAATTCACATTCTGATTCCAACTTTAAGACTCCAGAATGTTAAGATTATCCTACTGAAAATCTTCTCCCCAAAAGAAAACTGAGATTTGAAATTTACCTTTGTCTTGAAATTCCTGAAGATAGCTGTAAAAATAAAGAAAACGAAACATTTAAATGTGGTTGAAAAATCAAGGCAAGGTCTAATTAGCAGCAAGAATTGAAATCCAGAATCTATATCATAAATATACATCTAGAAAAAAAAAACGATTTTCTGTCCTGAAATGACAATTCCTAAAGAATTAGAAATTCATAACACATGTATTTTTAAAGATTTAAGTATGAAAAAGAGAGAGAGAAGATCTAATAGTATAATATATCTTCAATATTTATAATATGTTACAGTTGTTAATTTAATAACAATTTAAAGGATTTTCTTTTTCAAGGTCTGCAGTATTTTCCACATGGATATTAAAGTCTTCAAATATATCCTCAGAAGCCCAAAAGAAACACTTAGCATTCTGCTAGCATGCTTGGAAAATATATATAACTATCAACAAAATGGGTATCTGTATTTGAAATTATTATAGTGGGAATATATCCTGTCCTTTAAAAATACTTAACATTAATAAGTCATAACACTGAACTTAACTCCACAATAAACATTAATTACAGAGTTATTTCTGAGAAAGAAATTACTAATAAAAGGCAAGTAACTTACACAGACTTTACATCTTTTATCTTCTTAATGAGAGATTCTCTCTTTTCCTTTGCTTTCTTGGATAAATTTTCGCCTTTCAGTGTGTCTGCTACAAATGTTTCAACATCTGAACAATGAAATATAAAAACAGGGTACAAATTACAGAAAAGAACCATTTTTTGTGAAGACAAATAGGTCAATGCTTATTTCTACACTTAAGTGTTAATATCTGTGAAATCTATGGTTGTTATCTATCAGTCCAGAGCATAACAGCTGAAGCACACTTCAAACACTAAGTTGGACAAATCAGTTCACCACTTCGCTCATAAAATCTGTATATTCTACTGATGCTTAACACAGCAAATGCTATTTGCATGCTTGGCATCATTAAACTAGGAAGAAACACACAAGTTTTAATACATTATGGTGCCCCATAAAACAAATTCTTTTCTATAAAGCAAGTGGAAAGCTTTTATGCAAGTCTACTATATTGCTTTATAATTATTTTTAAGTTGCTATAAGAACATGTCGTTTGCAGTATTTTATAAAGATAAGCTAAAGTCCAAGACAAGAGTTTGTTTTTCCCAGTGTAATCTATTTTCAGGAACATATAATATCTAGTGCTAAGAGGGGGAAATCCTTTTTTTTTTCCTAAAGATTCTTAAGTCATACCTCTTCCTGGCTACTGCCCCACCCTCACCGGCTACTGCCCCACCCTCACCGGCTCCCCTCAGGTCAAAAGACAGCCAGCCCTGTGATCTGTGACCCCTGTGTCCTGCTCTGCATTTAGCTACCTGGAATAGTAGTTAACTAAACAAGTGGAAATTGAGCTCCTCCACTATTTAAAAATATAGTGTCTAAGAAACAGATTTCTATGGCTTCCCACAGTCGCTTCTGACATTTTTGAGAACTCCTAAACACTGTGCTGGCTGGTTCTCTCTCCTGTACAGTTCCAAGAGGTCCTTGCTGGTTTGATTCCTAGACCATTATTATTGTTCATGAAATATTGAATAATGTCCACGTATTTCATTTTCAGAATTTCATGGCTCACTTTAAAATATCTCTTAGAGAATTACATTAAAATTTTAAACATGACTACAAATCACCCATATTTCACACCAGAAAGACGTATGCCTTACTTTCTTTTTGTTTAACTACTTTGTCTCCTTACTTATATTGATGAAAATATCAAAACAGAACATTACACACAAGTAACAAAGCAAGCAATAATCTCAACTGTATTTGCATTAAACCATTTAAAACCTAATATACAAAGTAGAATGCAATCAATTTTAAATTCTTCATTACAAAAAAAAATATTTTGCCCCAATGAGGAACATGGATGAAGCTGCTACAGATACATATTAAGTGCGTAATTATTTGCTAAGCCAATACAAGGGGAAAAAACAAGTTTCAAACATGAGACAATATCTTAACTAACTTCCGCTTTGAAACCCTTTAACAGCAAGTATATGTTAAAAGTGAGTATCCAAATGAAATGAAAGCACAATGTCCTGTCTCCTCTTTCCTTCTGTGGCCCCTAAACTACGGAGGAAAGAGGCACAGTCAGAGGGCAGTGGATATGGGACAATTTCTCGAGTGGCTTCCAAACAGCAAAACTTGAAGCCGTAGCTTTTACCCACGGGAGCAGGCCACCTTGGGACAAGCTGACTTCAGCTGAAGAAGACGACCACTGGCTTCCCTAGAGTGGACTACGGAGTAGCAGGCTGCTGCTGCTGCTAGCTCTCCCAGACCCACCCTATCCTTGCAAGTCTCACAGGCACAGGGACAGTGAACAGTCTAGCTAATGTTATTTTCACTCAGTGTTTGCCTTTAATTCCCTCTTCCACGAGTATGTTATGTAATTGCCTATTTTACATTTTCATTATGCAATCCCAGTTTAAACAAACAAGATCTATTTTCTATCTCTGGAAGCAATAACAGAACGAATTACTACTGCCCAAGAGTTATTTCTTTAAAAGGTCATTGCGGTTTTATAAAAACTCAGAAAACAACCATTAAAACGCTCCATGTTCTACGTGCTATTTCCTAAAAGCTTCCCCAATATGTCTTGACAACTCGATCCTATGCCTCTATTTTGAGAAAACATGTTGAAAAGAGTGTAGGAAAAATCTGACTTTCTCAGGGGAAGGACTGGGTATGGAAAAACATCTATACTTTTAGAGTATAGTCTTTTTAATATACTTATTCCCAGGCTTTTTCCTAGAAAAAGGCTTAAAAGCAACTAGGAGAATTTTTCCAAATATTGGCTTTTTTTAATAATTCTCCAAAAGGATGCAGAGAAGAAACTGTTTTGCTGGCAGTGGTGTTTAACAAGAACTTTGGCTGGGAAAAGCTGCGATAATCGGGTTTGTTGGTTGCCCACAGACTTGGTTGGTATTTAAGCTTTTGAAGTCTAGGGTGCTTAAAATACACACTGTGTCAGATCTGAGGGATGGAACACGCCAGCCTGACCAGCCGCAATAACGGTACTGTGCAGTTTGCCGACTTGGCTCCCCCGCGCCTTTGCCAGCTCCAGAACAGGCACCAAGGACCAGGCTGTACTGGCGTGCCCCAGCCTTGCCCCCAGAAACCAGCCCAAACCCAGACAGCCTTAAACCTCGGGGTTCTTGTCCACGTAACTGGGAACAGAGAGCTGAGCGCACAGTGCTGATGCTGAGCATGGGGCAGGCAAGCCAGACAAATGGGGCTGGATCTGCGGCTTTGTACCTCAAAGCCAGAGTAATATTTCAAAAGCCAGCAATAAAACTCCTGGGTAAATCAAGCCTTCCTCTGGCTGGTTGGAAAAGAGATTCGAAGCTTTTTATTGTGCTCTAAATAGCCCTGCAAATGGTGAGCTAGCCTGCCGCGGTGAGCTAGCAAGCCGCCACAGCCTTCTGTTACCTTCCTTTAGGGTCGTGTCCTCCTGTTCATATGTAGATTTCACTGACTCCTTTCTGTAATTCGGGGAAACGTGGTAATTTAACTACAAGAAAAGGTCAGCCAGCGCAGGCTGGCCCCTGGGCCCGGGGAACTGAGACTCCTTTTTTCTGCGAAGGGCAGGTTTTATTTTACCCACCGGCAAGCCACTAAAAAGAGGAATAGGGAGGTGGGGAGGCGGCTACTGGGCTCCTGCTAATAGGGCCTGGAAAAGAGGGTACCACCAACTCCACAAGCTATGGCCCCCTCCATCACTCCTTACCCCGCCGCAGCCTCAAGGGCTACAGGTCAGCACAGCCTGCACCCAACAGCGGAATCAAGCCCACTCCCATGGGCCTCCAACCGCAAGTCAGCAACTGGAAAAAGTTATCTCAGTGAAAAGTAAACACGGAGGTAATTTTTGCTCCTGTTACACCTTAACTTTGTCAAGAGGAAGGCGCCCAGTGAGAACAGCTGTAAAAATTTGGGGCAAGGCAGCTGAAAGATCAGATTTACAACTGCTTTGTACATAAATGCTAAGGTCTGAAAGCAAAAGTAAAGGATGACGTGTTCTGGCTCAACAATCCTGACGCAGTTACGTCAGAGACCACTACCCTGCAGACATCTGACCCCTAAGAGACAAGATCTTAAACACCTTACCCACTGTTTCTTTTTTTCTTTGTACCTATGAACCCCTAGGAAAAATTGCCACCCTGCCTTCCTCTAGAGTGAATGAGAACAGCGCTCTCTCTCTCTCTCTCACACACACACACACACACACACACACACACACACACACACACAGCTTTCTACCAACTTCCATGGAGATCAAGTAGTAAAAAGGCACAAGAACAAAACTCTTGTCAATGATAAACTCCAGCACTCAGTGAGAGAGAGCTCAGCACCTGTTCTACCAACCTCTGCGGCAGAACAGCCTAGAATGAGACCTGCAGCCTGGAGGCTGGGAACAAGCCACTCAGGTAATGTCCCTCTTCTCTCCCCCATTACACACTTACCACCTCTGTGATGGCCTGAATCTGCCTAAAGGAGAAAGCAAGAACTGGGGTGACTCCACCACCATTTGCTAAGTCCCAGATCAATATGAGTGACTGTAAAAACCAATCCCACACCCCAAATGGCTTTCCTACTTAATTCCACATGCCTTCCTACCTTATGGTGTGAACCAGATTTCACTTTGTTCATTGAGCTGTCTGTTGCCCAACTTAATGTGTTACCTTAAAGCCTACACTTTCAGCCGCCATCAGAACAGAACCACACTCCTCTCTTTTCTGTTAAAACAGGGAATGATGGTCTGACCAAACAGCTACTGAGGAAAATATAAAAATCAATTAAACTGGGCACATGCAGATCAATGGAGCCAAATACCCAAAGTTGGAAAATGGCTAATTGAAAAGATATCGATTGTTCTAGTCAATGCCTTCCCCTGGATTACCTTGCACTTTTCCATGTCACAGCCAAACTGTGGACTTTTTAAACGTGGAACAAGACACAAAGGAGCACAGATCACCAAGTGCAGTGGGTGAAGCATGTCTGAGTTTTATAATCCAATCAGCTACAGAATTTTTGAAATTGGCTTGACAAGGTAAATGGTTTATTTTGATAAAAAGCTGAGCTGTTAAAAGATAAGGCCAGCCACCTTTTAACCTCTTTAGATTTATCTAATCAAAATCTTTTCACCACACATTTTCAAAGAAGCCAGGGTGAGTAACATGTTTTCAAAGAAGCCACAGTGAGTAATAATCCATTAGTCTGAGATTTACACTGTACATACCCACCACTGGGTAGCATCCATTGTAATGTGTTCAGAATGGGATTGAAAAAGAAACGTAAACTCAGTGGAATGAAAAAGATGGACTTGGCTTTAATTGAAAAAGACAAACTAAATGAATAATGAGTATATAAAACCTAGCCTATGCCACTTTTATCACCCATATATGACACTTAATGTTCAATTTATGAGAGACAACTGAAATGTATTTCAAATCACCAGGGGCTTTCCTCTGGTGTCTTTCTCTTCTTTCTACAAGCACTTCAAGACAAATAGCAGCAGAGGTAAACATACTTGAAAGGTTTGCAGCTTGCTCTGGTTTTTGTTTGTTTGGTTGTTGGTTTGTTTTGTTTTTAGTACATTTAGATGTTTTGAAAGAAACTAATGTTGATTAAGATTAGATTAAGTATTTTTAAAAGTGCATACCATTAAGAGCCTTACTTAGTAATCCCAGGTGAAAATACTTTCAATGTCAAAATAGCCCCAACAAGAAAAAAAAGAAGGCAATCAGCTCTTAAGATAAATAGGTAAATAATCTTCCTAATGCTATATCTTAATTTACAAATACTATTTGACACAGAAGAAAATCTCTATAAACTTCTGAACCCTTTGATTTGCAAACCTATGCTCCTAATTGTAGAAAAAAGTATCTTGGAGATGCCATAGCTGATTTCATTTTCAGACCAAATGTTCTCCTATCAACTTTATACTCATTAGTTGCTGCAGCCAAAATGAGGCAGGCTTGCTCTTGCTCTGTTGGATAATCCAGGTACAAAGAAATAGGTGACTATTGGTGACTCAGTAGGTGGCACTCTTCCCTTTGCATACCCAGCTAGTGCTCCAGGAGGAAGTTGTGGAACACTAGATGTACCATAAATAATGCTCACAAGGAAAATACAACTAAAATATTGACCAAATTATAAGTAGGAACTGGAAAGGTGAGAAACAAGCCATGCTGTAAAAATCCTATATCAAGTGCCCATAAAAGTATTACGAATTACATTGTGTGAAGACTTAAAAAAAAATGTTCTAGAGGGAAAAGGCAATATTTGTAATCAAAGCTGCCGTCTAGACAAATTATCAAGGTCATTTTGCCAAAACCATATAGTCACTTTGTTACGGTTTGTTTGGTTTGGTTCTAATTTTTCAGTGTACTGATAGCTGTTTTCTTCTAACACTGGCTTTATTTTCTAATTTATTAAGAAGAAGGGAACACTTTCCTTTTAAATTCTGATGTTATGATATCAATGGATGAGAATGAATCCAAATAATAGCTGATTGCAAATTACTACCAAACCGGTATTTAAAGGGTGACTAGACAAATGAGAGCAGCGGGCAGCAGCAGGCAGCACTCCCAGAACTGCTGGCCTTCTTGCCTGCCAGTGGAGAGCTCACATAAGTCAAAACCATTCTTGCTATTGGTCCTAGTCAAAATATTTGGGTATGGGGTAAGATTAAATGGCCAGGACTTGGGGCTATCCTTTGGTTTTCATCATCCAGGATAAACCTGTTCTTCCATTGTTTGGGGGTAAGGGTGTCAAAAGTTGATTCAACAAAATTTTATATAAACTGTTCTAAAAAGAATAGGTTAATATTTCTTATTTAAAAAAATAAGCCTTCAATTTTTAGTATATTGGTGCTACAGAAAATAACTGTTCAAAGTATTTTTTTCTTTTTTTCTTTCTTTCTTTTTTGTTTTGTTTTTCGAGACAGGGTCTCTCTGTCTTGGCTGTCCTGGACTAACTTTGTAGACCAGGTTGGCCTTGAACTCACAGTGATCCGCCTGCCTCTGCCTCTCGAGTGCTAGAATTAAAGGCATGCGCCACCACCGCCCGGTTCAAACTATTTTTTTCAAAGATATTATTAACTGAGATAAGAGTAATAACTTTATTTTTGCACTTCTATACAGTGTTTTTAAAGAGGGAAGAAATGAAGAGGGGGCAAATAGTAAAATGGTAGTCTAAAGCTACCATAGTCGAAAAGCAAACAATGACAAAGAAAAGACATGATTACAAAAAAAAGTCCATTTGAGCACCTATCTCTATCAAACAAATACTTAACATGTATGATCTATGGTGACTTACATAATTTAGTGCATATGAAACATAAAATGAAATATCACTTTCTTTCTTCTGAAAGCAAAGGGCTTGACACTCCTGGAAAGGTTGGTTCCTTATCAGATACACACTGTGCCACACAGTTTAAGAGCCATTACTGCTCACAACTAGCAGGTTCAGTATCTTTTCTTCAGTTAAAACAAAAGAAAAATACAAAAAAAAAAAAAAAAAAAAAAAAAAAAGTGCATCAGGTAAGCCAGCAATACCTCTAAAATCCAAATCAATGCAATCACTTTCCTATAATTACACAATTCTAAATTGTATCATGTACTTTCACCCAAAACACTTGAGGGATGCAATCACGATCATGCATCCCAACAAGATTCAAAGACGAGATAACTGCTTGGACCATCTACTCTAAAGATGCTAATTACACATAAAACCTTAACAACTTTCTTTGAATACTGAAAAGTTGTTTTAAACTATGAAGAAGACTAGCCCACTTGCTTAGTATATATAATATCCATGAGCTAAAAATATCTTCTAAAAATAAGATGCAATGCAAATTTGTAATCTGCAAATATTTATTATTTTGATATTTGTTTTTAATCTCTCATGTATTTTATAAAAAGCTAATTTCAAACATTATGCTAGTTCAACCTCTGACTTAAAAGATGTCAAAAAGTTAGCATTAGTGGGTAAATGTGTAATTGTGAGCTAGTTACATGATACAACAGAGAGCTTCAGAAAATACTTTGTAACCTCAGAGGCTCGGAGAGTGATGGGTCTCTATCCTATTATGTTGGAAGTGTGATTGCGGACCCACAGACAGCCTGACTACTAAAGGAGCTGTCAAGCTTTAAAAAGCTAAACAGAGGTACTTTAGTTTTTTAATTAAAAAATATGAGCCTAAAATAACCTGCAAAGAACGACCTTTCTGGAATAAAACATTTTTCTGATCTAGTTATTGAGACAGTTTTCTAAACATGCAATTCTAGCATTGCCCCCACCACCACCATCACCACCACCGGCAGAAAATGTTAACTGTAGAGAGACAAAACTGGTACTCCTATAAACTCTCACATAATGGAATAAAACGTTTCCTTAAATATACACCCACAGTTCTTTCATCATTTCTCTTAGTGATAGCCGTTAATGACAAGAAGCATTTCTCGGAGTGACATGGCACACCGTCACGCTGTGTCATGTTCACACAAACACAGGTCTGCCCCCCCCACACACACACAGTTGTATTTTTGACCGTATTCATGATGTCAACGACCCAACAGTTTAACAAGGTATTATATGATGCTTGTTCTCACACTGTTGCAAACTGTTGCAAATGTTCATTTTAGATGATATTGTTTTAATAATTAAAATACACACTATACAGCACAGGGATCTAGGAGAAACTTTTTAATTCAGTTACCCATTATCAATATTGGAAGAAATGTTTTAGAGACTACCAGGCTAAAATTACTCCATTTCTAGAATTCTAATACTACAAGACAAAGTATACGATGGTACCCAAGACCATCAAGATAGGTAAAACGTGTGCTATTCTAAAAAGATGTGTTTTCTACTTTGTGCAGAATCATCGACCTTTCCTTGATCCTCAGTGGAAACACACACCTCCGCACAGTAGATTCATAACAGCACTGAGGAACTACGTTTCAACTCCTCAAAGTTCCTATAAATGGGAAAGTAAAACTGAAAAGGGGAAGATGAGGGTGCAAAGACTTCTAAGTTCTTTCATCACGTGACACAGGAAGCAGAACTTTTAACACATCCTTCCTTTTTCACTTTAATAGTTACTCAGGCTACAGAAATAGTGGCCATTTGAAAACCGGACACCCTTCAAAACTATAAACATGTTTGAGCTGACTGTTCAAGAAAATGGGTGTTTTGGAAATAGCACCTTTTCACCTTCTAACTCCTAACACCTGCGGCCCTACAGTGTGTCTTTGCTAACACCTGCATTCCTGGCCTGGCCACCCAGGAACCAGCGTTTGGACAACTACTTTTGAAGTTCTCACACATGCATTCATCAACATAGCTGTCTGTCCATCTCCCGTCCTCACTTTCGGGCTCTCCAGAGACGATCAGATCATTTCAGCATACACGCCCACTCCTATCTAGTCCCCGCACCCCCAAGACCCCTGCCCCCACCCCCAGTCCCCCTTATACGGCCCGCCCCCACTACGGCCCGCACAAGGTGAAGGCTGAGCGCTTCTGTCCCTGCCGGCTCGCCGTCCCCGCGCCCCCGCCCCCCCAGTGTCACCGCCCCCTTCCCCGCTCCTTACCTGCCAACAGGTTCCTAATTTCCTCAGGGAGCGGGCCGGGAGAGGAGGTGCTGCTAGGGTTGAGCATGGCTGTGGTCTGATCCTAGACTCACGCCAGTGGTCCGGGTGAGCACCGCGAGGCTGCGACTCCAGACACGGCCAGGCCGAGACTCACAACAAGGAAGTCAGTGGCTCTTTAGCCAGCAGTCGCTGGACGCCCGGCCCTGCCCTGCCCTGGAGAAAGGGGCGGGGCCATGGGGGAGAGGGCGGGGAGACCGGCCTTGAAGCCCGACTGCGCTTGCGCGGCCCTGGCTTTCTGAGCCTCTGAAGAAAGCGCCTCCGGGTAGGCCACGCCCACATACCTCCGGGCATGCCACGCCCATACGCGGAGGCGGAGCAAGAGGCGGGGCCGCCGAGGCAATTGAGCGGATTGGAGCCGTGTCACCTGACCAGGCCTTGAAGCGCCACCGCGCCATTTTTTGTTCTGGTACCTCGGCTACACCTCATTCTTTCTCCAGAATTCCGGAAAATGACGTCTCTGCAGATCTTACACGCTTCCCGGTTAAGGGGCCATCTGATTAGTGGTCGTTCCCCCCAAGATTTAAACCCCTTGCCTGGTAACCCCGCAGGAAGAGTCCATCACCAGCCCCAGGCTTGCATTGCCCGTCTTTGTCTGCCTGAATGAAAGTAACAAAGTCCCAGTTTCCGCCCGTCCTTCCAGAGAGTCCCAGTGCAAGGACGGCGGGGCGTTCTGATTGGCCCGGACTTTACTTTTCTATTCATTCTTGGGGTGATTGATTTCCCTGGCTCTGAGGGAGGAAATTCTAGATATCCTTTCTTGGGGAGGGTACCAGAAAACTAAGTAGGTACTGCTGTCCACCTTTAAGTATTTTTAAATTTCTAATGGTGTTTAGAATAATGAAAATAGAAAATCTGCCTTCTTCAATAAGTTCTGGCACCTTTAGTCTTTAAAATTGTGTGTGTGTGTGTGTGTGTGTGTAGAAATGACAATTCAAGTGCCATTAACCTTTAATCACTTAAAACCTGTGTAGACATATTTATCATCAAAGAAAATGAAACTACCAGAGCCTCTGAAGAATACAAAAGAGGCTGCCTAATAGGAGTCTTCAGATAGATACTGACAAGGCAAAACACTTTGATTATCCACTGTGTATTTCTTTTGGTTAAAAAAAAAAAAAAAAAAGCTTAAGTTGCCCCTTCCATCTTTCCTTTGGCCAGGCACACCATTTTCAAAATGACGCATGAATATCACCTTACCTACATTTCTCTTGTTTAGAAGCAGTGACAATCATGATTTCTCCTAGTGTTATGGGGTCCATTTAAAATCATCATAACTCAAACACAATGTCAATGCAGATGACAAAAAATGTATCGTTATCAAGACACCCCTGACCTCTCAGGGCCTCAGAACTGCAACTCAAGCCAGATTATCACAGACTGTGTAAACTTGCAAAACACAAACATCTGTGCCAAATTATTGTTATATTTTCCCACCAATCAGGATTAAGAGTTGGCCCCTGGGCCTAGAAACATAAACGTGTTTGACCCTGCCAGCAAGATGCGGATGACTGGACTCTGACAAGTGTCTCCTTATGCGTTGTCCTTGAGATGGCTAGATTAGACAACTGTTTTCCTTACAACAGAAACCATTCCGTTATTGGAAAGTCCCCAGCTCCCCTAGATCCTGGGACCTTAGTTTCCCCCTATGATAAAATGGAGTCTGAAAACAAAATGGCAGTACTTAGAACAAGTTTCATTTGCTTGTTCCCAACACTAGGTACAAATGTTGTACTCTGAATGTTGTGTCAAAGCTCCAATCAAGACAAATTGCTTATTCCTCTACCCTCCAGCTTCTTTTTATTTTCATTTCATCTATCTATCTACTTATTTATTATTTATTTTGTTTTCAAGACAGGGTCTAACTATGTGGCTCTGGGTGTCTTAGAACTCATTATGTAAACCAGGCTGCCCTTTAACTCACCGAAATCCACCTGCTTCTACACTAAGAGTGCTGGGATTAAAGGCGTGCAACTGTGCCCAGCTTCTCTTTTTCTTTTCTTTCCTTCCCCCCAACACCCCCAGCTTTCTTTAAACCAGTGTTCCTAATACTTAAGCTGCCTTCGGTCTCTAACATCCTACCCAAGAGATTCTGGTTAAATGGAAAACAGTCTCTAATATATAAATATAAGCTGTGTTGAGATTTGAATTTTGAGAACCATTTTACTACTATCCTAATTCCTACAGAGTAAAAATTTCAATAAGTATCATCTCGAGCTAGAATAATAGCTCTACTAATATTTCATCAAAAAGTGTTAGGGCTCACAGCATGTGCTTAGTGTGTACAATTCCCAACACCAAATAGATAAAGACCTAAAGTTTTCAGATAGTACTAGTAAAAATTAAGACACAAATGTACTATGACATTTATGCAATTCAGACAATATAGAACACTAATTTTTAAAGGGAAAAAAACAGAATATTTAGGTGCCCATGTCTTACAAAACAGCAATGAAAAAACTTAACAATTGAAGTAAAACATGCAAAATAACAACAAAAGTGATACCTCCAAAGTGTCTATTTAACCAAAATGGGATCCAAAGTCCCTACTCAGATGAGCAATATGATGAATTATAAAAAGAGTGATAAAAATTAGATTTCTTTTTTGTAAAGTTAAAAGTGATTCATTCTTCTGACTTGAAAGAATTTAGAACTGTTATTAAACTATAAAATTGTCTACTTTTCTAAATAAAAAATATTTCATAGACAATATATGTTAGGAAAAGTTATTCCTCCCTTTACTGTAGCCTAATTCTGTCTTGTCATATTTTTAAGAGCCTCTAAATGTCCCAATACTTTGTTGCCTATAGATAGAACTGACGACATATATTTTTTATTCTTGTGTCTTATTTATCTGTACTCTGCTCATTCCACAAAGGAATTGAGGTGATTTGCTCTGTATCAAATAGACAGCTCTCTAGAGTACATCAAATGGACAGTGTCTACACTGCTTATTATGACAAGTCACTCTTGTTAGCAAGAGACAAGAAGCTATTAAAATTGCCTTAAAATGTATAGCTTCTGGTAGTCCAAATCAAAAATACAATAACAGAATATGGACTTTTTTTTATGAAACACACTTCCCCTATTTAGAAAACCATTCTCAGACACAGGTCCATGATGGATTCACTTAAGCAATGCTTTGTATATCCCATTATTTTTACTGTTTGTTATTAAAGTTACTGGATTGACTGTAAGATGGAAAGAGAGGCTGAAAGAAATGGTTCCTTATTTCTCATTTCCAAATGTTTCCATAACAAAAACTAATAAAGAAATAAAATAATGCTTTTTGTATTTTAGTTTTATTAGGATGATGATGATGATGATGATGATGATGATGATGATGATGATGATAATAAATGAAACTTTAAATCTGAACCCCAAAGAGATTGAGGCCTCCATACCATTCCACAGAAAAATACTAGACTCTAGAAACATCTCTTGATTTTTTTCCCTCAAAAATAGATCCTCCATTTCAAAGAAAAAATTATATATATATATATATATATATATATATATATATATATATATATATATATATATATCCATAAAACTAAAACTAACCCCCTTCTTATGACTTTCAAAATAAATGTGGAATGTTGAACAAGGACATGCCCACAGGCCTCTAGTTTAAACATTTAGATGTGCCTGGAAGAAAAGCAGACAATAGCCAAACATTTTAATTCTTTTGCTCTCATCTTCATTTTGTTTAGCTTTCTTAGGCATATAGGAGAAAGATTATCCTTCGGCATAAAATCTGTTATTTATTCATGCATAATGAAAATTAACCTCATGGTTTTTGTTACACAGCTATGATGCTCAAGAAGATGGCTCAGAGGTTAAGAACACTGCTTTTCCAGAGGTCCTGAGTTCAATTCCCAGGAACCACATGGTGGCTCACAACCATCTATAATGTGATCTGATGCCCTCTTCTGGCTTTCAGGTGTACATGAGGCAGAGCACTACTTAATAATAAATAAATAAATCTTAAAAAAAAAAAAAAAGAATCCATGAGAAAATTGACATGATTCTGGCTCAGCATCTCTTAGGCTCAGTGGCAGTCATTCACAGATTTGACCATAGCTAAGAAGATCTGACTGAAGATAGCTCACCCATGGGCTGCTGGCTAGCACCCTTCATTCCCCTTTGAACACTGGAAAAAGGCCTTCATTCTTGATATATGGGTTTTTCTTCAGGGCAGACGAGTACCCTTTCCATATAACAACTGGCTTTTCCAGAGCAAGCACCAAGAGATGGTGCAACCAAACCAGAGTTGTGCCCTTGTAAGCTGAGTGTATTAGACAGAAGAAATAATTGAGGTGGTATTTACTTCCTAAGTTTAACCCATTGAAAACTTTTAAACCTGTCATTCCTGTCATCTAGCAATGGTTCTTAAAGGGTTTTCTTTCCTAACTCATCTTTATTTCCATTTGAAGTTTCTAGATATGGTGTGAGTTTGTCATTGTATAGCAAGAATCAAGAAAAAAAAAGTTGTTTTCTCATTGAAATTTATCCACCCTAAAATATGTGACATTGAACTCAACGAGAATTAGAAAATTCTGATAGAAATAGCTCATGACTGAGCTTTTAGGTTATAATTTCTTTGTGTTGTGTTGTTTGTGCCAGTGATCCGAGCCACAGCCTATGCTTCCTAGGCAAGTGTTCTACCGCTGAGCTACATTCCCAGCCTACACCATAGTCATCACTCTTCTTAGTATAGTTTATTAAGATAGCAAGTCAACAAATGTATCCATTCAATTTACTATCCTTTTTATTTGCATACACATATACTCAGTTTCTTTTCTGTCTAGGCCAATCATGTTAATACAAGAAGAATAAACAATTTTACATGGATTGGATTTGAGTTCCAAGGTGTTCTGTCTTTAGCATTCTGCAAGTTAGGAATAAGATGAAAGAACCACCTCTCCAACTGTGGACCTATCAGAGAATTGGTTCTATGTAATCCTTTCCCTTTCCAGACTCTGAGTGCTCACACAGCTCACCAGCCAACAAAAGGCCTCACACATGCTAAACACTACAACTGAGCCCTACCACCAGCCCAGCTGTAAGGTCAGTTTGGATGACAATCTAGTTCTAGCCTGTTATCCTACTTCTAACTGGCCCTGAGACCAACTCTGTTTCTTTTTAACTTCTCTTTTTTAAAATATTTTTATTTAATTTTAATTTATATGTGTTGGTGTGAGGGTGTCAGATCTTGGAATTACAGACAGTTGTGAGCTGCCATGTGGGTGCTGGGAATTGAACCCAGGTCCTTTGGAAGAGCAGGTAGTGAGTGCTCTTAACCGCTGAGCCATCTCTCCAGCCCCTGAGACCAAGTCTTAATTAAACCTACTTCCAGTAAAGGAACATGTTTGGTCTTGATGACATCTAGTCTTCCTGGAGGATAATTGTCTCACTCGCTGTTACAATTGAATATGAAATAGATCCCCACAGATTAGTATGTTTCAACATTTGGTCCCCCCAACTGGTAGTGCTGTTTGTGGAATCTTTTAGACATGGGACCTAGTTGGCAGATTGTAGCACCCTAGTCTCTGCTACTAGACCACACAGTGTAACCAGTTGCCTCATATATGTCAAGCAGGTACAGCTGCCAGGCCTCCCCACCATGGTAGACTGCACCCTCTCAAACTGATCCAAAATAAATCAGTTTAAGTTGCTCGTTTAAAACATTTTATCACTGGGTTGGAGAGATGGCTCAGCAGTTAAGAGCACTGACTGCTTTTCCAGAGGTCATGAGTTCAATTCCCAACAACCACATGGTGGCTCACAACCATGTGATCTGATGGCCTCCACTGACCTGCAGGTGTACACACAAACAGAACATTGTATACATAATAATAAATAAATAAATCTTAAAAAAAACATTTTATCACTGGATAAGGAAAATAACCAATGCATTCAGTCTTTCATAACGGTGTTCTCTTCTACCTGGACCTCCTGAGAAGAGAGGAACCTAAGCCTCTGTCTTGCCGTCTGTCACTTAGCAGTCTCGGTCCCCAAGGCTCCCTAAGAACGTGCAGAAGAAATACTCCTTCATCGTGACCTAAAGTCCAATGAGCAGCTCTCCTCCGTGTGAACTTTTTTTACTTCTGCTCTGGATCATAAGGTTAAGCCATGAACAAGTACATAGAAAACATGTTTTCCTCCCTTTTAACTCTTTTCATCCAAGTCTCTGCTTTCTTCTTGAGAGGCACAATGGCTGACCTTGAAAATTCTATTTTATTCCTGTTCATAACAGAGTTAGGAAGTTATCCTTCAGTAAAGGGTAAGGTACAAGACTCCTTGTGTAATTTAAATTTACCCAGCACTTGTATTCTCCAGATGGGCCTGATCATCACTCCCCGAAACTCTACCAATCGAGATTAAAAGTTTAACTGAGAAACCTTGGTCTGTGAAGCCAGGTCTTATGGTACTGCACTGCGTATGCTGCAGGCCAGCCATGGTCACCCCAAGCCTATTTCCCCAGCTACTTAAGAGATGAGACAGAAGCCTGGCAAATCCATGGCTTATGTTGGCTGTGTTTAACACCAGCCTGGTCACGGTCGTGACATTATCCAAAATAAAAAGTGAAAAAGGAGGAGGAGGAGGAAGAGGAGGAGGAGGCTGGAGCTACAGTCCAGTGGTAGAGCGCTTGCCTAGTAAAAATGAGGTCAAAAAAAAAAAAAAAGTAGCTTTGGATGAAAGATAACTGGGACAATATTTTGTACTTTAGGTTATATGATTCTTCCAAAGAATGGCTGCAAGGCTCTCAGCGTGAAGCAAGCAAGGTGTCCGTGGACATACGTTATGCGGCGCCCATTGCTTTCTCTTTAATAATTCTGATCCCCACAACCTCCTGTCAGTGCTTAATGAAAAGACACCGAAGAGCATGGCCACCTTGTTAGGCAAGCTCGTGGTTGGGTTTCAGGCACAACTTTACCCAGATGAGTTATTTTTGTTACAGGACTTTTATTTTTGCTTCTTTACTGTGGCAAGTTAAAACATGAATCTAGGTCAAGCAAACTTTTCCAATACACTTCTAGAGATCTCTTTATAGCTAGGTTAGCAGAAATTCTGCAACATGAAATAAGTAAAACAGGTCTGAGTTCCTTCCCCTATGTCAATATAGAACAGTGAGCTGTGACCACGGCCCTTCCTGTTATTGTAGTGTCCTTATTCTCACCAGGCATTTTTAAAATACCAAGCTGTCTACAACAACAGCAATTTAGTGGGTTTGCGTTAATATATTCATGAAGGGTCTTGATGGATTTGATAACCATAAGCAGCTGTTAACATTAAATTGCCATTTAATTTTTTTCAGTGACTTTCAAAGTTGTCAATATTAAATGTAGGGCCTTACAAATTACTACTATAAGGCCAATAAGAATAAAATTAAATATCATTTAAAAGTCTCAACCAAGTTCTTTCTTTTTCTACAGTATGCCACTACAAAGAAATCAGAAACACACAGAGACATGTTTTCCTCGGCCTTAAGCACCACCGCCTTATGTATTTGCCCATAATTTGCATCAGATGTTACTGTACTCAGAAATTTTCTCATATTTTCCTCTCACACCTGCTTAACTTTGTTTGTTCTTAGGATAAGGTCTCATTATATAGTCCAGTCCTATCTTGATTTCGCCAATACTGGTATTTTAGGCGTGCATCACCGTTCCTGGCCACCTCCCTGTAATATCTGAACTTTCCCCATATCCCATCCAGCATATCTGTGCCATCCTATTCCAGAACGCAAGCAAGGTTCATTGCCAGCAACATGGCTGCAAGATACTTTTACATAAAGAATTTGGGTCTCCGTTCTTTCCTTTTATTTTTCTCCTTGTTGGATGACTGCTTTAATGTCTTCATCATCCTGATTTCAGTAGACAGAGTCAGTACTGCTGACACCCAGGCAGTGTTCACAGTGTGGGATCTGTTCCAGCCATGTCGGTGGCATCAAGAAGGAAACTAGGAGTCCCACAGTTCTCCTTGCTGACGTGTTTCACTGCCTTCTGTCCATTTGTTCAGCAGCCTAAAGGCCACACTGTATATTGAAAACCAAGATCCTTCCTATTTAAGATTTCTACCTTGGCCCAAGCTCCGCACTTCCTCACCCAGAGCCATCATTAGAACAGGGACCCGCAAGCCTGATTTCTGCCAGCTCATTTTGCATGTATGAACATTTAATTTTACCTTTTTTTTTTTCCTCCCAAGACAGGGTTTCTCTCTGTGTATCCTTGACTATCCTGGACTCGCTTTGTAGACCAGGCTGGCCTTGAACTCACAGCAATCCACCTGCCTCGGCCTCCCGAGTGCTGAGATTAAAGGAGTGCGCCACCACGCCTAATTTTACCTTTTTCAATGTTTGCATAAAGAGATGAAAAATTTAGTTTTATATTTTTAGGCAGTGTTGGCAAATGTATTGTTCTTAACTCTTAGCTTGCTGGAACACAAAAAGGGACTTCCTGTAACATTCCCAATTAACATTATTCCTCTCACCGTACCTGACTGCTGCTGTACACCAGATAAAGTTATTCCTCATTTTTATAACTTCCAATAAAGTATAACTCTGATTACTGGAGAAAAATAATTGATTAATACATGGAATATTTTCAAGGAAATATTTCTATTCCGGAAAGTAGAAAACCCTGCAGCTGTTCACAAAAGGACAAATTTCAGCTAATATTTAAAAACAATTCTCTGTGGCAGATAGCAGAAAATACCTTCTGCTATGTGGAATATATGTTTGTGTGACTGTGTGTGTGGAAATGTGGGTATGTATGGGTACGTGTACATGTGTGTATGCTTGGGTTTCATAGTAATTGTCTCTGTTTTTATTTTCTCCCTTGAAATTTATTTTTCATGATTTAAAGTTTCCATCACAAAAATTTTCAGGCATTTGAGTGTGTCAGTCTAAACATGATGTGTCATGATGAACATGTAGCTCGGTGAGAGGGCTTGACCAGCAAAGGACGCAGGCCCTGGGTTCACGCCCCAGGACCCTCCCTCCATTAACTTAAAACGAAAAGAAAAACAAAACAAAACAAAACAAAAATAGAATTGTAACTAGAAGGCAGGTGTGGAGATGGAGTAACTGACAGAAAACTTCCCGTTCTTGTATCAGTTCTTAACTTTAAGGAGAAAGTACTAATGTGAAGTGCAGTAACTTTTCCACGTGATACACTGATGAAAGTCTTCGATCTCTCTCCCATCCTTGGCTTGTGATGGAAGGTAAAAGAAAAGAAAATGTCCATCAAAGTAAGCCGGGAAGCACTAGTATAAACCGAAGTCAATAGATAATTATAAAAACGTAAAGTTTTATCCCCCCCCCCTTTTTTTTTCTAGTTAAACTATCTTTGTAGGGATGTTTGTGGACTTCATTGTCTCCTGTGCCAGAGAGCTTTGAATTTTCATTGCATATTCTTTTCAATAGCAAGAGCCTCTGAATACAGTACCCATCTCATGCTGGTGTCCCTAAAAGAAGGCCAGGAGAGCCGGTTGTGCATAGGCGAATGAAAGCCATTAGTTTAATCACGGTGGCCCCCGTGCTTCCTCACACGTGCTCAGGCACCTGCATTACCTCTGTCACTGAAGCTTCCTCCGCAGGGACTCACCACTGGAAATTTTCAAGACTACATTTTCTATTGTTTTGAGAATTTACTGCCTTTATGTAATCGCTTTATGCAACAACAAATCAGGAAACCATTACAAAATTCAGATGAAGCAGCCGTTCTCCCTGCCTGGGTTAAATTGTGATTTGAAGACATGTAATTGAAAATCTGCTCCTAAAATACATCTTCTGATGAGCTGGAATCAGAAGCATGTCTTTTCTCTCTGGTTACTTTAAAAATCCTTTTTTAGGTGGGGTAAGCAAATTCAATTTATTTTTACTGAAGCACATAATCAGACAGCAGTCAATATTCAGAGCTAGGGGTGTAGCTTAGAGGTACATTGCTTGTCTAGCGTTCCTGAGGCCCTGGTTCAATCCCTAATATGGCATTCATAAACAGAGACAGATAGAGAGAGAGGTGATAGATAGATAGATAGATAGATAGATAGATAGATAGATAGACAAATTGCAATAACTGTGAAGCATTTAACACTTCTCTACAATACCCCACTCTTTTATTAAAACAGTATCATTAACTCCCGTGGCACTGGGAGCATAAGAAATCTTGGTCAACTCTTGGTGTAAACACATTGTTTCAGTAAAGCCTTTTGGAGATAACTTTTTCTGTATATGTATGTATAACTACTCAACAATGTTCTCATAAAGTTCCATATGTACAATTTGAAAACTACAACTATAGGAAACAAAATCCTGAAAACTGTTAATATCTAGGTTGCACCCACATACCCTGGGTATTAGGATTTTTACTTTATAAAAATACTGTGGTGCATTTTGATACACTGAGTTATTCTCTAGAAATGAGGACATTGCCATGACTTGGCTTCAGCCTGGTTAAAGAAGTACAAAAGAGCAAAATAAGTACAAAAAAAGTACAGACAAGCGCTGAGAAGGTGCAGTGACAACTGAGGGAGGGAAGGTTATTAGCCAGGATGCTTCAGAGAAAACAAGGCCATTTAGGAACAATTAGGAATAATCCTGTTGAGAAGACAAGGAAGACAGGCTGGTCTTTCATACAGACTTGCTGAGATCGTACGTGCTGGGTCCAAAGCACAGGGAGAGAGGTTGCCCTTGGGTGGAAGAGACACAGCCTTGTGATTCAGAGAAGGGAGCCCAAAAAGGATAGACAGGATGGGCCTGGACATTTGATGCTAGAAAACAGAGAGATTCCCTGTTAAAAGGCTTCTGGGTTTTGCTGTGAGGGCTGAGATCGTCTACTGAATATGTGAAGAGGGAATAGAAATTTGCTTTTTTTAATGTTTAATAAAATTAACTAGTCTGATAACTTTTGGCTAGTGTTCAATGTCATTAAGTAGGCAAGTGTGCTGTTTTGATATGGTGCACAGCAAAATGGCTTTTCACACATGCTCTTGGGAACACAGCAGGTGCTGATTTCCTCTACTATAATTTACATATTGATTTTTTTCATTAAAGAATGTCAGGAACTTCAACTGAGATAGAAATTTGGGCCTCGCCTTGCATTTATAGTACAGTATCTATTTTCTAAATTTTATTTTTATGTATTATTCTGTATACACATGTGTGGGTAATATGAATTCAGGTGTGTGTGTGTGCACGTGCATGTAGGAAGGAGCAGTGTACATGCAAGTGAAGGTGCCAGAGGGTCAGATCCCCTGGGACTGGGTTACAGTGATTGTGAGCTACCCAGTGTGTGTGCCGGGGTTCTCTATAGGGGCCGCGTGTTGTCGAGATGTAGCCGCTTAACTGCAAGCCCTCAAATCAGTGAATCTTAAAGTTACCATGGTTGTTAGCGTTAGGGATTCCTGTAAATGACTAAGAGCTCTAAACACAGTGACTAATGCGACACAAACAATTTTAGGGGGTGGGGTGGGGGGATGGGTTGACTGAAATAGGATCTCATTTATTCCTAGGCTGGTCTTGAACTTTCAGTCCTCCTGCCTTAGCTTTCTCGGTGCTGGGATCACAGAATTGTCCCACCATGCCCAACTTCTTGCTTACTTTTTAGAGTCTTAAGTTTGCAGTCAGAACCAGCCCAGGCCTCCCCATGCACTCTCTGGCTCTTTGGTTCTTTCATAATACCAACTTTCAATCTCACTGTCCAAGGTGATCCCTATTCTGAGTAAGAAGTTGGAAGAAGCCAGGTGTTGTGGCACACACCTTTAATCCCAGCACTCAGGGAGGCAGAGGCAGGAGGATTGCTGTAAGTTTAAGGCCAGCCAAGGCTACACAGAGATATCTTGTCTCAAAAAACAAAACAAAACAAAAGGCAGAGGCAGATGGATAGTTGTGAGTTCGAGGCCAGCCTGGTCTACAAAGCGAGTCTAGGACAGCCAAACTACACAGAGAAACCCTGTCTCTAGAAAAAATAAAACAAAACAAAAACAACCAAAAAGAAGAAGTCGGAAGAATGACAAGGAAGAGGGACCACAAACATACTTCAAAGAGCAGAAACTTACAGAAGGTTCTCAAGCTTCCACAGGGCAGTTCCACTCACATCTCAAAAGTCAAAGCTGGCATACATGGCAATGCTAACTCAAAGAGCCTGAGAATGTTTATTCAGGGTGGCCCTGTGTCCACCTAAGACTTCTATCACAGTGAAGGGAGAGGAACAGATATTAAAGGATGGCACAACCACAGAGTGGGTTTCTTTTTGCTGAGCAACAACAGACTATAAACAGAGCTCGTGCCAGCTCTCAGCTCCAACATCCCAGAGAGCACGTATAAACAGAAACCTGATGGACTGTCTCTGCCGCCCGTTTGCCTCCTGCTAGCCCTTTCTCCTCATGTTTTTGTGTCTTACAGAGTCTATACCTTTGTTTCTGTGTTTGGATTTGATTTTAAAAATTAAAAAAAAAAATCCTTCTTTACAAAGGTCTTCTGAACTCGGAGTAATAACAATCTGTTCAGCTCCAGATAAAAGGAAAAATAATTTATATCTATTTTTCTGTGTATACCAAGAGGCTCGAAATGGATTTTTCAGGGCTCAAGAGGCCAAATACTCACTGTAGGAAAGAAAAAAAAATCAGTATTTCCCTTACCAATCTTAAGCCTGGAGTGTAAGGCTTCTGTAATAAAAGACAGGCTCCCAAGACTGAAGCATACACATTAATTTAATGTCAGTTTTATGTTGAAGAACTCTTCAGAAACTTGGAAAGCTTTCTGCTTTTGTGGACTGCCATGCAGAAGTGTGACCAGACACCAAAGGTGTAATGTACTCACAAACTCAGGGCCAGGGGCTCAGCAAGACCCACTTGTTCATAAATTTTCTCAGCATCTTTGTACATTCTCTTTAGATATAGGAAAGATATATCTGAAATGAGCAGCTCAAAAAAAATTTTAATTAAAAAAAAATTTAAGTATTCATTTTATGTGTATGACTATTTTTCCTGCCTGTGTGTTTATGTGCTACGTGAGTGCATCATGCCCATGGGGATAAAAAGGGGGCACTGGATCCCCTTGAGCCACATACACTTGTGAACCCCCATATGGATGCTGAGAAGTGAACCTAGTCCTCTGGAAATGCTCTTTAAAGACTGACATTAGAGGACAGAGAACTCTTCCATGGTCCGCTTTGAGGGAGAAAGGCAGGCAACAGCCAGAAGACTCTCACTGTCTTCTCACATGCCAGGGGGCCATCTGCTGAAGCAGCATTCCTAAGCTCTGTTTCTGTTACTGCATTATCACAGAAGGCCTTAGGTGTGGACCCCACTCTGTTAGCTAAGACAGAATACTGTACGATCAACTGAATTCCCAAAGTAAGCATATTCAACCGTGGTCTGGAGAGATGCTCAGCCATTAACTTCATAGTCTGTTCTTGCAGAGGACCAGAATTGCGTTCTCAGCACCCACATCAAGCAGCTCACAACTAGCTGTACCCCCCATATCCAAGAGCCTCTGGCCGCTGTGGAATCATGTAAATGATTAAAAATAAAATAAATCTTTCCTTTTTTAAAAAAAAAATGGATTCAAATTCATCTGATTTTAACCAAGCTTAAGTTATGCTATTGCACTCTTTACTTTTTTAGCTTTTATTTATTTTTTGAGAATTTCGTATAGTATATTTTATCATATTCCTTCCCGTTCCCCATCTCCTCCCAGATCTCCTCTTGGCTTCATGTTCTTTCTATCGCTGGAAAAAAAAACCCTAAAAATAAAAAATAAAAATAGAACAACTAAAATACATGGAGTCTAGTTTGTGTTGGTCAACTACTCTGGAACATGGGGCCTGCCCAGGAGTGTGGCTGATAGAACTGGATCACTCTATTGAAGAAAACTGTTCCCCATCTCCTAACAATTTTCATACAGTTTCTAGGTTTGAGGTGGGACTCTGAGCCCACTCCCGTCTTCCACGGGAAGACCTTGGCAGCTCCTGTGCATGCTGTCACAGTCTGTGAATTCTTAGTGCATTAGCCCTGCTGTGTCTAGAAAATGCTGGTTCCTTAAAGTCATCCATCACTTCTGCCTCTTACAGTCTTTCTGCCCCGTCTTCCCTCAGGCTTGAGGTGAGGAGTATGATAAAGGTGTCTATTCAGGGCTGAGCACTCTGGAGTCTCTCTTTCACTCTGCACACTGTCCAGCCATTCTACACAAGGTTCACTGAGGGGTCTGTCTCAAACTATAAGGCAGAGAGAGAGAAAAGAAAACACCCAGTGTCTGCTTCTGCCCCTAAGCACACATGCACACAAAAAGGCACAGTCATCTTTATTTTTATTTAATTTAAAATGTGAATATAAAACATTCTTATTAAAAAAAAAAAGTCCTGACAGAAAGTGAGTAGTAGCTTTTCCCTAAGATTATTTCTATGAATTACAGTAAGTCTTTCCAAAATGCCTTCTAAAAAGTATGTACTAATTTGAATTCTGGAATTCTTAAGCATAGTTGCAAATAAATGTGCCTAATAACTTGTTAGTAATCTGCCCAGAGACTTTGCATTATTTATTGGTTATTATTCTAATTTGGCTTGAAGCCTTCCTGTGAATTCGGGATTTTAATCATCCACCTTTTAAGACTGTAAATAAGAAATAAACTCCAAGGTGCTCAATAGTAACCCTGTGGTGTGCCAAGAACTAAATTTGAACTTACTGCTTTATGGTATTATAATCTAACCATGGACCTATATTTTAAGCCAATTTTTTCAACTATTAGCGTATTTGCTTCTGAAATGAACATTAAGGACAGTTAGGATTTTTGGTGGGTGAGGTTGGTTTTCGAGACAGAGTTTCTTTGTGTAGCCCTGGCTGTCCTGGACTCACCTTGTAGACTAGGCTAGCCTTGAACTCACAGAGATCCACCAGGTTCTGCCTCCCCAAGTGATGGAATCAAAGGCATGTGCCACTGCACCTGGCCAAGGATAATTACTTTTTTTCCAGAGTGAAGCCTACAGGAAAATATTAGTAAAGAGTGGAATATTGTCAAATCGATGAGCATAGATATCAGCTACTGTGCTGGTCACTTAACTAGTTCTATTACTTAGGACAGAAGTTATATTTATGGCCAATGTGGTATCTTTCCCAAGCAGACCTCATTAGCCAACAGTTATGGAAACTAATTTTTTTAAAAAATCTGCTAACAAAAGGAATAGCAGGCTGGAAACAGTGTGATTCCTGTAGAGATTCTGAGAGATGCTTCATCTTCAGTCTTCGCAGCATCTCTGCTGCCATGAGGAGCTATTGTGTCTCCCTTTTGTATGGTATTACTTAAGAGACAAAAATGAACCTCTGCTAGGGAGAGTTCTGATTCTGGATGGCTCAGTCTTGACCTCAACCATGTCAATCACTCTGTAGACATTCAGCAAGGACATCAAGCTTAAAGTCACCCTGCTCTCCCACAAGAGCCCACAGCATCTCCTGAATGTCCCTGAGGCTTTTGCATCCTGCCCATCTTTCTCACTCACATTTTAAAGAGCCTCCTTCCCTGATGCCAATACCTCTTCTCCTCACACTTGGCCTTTTCAAGGTTGGCTTAGGGTGGGGATTTATAGTCCAGGGACAACTTTGAGCAAGAAAAATGGATGTTCTCCTCTCTAGCTAAATTACAGCCCGTTCTTGTAACAGCTGTAAAATGAGGTTGTCAAGTTCCCATTACATCTAATTCTCTAGGCCTAAACCTACAAGACCAGAAAAGTATTTATTCAACTGATGTTCATAGTTCTCTGCAAGGTTGTCAGTGGATGAAAGAAAAAAAAAATGTTAGGTCAGTGTCTAAAGGGCTTAAAGTAAATCTGGTTACTTGGAGAAAATCCAGATAACAGTCTGAAGAAAAAAAAAAAAACTTTGGAAGTGAAATTTGAGATGGGGTGGGCGGAACCTCTATGTCTTATGAATATTTAAAAGGCCAGGCAGGGGCTGAGCTTCCCATTACAGCCCCTGGTTTTTGTGCTTTTGAATGAGAAAGTAGCTTGACTGGTAGAACTGGGCATCGAGACAGAATAAACTAAGGTCTAAGTGAGCAGACGCTAACCTGACTTCGCCTAGGGGAGGGGAAGCTGGTGGCCTGGTACCCATCTCACCTTGAGTTTTAGCCATGTCCTGGTGGCACAGACATCTGCCAGAGCAGTTGCTGACCCGCACTGAGGAACTTGACTAAGTTGTTTGTGCTCTATGAGTGATAATCCGTTTACTCTCCTCTGAAAGATGAACGTGCTGTGGGATTTTTAATTCAGTTTGTATGTCTGGCTCATGCTAATGGTTAGAACAAACATTACCAAGCTGCCAGATTAACATAAGTTATTTTTTGCTACCAGTTCTTCTTATTAAACTTTCAGCTGATCATTCAATAACCATTAAGGAAAGAAGGGTACAAAGATGTCACACCATGAGATAAGGCCAGTTATGCAGTACTATATAAGGCGGAGCGTGGGCCACAAGAAAAATCCAGTTGAAATCCTTTGGAGCGTCAAGTTGAAAACATTTCTTTCCGCAGATAAACTTAAGCAGGGTGTTAGTGAGCAAGAGGGCAGAGTGAATGGATGGTATAAAAGCTAAATCAGTTTATCCAAAGCATGAAGAAAATGAAGGGGCAAAAGGAGAGGCGACAAAAACAGGGACTTGGTGCAAGTCCCAAGGCTGTAGCAGGCCAGGCTAAGGCATTTGTGATTCTTAAGCAAGTGTGTGACTAAGAAGATTCTATTTATACTCAGGGACAATTATCTGGAAACTTCATGGGGAAAGGAGTGCAAAGAACAGACACTGAGTCCATTCAGGAGGCAGCACACTGCTACAGCTTATGTTAGTCAGCTTTCCGAACTGCCAAAATACCTGGCATGGCAAACAGATGGGAGGCAGGGGTATAGCTCAGTGGTAGAAAGCTTGCCTCCAGTAGCATGCATGGAGCCCTCAGTTCAATGCCAAGAAACACGAGCAAGACAGAGGTTTCAGTACATGGACTGATTCCGTCCTTCCTGGGCCTGAGGAGGCAGTGCATCATAGTGGACAAGTGTGGAGGAGAAAGCTGTCTATTTCTGTCATTGATGGCAACTGTAAAAAGAGACCAGTGGGGGTCAGGGACACTTCAAAGACGTGCCCCTTGTGGCCTTACATCTACCTAAGCCTAACTAAAATCCCAGTAGCAAATTTGGAGTAAATTCTTTGATGAACTGACCCAGTGATGAAGTTGTCACTCCTGTGATCCATTTGTTCTGAATATGGCATTGAGGACCAGCCTTGAGTACATGAGCCTTGGTGGGGGCTGCTTCATTTATAAATAGCAATACCAGTGAAAGACTATGTCAACCTAAGATTATAGCAATAAAGTCAGAAGGGGAAAGATTGGAAGATTCGATAGGTAAGAAGCCTAAATATATCAAGATGAGCAAATGTGTTGTTAATTAGTAATGAACAGAGCCAAAAAAAAAAAAAAAAAAAAAAAAAAAAAAAAAAATAGCACAGGCGTTTGTAGCTTCTTGTATCTCTTTTCACCATAACAACATATGTTCTTTCCACTTCTGCCTTTATTTTCTTAGAATATAGGACATTTTTAGATTTAGGTCAACTTATGTGTTTAATAGGTATACGATGTTTGATGACCAATATTTTCTCATCAGGAATTAAAAGTCGATTCCATGTAATTTCTCTGTTGTGTCTCTCCCGAACTGAGACATTTAAGGAAGTTTCATCTTTGGTGAATCCCGGTAACTCCTTCAAATGAAGCTCAGTGGTAGGTAGGGCGTTTTGCTTAGCATGTGTGGGGCTCTGGGTTCAATCCTCGGTGCTAAAATAAGTAAATAAACAAATATGTAACTAAAGATACTGATGACTGTCATTCCCAGAAGATGGTTTCAATCCTGGTTACTTGTTAGGACCCCCTAGGGAGTATTTATAAAAGTTCAAAAACCTAAACACACGATTTCTATTCTCTAGTTTTCTTGGCTTGCTTATTTTAATTGTTTCAGGGAGTGGAGATTGAAACAGGTCTCACACTATAGACCAGGTTGGACTGGAGCACACTATACGATCCACTCTGATTTGAAACTTACAGCAATCCTCCTGCCTCCGCTCCCTGAGTGTTGGGATTATTGTCATGAACCATCATGCCTGGCTTTGGAATATTTGCTTTGGAATCAATATTTATATTTTAACTTTCCCAGTGGCTACACTATGCAACTTCAGCTGAAATGCCTGACCATGAAACTAGCCTGTAAGTATGCACATTTGCTCTCACTGCCCTCTGTCCATTCACTATGAGACTCACAAGCACGTGTGGAGGGATCCTTTAGTGGTCAGTTGTCCTCCCTACTGCACAGCTCTTCCTACCTGAAAAGAAAAGAATCCTTACTCATACCAAAAGTCTTCCTTCCAACATGCTCAAAATCAAACTGGACATAGCACACTTGCTTTTTTCAAACCCAGAAATAATCTTACCAAATAATAGCTTAATATCTGAAGCCTTGCTAGGTTTTTTTTATTAAAAAGAGTGTGACCCATTGTCACCCGGTGCTGTCTCCACTGTTTAAGAAAAAGCACCAGACATGTATCTTCGTTTCCATAGATTTTTAGTTTTTTAAAATTCTTATTACTTTCATTTATCTATTCTTCGTGGGTTTGGGTACACATGCGCCACAGGTCTGAGGACAACTTGTGAGAACCTGTTCTCTCCTTCTACCATGTGGCACTCACCTTGTCGGGTTTAATAGCAAGTGTGTTTACCTACTGAGCCAGCTCTGGTTTTTGGTTTTTTGAGACAGAGTCTCACTGTGTAGCTTGATAGCAATAAGCCCAGAAGGAGCATTGGTCCTTGGTGACATGAGCTCTGCGTCACAATATAAAATATTAATTATCTATAAAAAATAGATATAAAAAGGTGGAGAGTGACAAAGGAAAACACCTAAGATCAACTTCTGGATTTCATATGCACAAAGCATGGGTGTGTGTATACTCACACACATGGCTGTACGCCGGCACCTTCACACACATCCTATACACAAAAATTTAATCACCCCTATATCCTCAGAAATGATCTCTATTACTTTCATATGTTGAAAATTTACCAAAAGCCATGTATTCAAAAGATGATTCTTGAGTTAAGCTCGGTGGCACCTTCCTGTAGTCTCTGTCTTTTGGGAAGCTGAGGCAGATTAATTGTTTGGTCCAAGAATTTGAATTCAGCTCTAGGCAACAATGAAAGACTGAATCTTGAAAATAAATACACAAACAAGCACTTCTTGAATTAGAAATGTAAGCGGAGGGAAAGTAAAATCTGTATTCATATTTGTTTATATGTGTGGCAGATAAACCCAGAGAAAGGAAATTAAGAATTAGGTTAAAACTTAAAAGAGCATGCCATACATACATACATAAAACTAGAACATAGTGTCCAATGATACATAAATTTATTATAGTTATGGAAAACTGCTGTGTGGGAGAGGCACAGGAGATAATATGCAAATTTGAAGATAGTTGTTAGCTTGGTAGAATCCCAAGGTGATGTTTTTCCTTTCTCAAAACTCATATTTCGGTTTTTTGTTTTTTGTTTTTTGTTTTTTGTTTTTTTTATTCAGGATTTCTCTATGTAGCCTTGGCTGTCTTGGACTCGCTTTGTGGACCAGGCTAGCAGAGGTGGACAGAGATCCATCTGCCTGCTTCTGCCTCCGTGAGTGCTGTGATTACAGGTGTGCACCACCATGCCTGGCTCAAAACTCATTTTAATTAACTTTGCTAGCCCATAAATAATTTTAACCTCTATTGGTCAATATATAGGTTGAGCTGCACAAGATCCAACATACTGACAAATAAGATTACAATTTATTTCTCTCTGATATTACAGTCCAGATACAAGCCCCACAGGGGTGATATTATGGGGTTGCTCTGTTGTACTCCTGTCTTTTTATCCTGCCTCCCTTCCAGTGTTCCCAAATAGCTTTCCTACAATGTCTGTATTCCAACCAGCAGGGAGAGAAAGAACAGGGGGCAAGCACATTCTCCTAAAAACTAGTGCCTGACACAGAGGGGAAGGAAGGAAGGAAGGAAGGAAGGAAGGAAGAAGATCAAGCTTGAAATAACTCTAGTTTTGAAAGTCTCCACTAAGGAAACTCCACAATGAAAGGTACTAGAGGTTTCTGGTACAAGCCTATGGTGTTTCTCATTGACCTTCTAGATGCCGGGTGGGAGGAGAGGGGTGGGACACTCTGCAGTGTGTCCAATCGCTATCTAATACTCACTTAATGTGACGTGCTTGTTTCAATATGTAGGCAGACGCCTCTCATTCAGCTCCATTACTTTCAATTCCTGATCTATTCATCTTTCCATGACCTTCTTAGTTCAAGACCGTAGCTAATATCATGAACAGAAATCATCTTAACTGGGGATATAATAATGGATTTTTCAAGAGCTGTAGGGTGAGTTAGGATTTCCCTTGCTTCTTTGTCTGAGGCATGATCAATAACCACTGAATTCAGGGAATGCATCTCAGTGCCGGTAAGGAAAAGAAAAGCATTGCCACTCAAAAGGGACATCTTGTTTGAAATTCAACTTGCTCACTTTTCAACCAGGTTTAGCATTGGGAGAATACTCTGTAATGACTCTTGATGCATGCCTTATTGGTAAGTGAATACATACCCTTTAAATATTTATTGGAGGTCATTTAAGCGGGTGCAAAGATAAATCAATACAAATGTGAAGATCTATTCTTCCTGCTAAAGTATTAGTAATCATCACTCTATATGCTCCAGTGCTGTTAAGGTGTGAAGAGATGCAGAGGGATTAGAGAGAGTGCCCAGCGTGTTAATATGCCTAATGTGTCCTTACGCCAGAAGCACATGACATAATTCATTACACATTATGTGTCTTCCTGGCATTGCTCGTAGGAAGCCTCTTGAAAGTCATATTACTCATGAGGTGAATGACTCAAAATCTTAGCTTTCTTAGAGCCGTTTAAGAAATATTTGCTTGAAAGAAAAAAAAAAAATTTAGTAATCTTGAGAACTAAAACAACCACTAGTTTCCAAAAAAGCCAAATCGATATTTTCCTCATAAAGCAGGTCCTTTTCTGGTTCTGAATTCTTCATAGGCAACACATCCAGACTCAAACCTCCCCACCCTACACAGTCCCTTGGTGACATCACATTACCAGTGTCCAGGGAGCAGCTCACGGGAATCCTGCTCGGCTCCTCTCCATCCAGCAACAGCTAGTGAAGACCTCCTAACTCTTGTTTCTACCGACAGTGTGCAATCTGGATTCCTGTGGCATTTGAGGCATTTTCTAATTTGGAATCATCCTTCCAGCGTCATCTCACCGAGACTCCCAAACATACCTGGCTGCCAAGTGAGTAAACAACACATATGCCACTTTTCTATGCATCACTTCAGCCTAAACACTGAAGCCCTTTCCTGTTCCAATGACATGAAAACCCAATTCCAGCGTCCAGATCAGTCGCCACTTCCGGAGTTGGCCTCGGGCAAGCCCCTCTAGAGAGGTTCCTCTCAATACTCCTCCAAGGAATAACGTAGTTATTAGACTACGTTATTTAAATCCTAAAGCCGTGTGCATCCCTGAAATCCTAGCAACCCAGGAGGCTGAGGCAGGAAGAGCTCAAGACTGATTCTAGCCTGGACTACATAGTGAGACAATACTGTCTCAAAAGAAATGACGGGCTGGGGATGTGGCTCAGCAGTCAAGAGCACTCGCTGGTGATGCGGAAGACCCAGGTTTAGTTCCCAGCACCCGCTAGGGGACTCAAAATATCGTTGAGGGTCCAGTGCCCTCTTCTGGCCTCCCCAGGCACTGCATGCATATGGTGTACTTGCATACATGCAGGCAAAACACTCATACATGTTTATTTTTTTTTAAGTCTTTTTAATAAAAATCTTAAGAAATGAAATGAGGAAGAAAAGGAGATGAAGGAAAAAAGAGGAAATGAAAGTAAAGACCTCTTACTGTGTGTGAGACGCTTTGCTGGTCAGGAATTAATTCAGTTTCTCATCATAATCATTCCATTTTAGTCTAAAGCCCTCCACAAACTAAGCTATCAGTTCGTAAGCATGCAACTAAGAAATGGGGAACCCAAGTTAAGGTCCTCTGGCTGCAGCTGAAAGCATGCTGCCAGCACCAGTAGTGTCCAGATCTGCCTCCATCTAAACCAGTGGTTCTCAGCATTCCGAATGCTGCCACCTCATGCTGTGCTCACCCCCACCATAAAATTACTTTTGTTGCTACTTCGTAACTGGAATGTTGCTACTGTTATGAATCATAACGTAAATATCTGTGTTTTCTGGTAGTCTCAGGCGACCTGTCTGAAATGCTCGTTCAACCCCCAAATGGGTCGCAGCCCACAAGTTGAGAACCACTCATCTAAATTATAAGCTCTGAGATGGGTTCTTTTTGTTTTAGGGGAGGTTGTTTGGTTGGTTGGTTTTGGTTTTGGTTTGTTGTTGTTGTTGTTTGTTTTTGTTTTTCAAGACAGCGTTTCTCTGCACAGCCTTGGCAGTCCTAGTCTCATGTTGTAGACCAGGCTGGCCTTGAACTCACAGAGATCTGCCTGCTCAGTTTAGGGGTATGTTTTTTAACGCCTGTCACCCACACTCTTTAGTGTTGTGTATTGTACATAAGAGCTGCTTGCTCATATTTCTCTAAATAGGTTCTAATAACTAGAAAAGAGGATATGGATGCCTGCAAACCTTAATTATAGTTTCCTTTCTGAACAGTCACGTTCCCCATCTCATTGGTACAGATTACAGCCTACATATAACCCACAAAGAACAATCTGAGGCTATCACAGGGCTCAGTGGCCCTTGTTAGCTGCTTGGTCCTGAGGAGGGATGTTGGGGAATTACCACATGATGAGCAAGCTAACAGGGCCTTAACACTTGAGACTCGACTAGAAATATGACAGCACTTTAAGCTCAGCTTCTCAGCTGATGACAGCTCTGCTAAACTGCAAGCATCTCAGCCCTCCAAGAATTACTACCGTAATATTTATTGAGCCATAACAATTGCTAACTGCAATTCAGAGTGTTGAATTGGACATCATCTCTACACCCAAGAGAATTGTAATTTTAATTCTACAGGTCTTCAGAAACATAAGGGGAAAAGGCAGTGTTCTTGCTTTGCCCTTCTCACTCCTCCCCCACAACATGTATTCCATAAGCAATGCCGTGTGCCTCCAGTGAGTCAAAGCAACACATAAGCAATGCAATGTGCCCCCAGTGAGTCAAAGCACCCCGTGACACCGAATCAGGCACTCATCAAAGATGTATTAACTTCATCTCAGGCTGAGATGATGGGAGCTGAGATGTGACTTCCCATATACACTGCAAATGAGTTAGTAGGGCTTCTCAGGGTGACTAATACTCAAATGCAGACTATGATGTGTGATCAAAGATGTAGCCAAGGCTAGCACTAAGGGAAAAAAAGCGTGCAAGAATATGTAAGCATAAACTGCATCTTCCTATTAGTATCACTTCCCGCTCTCTTTATTCCACAGGGCTTCCTCCCACTCAATTTCAGTCAGTCTCTACTAAACAGTCCGCTGGCAACGAACCAATTAATGCATTATGTCTTAAAGTTAATTTTAATAACTGTATGTAGTTTAAGAAATAAAATATGACAAAAAAAATCAGCCCCCAAGCCCACACTTCCCTAACATTTATTCCTGACTCTTTAAGGGTTGTAACTTATGACTTTTTTAGGATTTTTTAAATCATCATAATCATTTTCAAAATAATAAGCGTATGCTATTATTATTTAATTTTTTTTAAGTTTAGTGCTTGTTTGGTTCCTGTTCACACACTCTCCCAACACATACATAGTCCTTTCCCTCCTCTATCCAACATAATTATGGTATATGTTTAAGTTAAAGCCATAATCAAAGCTATTCAGTTATAAGTCTGTATTTATTATATCATGAAGTATATTGTAATCACTTTTTGTAGAACTGTATTTTTGCTTAATTTTCTATTACAGCTGTCAACTGTAGGCATAAGGTTATTGTGTAGTTTAAATGCTGATTTCTTTTTTCTTTCTTTCTTTTCTTTTCTTTTTTTTTTTTTTTTTTTTTTGTTGTTGTTGTTGTTTTTCAAGACAGGGTTTCTCTGTGTAGCCTTGGCTGTCCAAGACTCTCTTTGTAGACCAGGCTGGCCTCAAACTTGCAGCAATCTACCTGCCTCTGCCTCCTGAGTGCTGGGATTAAAGGCGTGTGCCACCACGCCCATCTTAAATGCTGATTTCCTTACCCCTCATGTCTGGTTACAAACTTTGTTCTATCCAGTGTGTCAAATTGAAAACAAGCCCTAAAGTCTTTGAGATTCTAGAATTAATTGGGTATTGGGTCACTGATTACTGCTCATCTTGCCAGGAGATGTACTGTCTTTTGAAGGACATATGTGTCACAAGCAACTGTGGGAGCTGCCCGGAGCATATGGATGTAGACCAAAGGGAAGGCTAGCTTTAGCCCAGGAACATAGAGGCGTTGCCTCCTGGAGCAGACATGTGCTATATGCATTTCATATGATTCAGGGGTCTCTAAATTCAGGATTCCTCCATGTAATATTCTCCACTGCAGGTGTAACTATTGTCTGGTGGATTTATATGTGGGTGTTTAATTTCAATTCAGTTGATCAATATGTCTTCTTTCACGCCAATACCATGCTGTTTTTATTATTATAATTTTGTAGTACAGCTTGAAATCAGGGATTGTGGCGCCTTCTGCGGTTGTTATTATTTAGGATTAATTTTTACTATCCTGGGTTTTTGTGTTTCCATATGAAGCTGTAAGTTACCCTTTCAAGATCTGTGAAGAGTTGTATTGGACTTTTGATGGGGATTGCATTTCAAGCACCTTTTAAAACTCACAGAATAAAAAGGATGGGATACTTTTAAGAAGTTTGTTACTGGGCTGTCTCCTTCCAAAATCATCTTGATACAGCAAACACATAAGAAAACCACAGAACAGTTCTGGAATGGACCCAAACAGAATTATGATGAAGGTATGTGGAGATGCAGCAAAGGTGAGAGAACACAAGGAATGAAAGCAGGGAACGGTTATGCAAATTCTGCCTCGCCTCTGACCAGCCATAAAGCACAAGGCAGGGTTTTTTTTTTTTTTCAGTCTCTTAGCTCAACCTTCTTGCCTGAAAACTGGCTGAGATAATACCCAGCAATACTGTCTTGAAGATTACACATTAATGTTTGTGCAAAGTGCCGCATAAAGGATTCCTAATGACTAGATGTTGAGTCTAAATTGCAGAGAAGGTCAGGCCCAATATCATCAGGCTGTGTTGGTTACTGTAGCAAAATATTCAAACAAAAGCCACTTACAGAAAGAAGGGTTTATTTGGCCTCTACAGTTCCAGAGTGCAGCCCATCATGTCCTGGAAGTCATGGCAACGGGAGCATATCATATCATATCAGCAGTCAAGAAGCACAGGAAGATGAATGCAGTGGGCTTCTCTCATTTCCCTTCCATCCTCAGACCGTGGGATGAGGCTTATCACAATAAGGTGACTCTAGTCCTGTCAAATAGGTATTAGCTATCGCATGGACCTTCCATATTAAAATGGCACAGACTCTTCAGACTCATTAAAACCATGGAATCTGCCCGCCCTGGAGGTGGCTTCAGCACTCAGGAGGCAGAAGCAGGCAGATCTCTGTGAGCTCAAGGCCAGCCTGGTCTACATAGTGAGTTCCAGGACAGCCAGAGCGACATAATAGAGAGACCCTGTCACAAAAATAAAATGAATAAAGCAAGTTTTAAAAACCTGACCTCGGCACCTGAGGTAGAGAGATGACTTGCCGTTAGGGATGCTAACTGCTCTTCCAGAGGATCTGGGCTCAGTTACCAATACCCAGAGGGTGGCTCACAACCATCTGCAACTCCAGCTCCCAGGGCTCCAACATCCTCCTCTGCTCTCTGAGGGCTCCAGACATGGATGTGGCATGCAGAACGCATGTAGGCAAATTGCCCATACACATAAAATAATAAGACTCAATTAAAAACCTTGAGATTTCTGTCTACATAAGATAAGAAACTCCTTGTCCTTGTGGCATATGAAACACTCAGTGTCTTCAATGACGGCGGACAATGCAAGACTCCGGGAGCTGAGCCAGGGCTAACCTCACGTCTTAGATTATTAGATGAAAATGGAGGTAGAAAATAAATGTGATTCCTACTCATAACCTTGAATCTCTTGACTTATTCGGCTGGAAAGAAAACAAATGCTTACTGCTTCTGAACTTAGGAGTAGGCGCTAAGGCAAGTCACCGTCATGGTAGTGCACAAGACAGTCTGGTGGTAGCTGGGAGTGACGCAAAAAAATGTAATTAAGGAACAACGGAATATCAGAGACCAGAGGCAGCAGATGTTTAAGTAATGGTGCTAGTGTTGACTTCATACTGAGTCAAAAAACAACCGCCTTACTGTATTCCAACTTCATAGAAGATAAGAAGCTACCCTCCAGTGTGTTTATCTTACACTGTGGCCAAATTCACAAAGTAATTACTCCAAATAGTTCAGTTTTTACTTTTTGTATGTAGGTCTTAGTGCCAAGACTATAAGAGTGCATCTTAACTTAAAACAGAAAGTTGTTTCTCGTGATAAAAAACTCTGTTGTCTTTAATATACAGGTTTAGGAGGACCACTTTTTCTTAAGGAAGTTCCTAAATAAAATAAGGTCAATATGTAGCAAAAATTCATACTCAAAGGCATTTCTTTCCGGGGGGAACAAAAACTTTTTTTATTTTTTATTTTATTTTATTTATTTATTTATTTGAACAAAAACTTTTAAGGATTATTTATTTGAACAGAAACTCTTCGGTTTAAGAGACCAAAACAAAACAACCCCACCATCTTGAAGCAGCAAGATATGAATTTGAGAGTTTGGTAAGAAAAACAAATTGAGGCTTTGGCTTAGCACTTGGTTATAGGCATACGTTTTTAGATGTGGTTTGAATGGAATGGTGCGGATCCTATTACTGGTCGGCTGGATGACCATCCTGTTACTCTGCTAGCATTTCAGTTGCGTGGGGCAGAGGAAATCACCTCATTATTTGTGTTCCCTCTGTGACTAGAAGCTCATCCACGCAATAGCACCGTGGCTTTCAGCAAGCGGGACCGGTTACGTTTGCCATCTTGGGGGCTGTTAAGACTTACGAGGTGGACATTACCACTCTCGTGCGGTTCCTTACTTCTTTCATTTTTCTCTTTGCTGACCAAAAGAAATTACCGACCATTATGTGGAACTATGCCACCATTACAGATTTATGGGAGAAATAGATGACTCCTTTGATGGATATAAGAACACGGAAGCTATAAAGGAGATGATTTCCTTAAAATCTAATTCCAGTTCCCACTCTCCACACAGGTCTCTCTTAAATTCTCTCTTTCTCTAATCCCAATGTAGAGAAAACATTTTTCTTTTTTAATTTTTGTATGACCTACCACTACCATATTCAAATATTTTCCCAAGTATTTGTTACTTTATTATTTTTAATTATGCATGTGTATGGGGTGAGTAGCTGTGTGCACATGAGTGCAGGTGTCCACAGAGAGTCAAGGCACTCCCCTGGAGCTGGGGTTGCAGGTGTTTGTGAGCCACCTGACGTGGGTGCTGGGAACTAAACTCGGGAACTCTGTAAGAGCAGCAAGAACTCTTAACCACTGAGGTATCTCTGTGTTCTTCTGTCCTTTTAATTTATAATTATATTAAATATTTATCTTATGGGCATGGTAAGTCTTGTGGAAAATGTCAGTGGTCTAATGATAAGCAAAGGGTGCTTAAAACAAAACAAAAAAAAAGCTGCTCTCCAAAGAATGAATGACAGCTTCCACTCAGCTTAGAATATAATTCTCAAATGCAAGCTAGGAAGAATTAAACTTACCCATTAGAGCCACAGAAAATAAGTTTAATGAAACACTGCATAACTATTGGGTCAAATGCATATAGTATTATTAGTAAATCTTCAAAGTCTTGATCAGGTGGCATAATGAGAAATCTGGTAAGGCAATCAGTCAGTCACATGGCTAACAAAGCCCATTCCCCTCACTGGTACAATCAAGATAATAGGACAAGTAGAAGTGAGGGGAAAAAAGGTGGAGGTAGGTTTGAAAGGATGGTCCACCACTTGCTAAAGTACCCTGTGCAGTGTGACTTTGTCGCTTGTGACTCCACCGGGGCTTGGCTGCAGGTGATGGCAGACACTCAGCTATTGTTCCCCCAACTAGAAAATACTTGCTGCATGTGTGTGGAGTCATCCTAGGCGATCTAGCTTTAGTCAAGCATATTTTTAGGAGGAAAAAATAACCTACTGGTTCCCCCAAAACCACGAGAATAAATGTTTTCATAGTCCACAAAGTTGTGGACTGTGTGTTATCCGGGAAGTGCTCACTGGTACAGAAATGTTGTCAGGGGTGTGGTAGGTAGGATGAGAGTGGCCCCCTTAGGCTCGTGTATTTCAATGTCTGGTTCCCAGTTGGTGGACTGTTCAGTAAGGATTAGGAGGTGTGTCATTGGACATTGGCTTCAAGGTTTCAAAAAATCCACACCAGGCCCAGTCTCTGTCTCTGTCTGTCTCTCTGTCTCTGTGTCTGTCTGTCTCTCTGTGACTCTGTCTGTTTCTCACTCTCTCTCCTTCCCTCCCCGCTCCTGCCTCTCACTCTTGGCTTCCTAATTGGGATCAGATGTAAGCTCTCAGCCACTGCTCCAGTGGAGTGGCTGCCTGCTGCCACCCCTCCTGCTGTGAGGGCCACAGATTCACTTCCTGAAGCTATAAGCAAATCCCCCAATTAAATGCTTTCTTTTATAAGTTGCTTTGGTTGTGGTGTCTTGTTGAGGTAATAGAAAAGTAACTAAGACAAGGAGTATTCTACTAACAGCATTAGCTTGAGGACAAATGGTAAACAGAGACTGGGAAGGAAACTGGAAAGTTACCACCCAAAGTTCATAAAACTGCTTCTGCGTACTCGTACTCTCCCTCCCTCCCCCCGCCCCTCCCTCTCCCTCCCCTCTCCCTCCCTCTCTCTTGCTTTTTTGAGACAGAGTTTCTCTGGGTAATAGCCCTGACTGTCCTGAACTCACTTTGTAGACCAAGCTGGCCTTGAACTCATGAAGATCCATCTGCCTTTACCTTTTCTGACCTCTTTAAGCCATTAAACAGGTCTCAAAAAAAGAGCTGACTTCAGGATGAAGACCCACGCCATTTAGTTGAAAGACCCTTAAGGCCACCATGTTGTTTCACAGCAGTCTAACATCACCCAAAAGGTGACAGTGGCCTTCTCAAAAGGAGTTGGTGGTGTGGTCTTCACAACACAAGCTTTGGGTGGTAAAATCAGAGTTAGAGAACACTTCCTATTTGTTTTGTTTTGAGAGTTCTATCGGTAAAGCCCTGCTATATTGAACTGAAAGCAAGATGACTGGACTGGTTCAGTGCAGCGCCCAGCACTCAGGACTTGATTCCCCAGCACTGTATAAACCTAGCAAAAGAGGTGCATGCCTGTAATCCCAGTGCCAGGAAGGTTGAGACTGAGAATTAGAAGGTCAAGGATAAACCAGGAATGATAGCATACACCTTTAATCCTGGCACTCAGTAGGCAGAGGCAGGAATATTGCAGTCAATTAGGGGCCAGTATCGTTTATACTGAATTCTGGGATAGCCAGGGCTACATAGTAAGACCTTGTCCCAAACAAACAAACAAACAAGAAGGTCATGGGTATCCTCCACTACATATTAAGTGAGTATAGGGCCAGCCTGGGCTACATGTGACTATGTCACATAACAAGGAGTGCAAAATCAGAAGCTTTCTTTGGGCCCTAGACTTTCTACATTCTGTAAGCTGGCTAACAAGCTACTTGTGGGAGCAGATACAGTCCCGAGTGAACATGCATTCTTGACAAGGACCCCAGTGCCTCAGACCTATAGAAATGGCAAAGTCTTCCTTTGGTTCAATTACAGGCATTAAGGGATGCAGGGCACAGGACTACCTAGTTACAGTGGCTGGAGAGATGACTCAGTGGGTATCCCAGCGCCTACATCATAAGCTGAGTGCCTGCACTTAGACTTCCAGCACGTGGAGGGCAGAGAAGGAAGGCTCCCTGGGCTTGATAAGATGAAGGGCAGAAACAGGAGGATTCTTAGGGTTTTACTGGCTACCAGCCTAGCTGGAAAAGACAAGTTCCAAGCTCAGAGAGACCCTACCTTGAAGGGGTCAGGGGAAGAATGATGCAGGATGAGTCTCAACGCGCTCCTCTGGCCTCCAAGCAACTGTAAATGAACACATATGCATATATACCACACTCACACACACACCACACACACACACCACACACCACACACACACCACACACCACACACACACATACACACACACCACACACACACCACACCATACAACACACCACACACACACATACACACACCCACACACACACACACACACACCACACACATACACACACACACCACACACACACACACCACACACACACACACATACACATACACACACACACACCACACACACACCACACACACACACACCACACACACACACACATACACACACCACACACACACATACACCCACCCACACAACACACCACACACCACCACACACATACACCACACACAACACACACACACACACACACACCACCACACAACACACACCACCCACACCACACACACACACACATACACACACATACACACACACACACACCACACACACACCACACACCACACACACACCACACACACACCACACACACATAACACACACACCACACACACACACACACACACACACACCACACACACACACACACACACCACACACACAAACACACAACCACACCACACCACACACCACAACACACCACCACACACACACACACACACCCCACCACACATACACACACACCACCACACATACACACACACAACCACACACACAACTACACACACTACCACCACACACACATACACCACACACCACACACACACACACACACACACACACATACACACACACATACACACACACACACACACACACACACACACACACACACACACACACTTTTAAGTTACCTAGTTACAAAGAAGCTTTATTTGATTGAAAAGTGGTTGTCTCAGAGGGTGGAGCAGACAGCACAGAGAATCAAATGCTTTTCCACTTAGAAGAATTTCAGAGTCTCTCTGCTTCTGGGTTAACTCACTCATTATGATCATTTCTAGCTCAATCCATTTGTCCACAAATTTCGGGAATTCCTTGTTTTTAATAGCTGAGTAGTATTCCATAGTGTATATGTACCACAGTTTCTTTATCCATTCTTCTACTGAGGGACACTTAGGCTGTTTCCATGATCTGGCTATTATGAATAAGGCTGCTATGAACATGGTTAGCAAATTTTCTTGTTGTGTGCTGGAGCATCTGCATACTAGCCCAAGGGGCATGTCCCATGAAAGTCTTCACTTACCAGGAAACTGGGACAGAGGGGAGGACATCCTATTGGGACTCTAGATGAGAGAAGCATGGGAGAATAGCAAAGTAGAAGGATCCAGAGGGTCCTAGAAACCTACAAGAAGAACATTATGATAGGCAGATTTGGGCCCAGGGGTCCCGCTCAAACTATGGCAGCAGCCAAGGACAATACAGGCCATAAACTTCAAACCCCTACCCAGACCTAGCCAATGGACAGGACATTCTCCACAGTTGAGTGGAGAGCGGGGTATGACTTTCACACATATCCTGTGCCTCATATTTGACCATGTCCCCTGGAGGGAGAGACCTGGTGGCACTCAGAGGAAGGATAGCAGGCTACCAAGAAGACACTTGATACCCTATGAGCATATAAAGGTGGAGGAAGTCCTCCTCAGGCACAGTCATAGGGGAAGGGAAAATGGGAGGGAGGGAAGAATGGGAGGATACAAGGGATGGGATAACCATTGAGATGTAACAAGAATAAATTAATAAAAAATAAAAAAATAAAAACACATTTAAAAGGAAAAAAAAAAAAAGAAGAAGAAGAATGTCAGAGGACAATACACTTGCATTAAGATGGTCCTAAGAGGAACTCAGCCTCATTAAAAAACATGCCACACTTGCAGAGTGGAGAAAGACGGAGCAATCGTACTTGACTAAGCCTTCAGAACTCTCAGCATCATTAACTGCTTAGTCTCCTGGTCCTTCTTTGACTAACTGTGTGTGTTGCGGTTGTTGTCGCAGACTTGCCTTGCTGTGTTATGCAGGGCCTGAAAGGCAGAGGTAAGGGAAGTTACGCCTGGTGAGCTGTGTTTAAGGAGCATCGCCCATACCTGGCCTAGTTATGCACCCAGCATCCTGGTCTAGATCGTGTTACGTTAGCATAAGATGAGGAAAGTTTGTTGAAAGCAAAGGCTTTTTTGATGTCTTTCTCTCACTGTTGTGTCCTAAGAAGTAAGAACAATAACTGCCTCATTTTAGGCTTTGAATTGGGGATTAAATTCTTAGTGTGTGTGTGTGTGTGTGCGCGCGCGTGCCTGTATGTGTGTGAAGTATGTTATCAGACTTGCAGTTTTTTTTTTTTTAATGAAAATAAAAAAACGGTGTGATCTAGCCAAGGAGAAGAACAGGAAAACAAGGTCTGGGGACTTCAGGAGGATGAAACTAAGGCTCCCAGAGGTGCAGTGGCTTGCTGCAGTTCACATCACAGTTCCGTCTCCCAGGACATCCACCTTCCTGCCACAGCTGCCACCTGGCCACGTCTCCCTGGGATGAAGAAACGCTCGCTGAGTGGTCCTGTTAGACAGAGTAAGAGGCCACCCTGGAGCCAGTGTCCTCCGCGAGCCAGTGTCCCAATTCCCCAGAGGACGCCACGCCTGGGAACAAACAGAAGAAGGGAAAGGACAGCTTTCATGCTGAACCTCAAAAAGCATGCTGTGGTCGGAAAGGCGGGGTATCCCTGAGCGCCCAGGCTGGCCTAGGATGGGCACCTGTCCTGCTTCAGCGTCCTGAGTGCTGGGATTACGTCACATCGGTCGAGCTTGTGGTTCTTGGCCCCAGCCAGCCTGTGAATCCTGAGACTGAAGGATAGGCAACTGGATGGAAAACCTGATGACTCTGGGAACCTCCTTCTCCAAAATCCTGCCCATCAGGGAAATGAGTGACTAAAGGCATTATTCTGTTCAAAGTGGTCACCAGTAATTTTAGAGATGTAAATCCATGATGTGAATCCTGCAACTCACGCAGAGGTAACATAAGGGAGTAAGAGAGTTCCTTCACAGCTCCTAAGAGGATCAGCTGTGACCTGAAACAGGAGACTCCATTACTGTTGTCTTCACGCTCATAACTGTAACACTGTGACTGGCCATAACATTATCTAGCACTTTCTACTTTATCTACTGGCTAAGTCTGAACTCTCCCATAGGAAATCCCACTAGTTGGCCATACATTAGATGGAAGCTATTTTCTTTATGGTTTTTTTCTATTCTAAATTTATATCGGCCATTAATTTGCAGAATGATTGACCCTTGGCTTTATAGTTAAGAGACATAAAATTAAGTAAATTGAGCATGCAATAAGGATGTCATTTTAGCAATTTTGTAATGTTCCATTTATCATGTGAATATGTGGCTATGTTAGACTATGAACAGCCAGTTGTTTTTTCATTTGTATTTTTATACTAATGGGATGATAAAAAAAATCAGGATAAAGAAAAAAGGAAGAAAATAAACTAACAAGAGACATAGAAGTATCTGAATTGTGACTGGTTATTATTCTAGCCTGTATCTTTAAAATTGTTATAGTCTAAGATAATAATTTAAAAAAGGAAGTCGATTTGATTAGCTTTTTGTTTGTTTGTTTTGTTTTGTTTTTTTCAAGACAGGGCCTCTCTGTGTTAGCCTTGGCTGTCCTGGAGTCACTTTGTAGACCAGGCTGGCCTCGAACTCACAGAGATGGGCCTGCTTCTGCCTCCCAAGTGCTGGGATTAAAGGCATGCACCACCACGCCTGGCTGATTTGATTAGCTTTAAAAGTCAAGTTTTCCTGGCTAACTCTAACAGTTGGATACTCTGTCTTTCAGGTTAACAGCAAATGAGTGAGGAAGGATTTGTTCTTGACAGAATCTTATTCTTAAGAATAAAGTTGTCTTCAGAGTCTTTAACAGAGCATTCTCTCATATAATTACTGCATGGTGCGTGCGTGCGTGCGCGCGTGCGCATGTACCATTTTTCAGCATGTAGTCCATTTCATTAAAATGTGTAAGATCAGCTAGCATAGGCTGTCTGGTGCCTGCTGAGTGATTAATCAGCTTGGGGGACCTCAATAGGATTAAGCCTTGGAATAAACAGGATTGTTTGTTTATTTATTTATGTATTTATCTTCAGTAATTCAGAAGGTCCTTCCTGGCTGCACTAAAACAAGTTTTGTGTACAAGCAGACAAACCTCCATTAAATAAGGTTAGACTCCCCATGGATTTTTTCAGACACCAAGCCAGAAATGGTGGGTATTAGGGGATAAAGCAATACAGCTTACTCCCTTTCCTGTCGCTGTGATAAAATTCCCTGACACCAGCACGGAAGGAAGGAAGGAAGGAAGGAAGGAAGGAAGGAAGGAAGAAAGAAAGGAAGGATGGATTTGCTTTGGCTCATGGTGGGGAAATCACAGCCTAGGAGCTTGAAGCTGCTGGTCACATTGTATCCATAGCCAAGAAGCAGAGAGTGAGTGAGGCTGGACAGATGGCTCAGTGGTTAGGAGCACTGGCTGTTCTTCTAGAAGACCAAGCACAACTGCAGCAACTCACAAATGGCTACAGCTCTAGCCGCAGAGGATCCAACACCCTCTATTGGCCTCCGTGGTGGTAGAGGAATGTTAAATCAGAACATGGTTGTTCTGGCAAAAGATCACATCCAAAGACCTACGTAGGTGTGATCCAGCTGGAATACAAACATGCCTTTAGTCCAGGAGACAGAGGCAAACAGATCTGAGTTCAAGGCCAGCCTGGTATAGAACAAGTATCAGGTAAAGAAAAGCTTAGGTCTACCTCTGCTGCTTGGTGGTGCATGCCTTTATTCCCAAACAAAGGAAAAGTTAGTTTGTAGAAGGAAGCACCCATGTTTGAAAGTGATGTCTAATTGAGTGGCAGGAAAGGTGACAAATCAGAAAAGACTTGACAGAGCAGGATACGCCCAACTCTCACAAGAAGAGAGAGGAAAGGGAAGCTACTTAAGAGGCAATGTTACAGAGAGAGGAGGCGGTGTTACCAGGACAGGAAGAGAGAGATGGGTTGCAGAGAGAGAACTCAGGTGAAGACAATGAGCAAGAAAACGAGAAGCCAGATTAGAACAGATTGTTGAGGTAGTTTGACGCCAAGCAGAGCAATTCTGGGCCAAGAGAGAAGCCAGATGAAATAAGTCAGCTGGGAGAAGAGTTGAGCCAGAGCAGCTGAGTTGAACCAGCCAGCCCAGAGCTCAGAAGAACAAGCAAGGGTGAGCTTATTAAGTAATTAAGTTTCAGAGGCTGAAAACGTTCTAGGCCTAGATTAGAGTGTATGGAGGCTAGAAGCTTCCAGGACTAGGCCTAGGCCAGCAGGAGGAGGCAGTAAGCCACTCAGACAACAATTGAGCTAGGAGAATAAAAGTTAGTTTTACACGTAGTCACTTGCACACATGTGGCATACACTCAAACAGATACACACACATAAATAAAAATAATAAATCTTTAACGCCAATGCTCAGCCTGATCTACAAAGTGAGTCCAGGACAGCCAAGGCTACTCAGAGAAACCCTGTCTTGAAAAACAAAAGAAGAAAAAGAAGGAGAAGAAGAAGAAGAAGAAGGAGGAGGAGGAGGAGGGAAGGAGGGGGAAACTGCACATAATAATAAACAAAACAACTAACTAACATTGTAAATTTTAATATGCTTCCTATCCCTAAATATATTCATGCGCGCGCGCGCGCACACACACACACACACACACACACACCATAATTGGAAAGGAATTTGTACCACATAATATAACTTGGACATTTTTCAAAAGAAGGAAATAAAGATAAAAACTAGAAAAATTAAATGATGTGTTCAATGTAGCAGGGCTACCTAGGAGAGAGAGGAAGATGAAAGTGGCTCTGATTTTTACTTGCAGGCCAGCAGTGATTCTGCCCAGGTCATACATAACACATTGAAAGAGAAGAGCCCTCTGGCATGTGAAGGGAAACTGACCACACTGTGCTCTCTGAGGCTCTGTTTGTTCAAGCCACAGGAACCTACTCTTTCTTCAAAATCTGCAACACTAGAAAGTCTGGCCCAGGGCATGACCAGTGCAACTTTAAAATCTACAAGGCAAGAGTTGCAGTGTGCCCACTGCTCCATGAACTTCCTGCTGAAAGATAATCAGGGGGACTAACTTCTTTTCAGTAAGGCTGGCACGACGGCTCAGCCAGGATGGACGCTTACCACCAAGCCTGATGACCTCAGTGTGACCCCTCAGGACCAGCACAGTGGAAGAAGAGCAGCAACTCCTGAAAGTTGTCCTCTGACCGCCACACATGTGCCTTGGCCCCATGGTCCCACATGTGTAGGGACACACACACACAAAAAATAAATAACTACACATTTGATGTGTATGACATTGCTCAAAGTATGCTGATCTAATATACACTGAGATATGATTTTATTAAACATGTCATTTCAGTTCCCTTTGTACTGTGGCAAGTGGTTGTAATTTTTGGCCACATATTATGTGGGTCTGGCCAACAACAAAGAATCGAGCCACTGTGGCTTCAACTACTACCCTGATTCCCTTTCTTTGGAGATATGTTTATACTTTGTGTGTCGCTCTGTCACATGGAATGTGTTGTAATGGGTATATTTATGAGTCGAGCTATTGCGACTGGAAACTGATGTAGCCTTGTGCCTCATGTCTGGCTGAATTATTACAGAGATCTGAACAGCCAAGAAGTCTGTGATCAGAGGGGAGAAACAGAATTTTAAAGCATAAAACATGTTCTTGGCATTAGCCTGGAAGAGTGGACATTCATAACCCACAAATGCCCAGGCTATAAATTCGCAAGGTTGCATTAATACGGCAGTAAAAGTCACTCTTCTGAAAGCCTCACTTGTAAAATATTTATAAATTCACATGGTTGCTCCCGGCAAATAACTACATCTGTCAACTCCTTCTTTCTACTCCCCAAATGGTGGAGATGGTGTCTTGTGTAATTCACACTGTGTTCATAAAGAGTAATTTTGGAAAAGTCGAGATGGAAGATACTCTGTTCTGGGGGACTGTATCCGCTTCTGCGGTGATTTGGAGTGAGGGTTTGGTCTCCTGAGACCCTTCCTCATCAAAGCCTTTTCTCTGAATAAATTTTCATTTTATTGGATTTATCTAGTTCCCAAATTAGCAAAGCATGTCCTGTGGGGTTGTCTTTAAAATCCCACATTAGTATGTACAACAAAGTGGAGCTCTGCAGCCCCTCGGTCAATATGTATCAATGGCGTGTGGTACAGGAATCGTCTGTGGCTGTCTTCTCCGCTGCAGTGTTCAGAGGGCACACCACATAGAGTACCCTCTAAAGATCTGTCCAAATTGTTTCTTCTTAGGAGAAAAATAAAAAGGGAAAAGACACCAGACTACATTTTCACACAGAAGTGTCCCATCTGCTCTTGTTGCTATCAAGCCCTTAGTTCTAGGGCAGTGGCTCTCAGCCTTCCTAATGCTGACACCCTTTAATAGAGTTACTTGTGTTGTGGTGACCCCCAACCATAACATTATTTTCACTGCTACTTCATAACTGTAACTGGCTACCATTATGAATAGTAGTGTAAAATTCTGACATGCAGGATATCTGATATGTGACCCTTGCAAAAAGGTCGTTTGACCCACTAGGGGGTCGCGACCCACAGGTTGAGAACCACTGTTTTAGGCAGAAGGGTGTGCTCTAAGATCATTTTATTAAAATGTATTAGACTTATGTATTTATTTAGGGTGTATATTGTGTTGATGTGGATGTCAGAGAACAACTTACGGGAGCAGATTATCTCCTTCCATCTTATAGGTACCTGGGATCGAACTCCAGTCTTGGGCACAAGTGCTTTTCCCTGCTGAGCCTTTTCGCCAGCTCCAAAGTCAGTTCTAATAATGGGCTGGGCACTCAACAACAAAACATGTCACTGTATTTATCTTTGTGATATCTCTGGTGTGTGTGTGTGTGTGTGTGTGTGTGTGTGTGTGTGTGTCCTGCCACTAGCTCAGAAAAGCATAAGGAATTAAAAGAATTCCTTCACAGCTCCTAAGGGGATCAGCTGTGACCTGAAGCAGGAGACTCCATTGCTGTTGTCTTCACGCTCATAACTGTAGTACTGTGACTGGCCGTCACATTATCTAGCACTTTCTACTTTATCCACTGACTAAGTCTGGACTTTCCCATAGGAAAACCCACTAGTTGGCCATACATTGGATGGAAGCTATTTTCCTTATCCTTTTTTTTTTTTTTATTCTAAATTTGTGTGTGTGTGCGTGCGTGTGTGTTTAGACAGGGTTTGGTTTTTTGTTTTGTTTTGTTTTTTATGTAGCCCTGGGTGCCCTGGAACACACTAGATAGACCAAGCTGGCCCCCAAACACAGAAGTCGGTTTGCCTCTGCCTCCCAGGTGCTGGGATTAAAGGCGTGCACCACCGCCACCGCCGCTACCACCACCCAGCACTATTGTCATATTTTCCCCTTGTATTCCATATCGTTGTGGTTAGGTTTCTGTGGCTGTGATCAAAAGCACCTTGTGGAGGCTTGTTTCATCTTACACACCCAAAAGGAAGCGTCTGCTTTGGCTCACTTCTTCCTCAGAAAGTGCTAGTGAGTACACGCGCACACTGAGTGTTGCATCCAAACTAAGAAATTCATATGTCACCAGCCATTCCACAAGCCACCACAGAGGAATGAGGTAAGGAATACAGATGGGGAAACTGAGGCTGAGGTGTGTCAGTATCACAGAGCAGGGGACTTAGTTATTTTCTTTGTTGCCAAACTGGGCACAATAATTCCATGCATGGTAAAGATCCCAACATTTAACAGAGAACCACGTGAGACTGTCAGCAGACACGTCTTAAAAGGCCGTTGGATGAATGCATTTCTGATCAATTAATTAATAGTCGGTGAACAATGTCTTTAACGGCAGTTTTGCAAAGGTCAAAGCTCTCGTTCACATGACTATTTTCACATTGTTCCCTTAATAAATATTGAAGATATACTTATTAAATAGCGATTTGTATGAGTAGTTACGCCAACTGAGCCTAGACAGGCTGGTTCCTGTATCTGAATTGACATAATAGGAAATGGTCTCCCTCTAGGGAGATCGGCACAGCTCATACAGCCCAGTGTGCCTACAGAGGCCTGTCCTGGACAACAACCAAACAGCTGCAGTGTCAGAGAGGCCTCCACTGTGCCGAATAGCCACCTCACACACCAGGTGGCCTCACATGTCAAGAAGATGACTGTAGCAAGGCATGTGCCTCAGAGACATACATATATACATACATACATATGAACTACAAATAGGTTAACAGGATAATATGAGACTAAAGTCTTACCCTACTTGATGGGTTATGGTTGCACTTTCTCCATTCACAGAGCCTGAAAACAAGCAGCTCCCGTGGGATAAGGACACTGACTCTATACCAAGTGCTTGCTCCTGGCCAACAGGGAACTGGCCAACAAAACCTACAGCTAAGTGAACAAGATACTATTGCAGAGTAAAAGTAGCAGCAGAGCTGAGCAGGTAGCTCCCACCTGTGATCCCACCACCTGGGAGGTGAAGGTAGAAGGATTAGGAGTTCAAGGCCATCCTTAGCTACATGGAAAGTTCAAGACCAGCCAGACATGCATGAGATGCTATTTAAAAAAAAGAAGAAAAAAGCAAACAAAACCCAGTATCATGAGAAATAAAGAGGCTGTGTCGTTGTGTTAACCTATTAAAGGCTATTTTGGTGGTCAGCGGCCCACACATGTATATGCAGTTTTTTAAAAAAAGAAACTTATGTAAGCTTTCCTACAGCATTCCAAAGACACCAGAGCATCATTTCTCTTTCAGATGTGTGACAGAAAGACGTAGACTCATCTGTCCAAATAATGTCCAATGGTGACTGTCTTCCTTTATAAATGGGAGGTTGTGGGTTTACTTTATGGAAAGTAAAGTATATATTCTTGGTATACTAGATGAGACGTCTCTGACATTAGGAGCCTGGGACTCTGGCGTGGCAACTCATACTATTGCCTGGGCCACAGTGGCTAGAATGGCCAAAGACTGGCAGCCTCAATCCAGAACTTTCTTTTGGGCAACATCTGGGGTGAATTAAGTTTCTGTTCAGTCCCAGAGCTGCCTACAGATGTAGAGGTGTAAGTGTGCTTCCCAGGAACTGTAGATTACATGGTCATGATATGGGCCACTGTTATTAGAAGTTCAAGTACCACATTTCCAGAAGTATGAAGAATGACAGCGAGGAAAAAGCCTTTAGAGCTTAAATTACAACCACATCTAATGAACCCAGAGGTGTTTCTCACTTACAAGGGTATTGCTTTTCAACTCCTGTAGCGTAAATGAACCTAGCGATCATAACAGTAAATATGGGTTGCAAAGGTTCCCCAGGAGGCATCGTTAGTCACATATTACATCCTTTTCTAATTTGTACACTTTCCATGTTGCAGGCTTTCCCAGTGCTGCTGAAGCCTCCAGAATTTCATGTTTCCCTCAGCAGTCTACAATAACCCTTAGCCTGAATGACGGGCATTATTTCCTCAGCAAACATGTGATGTGGGAAGCTTTAGTAAAAGATTTATTATAAGAAAAAAAAAAAAACAGCCCTATGTTTTATTTCCTCCCTTAATTGAATACATTATTGCTTTGTGTTTAGAAATGCTGCGTTGATGCATTTGCACCTCGGAACAGCCATGCACATGCCATCTGCAGCCGGGAGCTTTATTAGACTACAAATCAGAATACAGATGTTGGAGGGAAAGCTGCATATGCTAAGTCATAACACATTACAGCACACTTTAAATCCATACATTGTGGTGGTCCGGCAGGCTTTTATTTTTTAAGAAATTAGATGTTGGCACTTATGAACATGTAAGAGCCAGAAGCGCTCTCTTTCATCATACATGTGATGGGTAGGTGGCAAGCTGTTGAGGTGGCATGTACAATCCTGGAGGCGGAGAAAGGACTAAGTAACTTCAAAAGAAAATATCACACATTCTTATTCCTTGATACTAGTACAAAAATCCATACTTAAAGCCAGCAGTCAGAGGCACATGAGCAGATAAGTCTTTAGGGAGCATAAGCACGCACATTTTCATCGATCTATTTCACAACTTTAGATTTTCATCCATTTATTTGAAGGGCATTGATTAAACACCTGAAACCTGCTATGTCACTCTGCTCTGGGGCTTTGTTAGGGTGAGATTCACAGGATTTTGAAAACTTGTTGAATTTTTATTCCTTTCTCCAACTGTTTAAAGTTCAAGCCTAAATAGAAATAGTGTTTCCAGAAGGTTTATAAAAATTGAACCTTTGCCTTACTGGTAGAATGAATTAGCAAGTGCAACTCGGCCGACACAGCTGAAAGGATGGCTGTGAAAGGATTCTTTCCACCCAATTCTCAAAGATATAACTCGTGGATCTGTCAAATAAATAAAATCCAGGATGTCACTTCCAAGAAGGATTGGTGTTCTGTCGCTCTATTGGTTTTCACATAGCTTAAAGTATCCTGGGTGGGGCTAGAGAGATGGCTCCGTAGCAAAAAGCACTGGCTACTTTTCCAGAGGACTAGGGTTTTATTCTCAGCACCCATATGGTGACTCCAGTCCCCAGGGATTGGATGCCCTTTTCTGGCCTCTGCAGGAACCAACCATGAAAGTGATACACAGACACACAGGCAAAACACCCATATACAGAGTACTTCAATTTGATCCACTTGCCTGACATCTGGGGCTCTTTCCAGCTCTGCATGAATATATTCTTGCTTCATTCATGATTCTTATTTTATAAAGACCAACCATTCTTGGCACCTACAATTGGAAAGCTTAATCAAAAAGTAATTAGACAGACCTTTTAGGTGAGACGTAGATCTTCAAGAGAAAGTAACCTTCTCTTTCCCTGGAAACAGTCAGGAGAGAGTGTGCCTCTAGCTAGGCAGCATAGGCAGAACAAAGATGCAGGAGACCACTCTGAAAATAGCCATCATGCACAGAAAAGGGAACAAACATCGTCCTTACTGGAAAGCAGACCCCAGTGGCTGCCATTAACCAGATTTGCATTTGCACATCACACTGTTTTCACCACGTAAGCAAGGCAAGCATTCATCCATCCTTCAAATATTTCACAGATGCTTACTTGGTGCCAGACTCCCACACCCGATGCTGGAGGCACAAAAATGGGTAACACAAATTCTCAGCAGCTTACTTCTAAACGAGAAATGAGATGTGCACTGGGAGAGCACCCACACACGTTCTATTACAGGTATAATGGAGTAATAAGCACCAGATTATTGGCAGCATAGCCTTGTTTTACAGAAAAGGAAACTTATTTTTGGAACGAAGTAAAGCCATTCATACTATAGGGCAATTTTCGCAATGAGATACTGTATCAAATTGCTTAGCGTAACAACGTAGGGCATGGGCTCTGTATAAGATCTTTTGGCTTATACTTTACCTACTTCTCAGTGTGTGCATTCCTGGGAAAGTTACATGGCAAATCTATATCTCAGTTCCTCCAGGGCCAAGATAAAGACGGTAGTCAGAACCACTTCCTACTGTTGTCTTGGTAAGTAATTTATGCTATGTGCTCAAAAGATGTCATGCGTAAGGATAGAGGATGGGGAGGAGGGCTTGCAAAGTTTACATCACAGCAACGGTTAAATGACCTCTCAGACACAATGGCTACTAACCCTAAAGAACAGAGCTGCAGCTGGGTGTGCATTGGATAGGATCACACCCATAACCAGAGCACCCGAGAAGCCGAAGCAAAAGAATTGATGTCAATTCCAGGCCAGCCTGAAACTCTCTCAGAAAAAGAAAGAGCTGGATGCTCAGAGCCAGTGTGAAGTTGCGTGTCCATAGTTCCAGAACTCCAAAGCCCGAGGCAGGACAAGCAGCTTCACAGTGGGGCTCTGTCTCTGGCAATAATGACAACAAGAATGGTAGTCTTACCATGAGACAAGCTGAGGTAGAGGGCAGTGCAGCATGTTTGGCCTCTTGAGCACTAGGGGATGGAACACAGGAACTAGTAGGGACAGGGTAGTGGGATTTAGACAGTGGCTCTACTGGCTAAGATAGCCCAACTGACTTCTAGAAGAGAGGATGGATTATCTACCCACACACCTCGTTCTTTTCCTAGCAGTAGTCGAGGGATGACCTTTCTGGCGTCTGTATTTTGCTAAGAGAGGGGTGGTCACTTTTGTTAAATAATTTCCAAAATGTTATGGACTAAATCCTAACTCTAAGGATTTAAAAGTAGTCTAGAAGTTGCCATCTGTGAGCTTGGAGGAGAAATGCATTCTTTTCTCTCTTTTGGATTCTCACAAAGAAACTATGAGACATGAAATAGTGGCAGATATGTTGCATGGTACGGAAAGGGGTTTGGGGTTCGCTGCTTTTTATTCATATTTTTAAAAGAGTGACTTATGTGCCCTTTCCTCGGCATGTGGAGGCATCGCCTTAGTCCAATGACAGAATGTTTGCAAAGCATACTGGGGTTTTAACCCACATGTAGTCTTGAAGCATCTCTCTGTCACCATCCCAGGCACCAGTCACTAAGTGGCTGATTAAAGTATAAATGTAAAAAAAAAAAAAGAAAAAAAGATAAATAAAGTATAAATGTATTTCGTTCTTCAAGGACCAGCTTCCTGAAATATATATAATATTGGTTATGTTGTAGGCTAATTTTTTTCAGGGAAACACTGGGAGGAAAAGTTTCAAGGTTGAAGCTCACTTCTACCATTACAATGTTTTGCTCTACATCCTTATGGCTAAGATAACTCAGAACTGGCGTGGCATGTGCAGGCCAGTGCAGAACCTTGGCAGTGAAACTCAGTTCTTTCAAGAGCCAAGCTCCAGTGAGGATCCTTTGAAAAGGATTGCTCATTGTTTGTTCTGTTAGCTATTGAAGCCAGTCTTTGCATACCTGATGTATAAGGGTACAAATGCAAATTTTTATTCTAAGTTATGTTCTATGTTTTGCATACAGAACAAAAGGTTCTTTAAATATATGTGGGAAGTTCGCATGAACTTCCTCTCTAAAAATGAATCTTAGAACACGGGTTTAGTTTATGGTTTCACAGAAAGGAACAGATACGTACCCTCGGAGACTCAGCTGTGCTGTACGGTCCTGTTCCCACCCTACCCCAGCCCAGTGGCCCCAGGTAACTTGTCATAGTATTTGACCTTGATGGGAGAAGAATGCTATTTCAACAAGAAACACCCCCCCCAACAAACAGGTTATTCTGCAGTTCCGAAGTCAATTCCCCTGTGAGAAGAAAACCATGTTTCAGTCATCAAGACCTCCTGTGTACCTTCAGATTCTGTGAAAAAGCGAAAGAAAAAGAGAAATCCTTCCCCAATGCAGTTTTTCCATAGAAGCACTCTCTGAGTGAAGTTTAGACATCATGCCTAGCCTTTAAAGACTGCTTCCCTGTTCCACATTGGAAGGACAGTGCCTTGGAGTCTCCCTGCAGTTCAGTCTTGAGTAAACAAGGGTCCGTTTAGTTTTCAGTGTGTTACCTTGACTCATTCCATACCATGAATTATTACTTTTATATGGAGGCCACCATTAAAAAAAAAAAAAAAGAAAAAATACCGCCGAACGCTCTGCTGGCAGCGAGAGTCAGCGCAAGCTAATGCAAGCAAGCTATGCCAGTCAAAATAAACAGCAGAGAGTTGGGTGTGAAGAAAATACTAATCAGGTGTGTCCATCCGACTGCTACAACTTCAAAACGGCTGCAGAGTAAAGCCAGCTTTTGTCAAGGTCACTTACTGCTCAGAATAAAAGCTTTTCGGCTTCAATGAAAATATACAGAGAGCAAAGCGAGGGTAAAAATGGATGTTTAAACATAGATGCTTCATTTTCCACCACCTGGAAGAGACAGAACTTTCAACACCAGGTGAGGTTTCCAGGTGTTTATTCCTCTGTTCCAATGAGTTAAAAGGCCTCAGACAAAGGACAAACCGGGCACTGAATGATCTCCCATGTCATCATCATTTTCTTAAAAGCTTTGTCCTCGTAGCTCCTATTGGAGGCAGACTCCAGAAACTCCTAGCGCGAGAGAGTTGCCCCACAGACATCCCTCTGACTGTGAAAACTCTCCTGTTAGCATTAAACTGAAGGATGTCGTCTGCAGAGAGCCCCTGTTAACATCCACGCACTCCCTAGAGGATTAGCACCCTGGGGCTGGGTGTTTAGATCAGTACTCTCAAATCTAGTTCATGCCTTCTATTTGGAGACTATTAGGTCACTAAGCCCATCCATTCAGAGCACAGGCTTTGAAGTTAAGACTTGTCGCTTACTCCTTGTGCGTGCGACTAGAGTTGGCCCATGGCTTAGTGGTTTGTTTGTTTCCAGAACACAGAGAGAACGCAAACGACAGGGGCAAGATTGGGTGCCAGGGGTGTGGCTAAGTCAATAAACTGCTTGCTGTACAGACATGATAACCCCAGAATCCATCTGAGGAGCTTGGCAGGGTCACAACGGCTTGTAATGCCAACACTGGAGAGGAACCCAGGCTGATCTCTATGGCTCACTAGCCAGCCAGCCTAGCCTGCGTGGTGAGCCCCGGGTCCCAATGGCAGAGCCTGCCTCAAAGAGCAAGGGAGATGGCTGCTGGGTGACAACGCCTGAGGTTGACCTCGTGCCTCCAAGTGCATGTGCAAGACACACACACACACACACACACACACACACACACACACACACACACACTGTATTTCTGGTAAATCGTCCTTAGCAATGCCAGCCACTAGCACAGGGAGAAGGTGGTATAGTAAGTTTAACAGCTAACCCAGGTCTCTTCAGGAAGCGTGAAAGTGCTGCTGCTCACTAAGCATATAGCCCTCGTAAAAGCCACTGCTGAGACTGAGGGGGGCAGTGCTCATCTTAGAGAAGCGCTGCTCTCCTTCTCCCCTAGAACTTGCCCTGTTGCAGGCACCAATGACCCCCTACTATCTACTTAGCCCCACTGAGGAACCGTCTTGCTGCCTACAGCAAAGTAAGGCTGGTACTAGTATAAAACCCTCCGGTCCTTCGTTGTCCTCCCTGCCCCCAGCCTCACTTCCCAATTAAAACTCTTATGTAGCTTCCTGATATGGTATTCGAATCCCTTCTTGGAAGAAGGGTTCTGTTCATGTCCTGGACCAGTTTCCCTGCCTGGGCTTTGCCAGTCTCTTATGTCCATCGACTGAATTTCTATTCTAAGTTGGGATACGCCCAGCCTGGAGTATAAGCAATAGGTAGATGAACACACTTCTGCTCTTTTACTGAACTATTTGTACCAAATGAAAGATTGTACTTAAATATACATAAATAGAATATTCTTTGACAATATAAAAGAATTAAGTACAGGCGCTTACTGCAGTGTGGGAAAACATTATGCCAAGCCAAAAAGAACAATTCATAGACACACACAGCTCACATGACCTCAGTTATGTAAAATGTTGAGAGCAGGCAAGCTCATAGAGATAGAATGTTAATTACTACTTGTCAGGCCGTGGGGGGGGGGCAGGGTGGGGGGGCGGAGGTGGGCGGGTAAGAAAAATGAGAACTTACTGGTAATGGGGCTCAGGATTCTTTTTGGAATAGCAAAATGTTCTAAACTCTAAAGTGAAAATAAGTATATAACCCTATGGATATACTAAAATTCATTAATTGAAAACCTTAACAACATAATTTTATGGTGCATAATAAATTATATATGAACAAGGTTATTATAGAAACAAATCTAACTTAAAAAACAAACGAAACAATGTTTGGAGGCTGGAGTACCTTGCAAGGCATCTTCTGTTTGCTCTCTCAAAGCCTGCCCTCTTCCCCTCACTCTCTGTGCCCCTGCTGTTCCCGGGCACTCACTTCCTCCACCAGCCTAGCGACCACATGGGTATGGAGGCTGCAGAAACCACTTTCCAAAGCTCTAGCTACTGTGGCCCAATAGTGTCAGGGACAAACTGCCCTGATTTTCTAGGACATCACTTTCCCCATAAACTATAGTAATTCAAATAGGAAATACAAAAGCTTTTCATTCCTCTATAAAGGAAAGTACACACACACACATACATACACACACATACAAATAATAATAATGTTGTTGTTGTTGTTATTGTTATTATTATTAATTTAACCTGCCTTTAAACTTCTAGGTTTTTTTTTTTTTTCAAGACAGGGTTTCTCTGTATAGCCTTGGCTGTCCTGGACTCACTTTGTAGACCAGGCTGGCCTCAATCTCACAGTGATTCACCTGCCTCTGCCTCCCAAGTGCTGGGATTAAAGGCTTGCACAACCACACCCAGCCAAACTTCTAGTCTTAAAATAGGGGTATTTTTGCCTTCTTACCACTGAACCCACATTATTTCCGACTTTCTACTCCCAGGGCTAAGTGATGAAGGTTTGTACAGTAACAATGTGAAAAGATAAGCCCGGTAGTGGTGGCACACTCCTTTAATCCCAGCACTCAGGAGGGAGAGGCAGGCGAATCTCTGAGTTCAAGGCCAGCCAGGTCTACAGAGTGAGTTCCAGGACAGCCAGGCTACACACAGAAAACGTGTCTCAAAAACAATGTGGAAAAGTGTCTTGACAGTTCCTTGGAAAATGGAACTTTCAGAGCTGCTGAGTGCCCCTGCTTTGCTTTCCACAGTGCACCCTGTGTCGGAATGGGAGGAAACAAGACAGTCCCCCATTTAAATGACTGAGGATGGAGGAAGAGGAATTTGTGCAGAATAGCAGACAGCTCTACTTGCTGAACATAAAAAAAGAGTGCTCTTGGGAGAGAAGGGCAGCAATGGCCAACATTAAGCTTTGCTTCCCAAGGGCGTGCTGCTATGTGGTCGAGCCCCACTTCATGCTACATGTGTGCTGAACACATTTGTTTTCTTCTACTTTGATCACAGTTCTCCCTGTCTTTCCAGGATGCTTCCAACCCCAAGGCCTGGAAAAGGCTGGCACGCTGCTCCAGGATTAATTTGGATGAATGCCTGCTCTAAAATGCCTTTTAGGTTTGTTACTATACCCAAAACTCCACCGTTAAACCCCACCATTAAATGTTAAGGTTCTTCTGGGCAGGTGTTCCTTAAGACCTGTTCACATATGAGTGATGACAGCTTCATGGATTCTGGAGTTCAGCCCTAGAACCATATAGAAAGGACAGATAATGGAGACCAGACAACCCAATTTTAAATCTCCCAGTGTGTCCCAAGATACTCTGAAGGTCATTAATTATAACCCTGTTTCTTTCCCTCCCTCCCCCAACTCTGAGTGTGTGTGTGTGTGTGTGTGTGTGTGTGTGTGTGTGTGTGTTTACACGTGCAAACAATGAACCTTCAAGTCACTTATGTAACTAGACTCGCTGGCCAGCAGGCCCGGGTGGTCATCTGTCCCTGTCTCTGCCACACTTGGCTTCTTTACACTGGAGGTTGGGATCAGCTCCTTCCGCTGTTGGGGCATTGGACCATCTCTCCAATTCCTCGGAGGCCATGGAAGTACAAGCTTCAGAGCCTGTGTTTTCCTGCATTAGGTCATTACTGACCAGCCACTTCACAGGCTTCTGATGGAGACATTGTCAGACAGCTCACCCTCTGCTAAGATGGAGAAGGGGCAAGTGGTTTGCCAAGTGTCCCACGGTCAGGAACCAAGACTTGAACACAAAATGTTGGTGTTCTAGTAAGCACCCTGTATTCTCCTCACTCTTCTATCTCAGGCACAGTTAGGAAGTACCCCAAGAGTGTTTGCTTTGGGTAACCCCCTCGCCCAACTACTTATTTTACTTTCCAGATATAATTTCACTAATGCCATCTTAGATCTAACTTCTAGGTGTTTTCTGTTTGCTTGTAAAACAGCCAGATTGCCAGCTTTCCAAGAATATCTTGTTTCCTAAACACTAGTCATTGAAGAGGATGCAGAGAAGATTTCAGGTTAGAATTTCAGGCATCGCAAAGTTGGGGATCAGAGGTGGATTCAGAAGAAATATTTTAAACTTGGAAAATATAAAAGATAACTTCGAGCAAATGGAAGCCTGTGCCCTGTGCGTAGGCTTATATTTCTGTGAACAGAACTGTTGGGGCTCCGGGGGACTCTTCCCATGTTCTTGATCTGAGTCTTCAAATGAAGAGCTTCAAATCATGCCCCCCCCCCATTTAATGGGCTATCTCATCACAAAAATGAAAGACGATACTCTGTGGTGCAGACAGGGAGAGGGAAGGAAGGTTGCTAGCCACTAGTCCTTTACTCTGGACTTAAAGAGAAGGTTGGTGAGCCCTGCTCTTTAAATTCTTCTCAGTCTGGTTTCCCTGACAAACCTGTTTGATGGGCATCAGGGACCTGAAGCCAGCTTCCTAGGGAAAAAGTATCCATCACTCAGGCTCCATTGGATTTCTCTGACAGACAATCACATTCTGCAGAGCCCGGCATAAGCACGTCATTATTAAGACTTGCCTTAGCATTTCCTAACTGATCACGGATGCTGCGGTCCTTGGTGGCTCCTCTCTCCTGGCACTGTTTGTAGTTATTTGACCTTTTCTCAGTGGATAATCCACACAAAAAGCCCTAATTACTTCCCCAGCTTTGGCCAGCCAGCAGTGCGAATAATCAATGGGCCTCATTTCGGTATTGCACAATCAGACGCTTATGGCGTTTAAAGAACATTTTTCCATTGACCTGCCACAGCTGTAGGACAATTACCAGCGGCAAAGCTGCTGCTGTAATCACAAGATGACCAGGTGACCTTGCGGGTTTAAAGTTGATGACTGGGTCCTTGACTAGGGCATAGTCATGATACAGAACATATTTGAGGAGAGAAAGGATGCTTCATTGTATACTAATGTGACATGCTTGGCCCCAAGAGCAATGTTCTGAAATATTGACAAATCACAAGACTCATATTGGCAGGTAAAATTTTGTATTTGTATCCATGGCTCAGCTACTTCCTATTACACATAAAACAGGGAATGAATAAGATGGGAGGTTGCTGGACTCCTGTAATAGATCTTTTTTACACCTTTTCTCAAAGTAAATGTGAAGATAATTTTGAAGAAAGGTAACTTCCAGTTTAAAAAAAAATAACTCACAGCATGTTCAAATTGTAATAAATCCTTATCAATTCTCTAAAGACAACTTTTATGCACAATGTTCACTATTAAAAAGATGTCCTGGGGAGATGGGCACCGTGGTCCAAACCTTCAGTCCCAGCACTTGGGAGGCAGAGGCAGGTGGATCTCTGAGTTCCAGGACAGCAGGGCTGTTATACAGAGAAAGCCTATCTCAGAAATCTTAACTAGCTACCAAGGTATACACATAAAGCTTAACTATGAACTTCGGTTGTAGGAAAATAGAAAGTGCAAATATTTTTGAGGCTCGATTGGGCTACTGACAATCTTCTGGAGCCAAGGAGTCGTCATCTAAACGCCGGCCAAGGGACCATGCGGTGTCCTTATGAAAGCCTGCGCATTCTCAGGAAGGTTGGGAAATGTGTTTCTCCAGACAAATTTGAAAAATGGGTTTGAGGTGGGTTTTTTTCTTTATTATTAGTTTATATGAAAATTGACTTTGTGAATCTTGTTTCATGCCTGAGAATGGGAGTGGGTGGACCCTCTACACTGGTTTTGTTTTCCCCAGTTTTGCTTACTGTCTTAGGAAAAATGAACAGAATAAGATCAGTAAAAATAAGCAAGAAGACAACACAGTCAGGACAATGGAACAGTCATGCTCCTGGCAGAAAGGATGCAGGAAAGGAAGTGTCCTAAACCAAGGGCACAGCAGAGGAGAGTTTGAGAATGGAAAAAGCCCCAGATGAAAGCAAAGGAAGGGAGGGCGGGAAGTAACGCACTGCCACCCCGTCCTTTCCAGGCTCCACGGCTGTCCTGGTTTAGACAGAAGAAGGCGAAGCAGCTCATCAGCATGCAGTTGATGATTTATCCAGCTTGCTGTCAAAGACAGCACTGTCTAAAGACCCAGCAGAGAATGAAGAAAAACAGGCAGGCCCCTGTGAGCAAGCCAAGAAGGCAAATCACTGAGAAAACATGCACAAGAGAGCACTGCTCGTCTGATAGTGTGAGCTTGATTAACCCCAAGATGCCGGAGCTTTCATGCATGGGTCTCCTGGGATGTGGAACCCAAGTTGGTACAGATCCTGGCAGAATGCGGTGCATAGTGTTTGTAACAAACGAGCGGCTTTTAAACAGCGCTTTAGCTCCCCCAGGCCTCCCTGTGTTCTTCTCTGGCGTAACTCGTGCTTGGCTGCTAATTACAACTTTGCTGGACACTGAGACCTTCCTTCCCTCTCCTGCAAAACTCTAAGATTAGCATAGCTCTTACCGTTATTAAGGTCAGTAGTGACAGGCAGTTGGAAATGTAAGGAGTCGGGGAGGGAGGCAGAGGCAGCACCAGTGTGAAGGGGTCCTCAAGTTGCCCATGAGGTCATTTCATCTGCCATTCTGAAAACCCAGAATTAAGGGTGTATCGGTGAGTGGCTAGACAATGGTGGCCCGCGTGCAGGACTGTCACCCCACACACTCTCTGTCACGGCTGGATCTGCCCTTGGATAGCCAGCTGCACTTTAGAGCTCGTAAACCTAAACAGGAAATTTCTAGAAACATAAACATAAAGCATAACACAGGGAATAAAAGATATGAATCTCTGGGGACTAAGAAACTAAGAGTTTGGACATGGCTATGGGATAGACACTATGTGTAGTCAATATAATTTTTAGTGTTTTATGGATGAAAGAACTACAGTACACAGAAATTAAATGGTAAAGACCAGATCATTACTGTAGCAAAGAACACAAAAAAACCATATAAATCCAGTGGGTTTTCTTTCTACCAAAGCACAATTGTGTGTGTGTGTGTGTGTGTGTGTGTGTGTGTGTGTAAGATGAATATACGTGTTTGTATGGGTGGGTGTACATGTGCGTGTGGGTGCAAGTACACAGGAGTGCACCATTATGGGCAAAAGCCAGGGGTCAACATCAGGTACCTTCCATCACTTGCCGCCTTCTTTTTGAGACAGGCTCACTCATTGAATCTGGAGGGCGACTCAGCAAACTTGCTAGCCAAGGATCTCCAGGGATCGTGTTGTTTCTGAGCCTCATGCCCCTGTGCCCCATGCCTACGTTATGCACTGCACCTGGCTTTTATGTGTGTCCTAGGGACCTGAAATCAGCTTCTCAGGTACTTTATAGGCTCAGCCATCTCCTCCTCCACCCCACAATGCTTCTTCTTTTAAAAATGATCGATTTTCTAAATTAGTTATTTTAGACATGTCCATGTGGCTCAGGCTCATCTCAAACTCACTACGCAGCTGATGATGACCTTGAACATCTGTTTCTCCTGCCTCCTCCTCCCAAATCCTGGCGTGATAAGCATGTGCCGGGATGCCCATTTTTATCCATTGCTGAGGATGGGACCCAAGTTAGGCAAGTGCTCTACCATCTCTAGCCCCTAAATTATTTTTTTAATTTTAATTTTTAAATAATTTATTCAGATTACATCCTGATTGTTATCCCCTCACTTGTATCTTCCTGTTCCCCCTCCCTCCCTCTTTCACCCTATTTCCTTCCCCTAGACCTGTGACAGAAGGGGACCTCCTCCCCCACCATGTGATCACAGCCTATCAGGTCTCATCTGAAGAACCTGTTTCCCCTTCCTCTGAGTGCCACCAGGTCTCCCCATCCTAAATTACTTTTAAAATTACTCTTTGGTTAGCATACAAAGAAATGTGTTTCACTGTGACATTTTCACACATATGTAGTTATACTCTATTTTATTTGCTCCTTGCTGCCCTCCTCCACCCACCCCTCATGGTCTCCTTCCTCCCAACAAATACTTTCCCCTTTTGCTTTCATGTCACACATATTCTGTTGCTGTCTCTTATTCTGCACCGCTCCCAGCTCTTTTCCTCCTTACATTCCCCTTTCTACTTTCATCGTTACACACACGCACACATAAGCACATACACATTAATTTAAACCTAGGTGCTGCACATGCAAGAAACATTGTCAAAAGATACTTGTAAATAAATTAAATTTTTATGTCATTTTCTTTACTATAAAGAAATATGAAGTTTGTCTGATACAAATAGTAAAACAGACATAGGAGAAATAAAACAGCTATTGGCCGGTTGTGAAGGTGCACATCTTTAATCCCAGCACTTGGGAGGCAGAAGCAAGTGGATCTCTGTGAGTTTGAGGCTGGCCTGGGTTACATAGTGAGTCTCAGAACAGTCAGATATATGTAGAGAGACCCTAATTTTTAAAAAAGAGAGAGAGAAGAAGGAGGAGGAGAAGGAAGGAGAGAGGAGGAGGAGGAGAGGAGGAGGAGGAGGAGGAGGAGGAGGAGGAAGAAGAAGAAGAAGAAGAAGAAGAAGAAGAAGAAGAAGAAGAAGAAGAAGAAGAAGAAGAAGAAGAAGAAGAAACTCAAATTCAGCATCAAAGTGAACAGGCTGAGTGTCCCATGAGCATTTGTCTCCCTTTGTGTCTTAGTGCTGCGCTTCAAATCCATGGACACCTGAACAGCCTGGAGAAAGGAAACCCAATTGTCTGGTTTATTCTTTGACTCACATCTTGTAAGACGGTAGTTTCCACACTCAGGATAGATTCTTGTGTGCCTGAGAAACCAAAGGAATGCTGCACAAACTGGCAGCCTGTGTTAATATTTTCATTCAGCCATCCCAAGCTTCTTGACATAACACAGCTTTCTCCTAATCAGCCAGTTTATCTGACCATCGAGGCTGTTGATTTTCTCAGGGTTTTGTTGGCTATTTGCTCTGAAGACTTTGGCCTCATCTAGTTGATAGTTTAGAGGAAAGCACTGTAAGAAAGCCTACCCATGGGTACAATGCCTTTGTTATCAGGCATTTCCAGAAAAAGACTCTGGTTAGTCACTTGGGTCTTTTATCCATAGGAAGCCAAAAATCTGAATCTCACACACATTCTTGGATATTTGATAAATGATAAAACATGGGTTGGTTGACTATTGTACTTAACACTGTTCTTTATGAAATCATATCCCAAGTCCTGGTTCAGTTGCCAAGAACAACTCTCCACTCAGTCCTTTGACTGGGACCCATCTCATGACCCAGCGAGCAGCTCCCTCAGTGAGAATTAGCTATTCCTAACTTGAAATTTGGGAATGGGAAGGACATATACTCCCACAAGATGACCCAAATTGTGATCTAAGAGTCATCAAGGGACACTGGGCCTGAAATCCTATGTAGAGCTGTTAAAACCAGACTGATATAATCAGAAAAATCAGCCTCAACCTATATTATCCAGGTCCAGGCTGTCAGCCTTTAACCACACTCAGCAAATGCTTCTTGACTTAGAAGTTGTAGTTTAGCAATCGATTTGATAACGCTTTAAAGGTGATCTAATCCAAAGACTGCATGTATTTATAAAGACCCACTACCTTATAAAAGAACAAGCTATTGTCAGGCTATTCATAATAAGAGTTACAAGTTTTAAACTCCTTTTTAACTAAGATATAGTCATTTGACTAATTTTTGCCCAATGGAATGTATGTACAGTATATATACAGTAATACATGTAATTTCTAGAAAGTACCCTTAAAGAGAAGAAAGGTACACACACACACACACACACACACACACACACACACACACTTCCTTCTGTTTGCTGGCTGAAGTGAAAACACAGTGGGAACTGAAGGAGCCATCTTGGGCCACATACATACCGAGACGGTGAAACAACAACATACAAGAAACTGAATCTTTGAGCCTTGTTCTTCACACCTTTCCACTTTATTTATATGAGGTAGAAACACATTTATGTAGTATTGAAGCCACTGTTATTTAAGTGTTTCTGTAGAACCAGCTAGAATATAAAAGACCATCGTTATAACACAGTGCACAACGTACTTTAGAACAGCTCCAAAGAAGCTAACCCTCCACATTCCAAACATACAGTCCCTGAGATGCAGAACTCCAGGCATCTGCCAAACGCATATGAAGCCAAACTTGCCATTACCCCATTGAGGATAAGGCTGTTTGTTCACAGCTCATTCCTGCAGAGAAACACTTTATAAACCATGTGAGTTCTGACTCAACTATGTGAAAGGATTAATATGTTTTCATGGGAGAACTCCTCCCATAAAATTAGTCCAGTTTAAAACCACAAACTGAATACTTCATCTTCGTTCTTGCCCCGGACTTCATTAATGACATAGAGGAGTTTGCAAAACATAAACTCACAGAGGGAATAACAAAACAAAGAAAATAATAAAAAGGAGGGGTGAAGCCACAGAACAGCAAGAGGAGGGGTGAAGTCACAGAACAGCAAGAGGAGGGGTGAAGCCACAGAACAGCAAGAGGAGGGGTGAAGTCACAGAACAGCAAGAGGAGGGATGAAGTCACAGAACAGCTAGAGGAGGGGTGAAGTCACAGAACAGCAAGAGGAGGGGTGAAGTCACAGAACAGCAAGAGGAGGGGTGAAGTCACAGAACAGCTAGAGGAGGGGTGAAGTCACAGAACAGCTAGAGGAGGGGTGAAGTCACAGAACAGTGAACACTGGAAAGCAGAAGAACAGAGCTAAATCCTAAACTCGCCACGAGGTCCTAAGAAACAACTTCCTTTGCTTTAGAAAACCTTTCAAGTAGCCCAGGAAAAAACATGGCTCCCCATGTGTGTTAGCTAGGGTCTTATTCCTGTGAAAAGACATCATGAGCACAGCAATTCTTACAGAGAAAAGATTTAACTGGGGCTGGCTTACAGTTCAGCTTACCTTGGTGGGAAGGCTGGCAGTGTGCAGGCAGACATGGTGCTGGAGGATCCACAGGCAGCAGGATCCACAGGCAGCAGGAGAGGACTGTGTAACACTGGCCAGACTTGAGCATTATATGGCCTCAAAGCCCCTTTCTACAGTGACACATTCCCTCTAACAAGCCCACAGCTGCTCCAACAAGGCCACACCTCCTAAGAGTGTCACTCCCTATGGCCAAGCATTCACACACGTAAGTCTATGGGGACAAACCCTATTCAGACCACAAGATGCTACATAGTTAGTTGGTCCTCCACCTGTGCACATACAGTGGATGGAAGACAAAGCAAATGGAAGTTGGGAGGAAAAAGGAGAGAGAGGAGGAGTTAAAGGAAAGGAAGTGAAGGATAGATTTTATTAAAGTACATTATATACAAGGATAAATTCTGAAACACACACACTCACAAAAATGTAATTAAAAAAAACACTCTGAAAGCAACGAGGCTAACACGAAGCTATTGTTTCTCCAGTCCGGTGCTGTAGACGCCCCTCCTGATCTCAGTAGATGGCAGGATGTTTATATTCTCCAGCAGAAGATAAATACAGGAATTCAGGACCCTCGGGACCTGTGCTGAAATTGAGATGATAGAGGCACCATGCTACCATACTAAAAATAAGACCAGATGGAAATTTTTAGCCTTCACTTTAAAATCCCCCCTCCTCTCCTCCCCTCTCCTCCCCTCTTCTCCCCTCTCCTCCCCCTCTCCTCTCCTCCCTTCCCCTCCCCTCTCCTCTCTTCTCCCCTCCCCTCCCCTCCTCCCTCCCTCTCTTCTTCTTCCCTCCCCTCCTCTCCTCTCCCCTCCCCTCTCCTCTCCTCCCTTCCTCTCTCCTCCCTTCCCCTCTCCCTTCCCCTCCTCTCCCCTCCCCTCCCCTTCCCTCCTCTCTCCTCTCCTCTCCATTCCCACTCCCAACTCCCACTCTAGGTGGGAGTTATATGATTCCTTTTAAAAGTACAGACAGGCCACAGTAATAACATATCTACAGACTGTATGTGTTCCCTACAAGTAGCCTAACTCAACAAGTTTGATCCGCAGACTTCAGTGTTGCCGTAAAATCTCATTATCATTGTGTGTGTTTATGTGCCTAAAATACATGGGGGGGAAAAAAGTAACTACATGCATAGAGGATTGAAGTTATCTCCAAAAAAGATGAGGTAAAAATCATATTTTAAAAAAAGATGAGAGAAAAAGATGTGCACACATTCGTGCAGGCACACAACACATACATATAATCAAAAATAATAAAAATAAACCTTTTAGCAAGTTAGTGGTGGCACACACCTTTAATCTCATCGCTTGGGAGGCAGAGGCAGGCAGATCTCTAAGTGAGAGGCCATCCTGGTCTATAGAGTGAGTTCTAGCACAGCCAAGACTACACAGAAAGACCCTGTCTCCCAAAAACCAAATAAATACATAAATAGATCTTTTAAATTCTGAGTTTTCACAACCTTAGGGCAAAGGAAAAAATATTAAAGTTTTTAGATTTAAACACACACAAGTTTAGGGCTGGGAATTAGCCCAGTGTTAGAGTGCTTGTCTAGTATCCTAGAGGCCCAAGAGTCTCAGAACCACAAAATAAATACGTGACTAGACAATAGTAAGTTTAAGAGTCACAGTGAGTAGCCAGCAGGCAAAAGTGCTTGCCACCATGAGTTTGAACCCTTGGGACCCACGTAATGGAAGGTAAGAGTGGGCTCCTTAAGTTGTCCTCTGGCTTCCCAAAATGTGTACAAATAAATAAATGCAAAAAAAAAAAAAAAAAAAAAAGGAAAAAGGAAAAAGCTGTCACTGGAGTGTGGGAATGCAGCTCTGTAGTTAGAGTGCTTACCTACCATACGTGAAGCCCTGGCTTCCGTCCCCAGAACCTCATAAAAGCAGGTAGCATAGTGCGAGGCTGAAATCCCAGCACTTGGGAAGTGCAGGCAGGAGGCTGAGTTGTGGTGGCATTAAACTTGTAAGTAGCAGAAGCCGGAGTAAGCTAACAATGGAGAAATGTCTCCAAAGTCATAAATTTTATAAAGTAAATATGAAATTAAAATAACTCCACTTACTTAAGATCTTATTTCCTCCCCCTCAGGAGGGTGCTAGAAGATGAGATGTGGTGGCACACCTTTAATCCTAGCAGTCAGGAGGCAGAGGCAGACAGATTGCTGTGAGTCAGAGGCCAGCCTGGTCTACAAAGTGATTCCAAGATAACTAAGGCTACACAGAGAAACCCTGTCTAAAAGAAGAAGAAGAAGAAGAAGAAGAAGAAGAAGAAGAAGAAGAAGAAGAAGAAGAAGAAGAAGAAGAAGAGATGTAAAATGGAAGCTTTAGGCTGGAGAGATGGCTCAGAGGTTAAGAGCACTGACTGCTCTTCCAGAGGTCCTGAGTTCAATTCCCAGCAACCACATGGTGGCTCACAACCATCTACAATGTGATCTGATGCCCTCTTCTGACCTGCAAGTGTACATGAAGGCAGAGCATAATAAATACATAATAAATAAATAAGATGTAAGCTTCACACTAACATGTCTGTAATCCCAACACTGAGGGGGCAGAGGTAGATCTTTCTGGAGGTTGAGACCAGCCTGAGCACTGTAGCTAGAAAAAGGAAGGGAGAGAGAGACAGGAATTACAGCTCAACCAGCAGACAGCTCACCTGGTGGGTACAAAGCCTCAGCTTTGATGCCCACTGGCAATACTGGGTTTTCAGGAGGTAGGAACATAAGGATCAGAAGTTCAATGCCAGTGATATAGGCGAGTTTGAGGCCAGTCTAAACTGGCAACCCCTTCTCCAAACAACAACACAAAATACATGGTATTGGGGAAGCTCAGGACCCAAATCAAACCAGAAGCAGATCTCCCTCAAAGCCAGGCAGCCAACTGGACCCCAAGCCAACTTCTACCTGATACCTGTCTTTCACACGGCCCAAGAATTATGTAAAGGTGGCTCGTTTCTTACAATTTAAATTATCTTTTAAAAAAATCAAAGGATGAATATTTATTGAGATAAAAGTATGAGTTGAGTCGGGCAGGGTGGGGTGGGGTGGTGAGAGGACCTAGAGAGAGAATAGAAATCGGTGGGGGGAGGGAGGACACATCTCTGGGACAGGGACACTCCCAGGAGTTTGTGGGAGTGAGGGAAGGGGACACCAACCCACCCATAAAACCTTCAGCCCAAAATTTGTCCTGCCTACAAGAAGTGTAGGGATTAAGATGGAGCAGAGATCAAGGGAATGGCCGACCAATGACTGGCCAAACTTGAGACCCATCCCATGGGAGAGAGCCAATCCCTGGCACTATTAAGGATACTCTGCTATGCTTGCAGACAGGAGCCTAGCTTAGGTGTCCTGAGAGGCTTCATCCAGCAGCTGATGGAAACAGATGCAGAGACCCATAGCCCAGCAATAGTCTGCAAGCTTGGGGAGTTCTGTGGAAGAGTGGGAGGAAGGATTGAGGGGAGCCAGAGGGGTCAGAGACACCACAGAAAGACCTACAGAGTGAGCTGGCATGGGCCCATGAGGGCTCACAGAGACTGAACCACCAGCCAAAGAGCATTCATGGGCTGGACCCACGCCCCCTACCAGGTGTAGCCGATGTGCAGCTTGGTCATCATGTGGATCCCCCTAACAATGGGGATAGGGGCTGTCTCTGATACTGTTGCCTGTCTTTGGACCCCTTTCCCTGAGCTGTGCTGCCTTGTCTGGCCTCAAGGGGAGAGGATGCCCATAGTTCTGCTTCCACTTGAGGTGCCAAGGTGGGTTGGTACCCCTTGGGGGCCTCCTGTCTCTTAGAAGAGGAGAGGTGGGAATGGAGGGAGGGGCCATGAGGGTGGGACTGGGAGGACAGGAGGGAGGGAGGGGCCTGGAATCAGGCTATAAAGAGAATTAATAAACAAACAAATAAATGGAAACAAGTCTAAGGACGGGTATTTAATGAAATAAAAATGAGAAATTCAAACTTCAACATCCATGCATAAAGTTCTATTAGGACACGGTCACGCCACCATTTACACATTCTCCCGGCTGCTTTCCTGTTGGAACAACAAAGCTGAGTAGATGAACCTGTGACCATTTGTCCTGAAAAAACTAAGGCATGTGTTATATGGTTGTCTATGGGGAAAGGTTGCCTTGCCCTAGAGGGCACTGTAGCTAGCTTGGAGGACAACTGGCCCACACCAGAACAAACCGGAAGAATATCCTAGAACAATCCTAATGACAGACTCCCCAAAGTCTTCAGATATAGTAACAGAGACTTGTTTCACTTGGAAAGGATAGGGGACAAAGTGGCTTTAAAATGCTTGGGAAATTAAATAAAGGAAATCAAGAACATTATTCAAATAAATAAATTATATTTCTAAAGTGGTAGAGCAAAAGATGGTATAATAGTATACCACACAGTTCAGCTACAAACAGCATCGTACAGTCATAAAAATGCAAGCCCCGAACAGTAAACAAAACACAATTACAATATAATTCTGTGAAGATAATTGGAAAACTAGAAGTGTTCAGCAATAATGAGAATACTGGTAACCATAGAAGAGAGACAAATTCTCATTTTCCACAGCCTACAGATAAGCATCTGAAACAAGCAGTCAAGAGGCAGCTTCGAGCGAAGATGTAGTGACAGCGCCAGGGCAAAGCAAGGCAGGCAGGCGGCTTCCTTCTGTGGCTGAGAAGTGACCTCCTATTTCCCCTAGGAAGGTGCGTGAACAATTTAATTTTTAAAACCATGGATTTTTTTTTTACTCAAATACAAACCAAATTTAATTTCAACCCCCAAGAAGAAAAGTTCTCACATCGATTTCTGATTGATACATCTTTACCGGGTAAGTTTTTTTTTTTTTTTCAAATAATGATTATAAACATGCCTAGCCTGAAATTTTCTTAAGTCTTTAAGAGACTAAGGTCTTATTTTGCTTACCAACATTAAACAGATAAGTAGAAAGTGAATGGATGTTTAACAACTGATTATTGCTGAAGTCCTCAGTATCTCTTTCCAGCACTAGGCTCTGTTTGCCTGCTTGCTGTGAAGAGCCTCTCTGAGTACCAGCTGCTCCACTTGGTCACCTAAAACCACTTAAGGCCTAATGGCAAAGTGTTTATATGCTGAGAGATGGTATTGTGAGATGGTTAACATAAGAATAGGGTATCATATTAAGTAGGTTATCCAAAGAAAGGTAAACACTTCTTAGTTCTAGCTTAAAAAATATACACAAATGTAAAATGAGCATATGGCTGTTATGGTTATAAATAAATATGGCAAGGAAGCTACTGCAGCAACAGCAACCCCCCCCCATACTGGTCTTTTAATGCATATTATCTTTCAAAGTCAAAAAAGCCTGGTATATGTATTTCCAATGTCCTAGATCCTGTAAGAATTGCTGGGCTGGAGAGATGGCTCAACAGCTAACAGGACCTGGGCTCAATTTCCAGCACCTGCAACTGCATCTCACGAGGATCTGTAATGCCAGTCCTAGGAGATCCGACACCCTCTTCCCCGGCCTCCTCAGGCACCAGGCCTGAATCTGGCGCAGAGACACAAAGGCAGGTAAACCACTCCTATCCGCAGAATGAATAAAACAATAACTTTAGAAGTGATTTGAGGATTTATGCTGATACTTGACAACCAGGTTAAAGGTGGCTTAATTAGTTAGTCTTCTGCCCAGCAGGCCTACTTGGTACTCCTGCTTTTCAGCTTGAATGCTCTTAAATGATAATCAGCTTGTGGTAACTTGCTTTTTATCCAGGAGGAAAAAAAAAGGTTTTAAATATTCTCTTTTGCATCCATTTTTCTGAGCAAGGACGGGGGGGGGGGGGGGAGGGGGGGCAGGTGCTGCTTAGTTAAACACTAACTGTATTTTAAAATTGGGCCTTGAACTCACTTGCAAGATAAATCTGAAAAGAATCAGAAAGATGAAGTCTGTTTACCTGCATCCCTAAGTAGCAATTTCAGCTTCTCCTGAGATGCCTGTGAACACTCTCCCTGTTCTTAATGGAATGTAGCAATTGCGGCTCAGATCACCATCATGGGGGTGTTACACAGTTCTATCTGTCTGTATTCTATTTCTGCTTCATGTTGTTGTTATAATGAAGCACTATAGGAGTGTGCTTTTTTATCAGATAAAATACCTTAACTAGTATGGCAAATTGCAGAATTATACATATAAATGGCCTGCTGCTGACTTCAGATTATGCCTGTAAAGATAGGAAGCATTTTCACCTTTAAAAGTAAAACAAACAGACAAAAAACAAAAACAAAAACAAAAACCACTTTCAATGCTCTCTTTGCCTCACATATAAATTGTCTCTTAAGGGACCAGGTACAATGGGCAAAGGCTTGGCTGCTTCCCAATACAGGTGGCCCTCGGGAGAAACTAAACGGATATGAATTCGGTTGCTTCTCCTGTGGTCCACCCTGCCCGCACAGGTGCCTGGAAGACCCACAAATCCACATCCAGGTGAACATAAGAGAAACCCAGAATGTGGGAATGAGATCCGACACGCAGGCAGCCCTCCAGCTTTGCAGCAGAGGCAGGGTGAACAGCAAGCTCATTGGAAACACGTACGCCTCTTGATTAGCTGGTGCACGCCTAACGAGTGCCATTTCTTCTTCCATGCCAGTTTGGAGACCGTCCCAGTGGGACAGTTCTGGTATTTTAGTCTGTCGCGTTCTCCAATAGCTGTGGAATGTGGAATGCCTGCATGAGGCTAGAAGAGACCTTTCTCTTTCCCATAGTCGCTACCAGATGCAAAAAAAAGGGGATGTGTCCCTGCGTGCTCCTGTTGGTAAACTCTAGGCCAAGAAAAAAGAAAACAAGATTGATTTAGGTCCCAACAAGACAGGAAAAACACTTACTTCAAAGGAGATGAATGCAGATGGCCAAGTTACTATGAATGTAACATGTATAGAACTCAGTATTCTCATGATTGTCACACGGTTCTCCCTGCTGTATGTAGTTTGTTTTACACATGTATAATAAAATAAAAGTATATATTTTTAAAAAAAGATTGATTTAGGTAATAAATCCAAGAAGCTTGCTGAGTGAAACGTCGGGTAGCTTCATGTCACGCCTTGTCCATCATCAGCCCATCAAGTGACGCTTGAACCTGGGATGACCAGGTCAACTTCTGCTATGGTACCAAGTGGGAGAGGAAATGCATAGATGACCTCTCAGAATGACAGTGACTGGGTAAAGCTATGGTGATTCCACAAGCCCTGGCCATTGTCTGCCTTAGCCAGAGACTTCCTCTGCCCCAACAGCTTAATGCTAACTCACTCAGATCTTGACACCAGGGAAACAAAAAAGGCCTTTGGGATATCAACTCCCTGGTGACCTGGGTCTGACTAGAATTGAATTTCACTCTGCTTAGACCATGTCAAAAGGAAAGAAGGAAACAGAAAAAGAAAGGCTTACAGTAAATGAAGGCTTTGAGTGAACTCTGTTCTTTCATTTGCATATGAATGAATATGAATAAAAATGTGGCCAATAGACAGGCTACTGCCACCTCTCTCCTCCCACCTGGCCCACGGACACTGTCTCTTTTAGTGACTCAGACTAGAATTCATCCCAAAATACGAGCCCACCGCATTCTGTTTGGAATCAGTATCACATGTTTACAGTTAATTTGTCATGCTTTCATGTGTGTGCCTGTTGTGACTCATAGTCCTTGAATTTACTCTGAAGATTTGGAATGCCATCAAATACCAGAGATCAAAAGGCTTAAAATTTTTGTTTGCATTTACATGCAAAGCTTACAAAGTTCTCAAAGGGATCATCAGTAGGAGCATTCTTCAAATCCTTGTTAAGTTGTCAACTGTCAAAACCTCACGGTGAAATCACAGAAGTTTGTTTTCACAGGGAAAGAACATGATGTTAATTTTAAGTTTTGTTAAAACTTAATGGTGGACATGCACATTTTTTTTCTCATCGTCTTACTTAAAATATAAGTGTAATTGTTAGTCATGGCTAAAAAGGAGTTTAAAATCGTCAACTTGTTTTCTTTCTCTGAGAGATAGATGTAGAGGCTGGCTTGAGGATTGTAAGTGAGGCAAACAAAGTGGGGAAACTGGTATTTTGGACACATTATTTTAAATCACTCAAGTCCCCAGAGAAACCTTGAGCAACAGCTCTAACTTTGATCATCATAACACTGCTGAAAAAAATAATATGTATATCCCTAAAATTAGCCATGAGCTGAGAGACAGAGTGGTAAATTACATTCTTTAATCTGCTTGTCTTACCATAAGATGGCTCAATTAACAATGAAACCTCTCAGCAGACAGTGCTAAATCAGCGCAGTAAAGAGAACATGATTTCAACCTTCAAAATCAGAAGTTCTACTATATTATAAGGTATGTGTGCTTATTAAATTATTTTATACATCATTACTATCAAAATAAAATTGATTTAGCCACTCCAAAAAAAAAAATCTAAATTCACTTTAAGTGATTGGTTTTTTTTTCTTTTCTCTTTTCTTTTGTAGAAAGATTTATTTTATTATTTTATTATACGTGTGTGTGTGTGTGTGTGTGTGTGTGTGTGTGTGTGTGTGTATGAGTGGGTATGTGGATATGTGAAAGCAGTGTCTAGAGCAGGGTGTCAGATCCCCTGCAGCTGGAGCTATAGGCAACTGTGAGTGACCTCAAGTGGGTGCGTGGAGCCCAACTCAGGCCAGCCACAAGATCTGTGAGCACCCAACAACTGATACAGCCTTCCTGCTTTTATGAATTAAAAAAATAAGAAATAAGATGCCAGGCAACAGATAGTAGATTATATGAGGTCTATTAAATAATGACCATGGGGACAGAAGGAAAGGGGAGGGGGTACCTGAGGGGGGGACAGGGAGAGAGACAGAGAGGGGGGAAGGGAGTAAGGGGGTAAGAGAGGGGCTAGGAGCTTCTGTCCTTTTATATGCCCCACCCCTTGCAGAGAGGCAATGGCATCACAGGTAGGCAGACTGAAGCAGAATCCTAATACCTGCCCTGACTAGTTTCTCTTCTAAAAAACTTATTTTCCCCTATAACCTTTTGAAACATCATTTAAATGATAAAAGATGGAGATTGTTATTTAGATATCTCACCAAAAAAGAAAACCCCAACTTTTAAAAATGACATTTATTGATTAATTATTTTATGCTTTTTTTTCCCCCCTGTGTCAGGGTCTTCCTCTTGTTACCCAGGCTGGCTTTGAACTGTTGAGTTATAGCAGTTTTCCCAGCTCAGTTTTGCAAATAACTGAAACTACAGGCCACCCCTCTACTCTCGATGTCTTAATGAACCTGGTATTAGAGTTCACAGAGTGTGAAGATGAGTAACATCGTCTGAGCTTCAAAAGGGGAGAGATTTCCAAGACAAATAATCACTGCTCTGCTTTCAAATATTCAGTGTTAAACTGGGGATGGAGGCATATGCACGCCTTTAATCCCAGCACTTGGGGCAGAGCCCTGAGGATATCTGTGAATTCATTATGTAGCCAGTGTGGTCTACGTAGTGAGTTCTAGGATAGCCAGAGCTACATAATGAAACCCTGTCTCAAAATGTTAAGTAAGTAAGTAAGTAAGTAAACACATTCAATATTAAATATTTTGCTAACATAAATTTTAAATATTCATTTTATGTGCATTTATGTGTATGTGCACTGTACATATTCAGTATCCTCCAGAGGTCAAAATAGGTGCAGGGTCCCCTAGGCCTGGAGTTACAGATGATATAAGCCACCCTGTGGGTGATAGGAACTGAATGTAGATCTTCTGTAAGGGTATAAGAGCTCTTAATCAGTGAGTCATCTCTCTAGCCCCTCTGCTACCTTTTCTTTTCTTTTCTTTTCTTTTCTTTTCTTTTCTTTTCTTTTTTTTAACATTAAGCCCAAGATAACAATAGAATTAATACTAGCCAAAAAGGAAATGTACAGCACTGACTTAAAAAAAAAAAATCTCTGTATGTCTTTGTGTGGGTGAGAGCACATTAGATGCCCTGGAGTTGGGGTTACAGGCAGTTGTGAATCACCTGACATGGGTGCTGGAACCTGAATTTGGTTCTCTGCTGGAGCAGCCAACCCTCTTAATCTTCAAGCCATCTCTCCAGCCAGGGATGATGACTTTCTAGTGGAGAAGCACAGGAGCTGGGCTAGAGAGGAACATATTCCTAGTGAGCACAGGCCCTAGTTAGGTCTCTAGCACCAACATGAAAGTGAGGAATTTCTGCATGCACTGCCCAGCACTTCTGCATGCACTGCCTAGCACTTCCGCATGCACTGCCCAGCACTTCCGCATGCACTGCCCAGCACTTCTGCATGCACTGCCCAGCACTTCTGCATGCACTGCCTAGCACTTCCGCATGCACTGCCCAGCACTTCTGCATGCACTGCCCAGCACTTCTGCATGCACTGCCTAGCACTTCCACGTGCACTGCCCAGCACTTCCGCATGCACTGCCCAGCACTTCTGCATGCACTGCCCAGCACTTCCGCATGCACTGCCCAGCACTTCATGCTGCATGCCCTGCCTAGCATGCTGCATCATGTACTACTTCCCATTTGACATTTCTGGAAAGACTGCAATTTCATGCCTCTAAATTTTGAGTCTAACACTCAGTTAACTAAACGGTGGGTGGTGGTGTGGTTGTAAATTGTGCTTTAGGAGGAATAATTGTGCAGCAACTCACTCAGCAGCTCGCTTTCCTTGGGAACACATGCCATTTGCTTTCCTTATGCTTCCGGACCTGTTCGTTGCAATTAGCTGGAATGCTTTTGTCATTTCCGCTTGTCCTACTGGTTGCCTTGTACTGTAAACAATCTTCTTAGAAATGCCAGCCGGGTGAAGATGAGCACTTCCGGGAATATAGCTGGGACTTGGCCTGCGTTGGGATGTTGTAATCGAGCATGTGAAGGCATAAAACGTTCTGAAGAGAACTGTTAACGTATGTACTCACAGACTGCAACTTCAAATTAAGATGCTGCCGGGTACTACCAAGCCTGTTTCTGTGCTCAGCCTCATTGCTTTAATCCTCTGTGGGGGCAGTGAGGGAGAGAGAAGTCCAACACAGACTCAGGAGAGTCCACGTAAAAAGAAATTTGGGCTGGAGAGCTGGCTCGGTGGTTAAGAGCACAAGGACCCGGGTTCAATTCCCAGCACTGACATGGAAGCTCACCACCTCCTTGGGCAAGGAGCACGAATGTGGTGCACAGACTTACATGCAGGCAAAGCACTCATACACATAACATAGTAAAAATAAGTCTTAAAAGCTTTTAATAAGAACAGCTAATAGCATTGGTTCAACTTCATTACAGTGGAGCTGCAGAGTGCTCTGGTTAAGAGTGCTGACTGTTAAGAGGATGTTAAGAAGACAAGTCCAATTCCCAGCACCCACGTGGCAGCTCACAATCTAACTCCAGTCCTACAGAGGCTTTCTTCTGGCTTCCATGAACACAAGGCATGATCACGATGCACAGATGTAGATGCAGAAAACATATCCATACACATAAAACAAACATAAATCATCCTTTTAAGTTCCTAAGAGTGATCACTAGGAAGCTTTTTTTCAGCATTTTTGATTACTCAGGGACAACAAAACACTAAATTCACAACTAATAATGTCTAATTTGCTACCAATGGTGTTGATGGAAAGAAATATAAAGAAAGGTCCTCTTGCCACCAAGATGGCCCAGTGGATAAAGGCACGTGCTACCAAGCCCAACCACTGTAGTTTCATCTCCAGGGCCCACAGAATGGGAGGAGGCAACTCATATCTCCTCATGCACACCAGACACATAGATGACTGATAGATAGATAGATAGATAGATAGATAGACAGAGGCAGAGGCAGACAGATGATTGATAGACAGACAGACAGATAGATCACAGATAGATAATACAGTTTTTTTTTTTTTAAAGGGCCCTCTTCAGCCAGGAGACCTAGTGGTTCAGGCCTATAATCTCAATGATTGGCTGAAGCATGAGCAAGCTGTCTGGACTGCAGATCAAGTTCAAGACCAGCCTGGATGATTTAGTAACCCTCATCTAAAATAAAAGTACATAAAGGGCTACAGCCTAGAGCACTTACCTGGCATATACGTTTAATCCCCAATGCTGAGAAAGGGGAAGAAGAAGAGAAATGAGAAAAAGGGTTTTTTAATTAGTTCTTCCGCAGGTCAATATAATCCTGGATAAAATCTGAGTCATTAGAGTTCAAATAAATGGTGTGAAATTTAGTTTCATCATTGGCTGAATTGTAATGCATTTTATTCTTTGAAAATCAATTGTTAATATAGCTGTCAATCATAAATATTTTAACATAACACCCTACTTCTTAGCTAACTATTGGAGTCGATGTTAGTAATAAAATCTTTCCTTCAAGGGATGGGATAACTATTGAGATGTAAAATGAATGAATTAATAAAAAAATTTTTTTAAAAAGAAATATTTAGACCATGAAAGGAGCTTCAGTTATAGCTCTTATATTTTGAATGTATTTTCATTCACCAATAAAAATACACATTTACATACATTTAAAAAAATAAAATAAAATCTTTCCTTAAACGTCAATACTCTTTAAAGTCCCTTTTTCCACTATAGCTTTAGTGTATTTTTGAGGTGGTAGTTTGAGATTATCATCCTCCTTACACTGCAATAGCTCCTTACTCTTTCCAACCAGAACCTTCCCTGCAACTCCTAATTGCACACAGCTTTTAATATCAAACACGCCAAGTATTGACCACAGAAATGCCCCAAAAGAGGAGCATGTTCATCACTTTCACTGTCCCAAGAGGACAAAGGAAGAGGAAACAACCCTCCCTTTTTGTTACTGTAGTAACGGTACCCTAATGAACAAGCACAGGTGAGAGAAGACAAAGTTCAAAGGTAAAGACAAAGGTAAAGAGAGTAATGAAAGATGCCTTTCTTTCCTAAGACCTCCTTTAACAGCAATATCTTTCTCAGTCCGAGAAAGGAGACTAGCTAATCATTAGAGGAAGGCTGTTTTGTTGCTGTGTGTGCATCTAGGACGGTGGAGGGGTCCCCGGTGTGAGGGAGAACCAATGGTGACTTGCTTACCAAGCACAAGGATGTTGAGAACCCACAATTGCCATCTCATGTGTTTTGTGCTATCCACCTGTCAATCCAATAGCTCTGCCTTAGTTGTCTTCTGGACTTGCGTGTTACACTATTCACTCCATATCACTGGAATAACAAGTTGCCGCAAACCTAGTGACTTAAAACAACTGCTGTGATCGCAGGGCCCCCAAAGTTATACATTAAAAGATTGATCCCAGAGCCAGGCATGATGGTGCGTGCCTTTAATCCCAACACTTGGGAGGCAGAGGCAGGCGGATCACTGTGAGTTCGAGGCCAGCCTGGTCTACAAAGCGAGTTCAGGACTGCCAAGGCTACACAGAGAAAACCTGTCTCGAAAAAAAAAATCTTGATCCCAGAGTGATGGTATTTGACAATGAGCCCCTTTACAGGTGTGAGGCCATTAGCACAAAGGCTTCATAGTGGCATCAATGCCTTTCAAGAAGAGGCACCGAGCCTGCTGCTTCTTTCTTTGCTGTCTACCACGTAGGGAGCCAAGGAGAACACAGCCCCTTCCTTCAAATTAGGAAGTGGGCTTCCACCAGACACTGGATCTGTGAGCATCTTGGTCTTGAACTTCTTGGGCTCAAGAACTATGAAAAATAAACACACACTAAGTCTATGATAGTCTGTAGGCATATTTTTTAAAATCTATTTTTATTTGGATTTCTTATATCTCTTTCTCCCTACTCCTTCCCAATCCCTTCCAACACCCCAACACCAGGTAGGAGAGAAAGGTTAGTGAAGAGAGGGCACGTGGCTTTCCTTAGCTACTTCCTGCTGTTTAGAGTCATTGTTCCTTGGGCCGAGTCCGACATTCGTTTCAGGAGATCTCCGGCTTCCTCTTGTCACGCTACATCAACAGACAACCAGGAGCAGCAGGGGGAAAAGCACCAGTAGCCTTCTTTTTCTTGGAGCCCCCAGTCTCTGTCTGTCTGTCTGTCTGTCTGTCTGTCTGTCTGTCTCTGTCTCTGTCTCTGTGTCTCTCTGTCTCTCTGTCTCTCTCTCTCTCTCTCTCTCTCTCTCTCTCTCTCTCTCTCTCTCTCTCTCTGGGTCTGGCTTTTATCCCCACTGGCAAGGACCACGCCCCTGCACGAGGCAGTTCCCAGCTGACAAGGATCACTCGCCCTCTCAGGAGGCAGTTATCAGCTGTGGACAAACTGAGGCAACCCCTGTATCCCACACATGGGATTAAAACAAAAACTTGTTTACATATAAATCAAAACTTCCACAACAACAGTCTCTTTATACCAATAAATAAATTTATCATTTTTGCAGTTTGGAGGTTATAAGTTTTGGGTCAGCTTCACTGGTCAAAAGTCAGGGTATCAGTCAGACAGAGTAGACGTTAGTTCCTTCTCAAGACTCTGAGCATGCCTTCTTGCTTTGGTTTCATCGTCTCATGGCTGCCTGTGTCCTTCAGCTTGTGGATTCTTCCATTCTCTTCATTCCAGCCCTGTCATTCTCACGTGGTCTCAATCTCCTGCATCCCTCTTCAGGACTGAATTATCCCAGGCTCACACTGATGACGCACGATAGTCTCCCCACCACTGTAGCCTTGCTTTCATCACATCTGCAAAAATCCCTTATGTTCTTGTAGGTAGCAGTCACAAGTGAGAAGCTTTAGGGTGCGTGCCGTAGCTAGGCGTCCTTAGCCCACCACCATCCTCTAGGGTGTCTGGCCTGGTGACGGGGCTGTGGAAACCAGCTCGTAGGTAGCCCTCAGTGTACAAGGGAAGAATCTGGAATGGTCATTTTCTACTTTTGTTACTCATGGTGATAAGTGATCGGAAGACAGAAATGTGCAGAAGAAGCACAGCACATTTGAGTCCAATGAGGCGGAGGTCGGACAGAATATCCCATAATACGGAACAACGCAGGTCAGACGTCCCCTGGAGGGGGAAACCTGGTGGCACTCAGAGGAAGGACAGCAGGCTACCAAGAAGAGACTTGATACCCTATGAGCATATAAAGGGAGAGGAAGTCCCCCTCAGGCACAGTCATAGGGGAGGGGAGTAAGGGGAAAATGGGAGGGAGGGAGAAATGGGAGAATACAAGGGATGGGATAACCATTGAGATGTAATAAGAATAAATTAAATTTTAAAAAGCGCAGGTCAGAAACAGAGTGTCATTTTAAAACAAGTGGCCCTTTAGTCACAATGTCTACTGAAGGAAGAGGCTTATCTTGAGAGAAAAATGAGGTGTAGCTCTGATTATTGTCAGGATTAAGTTAGGTGATTTACGTGAGAGGCCATGTACAAAGCCTAACAAGTGGCCAAAGATGCTAATGCTTGTGTCTTCTCCCAAGGCTTTGAGATAAAGCCTTTTTCTTCCCCTCAGCTTGCAATGATGAATCTCTATACAGCTTCTGCCTTGACAGAAAAGTACTTGCATTTCTTTCCCCGAAGAGGGTGCTGACACTGAGCTAAAGAAAATATCAGAAGTGGACCTTCTCTCTCTCCAGGACCGCCGGCACAGTCTTTGATGTGCGCCTCTTTCCTGAGATGACCTCCTTTCCCCGGGGTTAAAGTTGAGTAGCCGGGCATTAGCTGCTACTTGGAAAAGTGCTGAGTGGCTGATGTGTGCTGTCAGCATTGTCCAAGGCCAGCCGGAGAATGTCCGAGCAGCCCTTCCTTTCCACTCACATTTGGCAAAGACTTACACCACGACGCTTAGGAAGCTGGGAAGTGACGAAGACGCATAGTCCTTTCCTGTCGTATCATACACCCACTTAAAATGCCATTACCACAACGCTTTGTTCAGCAAGTGGAAATAATAGTGAAAATGCCAAGGGACACCATCAACGAAGGGAATGCAATCACCTTAGGAGAATGTAAAAATCAGACTATCTCATTCTCCCACACACTGACCTGTAGAAGGGAAAAATACCTGGGAAAAATACACATAGATGTCAACAGGCAGGTAAAGAATACGTGACTTCCCCATGGTAGCCTTACTACTGTCCTGTCCTGCTGCAGTTAGCTCATCACTGGAGTTGACAGACTTGACTTTCTCCTTCTCCCTCACTTTATGTCCTTTGCCCGTACTATCCACATCACCTGTCAAAGTCTTGTGCCGATTTCTAGAAGAGGCAGGAAGAGGTAACCAACCGCTTCTCAGATGATGTGCATCCATCTCATCGACGCTTCCCTCTGGCTCTGCCGGGCCCTGTGGTGGGACTTGGCTTACCTCCAGGGACTTACTTCTCTCTGGCTTCCATCACAATCTATTTCACAGGAGGTGTAACACAGGCAGAAAAAAAGATGTTTCTGGTTTGGTTTGGTTTTTTAAAAGCCCACTGTGAAATTCTTCTAGAGTCTTCACTGAATGCCATTATCTAGGGGCTGGAGAGATGAGATGGCCTAGAGCTTAAGAGCATTTGTAGCTTTTGCAGAGGATCGGGGGTTCAAGTCCCGGTACCCATACGGGTTCACAACTATCCATAACTCCCAGTTCTAGGCTATGCTCTTCTGTCTTCTGGGCACCAGGCACACACGTGGTGTATATATACATGCACGCAAAACACTCATACACCTAAAATGAATAAATCTTTATTCTTAAGAATAAAAATAAGTGAAACTATTCTTGTTACAATGCTCTTCCCCTCAAGTGACATCCCATCTTAACGAATAAGAATTATACAACGAGCCAAAAATCTAAGCCCTGGTCTTAATGAAAACAGTGAGTACTTCTACCGGGCAGTTATCATCTGCAGATGACCAGTGTGAGCGTTCTGATTCAGGGTGAGCTGGCAAAAGCTATGGAGCTAAAAGGCGGCGGGGAGATAAAGGAGTGGGTCATAAAAATATTAAAGATAAAGAATTTTAAAGGATTAGAGTCCCATCTTCAAGGCTTGGGGCAAGGTAAATTGTCTCTGTAATAAATCATTATCCGTCCAGAGGGTGGTTGGCCTACTAAGCACCATACCCAGGCTCAGAAACAAACAGAGTCAAGAGCAGCCAGAGATGGCCACGGTGAAGGGGGGGGGGCGGTGGGCAGCTAACAGATTACATGAATTCTGAAGGAAAAAAAATGCAAGCTGGACAATATTTATTGGGCCAGTTTAAAGACTAAGATCTATTACTATTTCCTGCCCGGGGCTTTAAAATTGTTCTCACTCTCCTATAATTTTCCAGCCATAGACAATGAGATTACGTGTGCACGTGCGATCATCCTTGGAGACAATTAGGTTATGGAGAACATTTCTCTGCTTCCTCCCAGGCTCCCTGGCATTGCTTGAAATCTAATAGTAATAGAGTGTTATAAAAGGCAAATGAGCCTGTACAGTCCACTTCAGACTTAATTCTATACAATATATTTAAAATACTCTTATAATTTACTTGAGCATCCATGTCCACAAGGTAATAAAGCAAATGAGTGTGTGTATCAATGATGGGATGGAGATGCAATTGGCGCCCCCAGCCCTGACCCCTATGGGAGTGAGCAGCCTGAATGGCAAGCCATTGCTGTTCCACTGCCCACCCACGGCCAGCTTCATTCCAAGTAATGTTTTCAGTATGTATTACAGAACACTGGACAAACGGATCCGGTTTTCTTAAAATGGCCCCCACGTGTAGGGGAGCTCAGGCACTCCTGAGTGAAGACGTAAAGAAGAAATGAAGTCCCTGAACGACTGCGCATTGTTGACAGAGCCCGTCATGCCAAGGACAAAGGCGTCAGACCTATGAGAAATGAACAAAGGTTGCCCTGGGTCGGGGCTCAGAGAGACAAAGTCTTCCTCTGGTCCCCCGGGTAAGTGAATGATGAGTGGGATAATTAAACAGTGTGCACAACACTAGCAACGGCAGCTTCCTCCTCCCAGATGTTTTCAGCCTGAAGCTGCTCACCTACAGACATCACCTATGGAGACTAGCAAACCCCTCCTACTGTGCCGTATGTAAGAAACACACCCACGTTCAAGGCTGTTGCAGTGGTTTGGTGCCGTTCCATCAGAGTGTGCACAGCCCAGCTGACCCCAGCTTTCCTCATGATGTTTGTGCATCCGTGTATCTGTCTTCTCTTCACTCCCTCACAGACCCTAGCCAGGCAGGGTTTGGGGATCCAAGCTGAGGGATGTAGCAACCTCATCCTATAAAAAGCAGCCTAGGACTCAGTCAAGGCCAGCCATCCCCACACAGACCCCTGACTCCTTTTTTTTCTTTTTTGTTTTTTTATGGAGGGTTGTGGGTGGGGGGTTTGGTTGGTTGGTTGGTTAGTTTTTTCGAGACAGGGTTTCTCTTGTGTAGTCTTGGCTATACTGGACTCACTTTGTAGACCAGCCTGGCCTCCAACTCATAGACCTTCCTGCCTCTGCCTCTGACTCCTGACTCCTGGAATTAAAGGCGTGCGCCACCACTGCTTAGTTCCAACTTTCTTTTCAACCGTCTCTCTCAACACTTAATAATAAAAGCTCCCCATAGACTTCCAATCATAGCATTATCTGTTCATCTTGAAAGTAACTGCTCAGTCATCCTACATTAAACCATTGGAATGAAATATCGTAAAGCCTTGGCAGAGGGTATGACTTTTGGCACCATTTCGTCAAATCCCTGCATATATGATCGTTTAGAAATTAACTAACCTGGACTTGAACACTTTTTTCCCTTTTTCATTGTTAACCTTATATTGCTATGTAAATTATTTTCAGTAATAAGGAAAGCAAAAGGAACTCAAAACCTTGTTAAAGAATTATTATTTAATTATGGTAAAAAAAAATGGCATGGAAGGAGAGTAGGGACACACAGGCAGCAATAGAACATTTGGAGCCCACATCTTAAGCCAGAAAGTAATGGGTGACTTCAAAACAGACTCAGGAAATACAAAAAGTGAGTTTCATTCTTCTAGTAGTGACAGAGAATAAAGAAGTACTCAAAGACCCCACAGTGACTGTGTCAAAGCACAGCAGAAGTCAACTGAAAGATTTACCAACAGCCAACACTGACTGTAGAGCAATTTAAGAAACAAAATAAACAACTTACTATAGATTGTAATAAAAAATAAATAAATATCTACGTATCCATTCTGATATAAAGAAATGATTAAATAAACAAACGAACAAAGAGCCTGGCCACATGAGTTTGATCCCCAGAACCCATATGTTAGAAGGAGTGAACTGACTCCCAAAAGTCATCCTGAACACCACACATAGGCTGTGGCACATGTGTATACACACATACATACATATATACACACATATACATACATACATCAGTGGGGAATTTAAAGGGATGAGCAGACAGTATAATGGAGAGGAAGTTAAAATCGAGAGGTTCCCCCAGGGATATGTAGACACCTCCTCTAAATAGTTCTTGCCCACCTCCTCCTCATGCCTCACCCATTCCCCTAGTCCCCTTATATCTGTGGTCTCTGTCTTGAAAGGACTATTGAGACGTGCTGCCCCATGGCTTTAAGAAGAGAGAGAGAGAGAGAGAGAGAGAGAGAGAGAGAGAGAGAGAGAGAGAGAGAGAGAGAGAGAGAGAGAGAAAGTAGGAATATACTGAAGGCCCTTCCTTCCTTTCTTCCTTCCTTCCTTCCTTCCTTCCTTCCTTCCTTCCTTCCAGTAACAACAGGAAATAAAAACAAAAATCCTTGTGGCTAGAACATGGCGTTTAGGGATATGGTGCTGAAAAATTTTAAAGGAGGTATGAAACTAGTTCTGCCTCTCAAGGTGTTTTTTTTTTTTTATCTCATCTTCAGAACTGAACATCAATGCAAGTTCCTCAGGAGTTCAGCCCCACGGGCAGAAGAAATGACTCCACTGACTGCAAGCATTCTCTCAAAATTCAGAGTACTGACATCCCATCTTACTACTCAGATAGGTAGATTAATTTTATTTCCTCAGATCAAGTGATTGTGTCTGTCGATGCAATTATTTCCATTCTTATGATACGTACATAACTGAAAAGCAATTACTTTAGCAAGTAGTTCTTCCTGAATGAAGTGTAAACCCAAACCAAAACAACCTTTGAACTGCAAATAAAAATTTTTGTAATAATAGAAGTCCTGTAACATAATAATAAAAGAATCATGACTGCTTCATTGTCCCCTCCCACCTTCCTAAAACATATCAACAGCCTTATCATCATCCAGAAACAAGAAATTCTGCAAACTGCATCAAGAACAAAGCTTAGTTCTTAGGTCAGTTGCTGAGAACTGTTTAAAGCGTGCATTAGTTCAGCATTGCAGTATTGGCTGGGTGAGCTTTAATATGCAAGGCAGGGTGTGAGATGCTTAGCTGATCCAAATGCCAGTCTATGGATTTGAAAGACTAAAGATCACATCACTAGAAGGTTGACAGAAGTGACACTTTGCAAAGTGCCAATGATTTATGCCAATGTCTTGCTTGATGCTACTGTTATAGACAGCACTGTCATTAAAGAGTCCCTGCTGACTTCCTCCTACATTTATGGTGCACAAATTATAGGTGAGCCCAAAGATCGAATCCTCCCTGCCTTTTAGATTTTGATGGTCCTGCCGTTACTTTGCTAGGTTAGTTACTGCACACACCTTCCTTTACACCCACTCACCGTTGTGTCCATAAACACAGCAATGAGAAGGTAAAGGGTGGAACTCATTCTGCTAAGACCCTGAAAGACACAGTCCCTGGACTGTCCCACAGCTAGAAAGGAGAAGAAATGTTTTCCAAGTCTCTAAAGTCTTTCATAATCTTTTCTTATTTTGGAAAAAGCCACCAACCACAATTGTTTAAGAGCATGTTTGAAAGCAACGCTCAAAACTGCCAGGATTACCCAGGCTGACCTCCTGTCACTGTGTGGCGCCTCGCCCACTTCCAAAACACTTCTTTGCACAACAAAGATGAAACTCCATCTCTGAAGAATTCTATTTAATTTTTTTTGCTGCTAAACTTCTATCTCAGAACTTTTGTGTTCCAGGGTCCGGAGATACTGGCCATCCTGGGAAAGCCATTTTTAAGGTGTTTTGTTCTAAAATTCTTCTCTCTTTACTTGGAAAAAAAAAAATACTCCAGCTTTTGAGAACTATTTTCAATTTACAGAAGCGAATTTGAGAATACAGATGTGTCATTTCTTTAAGAAGGATTATGGTAGGTCTATGTACATCCTTTTCTCCCTCAATATACCTTAGGCAAGCCCAGAAATATTTCTGTGTTGAAACAATTACTTTTCACTTCTCTGCGTCTCACCTAACAAGAAAGGAGATGGCTGGAGACACCATGTGAAAAGAGACTCACCTAAAAGAGCTCACCGCGGAATCGCTCTGAATGGCTCTGTATCCACAGATTCAACCGGCAACACATTGAAAACATTTAGCAAAAATGGCTGATCCCATAAACTTTTTTCTTCTCGTTATTTTCTAAACAATATATTATAACAGCCTTGGCATTCATGTTATAACATTCATATTTGGCATTTACATCGTATACAATGAATAATCTAGTAATAGTTTACAGTGTGCAGGAGGTCTATGAAAACGCCACGCCGTTTTCTGTAAGACTGCTCATACTTCCGCATCTACAGGGCTCCTAGACTCAAGCTCTCCTGGTCACGCTGTAGTGGAGCCTCCTATCAGCTAAAGTTCAGATGGTGTTTACACAACCAAGTTTCCCCAAATGAAAACCATCAGAGATGAAATTCACGTTGAAAGTTAGCTTATCAAACAAGAGCTCCTCCTCTTCTCTTCTGTGCCAGGGTCTCTCCAGCCCAGCCCAGTTTTGGACTGGCCCTGAGCTTCTGCCTCCATCTCCCAAGTGACAGACATGTCCCAAGTGACAGACATGTCACCATGACATGGTTCAAAATGGTGCTGAAGACCGACCCCAAGGATGCTTGCTTGCTAGCCAGGCACTCTACCAACTGAGCAACATCCCAGCCAACTTCAATTTTTTTTTTTTTAATACAGAAGATGGAAATAGAATAGCCCAATCTAAGCCAGCCTCGTAGCGGCATTAAATTACAACTGACTAGAAAGTCAACCACACGGACAATTAGAATATGCGTTACCTTCTGTTTACCATCTGTAAGATGGTAACATCTGTAAGAATGGCAACGGAAATGAAGCTTCCAAGAAATGAACCAAGATTTAAGGACAGTGCCCGCCCCAGTGGAACACTGCTTGACTGGAGGTGTACATTAAAGGCAGGGCAGGTGGTTACTAGTATGCCATAAAGGATAAGAGTGGGATCAAATGTTAAATGATTGCTCCAAGCCAAGTATAATTAAAATGCCTGATAGCACGGGTCATACAGTATCATGTCTCTTTAAATTAAAAAAAAAATTAAGTTGACATAACAAGTACCCTTTGGCTACCCGAAAGCTTTTCAAGTCCATTCTCTTTAAAAGCGACTGAACCGTCAGCTAACACAGACAGTGGCTGGCTCAACAGCTACAGGACATACAGACAGGACAGGAAGTCATACAAATCCTCAGAGTGAACTATTTGGACTGGCCTGGAGAGGCTTCTGAGACATACAGCTGGGTCAAACACCAAATCTCACAACAGTGCATACCCTGGGATTTCATCCACACAAAATGTGTTATGTGTATCAAACTACTGGTGCTCACCTTCTGGAGTGTTCTCTTGAGTCCTTGTCCTTACATCTGGCCGATTCATGGCACATGCCCTTGGATTGTCTTTTGACATGTTTGCTTATACCTTGCACTATTAGTTAATTTTTTCACCTGCGTGCACTGTGCAAGACCCTCCCCTCACACACACCCGTAATGTCACACAAATATGCACCGTGAGCACAGGATATGCATACTATGAATCCCATTTGATCCTTTTAAAAAAAAATCTTCACTGAGACAGTGTCTCACCTGTAGCTCTAAGTGGCCTGGAACCCACTATGTAGATCAGGCTGCCCTTGAACTCATAGAGATCCCCCTGCCTCTGCTTCTGGAGTGCTAGGATTAAAGGTGTGTGCCACCACACCTGGATGTGAATGCTATTTCAACAAATAATAATGCTGGTGATGGAGAATGACAACCTCCATAGGTCCAAGCTTATTTCATATGGCTTTGGGTAATGTGAAACAGTGGCATTTTTTTTTTTATAACCAACAGTTTTTGTGAATATAAAAAGACTGTTAGTATGTTTCTCTCCTTCTGATAATCAGTAATCTTTCATAATACTTAGTAAAAAAAAAATTGAGTAGCTTTTGTTTATTTATTCTCTATGTTGCATATGTGGCCTGGAAGCAAAGAAGGCTGATTTAAAAAATAAAAAAAAGTCACAGATTGGGGCTAGAAAGATGGCTTTGTGGTTAACAGCACTGGCTGCTCTTCCAAGGGACCCGGGTTCAATTCCCAGCACCCACAGAGTAGCTCCCTACCACCTGTAACTCCAGTCTCAGATGATCCAGTGCCCATTTTGGACATGTGGACATTGTCCCAAACATGGTACTTTCCTTGTAAGTATTTGAGTATAGTTTAAACCAACCACGTCCTTTAGTAAAACATGTCATTTAGAGCATCAAAACGGAAGTATAATTTACTGTATCCATCAAGTGGCAGCTAGTGCAATACAGCCTGTGGTTCTGCACTGACTGTGGATGACGGTAAAGACATGAAATTGGTCAACTTATTTGTAATGCAAGAGGACTGTTCGACTCACAGCATGTACGTGATCAGATTTTAGTTGCTGTGAATGGATCAGCTAGCCACAATGAAAGTTTTAAACATAATCCTCAAATGTACCTTTTCCCCCCTCTGCCTTTGACAATTGTATTACTGCATACAGAATAGAGCTAAGCCTTCTTAGCACTGGCCGTTCTCTCAGCCTTGTCGTTTTTTGTTGCAGGGTTCCACTGGTCCCCTGAGGTCCACTGTCAAAACTGGCTAGCCCAAACAAAGTAAGGAGCCATACGCTTTGCCTTGTTCTCCTCAACGGGGTGTGTTTTACAATAGTGTGTGTTTAACTCAATCAGATTCCAAGGTCCCCGCCCCCAACCCCATGCCCATGCCACAGATGAGGCTGTAGCGTTCTCACTGAGCTACACTCCCAAGTCTGAATCCTGAGTTTCAGGATGATCCCAACTGCATAATTCTTCATATTCATGTGTGCAGGAACTAAATCTCTCAAAAAGATGTTCATGTTTATGAAGTTAATGGCTTTTTCATGGTTCTTTTGGGGGGAGGGGGTTGTTTGTTTTTTTGTTTTTCAAGACAAGGTCTCTCTGTGTAGCATTAGCTGTCCTGGACTCGCTTTGTAGATCAGGCTGGCCTTGAACTCACGGCGATCTGCCGGCCTCTGCCTCCCAAGTGCTGGGAGTAAAGGCGTGCACCACCACACCCGACTTCATGGTTCTTTTTTGTCACCTAAACCAAAAATAGCTCACATCTACCCGGAAGCTTAAGCTATTCAGTGGTCCAGCGGGAGTACCTAAGGACCTTAGAAGCCAATGGGCTTAAATGGACAGCAGTGGGAAGTCTGCCCTGGCCAGTGAACAGGAAGTTCACAAAAACAGTTGGTTTCTTTGAAAATAAGCTTCTCCACACACAAAGGGTTCCTTTTCCAGTCAGCCTCAGAGCCTTAAAGACCAAAACTCTTTCTTCCAAATCATATAATTGGCATGGAAACAGAAATGACCTCGGAATGTTAGTCTTCAAGATGTATGTTTTCTTTCATTTAAAATGAAAGTCATGGAGAAAAACAAATGCAGGAAAAGAGCCAAGAAAAATGCTCTCAAGTTAACTGGAAATAAAGAAGCTACTTCAGCTCTTCAGCCTGCCTCAGAGCAAAAAGCTACAGAAATGGCATTTTCTCTCTTATACCCTCCCATCTCTTCCCCCTCCCTTCCCCGTTCCCCCTCCCTTCCCCGTTCCCCCTCCCTTCCCCGTTCCCCCTCCCTTCCCTGCTCACCGCCCCCCCCCCCACTCCACTTTGGTACTAGATATTTGAACCCAAGGCCTTGAGCATACTAAGCAAGTGCCTTCCTACACCCCCGGGCCTTCTTCTTCTTCTTTTTTTTTTTTTTTTATCTTGTGACAAGGTCTTACTACATTGCTCATGCTGGTCTTGAACTTATTATTTAGCCCAGGTGGGTCATCCTGCCTCAGCCTCCCAATTAGCAGGACTCTATATTGGCACCACCAGGCCAAGCTGTATCCACTCTAACAAAAATATATAAGGAACTGCCGTGGGTAAGCTCACTGGAAGCTGGAAGCTTGTGTGTGTGTGTGTGTGTGTGTGTGTGTGTGTGTGTGTGTCTGTGTGTGTGTGTGTGTGTGTCTGTGTGTGTGTGTGTGTGTGTGTGTGTGTGTGTCTGTGTGTGTGTGTGTGTGTGTGTGTCTGTGTGTGTGTGTGTGTCTGTGTGTGTGTCTGTGTGTGTGTGTGTGTGTCTGTGTGTGTGTGTGTGTGTGTGTGTATGTGTGTGTTTCAAGACAGGGTCTCTCTGTGTAGCCTTGGCTGTCCTGGACTTGCTTTGTAGTCCAGGCTGGCCTCGAACTCACAGTGATCCACCTGCCTCTGCCTCCTGAGTGCTGGGATTAAAGGCGTGTGCCACAACACCCGGCTGGAAGCTTGAAGCTTTAAGGGCCTTGGAAAGTTTAGGGAATTCTGCCTAACCTCTTTTCAAATTATTTTATTTTATTTCAGGAAGAGGGAGTGCTAAGCATGTGGATGTCAGAGGGCAGCTTCTGGGGAGTGAGTTCTCTGCTTCTGCAGCAAGTGGATTCTAGAGATAACACACAGCTCATTGGGCTTTTTAGAAAGCACTTTCAACCATTGAACCATCTTGCCATCCCAGAATTCTGCTCTGATCTCTTAACAGGTGCCAGAGAAGTATCCAGATGTGATTTTTGAATACCATTAACCCCCAAAATCAGGAGGTAGGAACCTCTGAGTTTATAGACAGTGTGGTCTACATAGCTAGTTCAGGCCAGCCAGAGCCACATAGAGACACCATGTCTCAAAAAAGAGGAGGAGGAGGAAGAGGATGAAGATGATAAAATGGAGGAGAAAAAAGAGGCAACATTGACAACAGTAGCTGTGGAAAGGACATTCATGAATCTGTAGAGATGTCAGAGGCGAAGTGTAGTGACAATTTGGGAATGTAGGTTTCTTTAAAAATACAGAAATATAAGAATGTGTTTTCGTTTTAATCTCAGGTGAAGGGATGTGGGACTGCCCCAGGCTTTCTGCAGTAGCTGACTATGATTTGCCTCATGCTCTAGCAGAAACATGGTTTTGTCAGCTGTAGATACTTTCTGCGATTGTATGCCATTTGGAATTCTGGGAACTTTTTAGAGAGTACATAAATGTGAGGGAAGTTTGTTAGTAGCTATGGACAAAGAAGAAACAAAAAGAAAGAAATTAGATTCCGGGATTTTCCTATTTTCTCTCTCCCCTCCGTCCTTGTTTCTCCCCTATCTTGTATTAGGGGTGAAACCTGGGTGGGAAAAAGAAGAACCCACAAAGTAGCAAAGAAGTTATAAGCAAGCACAAAAAGTAGCAAAGACCAGCTACAACATAAGCCAGCTGATTAACCATAAAACTGGTGAATCCTAAGCTACTAGCAACATGTTGCAAGGTTATACACTTTTGTAACATTGGCAGAACTTACCCATGTCAGACCACTGTGCCTGTCTATCCTGACATTCCTTCAGCCCTGTTTCCTCTCAAGCTATAGAAGACAAGAGTGATTACAAACATTTTGAAACCTAAGAAGTTAAGTTGGTAAATGCATTTAATTGGGGTTTAGTTGGGTATTTATGTATTTCCCAGGAAGGTCTCTTTCCTTACTTTTTAAGTAAGTGTGTGTGAGTGTGCATGCATATGTAGGTGCTACAGCATATGTATGAATTGGTCTCCCCTTCTACCATATAGCTCCCAAAGACTGACCTTGGGTCATCAGGCTTGTGTCAAGTGCCTTATGTGACTCGCGTTACCGTCTCGCCAGCAAGAACGACGCTGCACACACAGGAGCCTTCTGCAGTAAAGCTTTAATGCGTCTTAAGAGGGAGAGCATAAGCTTACGACAAGTAAAATGGAGACCCCAAACAGCAGAAACCCATCCCTTATATAGGAAACTGTTCTCCGCTTAGGATGTGTCAGTCCCTGATTGGCTGTTACTCATCAGGCGATATGACGCCACGGGAGAGGCAGAGCACAACAAGTGGAAAGTTCCTTCGCACATGCGCAGATTACTTGTTTACCAGTTTGGGACACAGGATGTCAGCGCCATCTTGTAATGGCGAATGTGAGTGCGGCCTCTCACAGCCTTATCCTGCTGAGTCATCTTGATGACCCTGCAGCCATGCCTATATTTATGTAACTTATTACCTGTTTCCCTGTAAGAATGACTTTCAGGCATATTTACCATGTGTTATGTTATCCAGTCCAATGCCTTAAGTCGAAAGTTGTAGGCGAGGGTTATCCCACCATATTTGGGCAGCATGGTGGCAGATTCTACATCCTAGTCCTCAGTTACACAGTCATTGTGCCCTGTCCTTTGCTTTTTGTCACTTCTTCCTCCTGGTCCTGCCTTCTTATTTCTTCCATTGAAAATTCTACTCATTCTCCGAGATCTGACCAAATGCCATCTTCTTGGCAAAGGCTGCCCAAGTAGGCAATAAATTTCTCCATCATCTGCACCCATGTTTCCACTCCATTGCTTTTTGTCTGGGTCTTTATTTTAAAACAAACCAGCAAACACTACATTTGTAAACTTGGCTGCAAACCAGATTATCACCCTTTTATTGTCTAATTAATTTGTGTTTCCTGCAGTGTCAAACTATAGTGCCTAAACGGTGCTGTATGAATTTAGTTCCCTAAGTCCCTCTGGTCTTTTGTTAACACGAAGCTCAGTATCATTATTTGTCTTATATACTGTTGCACGAGCATGGATACAAATATGCCACTTACACACAAACAATTAAAAATCTAGTAATCTAAGTGTGGGTGGCTTCATAAAATGAAGTTCTGGGTAGTAAATTAATCTTTGCAAGACTAAGGGCTTAAAAGAAGACAGTGAAGACCATTGAAGGTCATGATTTGCATATTGATCTAACTGTATGCTTATTCTCTTACAAGCATATAATTAACTTTGCTTTTATTGAATTTTGGTTCTAAACCAATTTTATTAGTCATAGTTTCACTGCTAATTTCAGTGAGGTATGAGAGCCGATGTTTGTTAAGAACATAGCGTGTGGGCTAAGGACAAATCCAATCCACAGTGGACATATTGCATTAGCTCAATAGCTGTGTGTTACCTTTATAACATTTCTTGGGATATGAAGTATTTCAAAGTGGAAACTATATTTAGTCTAAAGATTGTCATCATAAAAAAGAGGCCCACAAATAATCTATAATTAGAAGGATTATGGAGCTGTTATCTTTCCTGAAGACAAGAGAATTAACTGCAGTTACACAGTCTACTCTGACAAGTTCTGGAAGATTTTAAAATGTATTTCATACAATTAGAGACAGCAGGAGAAAATGTACTGGTTTGGGATTCAAATACTTGAGTAATAGTAACAGCTCTTTGTGTTTACATATATGAAGAAGGATAATGATGTGTAGGATGCTAATGTCTGTTCTGCCTCCACTAGGCCTGTGTTCAGGACTCAACGGAACTCTTTCATTAATTGGAGGAATACATTTGCTGTTAGCTCCTATCCCAGGTAATAGATATTAACAAGATTTTTACAGTCCAAAGCCCTACAGGACTTGAAAGGGAATTGTTTAAATCGGGACAATATTGTATGCGGAATACATAATGATAAAGTAAGAAACAGGAGCTAGGCATGGTGTCATATACCTTTAGTCCTAACTCTTGGGAGACAGAGGAAGGCAGATCTCTGAGTTTGAAGCCGTTTCAGGACAGCCAGGAATCCTATCACAGAGAAATCCTATCTTGAAAAAATTGATAGATAGATGATAGATAGATAATTATAAACACAAATAGAGATAGAGATAGATGACAGATAGATTAGATAGATATAGAGATAGATAGATAGATAGATAGATAGATAGATAGATAGATAGAGAGATAGAGAGATAGATAGAGCTGGGCATGGTGGCAGAGGCAGGGGGATTCCTGTAAGTTTAAGGCCATCTTGTCTACATATTCCAGCACAGCCAGGGTTATGTAGAGATACCCTGTCTCAAACAAACAAAAGTGAAAAGGAAGGAAAGGAGGGAAGGGAGGGAGGTAGAGAGGGAGGGAGGTGGAGAGAGAGAGAGAGAGAGAGACAGACAGACAGACAGACAGACAGACAGATCTATTCTTCTGATTAGGTAAATTCACTAATAAATATCTGGGTTCATAAAACAGTCAGGTGCACAAGACTTGTTTAAACCATTCCCAGAATAAATTCAGGATGTCTCTCTCATTAAAAATTTAAATTATATATGCCTTTATAAAGTAAAGACATCACTACCTCAAGTGAACTGTACTTTTACTTGAAAGGTTAAAGTATTGTGTCCCTAAAATTTAACCAGAAGAATGGTCATTCTATCATCTTGTATTTATGTTCTACCAAACCTTTGCTCACTCGCCATCCCAGGGTCTCAACTGCACGGTGAAGAAGAACGAGCAGTAAGCTAGCAACTACAGCACCTCGACTATAGTGCTACCCCGCAAGCAGGAAGCCACTGAAACTCTGACTTCAGCATTATTTTCCTACAGTAAGGTTTTCCTGGGTCCTTTAATGCTGGGTATGATGGTATGTACTTACCTGGTTAGCTCAACTGTCAACTGGACAAAGCCGAGAGTGACCTGAGAGGAGGAGCCTCAATTGAGGAATTACCTATGATGTCATCATGGGTACTAATTTATGCTGGAGGGTCCCACTGTGGGATGTGGGTGGCATCATCAAGGCAAGTAAGTGATCCTGAAATATCTGTATGTTTCATTTATTATACACACACACACACACACACACACACACACATATGCTCTCTGAGTGTAAGCTGATCTGTGAGTGCTATCTTCCACAAATCCTCCTGTTTCTTACTGTGAAGTAAGTTCCTTGGTTAGAGGTAATGCTATGTGGGACAGCAAGCACACCTGCTTCAGATTTCTGCCTTGCCTCCCCTCAGTGATGACCTGTGATGTGACCTGGAAGTGGAACTCTTTCTTCCCCTAAGTTGCATTTGGGCCAGGTGTTTCATTACAGCAGAAGAAATAAAAATAGAATGGTGGCCCTACTATAAAGTAAAGGGTTGGAATTCAAGGTACAAACTCAGGAACAGGTTCTTTTCTTTTCGTGCAAATATGGCAGCAAGAGACCCAAGGAAACAGCCCATGGGAAGAAGAGAACTGATTCCATCCAGTAAGTTGTCCTCTGACCCCCACACATACATGCACAAAATAAATAAAATGTAACAAATAAACAAAAAAAAAACAGTAAAAAAAATAAGCTGGGCAAACAAAACACTTTCTTTCCTTCTGCTCCTCTGTCTCCACCTTTGAAAGTCACCTACCTGATGGGGCTGGGCTTGAACCTCTGCCTTCTAGACTTTTTCCTGTTGCCACCAATTAAATCATACTTGATTTTTTTCTGAATCATAAATACTTTACAAATTGGCAAATATCACAAGGCTTCTGCATTGTTATTGCTTTTAGTCTTTTAACTTTTAACTTTACTTATTTTAGCTAGGTGTGGTAGCGCGAGTCTTTAACCCCAGCACTCAGGGAGGCAGATCTCTGTGCGTTCTGTGAGGCCAGCCTGGTCTCCAAAGTGAGTCCAGGACAGCCAAGGCTACCCAGAGAAACTCTGTCTCGGAAAAAAAGAAAAAAAAAACTTACTTATTTTATGCGCATGGGTGTTTTGCCTGCAGGTGTGTCTAGGGAGCAGAGGAAGCCTAGAGTGGATATGTAACACACTGGACAAATGAAGTCCTGGGCGAGTGTGTATTGCTTGACCTGGGTACATCCATGTTAAGATCCAGTGCCTCAGACCCACTGGCAAAGCCTTCCTCCCAGGCCAGGCTCAGCAGGACGGCAAAGCTTTCCTGGGTCTGAGTGTGACACTGACAGTGGACAAACACTGGTGTTTATGAAGGGGTGATTAGTGTAGCAACTGCAGCTTTCTCCTCCAGATGTTTATAGTCTTAGCCGCTGGCCTACAAGCAACTCCTCCCTCTGTGCTGTCCTTCTGAACACACTGAGGTACCAGGCTGCCTCCCATGGGAGGTACCACGCCACCAGAGTGCACTTGGCCACCTGGCCTCAGCTTTTCTGTACTGTGTCTGTGTGTCTGTCCTTCCTTCATTCCCTTGAGCCCCCTACTCAGGTCAGGGCCCCAAGCCGACAGGACATAGCATATGTCTGTGCATTATATGCATGCCTGGTGCCCACTGAGGCCAGAAGAGGGTATTGGATCCTCTAGGACTGGAGCTACAGATGGTGCCAAGCTGCCATATAAGTTCTGAGTTACGGAATCCTGGGCTTACCGTATTTTTCGGACCATAAGACATACTTCCCCCCCCCCAAGAGTTGGGGAAATTAGGGTGTGCCTTATGGTCCAATTGCTATCTATCAGGTATCAACAAAGAGGTGACTTACCGATGTCTTCGGTGTGCTGGCTGAGGAACTCATGGAGGATTCAGTGTGTCCACAGGAACAGGAAGAGTCGTGGGCAGTATTGCTGAAATCCTTCTCCGACAGAGCTTGGTCTCCACCCACCCATCCTAATCACGCTGATCTGAGCTGAATGCCAATCCAAGCCTGCTGGGTAAGCGTGTCAGCTTGTTGCAGGGAGCGGGGCAGGGGGAGTACAGTAAAATGTGTAGCAATAAGGAAGCTCTAGCTACCGTTTGTTCCTTCTTAACTCCAGTGGCGCCACAGTGCTATGCAGAAATCATTACTGGGCATATGGGAGAAGACAGAATTGTTCATTCTGCATAGTGAGAAGACAGATGGATTGAAAAAGTGTAGTCCAAACGTCCTGGAGGGCTTCTGAAAAAAAAAAATCTGCTTTACTAGTGCTGGACCAGTTCAGAACACATATTAGCAAAACAACAAAAAAACAGGTTTAAAGAGGTGAAGACTCATCCAGCTGTGATTCCTGGGGCTCTTACCAGCCAGTGGCAACCTCTTGATGTTTCTATCAACAAAGCATCTAAAGTCTTTATGAGAGAAGAGTGGAACAAGCGAGTGGCTGCTGGGAATCATGAGCTGACTCCAAGGACAAATGAAGAGGCCTGCTATCACTCGAGTGTGTGAATGGGTTAGAACATCATGGCAGTCAGTGAAGGAGGAAATCGTTGTATGATCATTAAAAAATGTGGCATTAGCAATGCCTTAGATGGAACCGAAGATAATATCAAATATAAAGATAGTGAAGAAAGTGATACAAGTGATTGTCAGCAACTGAGCTTCCTAAATTCTGACACTAATGATGATGAGTTTTTGGGGTTTCCAGAAAACTAGAAAAGTGCTTGAGTCTCTAAGTCTTTCCTCCTATTGAGTTAACATTGTTTAATATTGCTGTATTTTGCTATATTTTATTATACTAGTACTAATTTGGTTTAGATTTTTTTTTTTCTTGTTTTACTGCTCTAAAAGCTGGCTGTATTTCATGGTCAGGTATGTCTTCTGGTCCAACAAATATGGTAGAAAGAATAGCGGATGCTTTCAACTGCTAAGGCATTTCTCCAGCTCCTTTGCTCCTAGATTTGAAGAAAACAATCTGTCATCAAAAAACATCTGGACTGTGCTCATGTCAGCAGCACATATACTAAAATTAGAACGATACAGAGAAGATTAGCATGGCCCCCAAGCAGGGATGACATGCAAATTCATGACGCAGTCCATATTTTTAAGTGGAGGAAGCACCAGAATTATACAAACATATTGTCAATGAAGTATACTTACAGTGTTGTTAGTATCATACTTTCTGTTGTACACATGTATGGGCTATTTTAAGGTGCAGCGACCTACAATGAGGTGCATGTGAAATTCTCTTGAGAAGAGTGGGCTTTGCTGGACCCCTCTCAGAATAGTCTCTGCAAAGATGTGATGCTGGAGACCTGCAGGAGCCTTACTGCTAGAGGCTACAACTAGGAAGAACCCTGATATTGAAAAACACTGTCAAAGTTCTAAAGAACATGGAAGGTAATTTTCATGTGCAAGCTGATATGAATATACTTGTGAAGAAATTTTAATGTGTTCTGTAATTTTTAAAGAAAACTAACAGTGTTTAAAAAATAGCGTGCTTGAAGTTTGTTTATGCTTAGTAAATTCTCACAAATCCATGTTTTGAAAAATTTGGACCATGTTTCTCCATTGCATGTATAACTGTGTCTGTATAGGTATATGACAATAGCGTGGGATATTACCCGTCCAGAATTATTTTGATGAGACCACAGGGAGATGTGAAAAGAAGGTCATTTCCCATACACATGCTATCTCTCTTTCACCACTTTCAAGATGGTGACTCACTTACAACCATGATTTTTATACTTATAACGTATTAATTGCTCCAATTGGCCACATGTAAATATCGAAGGCAGTCTCTTAAGACTTTAGCTTCTGCACAGATTGTAAAAGATGCTTACCCAAAATAGAAAAGCCATTCTCTCAGTGAGAGTTGTCACAGAAGCTGTGTATTCCACCACTTAGACTCAGTGAGAACTTCAGTGTGATATGCAGAATCGCTTTAGGCATCAGGAACCCATACGGGTGCTCATTCATTTATACCTGTAATGGAGATCAGCGTTTCTCCATTTTCCCATGCCGCGCTTTTGGAACATTAGAAACAAGCTCTTTTGACTTCAGAGGCCCAACAATCAGACCTAAAACACCAACCATGAGTAGATCTCAGGCAGCTTGGAAGTGTCTCAGCGGCTAGAAGCAAGGCAAAGCAGGCATTCTACCTAGGTGGAAAGCTCTTTCCTATATTCTCGAAAGTTTCCAAAAGAAAAACTTCGAAGGGCTCTCTTTCTTGTACTTCACTTAGACATACTACAAGGTGAGCGGCGAGGATAATGTCTGAGGACGGATGTACCCTTTTGACCTGGTGGTGTGCTTTTTCAGCCGAGTTGCTTACCGCCCAAGGGCTCCATAGCCCAGGAGAACACAGTGAGAAATCAAAGCCTCACAAACATATCCAGAAGGGTTATCAACACCTCAGCCAATTGCCATACCGTCACCGTCAGCCACCATGTCCAGATCAATACGTCCATCAGTGACAGATGGCCAAAGCATCCTTGTCTGCTCAGGTCATTCTTAGTTCAATGGTCCAACAGGGTTTAGGAGTCTTGTGTCATTAGACTGTCTTTAGAAAACAATCCAGCCATTAAAGGCGGAAGCGGAGTCATGTTGGATGTCAGACAGCACACTGTTGACAGTCTAAATATACTGAGAAAGCTTAAAATGTGCTGATTTTCTGTGGACTATAATTACATTTTTACAGGTGGAGAATATAGCATTAAAACATAAATGCATGTTGAAAGCAAGGCTATAAAAAGACTTTCTGTCACAAAGCATTTCTAGACACACCATAGCAAGGAAGAAAAAGTAATATTGTTCAGCATTGATTTGATCAAAATTGTAATTCCTGTGGGAAGGAAAAGGGACTTTGGTTCCAAACATAATTTTTAATGCGGTTTCTACTTCACAGAATCTGATTTGGGAATCCATTTAGTCTGGAGACAGCACAGGAACAGTGTGCCTACTCTGAAAGAACCTCAGTCACATTACACGAGGACTTGGGAGTTTTCTGGACATTGCTCTGTTGACTGTCATTGCTCTGTCAGTCACACAGGGCCATGTTTCTACTGTTAATTGCTCAGCCTGTCCCTTGAGTCACCTAAGGTAGGTAAGAACAAGTCTCGGAATTAAACAGCAACATTTATACAGTCATTACTCTAATGCCCCCACATACACTGAAAGAGGAAACTTGAAAATAAAAGAGTGTTGGCTTCTGAAACTGCAGCGGGCCTACTCTGGACCTTTGTCTAATTTCTTCTAGTTCATTTGCCTCTAAAAGTGAAATTACTTGCCAGGCGTGTTGGCGCTCGCCTTTAATCCCAGCACTCGGGAGGCAGAGGCAGGCAGATTGCTGTGTGTTCGAGGCCAGCCTGGTCTACAAAGCAAGTCTAGGACAGCCAATGCTACACAGAGAAACTTTGTCTCAAAAAACAAAACAAAACAAAAAAGTGAAATTACTCATACAAGGAAGTGCCTATGAGGCTCTATTTATCCAAATAAAGAGATCTCGCCTATTTCAGACCTCAATGAAGCCTACTTACTAGCAATTAATATCTGAGTACAGCACTTCTATGAATAGTCACTGTATTAGTTATGGAAACAGGGCAACCCACTTAACTAATTCCAAACAGGGCCTTTGAAGGCATCCAGCCAAGCCATTCTATGCTTATGACATACAAATGATAGATTTATTACCATCACAGGGCAAAAGTACCACTGACTTCATTATCTGAAAGTTGGACCTGGCCCAAAGTGTGTCGACTCACAGTGTTTCCCTTCAGGGTGGGATTTCTGTGAGCAGTTGCTTTAAATTGAGAAAACAGATGCAGGGTTGTTGAGGGAGGCAAAGGAAGGGTGGTGGGCCATGCAGCCACTGAACACAATGGGCCAGTTCTGATCACAGAAAGGTCACAAATATTCCATTTAGAAAGAGATTTAAATATCTTAGGAGAGAGAGAAAAAAAAGTTCTTTAGGAAGGAACTTCCTTTGGGCAAATCTCAAAACTAAACAGCAACATTTATACAGTAATTGCTATCATGTCCCCACATTCATTGACAAGAGATGAGACTGGAAAATGAAAGAATGTTGGCATCTAAAAAAAAAAAAAAGCAGTGGGCAGCCTCTGGACCTTAGTCTAATTTCTTCTAGTTACACTGTGAAAAGTTTTTTGAAACTCAGAGTCTCTGGAGCCTCCCTTCTCTGCTATTGAAACAAGGCCAGCTGTGCAAACAGCAGGACTGTATGGACAGACTGTGGGAAGATGCACACTCTGGCTCTTCCTGGGAGGATTTTTGTTAGCCATGCGCATGGGCCTCTGAGTTGGGAGACCGTGGGCAGAGGTGACACCAAACTGATGAGGAGCTGTAAGCAATGGAGCAGCAACGTTGTGATGACTGTCAAACCCAGGAGAAGGATGAGGAGGACTAGCAACTGAAGTGCGCTCTCTCTCTCTCTCTCTCTGTCTCTCTCTCTGTCTCTCTCTCTCTGTCTCTCTCTCTCTCTCTGTCTCTCTCTCTCTCTCTGGTTGTCTCTCTGTCTCTCTCTGTCTCTTTGTCTCTCTCTCTCTGTCTCTCTCTCTCTGTCTCTCTCTCTCTCTGGTTGTCTGTCTCTCTCTGTCTCTTTGTCTCTGTCTCTCTCTCTCACACACACACAAACATTTTTTGTTGGTTTTGTTGTTGTTGGTTGGTGGGTTCTGGTTTTAAGATTGTTTGCTTTGAGGCAGACTCGCATGCAGCCCAGGCTGGCCTCAAACTTACTAGGTCACTGAAGCTGATCTTGAACTGCCCATCCTCCTGCCTCATCCTACCCAGTGATGAGATTATATGTATGGGCCACAGGCCCGTCTTCTTTTGTTTGGTTGTTGTTGTTGGGTTTTTGTTTTGTTTTGTTTTTTTTGGGTTTTTTTTTGTTTTTTTTTTTGAGACAGAGGCTTACTATGTAGCCCAGACTGTTCTAGAACTCACGATCTTCCTGCTTTGGCCTCTCAGGAGCTACAGTTACAGGCATGTATAGCCACCTCCAGCTTTGTCCCTTCTGCCACCTTCTTTTCTACTTGTGAGGTCACAGGCTCTGGGGCAACCACCGGGGTTCGAATCTCAGGACATCAGATAATTCCTCTGCTTCAGGTAACTTACCTAACATCTCTAAGCCTCGGCTTCCTCACCTGTAGAATGGGTAAAATGACGTCACAGTTTTAACGACTCTGTGAGATCGTGAATTTGTCCCTGGTTCATGAGAGAGGGGGTGTTTCCTGCTTCAGGAACTATGAACAGAATCTGAGACCTCAGTGAGCTGAATCCCTGCCTCTGGGATCATATAAGCCCTAAGATGTCTCACCGCCAGCTTAGAAATGCACTAGCAGCTTCCCTCTCCTTCTTGGATCCTGTTAGCCTCGTGATCTGCGTTTCACAGCTGATGTCAGTTTAGGGCCTTTTCCTCCTTACTCATTTTCTTGGGGTCAGAGATGTGGGAAGAGGAAATGTCATAACACCTGGCGTAGGTGGATGGCCAGGTGCAAGGGCCGATTGGCCTCCACAGTTGCCTGAGCTCGAATAATGAGATTTCTGTCGCTCTGATAAAGAACTGCTTACTTTTGGTTTTAGATTTATTTTGTCTTATGTGTATGACTGTTTTGCCTGCGTGTGTGTGTGTGTGTGTGTGTGTGTGTGTGTGTGTGTGTGTGTGTGTGTGTGTGTGTATCTATGAAACCACATACATGCCAAGGAAATCAGAAGAGGGCTTCCGAGTCCCTGGAACTGGATGTATGGATGGTTGACCCTCACATGTGGATGCTGGGAATCAAACCCAGGTCCTCCTTAACCTCTGTAAGAACAAGTGCTCTTAACCTCAAACCATTTCTCCAGCTCCAAGGAACCACTTTTTACAACAGGAATTTTTTTTTTTTTTTTTTTAGAAATCTGGGAATTAAAAACGAGAAATGTCGGATTTCTCCTGATCAGAGTTTGTTCTACTTGGATCCCCTCAAACAATGTGACCCTATGTTAGTCAGAGGCTTCAAGTGCAGGACAGACTTCCACATAGCCTGAACTCAAGCCTCCCACTAATGACACTCAGGTTTGGAGTGGGGGAGGGAGGGAGAGGGGAGACTAGCCTATTAAGTTAGTTACTAAGCAAATTTTGGGAGCAGAGATGTGAGTTATACATAGAGAAAAGTAAATTCTGTGTGGTTCTTCATAAAACCAACCATAGCTCATTTCAGCATGTGTTCACTGTGAACTCGGTGCATATACTGTCAAGTGACTGGGGGGACCCACCTTCACAGCAGAAAAGAGCCATTTCTTAAAATGGGAAGAGGGTTAAGGTAGTAGGAGAAAGAGAAGGAAACATCTCCTGGGGGGGGGGGGCGTTGCAGTTCTCCTTAACTGGCCCTTTGGGATCACCCTATCCCTTCCCCAGCAGGGTGGAGAAGCGAGGAGGCAGCAACAGTACCGGCTGCTCACCCTACCCCACCCCCACCCCGCCACCATGGGAATTCCTAGGGGTTGCTCTCTGTTTGCCCTTTCTCGAGGTTCCTCCTTGCAGCTTTCTCTTCTCCCATAAGAAGTGCATTCATCCTGTCTTTCCAAAACCCACGAGCCATCTTGGCCACCGCCTAGAGTCCGGTGACTCTGCTCTCCCGCCATCCACACCCGGTGTACCCGTTCCCACAGCAACTCTGCAGTCAATTCCTTACTGCTTCTACTCCCAAATTCAGTACTGCTGACGTTGCCTCCAGACTCCCCTCTCTACTTTGTCCCCTTCTGGTGCCATCATGACAAAGGGTTTGTATGAGACTTTCATCACTGCTCGCCTGAATTCCTGATTTCTCTGTTTCTAGCCTATTTCTGATCAGACCTCACGTCCAACTGATCTCTTTACCACCTAACTACTAATATTTTTCTTTTAACAACTTTTTAGAACATCTGATAGAGCCTTCTGCTTTAAAAAAAAAAAAAAAAAAAAAGGCCAAACTGCTTTTCTAACTCAGCCTTGTGATTCCCACCTCTGCTTCTCACACAAACCTTGTCTCAGACCCTAAATCACACCAGGCTGCTTGCTGCCTTCCAAAACACAGCAGGATGCTTTTGTCCTGTGCCCTCTGTAGGAAATGCTTTCTCCTGCCAGGTGGGCTCCTCCACACTGCTCCCGAAAGCTTTCCTCCCTTGACCAACGGGATTCGGGAATCCTCTCTCTGTACCTCTACTGGGACACTTTTAAAAATATACTTCAAGAACTGGCTTCTACAGTCGTCTCCTTGAGACAAATGAGGGGAAAGACTGGCTAGCATCAGCTCTTCCCCCGTTTGGTGTGCCCAGCTGTGCACCAAATACTCAATAAATGCTAATGGCTTGGGAGGGGGCGCAGCTTTCCACACAAAGAAGCCCTGCACCCACCAGGAAGCGCCTCCCTTTCCTGGAGCGGGCTATTCAGGTTGGCGGGGTCTGACCCTATGAATCAGCCCGTAGCTGGAGTGAGGTCAAAACATGGTCCCTTAGCTTAAAATACCAAGGGTGCAGCACCGAGAGCAGTGCTTGGTGGTCCTCTGAGCTTTTCCTCCCCTGTTCCTGAATTCGGACAATAAATAGAACCTTTTCCAGAGCTGTGTTTCGGATTCTCGGGGAGCGCTTGAAGAGATTAAACTGCGGTGAGCTCGGCTTCCCACACCCACCTCTGCCTCCTCCTTTTTCCTGCTTTAGTAGAAGTCACATGCAATAAGCGTAGGGAAGCTAACATGGCCACTGGAAACTTCTTTTAGCTTCTATACCCAAATTCCCCCTGGAAGAATACACTGACTCTGCAGTCACAGTGCGTCCCACTGGGAGTCTTAACTGTAAATCTAATGCAGCAATTGTTCCTCTAAATATTTCCTTAATTGTATGTGAGTAACAAACACAGCCTTTAACGACTGCAGGTTCTGATCGGCTCCAAATGACGGCTTTTCATGCCATTGCTACCATACACTTTCTTTATGTAAAAAACTAAATATTTCTAAACTGCTTCCATTAACATAGAGACAAAAACTTGTTATTTGCTTTTAAATGGCAGAGGGGAGTCTATGCATACTGTCAGAATCAAGCTTTTATTTATTTATTTTTTTTGGTAGCAATTCTTTAAGCACAGTATGTTTGAAAATGCAGTACTTATACAGCAAACACTGCATTAAACCTAATATGCTTTTTCATGAGTTTGTCCTTCATAAACAATTTGATTTTTTAAAAAATACGAGACAACTTTCCCTGCCAATTCCATATCAAAGCTCTAACACTTTGCCTGTCTCCAGAGCAGAGTTCATGAACTCCTGCTAACCTTGTTAACAATCTACCAGGTTCCCAAAGGCACAGCAGGGGGTTAGAGTCAGAAGGCTCTGCCACTAACATCAATAACAGGAGCTGTGACACGGAGGGAACACTTCTATCATGCTCGCCAAGAAGGGTTCGGAACATCCAGAGACTGTAGCTGAGCCTGAAAGCAAGCTATGGTTAGTAATCCAAACAGAGTGCAGAGGGACACATTACTTCAGGGACACATTGTTTTTAAACAGTGGGAGCTTTAAACATCGTGTGTGTGTGTGTGTGTGTGTGTGTGTGTGTGTGTGTGTGTTTGTGTGTGTGTGTGTGTGTGTGTGTGTGTTACACTACAATGGACATACACTATTTTAAAGAGTTTTACCACAGGCTTTCCCCTCCATTTTTTATTATGTTTCCTTTTTTAGCATATACATTTATATTATTACACATGAATAAAATAAACTACATTCATCAGGAAGAACCACCAATCAGGGATTATAAAAATGTTACTTTCATAGTGATTTGGCTATTTGTATTTGGCAAACTGGAAGTAAACATCTTTCCTATCTTGTTGGGTCTAAATTTCTGAATGAAAATCAATATCTATCATATCTCATCTGTATTAACTTAAAACATCTATCTTGATCTAAAAACATCTTAGCCCCTAACCAGCTAAGCTTAATCATAGGACTAAACTATCTGTTCTTCAGCCCCATCAGAGACTTGAGAAGGAATAGAACTTAAATATCTGAATGAACTGGAAGTGCAGGTTAGCAGCTTCCAAAATGAAAAAATAACTGAGCCAGTTTGCTGCCTGAACACTTACCCAACACTCTCTATGATGCTGGAGCATCATCTTCAGCCTTCTGGCCCAATATCTCTGACAGACATATTTGGGAGGCAGGAACTATTGAGGACTTGCCTTCCCTGTCTAGGCTGACTTTGCCTGCATCTAAACTTGCCCATTTTTAGGCAGAATTCTGTCTGTGGCAGAAACGAGGACATTTTGCCCAGTGGCTGGTTTGCTACATTTGAAGCCAACTCCATAAGGAGGTTCTTTGATGCTCATCTTCTTCTTTGGGATAGGCTGGGTGCTGCCAGAAGTTAACTTGTCAAAGAATCTTTAGAATAATAAAAATATCTTTAAATGCCATATTCTGTGGGTCTCTGAGGCTTTTGAAGACCTTATTTAACTATTTTATCCTATGTATCTATAGAGTCATAGCTATCTGTTAGACCTAGGATATATATCCTTGTGATAAAATTAGACTAGCATACCACAGGCTTTTTAAATAGCCAGTCTATCGACAAACTACTCATGTTTGAAGGAACTTAGGGTTCAAATTTTTTGTTTTATGTCATAGGCAAGAGTATGTGAATTAAGTCACAAATGTTCCCAAGGAAAGGCAGAACAGGAAAATGGCTTGTGTATTTAAGATGGGCCCCAGACAGGTAGCAGACAGATTCAAAGACACACCAGCCTTTCTGGCACAAGAGACAGGCTCTCAGGGCTGAGAGCCCCTGCTCTTCCAGGAGAGTTGAGCACTTGAGTTCAGTTCCTAGTCTGACAACTCACAACCAAGGGATGGAAACTAAATCTAGGGGAGCCATGCCCTCTTCTGTCCTCCAAGGTCACCTATAGTCACAAGGCATTCAGACACTTGTGGCGTACAAATGCATGCATATATACATAAATGAAAGCAATCATTAAAGACCACAACAGAAACCAAACAAAACCAAAGAGAATACATCTGCGTTTACGGAAACACATTACAAGCTAATCTTAAAGCATTTCAAAACATTTTAATTCAATTTCAAGGCATTTCTTAAAATTAGAAAAACACTTTGCACCAATATCTATGAATATTTGCAAGCCAGCAAGAAAGTATGTTTCCTACGCTCCTTTTAAAACAATTCTCAAGCTGAGCATAGTGGAGCAAGCATTTAAGGCCAGCACTTGGAAGGCAGAGGCAGGCAGGTCTCTGTGAGATCAAGGCCAGCCTGATCTACATAGTGAGTTCCAGGACAGCCAGGACTATGTAGAGACCTTATCTCAAAATAAATAAATAAATAAATAAACAAATAAATAAAAACAGTTCTCATGTGGGCTAGAGAAGCGGCTCACAAGTTAAGAGCACTTGCTACTCTTGCAGAGGACCAAGGTTCAGTTCACAGCACCCACATAATAGCTCACAGATGTCTATAACTCTAGTTTTTTGGGAGATCCATCGCCCCCTTCTGGTCTCCTTGAGCAGTGCATACACACAGTGCACAGACTACAGGGAGGCAAAAGCAATCATGCACACAACATAAAAATAAATCTTCTTTAAAATTCTCACTCAATTTACTTCAATACCCTTTCTTCACCAAAGTTGATTATTTTGACTGGGTAGTTGAGTCTTAAAAGCAAAGAGTGCAGTATGGGCTGGCAAAATAACTCAGCAGGTAGGGGAGCCAATCCTGATGACCTGAGCTCAGTCCCTGTGACCCACGTTGTAGAAGGGGAGAGCAGACACCCACAAGTTTCCCTTTGAATTCCATATACATATCTCTGTAAAATAAAGCGTTCTTTTTTTAAAAACTGAGGATAATATTCAAATCTTAACACAGAACATTTGAGCCTCTCAGAGGCTCACACATATAAAATATCTGTATTTCTCTGTTGCCTGTGGCAGGAAGACAAGGTGGTGTCTCTCACCAGTTGTCCAAGCTGCAGGCCACGTGATAAAGATGTCAGAGGCAGGGCTTCCTCGCTGGTGGAGCCAGCATGATGGCTGTCTGCACACAAAGTCTGCAAGCTAAGTCTTCTGCAGCTTTAATTTTGAGAACGTCACTGTCCGTCTATTGATAATGGCAGGCTTTTTTCCTTCTAGCTCATCTGCACTGTGGCCATGCCTGCACACTAAACAAAGACTTCTGTGAGACTTTATGGGGCCCTTGTGAACTATCTCCAATTAGACTAAGTAATAAACTCAATTTGGATTCTTTCAGAAAAAAAAAAAAAGAAGCTAATTCAATAAAGCCCAAGCGTGATTTCATAAGAACGTCTACCCACCTGCCTGGTCCAGGAAGCATGACCAGGGTAGCCATGGCAATTTGCACTCTACAGCTAAACTGTCTCTTTTCTAAATTGCCATATGTACAAACTCTGCCTCTGGAGGAAGGGCCCTGTTACTTGCAATCCAAGAACAAGCTATTTACAGTGAAGCCACTGGAACTGGGAGAGAAAGAGAGAGAGAGAGAGAGAGAGAGAGAGAGAGAGAGAGAGAGAGAGAGAGAAGGAAAATAATGTGAATAAGCAGGAAGAATTTACACACGTCTTCAGCTTGTCTTCTGTCACTCTCTTTCCATATCCCTCCCCCACAGCAAAGGGCCACAGACTGAACCATACTGTCACCTCACTCTATTGTCTGGCATTTTTATTCATGTTGCTCTGGCAAAGCAATATATTGTTCCCTTTTGAATTTAAAATAAGGCTTTTGCTCCCTCTTTTTGGTTAACATTTTTTAAGGATGACATTTTCACTCAATTATGGCTATCCATTCAACATTTTAAAATACATCTTTTTGGGGGATTTGAGGATCTCACTATGTATCCCCTACTTGGCCTGGAACTCTCCGTGGATGCCAAGCAGGCTGAACTTGAACTCACAGAGATTCTCCTGTCTCAGCCTCTTGGGTGCTTGAATTAGAGGAGTGAATTATCATCATATACTTTTGTCACATTTAAAATTTATGTCTACTGAGCATGGTGATGCATGACCTTAATCCCAGTACTACGGAGGCAGAGGCAGGAGAATCTCTGTGAGTTCCAGGCCAGCCTGGTCTACATAGTGAGTTCCAGAACAGCCAGAGCTATATAGTGAGACCTTATCTCAAAAAAACACAAAATAATAATAATAATAATAATAATAATAATAATAATAATAATAATAATATTATAGTATAATCATTATAGTATATTTATTATAACATATATTTGTGTAATACTAATACACAGTAAATATTTAATTATTAAAACAATGATTAAATAATTAAAAGACATGTTATATATTAATTATGTTGTTTTTATATCTAAGCCAGGCATAGTGGGACACATATTCTGTAGAGTATAGGTGATGGACACATACTATGATATGCAGTACACAATTTATCCCATTCATAGATGATTGAAGAGTTTCACAATAAAATGCTGGGAAATTTGGAGGTCAAATGATATAATTTAATTATGGAGGATTAATAAAGATCTATTTTAAAAATTAGAAGCAAAATGACAATGCTATTTTCCTCGCATGAATTTTTTCTAGAGATTGTGTTTTTGTTATATGCAAACATTTATTTTGCGGGGTGTGTGCAGGTAAGCACTGCTGCTTCAGAGACCAGAAGAGGGTCTTGGATTTTGTGGAGCTGGCGTTTCCGGCAGTGGTGAGCCACCCGAATTGAGTGCTGGGAACCAAGTCCTGATCCTCTGACAGGGCAGTCTTCCCTTTAACCACTGAGCCAGCCGACCCTCCAGCCCCTCAGCAGAGAAGCTTGATGCATTGATTACCTCCTCTCCTCTCGGAAATGTATTTCCAAGATTTGTATTTATGACCAAAGAGAGCCTGACAGTTAGAAAAACAGTGTTTGAAAACAGTGCCACTGCTGGGCACTTGGGCAGGCCTGTAATTCCAGCACTTGAGGAGGCAGAGGCAGGCAGATCTCTGAATTTGAGGTCAGCCTGGTCTACAAAGTGAGTCCAGGGCAGCCAAGGCTACACAGAGAAACCCTGACTCAAAAAAACCAAAGCCAAAACCAAACCAACCAAACAAAAACAACAACAAATGAAACAAAACAACAACAAAAAACAATGCCAAGGTATTTTGTGAACTTATTCAGATGTATACCCTTTATTCCATAAGTACTCCCCACATACCTGACACTATGTTCAGGAGCAGAGTCACAGTTACAAACAAAACACCCTAAATGCATGATAACTGGGGAAAAAAGAAGGGGGCCAGGAAATAGCTCCAGTATTATGTGCCAGCGTGTGTTTGGCAGCACAGCACAGAGGTGCCACTGCACACCACCAGAGCCTCGGGGAGTAGGTCCAACCCCAGCCTCACAAGTAGAAAAAATGGCTTTCTTGAGTAAGTGACAAGTGAAAGCAGGGAGTTAGATGTTAGCCAGATGGGGCCAACGTGCAGCTCAGCCCAAGAGCCTGTGCTTAGTGCGTTGCTAAGGTAATTTCCAGCACCATGTCAGGTGGCTGACAACTGCCCCTAACTTCTGCAGGGGGTCCAACACCAATTTCTGGGCTCCTTAAGCAATGTGGGCACACACACACACCCTGAAAAATACAATCTTAAAACAAAAAGAGAGTCACGGTGCTCCTAACACAGCTGGTCCACACTTAGGAAAGCTGACCTCGGAGAATTACAGCTAAAGCCCTGAGTTCAGCCCCTGGGTTTCATGTGGTATAAGGACAGGACCAACTCCTAAATTTGTCCTCTGGTCTGAATTTTTGAAAGAAAAGGGGAAAAGAGGTAAAAAGAAAAGAAGGCTTTCCTGGGGATTTTACCTGACATATGTCCACAGGGCAAAGAGAAAATGCCCTTGGTTCAGTTGTTTTTATACGTCCTCTGTCTTCATTGAAGGAAAAATCAAGTCCAAATTTGACTGTCCTTCAGAGTTACTTGAATTTTAATGAATTGAAAAACGTTTTTCTCATGATAGACGAGATGGTGCATTGCCTATAATCCTGCCACTCGAGGGTGGTCGTGAGTTCTGTGTCAATCTGGGCTACGTAGTGAGACGCTGCCTCAAAACAGAAACAAAACCCCCAAGTTTCTCAATTAACCTCAGAAAAGGTTCCTAAAGTCATAAAGGACACAAAATATGCCGTGACTCATTGCAAATGCCAAGAGCCTTGCTATTCTTAATAAGTATATCCATAAAATGCAGTTTGAAAGGCCTTTCCTGGAAATTGAGGCTGGAGAAATTACAAGTGTCATCCATACTACAGCGTTCACTGTTCATCTGCATCGCCGTCTCCATGTCAACAAAGTGCAACCAATCCTTTCATGACATTTCTCTCTCCTTTCGTGTGATTGTTCATTCATTTTCTTTTATTCTTGAGAAAGGGTCTGATGCAACTCATTGCAGCTAGAGTTTACTATGTCCCATCGATGGCCTTGAATTCCTGATCCTTTCTGTCCTTATCACCCAAGTGCCAGATTACAGGTGTCTGCCACCACACCTGCCTCTCATCTGGTTCTTTTAAAATGAGACAGACAGAGAGAGACAGAGAGAGAGAGAGAGAGAGAGAGGCAAACATGGGGGAGAGAGCCTTTGAACTTTTGTCTAAACATCAGAAGCAATGTGAAGTCAGCAGGGCATGGTATCAAACACCTTTAATCCCAACACTCAGGAGACAGAGACAGGTGAATCTCTGTGAGTTTGGGACAAGCTATGAATTCTACATAGAGAGCTCCAGGACAAGCAAGGCGGCATACGTAGTAAGCCCCTGTGGTGGGGGTGAGGGGGGCAGGAAGGATCTTCATTAACCATAAAAATCAGGAACCAGGAAATGCCTTGCGACACAAATAATGTAAATTGAAAATAGTTGACGCCTCACTCAACCCACAAAAAAGCGTTGGTGTAACACTGATAATTTCACATTAGAATTTTCCAGGTGTAGTCATTTCTAAGTACAGCGGTGAGCTGCCGTGTCACCTGACGCGTTATTCCTTTTCTATCCACAGTGGGAAACCAGGGCTTCACACCAAAATGATAACAAAAAGTCCCACACATGTGGCTTCTAACCTTAAAGGGGCAAAGATAAAACTTGCCCCATCCTATCATCAAAATAAAGCCTTTATCACCACATACTGCACATCTAAGATATATTGTTTCTGTTTTAAACACTTTGCCCTTTCCCGGGGCATTTTATTTGACATGTGTCCACGGTACAAAGACAAATCCCTGGCTGCCTGATAAGGTGTCAAGGCTTACTCAGAGCTTCAAGAATGAGCTGGTGAGCTGTTTTCTTCAACTGCAAGTTACATGAGAGAATTGGTAGCAGCCTGTTGAAAGAACCTTACCTGTGAATAATAGCCCTTATCTCTCACGCTATCAATTTCTTTATTACAGGAGTTTACCTTTGGGCAGCTCGTACACCGCCTGTCAATCCGTCCTCACCCCGTGACAGCAAACCAACCTCAGGTGCTCGCGGCAGCTCCACCAGAAGAGGTTGTTTTCCTTCTTTTTCCCCAGCGAACAGCTGTAGCCGGAAGTGCAGCCCCTGGCACTCCAGCTGGGCTCCGTCACAAGGCAGGACCGCTTCGGTTTAGCTCTTTATCCTATTTTAACCTTTGCGGTCTCCCAGCCTTTCACTAAAGCATTTAAAACAGCAACTGTAAAAGGGCCTAAACCCTTCAAATGTCCATCAACAGAGACCTGCTTTAATGTAATGACATTCCATAAAATGAATTACTAGGTACTGAGAAAGGAAGGAACGAAGGGGTGGGGGTGGGGGGGCCACGATGGAGCTGGAAGGAAAAGCAAAGGCTTCTAACTAACAATAGGGAATGGTTTTCAGAATATGTTGGGGGGGGGGGATGAGAGATGCACAAAAATGGAACAGTATTATCTTTTGTGTTTAAAAAAAAGTGGAAAGTCGTAATTATTTCTATACTCATGTAGAAATACTGAAGACACATTAAGGACCACTAAGACTAGAACCAGGGTCCGACTGCGTGTGAAACCAGCAAGAGAATCTTCACAACCATCTTTCTTACACTTTTTATTTTTAAGCTGTATAAATATATAACCTATTCCAAGAAAGGAAAAGTAAGCGATTCCATGCAGGATGCTAGAAGAGTGGAGAAACAGAGGAAACCGTCTGGGCAATGTAGTTTGACAGAAAGAAAGACATTATCGGGAACTCAAAAAACAAAATTTAATTTAAAAAGTCTTTAGATGTATGTATTTTATGTGAATGAATGTTTGCCTGCATGTACCATGAGCATCGTGCGCATGCCTAGTGCCCAAGGAGGTCAGGAAAGATGGAGCCTCTCGAACTGGAGTTACAGATGACTGTGAACTTCCGCGTGGGGCCTGGGGAGCTGACTCGGGTCCTCTGTAAAATCAACAAGTGCTCCTAACTGCCGAGTTGTGTTTCCAAACCCCGGAAAAGAAAAATTTTTCAAAAGCACCATAGAAAGCAGTTCGGACTGGCTGTGGTTGTGGCACAGGCTGGACGACCTCTCGAAAGCCACCAACCCTACGGCTCATTGCTTGTGTCTGTGTTTTAAAAGGGAGCAAAACAGTGTCTTGAAGAAAAGCAGGATGGTGACTGCTCTCTCAACCATCTCATTCCGCTTTCTAAGCGTTGTCCCCGCAGGCTGCCTGCCTCACATCTTGATGGCCAAAGTTGGGGGTTGCCTGAGCCCTGAGGCAAAGCTGAGTAGAGCTTCCAACTCTACCAGCCACTGGGGGGAGGGGGGGCTGCCATGCCTGAATCGTCAGGCATGTCTCAGGGTACTAACATCTGAAGGACTGTGGCAGTTGGTAGCTGCTGCGGGAGGAAGGGTCACTTGCCTTTGGGGACACAGCCACTAGTGTATTGGCCATACCTCAATGGATAGTTCCATGTCTATTTACATACGGGCAACACTATTGGGCTAGGGGGTATTAATAACAAAAAAAGGGGGAGATACATGAAGTTAGGGGGTAAACAGTGTGGAGGCACTAGGGGAACTTGGAGGGAGGTAGTAGTGGATGGCTGTGATTAAACACATTCTAGAAGCTGGACGTAGTGATGCACGCCTTTAATCCCAGCACTAGGGGAGGCAGAGGCAGGTGGATCTCTGCAAATTTAAGGGCAGCCTGGTCTATGAAGCAAGTCCAGGACAGCCAAGGCTATACATAGAAGCAAACAAACAAAAAGCACAAAACAAAAATTCTAGAAATAAATGTATGTTTCAAATACTTTTTTAGTTGTTAAGGAAGAATACCTGCCTCAGAAGGTGGCTGGGACCAAAGAGGTCACAAAAAGCTTTGGCTCCGCATAAGCTGTCATCTACTTTATTTTCTCTTTGACTCTTTTCTTTCCCTGTTTTTGTTGTAGTTGTTGTTGTCTGGGTGTTTTATTTTGTTTTGTTTTTTTAAACATTGCCTCCCCGACCTACCACTACCCTTTCTTTACTCTTGGTGTTTGAGACTTTTTTCTTCCCCTTTCCTTTCTCGCCACCTTCTTTTTAAAATAAAGATGTAGCCTAAAATGACTCCCACAGAGTTTGTGAGACAAGCTCTCCCTAAAGAAAGACCCTCACACAGGAAATGGAACCTGTGGTGTTTGCCAAGAAAATTCAGAATTTAAAAACGTCATCGTGAAGGTAGTTCCTGGCGTTTCCAGCTTACTCTGTAAAACTACAGGTCAGCTCACTTGATCCTGGAAGCAGCCTCCTGAGACCCTCAGGGGCGAGCAGCAGAGGACACGAGAGCTTCAAAGGGTGCCCTGAAGCTATCCTGCACACTGACAATATCTCAACATGCCTTATTGAACAGCTGTTAGTGTGGCTATTATGCCACCCCTGCCCCCAGATTCCAGAACGTTCTGCGCCACAAAAAGAGTCAACAGTAGGAAATTCTTCTCAGTCTCATGCAACGTGATGATCAAGTTACTTAAAGCTATCATGTGGTAGAAAGGACTGGGGTCCCTTAAGCATGGAAGACAAGAACTTAAGCAGACTGCTTAACCAACACCAAGCCAGTTTTTCTCATTCAGAAACCTGTGACTAGTTCTTTCCCACAAGGTGATTGTAAGGGTTAAATGAGAGAATGGCTATAAAAGTACTTTGTAGACTGTAAAGTTCAGTCTCAGGTATGGGGGTAGAGGAGATGTTATCTGGTTTAGCAGTGGAATGCAAGATCAAACGTAGGTTAGAGGTTGGGCGGTGGGGAGGGGGGGTTATTTTTTTTAAAAAAAACTTAAAAGACCTCCCAGGGAGAGTGGCAACATTACAAACACCACACTGCTTCCCCTGCAGGGGGCACTCGGTGAGACACAAAGGCAGACCCCATGGTCAATCCCACCTTGAACAAATGAACTCCTTTCCATTTGATACAGCTGGCTGGTGGTAAGAGGTAAAGGGAGCAGACCAGACAGCTGGCAAGACATGAAACAGAGAGGTCTACGTATCACCTTAATGAGAAAAAAGAGAAAAGAAAAAAACCTGTGGGAAATAGTGAGAGACCAAAAAGTAGCAACAAGTGCTTGGGGCGTTTCAGCTGGGAAGTGAGACAGAGGCAGACCCAAGACAGATGCAGCCCACACCCTCCATCTGCAATCAGAGTGGCTGAGGCGTCAGAAAGACAGTTGTCCTCCCTCAGGGCAATCTTGAAGGCTGTCAATGTTCTAGCCATGAGAAAACAGAAAATCTATATAGAACATTCCACCAAGTGGGGGCCTGATAGAGCTGAGGTGCTGTATGGGAGCCTGAAGATTGCATGCCTCTCACTTGGAGGTCTGGGGATGTCCGCAGCGGGAGGCATCACTGGGGAGGTGGAGAGTGGTGTCTGAACCTGCCTTGGGCCAGGCCACTGCTTCGGATCTAAGAAGCCAGCAGGGCAGGGCAAACAGCCTGGGTTCAAACCCAACCTCACTGCTTACCTAACCTATGTATGCCTGCTTCTTTTTGCTAAATTGCTCAACTCAGTGGCAGATGAGATTCTGCTTAAGAGGCCTTAATTTCCTGGTCTGTAAAACAGGGGTGTCCCACTGCCCAAATGATAGCTGATAAGGCATTTAGGAGGTGCCTGGCACAAAAGCAGCCATCAATAAGCATTGGCTATTACAGAATTGTTTCCAAAGGGATGCTTATTAGCATAGTTCCCTTGGTTCCTAAAGCCTAGAGGTTGGGAGCTGGATGGAAGCAAGTAAAAAGTGTCCCGTACCATCAAGTATACCAACAGACTTTACACACTCACAAATTCCTCAGACACACTTCAAATGCTTCTGTGGGGTTTTTTTCACATGTGGGTGCTACACCATGGCGAGAATGTAAAGGTCAAAGGACAACTTGCAAAAAAAAAAAAAAAAAAAAAGAGTCCTTTCTTTTCCCCCATGTAAGTCCCAGAAAGATCAAATTCTGGTCCTTGGGCTTGGCAGTAAGTAGCCATACCCACTGAGCAATCTGGTCAACCTTCAAATGCCTCTATTTTATGAATTGGTTTAGATAAGTCAGACAAACAGACATCCAAAGGGCAATATACCTTGTGACTAAGCATTCATACCAGAGGTGTGTTTAGATCCAGCTCCATTTCTCACATGTTGTGACACTTTGAACAAGTCACAGCTTTGTGACTCTGTTTCACATTTATAAAATGAGAATAATAAACACAACATATAGCAGTAAGGTTGGTACAGGTTTTCATTCCGTCCTTGGCAAATGAGCTGTGCTTAATAATTGGTTGCTATTATTATTTCATTCACTTCAAAAATAATAACCAGAAGAATATTATTAAGCTCAAAATGTTTTAATTAATCACATTGTGTGTGTGTGTGTGTGTGTGTGAGAGAGAGAGAGAGAGAGAGAGAGAGAGAGAGAGAGAGAGAGAGAGAGATTGAGAGAGAGAGAGGTAGGCATGTGATTTGTGTGCAACCTGTGCAATATAAACCATATTCCTTATTCCTTTGAGTCAAGATCTCTCACTGAACCTGGACTTAGCTGGCAGCCAGCAAGCCCCAAGAACCCATATGTTTCTGCTTCCCATACTGCTGGGGTCACAGATGTGCACACACAGCTATTTACTTGGTCCTGGGAGTCCAAACTCGTGGTCTCATGCTTGTAGGGCACTCTACCCACCAGCCCACCAATCCAGAGCCTCTTTTTATTTTAAACAACAGTGCTGGAGATGAACCTTGGGAAATAAGTGCTCTACCATCCAGCTATGTCCCCAGCCCCTACTCGTGAGAAAGAAAGAAAGAAAGAAGAAAAAGAGAGAATGAAAGAGAGAAAGAGAAAGAACAAAAGAAAAGAGAAAAAAAGAAAAGGAAAGGAAGAAGAAAGAAAAGAGAAATATCCTAAGCAGGCCTGGAGAGATGCCTGAACAATTAAGAACATGTACTGCTCTTACAGAGGACCAGAGTTTGGTCCCCAGCACCCACGTTAAGTGATTTACACATGTCTTTGCCTCGAGGGGGACTGGTGATTCTGGCTTCCACATTCACTCGCACACACACCCCCGACAGACACATACTATAATTAAAAATAAGATAAATTTCTATTTTGAAAGTTCTCAAACGCCTACTACTTGCCAGACACTTGAGCACTACCCTCTGTTGTCCAGATCACTGTCTTTCTCCATCACTGCTGTTGAACTCAGTTTACTCTGCCACGACTCCGCATTCCATTATTTCCCACACTTATTAAAACATCTACGTGATTCGACTGCAGTCAGACTAAATCAGTGAACAACAGCAACAACAAAAAAAGAACCTGCCACTTTAAGAATTTGTGGCGTTTTTCACATTAACATTCCTCTCTGGTTTTATCCACTTGGTCTGTGCTGTGGGATGCAGCATAAATTATCTGCCTTCAGCAAAACGACCAGCTGAAATGCATGCCTGCCTGACAGTGCTTGTTAGACCATTAGCTACTGTGAGTGCTCACCAGTGACTGCCTGCCTTTCAGCTGTCTCCAGATGGCTTTAAGTGATGCAAAGGGTACATGTCTGGTAAGCTAGTACCTGAACAAGTCCAGTACTCAGCATGATGTTGATTAACAAACAATCCTCCGATGTTTATATTTAATGTAAAATATCACCACAAATCAATGACTTTTGCATTAGTAAAAGCCAGCTTTGGGGGGGGGCAGAACAGTGTTTCAGTAAAATCCTTTTAACAGAGGTTCTCTCTCTCTCTCTCTCTCTCTCTCTCTCTCTCTCTCTCTCTCTCTCTCTCTCTCTCTCTGCGTGTGTGTGTGTGTGTGTGTGTGTGTGTGTGTGTGTAATAGAGAGAGACAGAGCAAACATGCAAGATGAAAATATACACATATATATGTGTATATATGTGTGTGTGTATGTATATATTTATTTCAATGGAAAGTATTCACTGTTTATTAACTGACCTAATGACAAAAATACCATAACAGACTTCGTGAACCCTCCATTAACCCTGTTCATCTGGGCACCCCTGTTGCCAGTATCTTTGCCTTCTACAAAATGGGTAGTATTTTTCTTTTTTAAGATAAAGAATAAAAAAAAGATTTATTCATGTGTGGATGTTTTGTTTGCATGTACATCTGTATACCTAATGCATGCCTGGTGCCTGTGGAGGTCCAAAGAGTGGGTTGGCTTCCTTGGTACTAGAATTCAGTTGTGAACAGCCATGTGGGTGCTGGGATACTCAGCCCAGGTCTTCTGGAAGAGCAGCCTATGCTCTTCATTTTGAGCCATCTCTCCAGCATTTGGTAGCATTTTGCCTTGTTCCAAAGGATATGTGTTTCTCTGAAGCACTTCAAGCTAGCTAGATCTCAGAACTCAGATCCTCTCTGCAAATGATACCTTATTAACCAAGTGCTCAGACGATCGAAGTGATGTGTGCTGAGGAATTCTCTCGTTGTTGCTGTTCCTTGTAATAAGTTCGTTTACTGGCTTCAGGTTTGGCTGCTGAGCAATGTCTGGTTCCACAACGCCCAGTCTGTCATCTGAAACCCTGCAGGACTTAACAAAGGTGCTCTGAAGCTCTGGCAAGTGTGATGAAGATGCAAAGCTTCAAGACCTTTGGTTCACACCACTGATCCCTCTCACCCATGGATCAGTGTCTGTTGGGTTCTTCAGGGACACAGAACTTGCTGGGTTTATTCACCACCTCAGCCACTGGGATCTCAGTTCTGGGGTTGGGTGTGTAAATCCAGCGGCAGAGCATTTGCCTAAGATGTCCACAACACTGGATCTGAGCCCCAGCACCACAGAACACCAAGTCCCAATCATGCACATCCGCCTATATTTCTGGTGGCAGTGTTTGCTTTCAAAGATGTTTAAAACAAATTTATTTCCAAGGCACTTGATCTTCAGCTCTGAGAAACTTCTTTCGCTCCTTCTTTCCAGCACTCTCCATGTTCTAGCTAGAAAAGAAGGCGAGTACATTTCTAAAACATGAAAGCAAGATGTTCAGGAGTCGGAGAGATGGCTCAGCAGTTAAAAGAGAGCACCAGGCTTCCGATTCCAGCCCCCAGGTCAGGCTGCTCACCATCACTTGTGACTGACTCTAACTCCAGGGGCATCTGATGCCTCTGCGCTGTCTGGACCAGCATTCACACACACACACACACACACACACACACACACACACACACACGTGATTAAAACATAAAATAAATCTTTTTTTTTTTTTTAAGAAATAGCTGTTCTTTTAGCTAAAACTTATTCTTCAGGTATCATCTCGTTCAATGCCATATTCTTTGTTGCTCTATCTGGACCACCTGGCCGAACTGTCTCTCATGTGCCACTGGTCTTCCATGCCTGAGAGAACCCTTTTCTGCTCTATACAATTCAGTGCAGACACTGCCATCTCCTGCGTCTCCATCCTCACCCAGCTCTCACCCCAAGTTGCTTTCACAAGAGCTTGGGAAGAAATATGAACACCAAGAGAAATACATGTGTGTGTGTGTGTGTGTGTGTGTGTGTGTGTGTACACATACATGCGTACACATATATAATGTGTATGTATACATTATATATCCAACTGAATACAATAGCACTTTAATTTGTATTTATAATCTCACTAGCTTTGCTAGTCTCTGAAAAGCCAACCAGCTTCCCTGCAAACTTCTCAGGGGGTGCTGTGTGAATTAATGGGTTAATGTTCTTAAAGCTTGGCCTAAGTGCCAAACGATGCCCTTAGTGCCCAGTGTCTATCTCCCTGTAATTATCTGCATCTGAAACCTATGGCTTGTGAGGTGCCCCCTCCTGGAATATTTACAAAAGGTTAAAGCTCATGATGAAGAGAGGGAGCAAAGGTAATGTAGGTTAATCTAGAGGAAGGAGAAATTCAAATTTGGCACATTTTCTTGTTCTTTGTTGTATCAAGCTTGTGCTAGAATAAATAAGTTATTCACATATGCTGCGTGTAAGTTGAAAACTACTGGCTGGCTCAGCAGTTAAGATGGCTTACTATTCCTGACAGAGGACCCAGGTTCAGTTCCCAGAATACACATAGCAGCTCACAATTGTCAGTTAACTCCAGTTTCAAAGGCACACACATATACATAAAAAAATAAATAATCTTTTTAAACCCTCAGGTCACAGTCCTTGGAAGACAGCGGCAGGAAGATCTCTATGAGTTTCTGGGCCAACCAGGGCTACACAGTGGGAGCTTGTCCCAATACTCAATGAACTAACTGATTAGTTAACTGATTAAAATAATTAAAAAATCAGTTCAGGGCTCGAGTTATAGCTCCGTGGTGTAACCTACACCTAACACACATGCTTTCCTAACTACACAAGACCCTGGCTGAACCGCTAGCCCTGCAATTACTATGTAAATAGTTCAGTTCAGTTACACCTGGCTCCTTCCCACACCGCCATCTGCCCCGAGAAGCCTGTTCACACTCGCCTGTTCTGACTCAGCCTGAGGATTCCTGCCTTGCATTCTCCTTTCCCAGCTATGCCTATGAGTCTGAAGATTCTAGCAGCTTGGCTCGGAGGACAGTCCTGTTCAACAGCTCACAGACAGCAGTGCACTTCACACCTAAGTGAGACAGATGCTCAGGTGCAATGATGGAAGCATGGAGATTTCTTTTTCAAAAAACATCCATGGGGCTAGAAAATGATTAAGAGCAGTGGCTGCTCTTCCAGAGGATTTGGGTTCAAGTCCCAGCACCCACATGGTGATTCACAGGTCTAGAATTCTAGTTCTAGATCTAATGCCCTCTTCTGGCCTCTGCAGCCAGCAGGCACCAGGCATGCTTGTTAGTGAACAAACATACGTGAAGGCAGAACACTCAAACACATAAAATAAATTAATTAGTATATGTACATATATACACACATGCACACACACACATATCTATGTTTTAGTGGGCATGCGATGCCTGCTTTTGATCCCAGCACTCAAGAGGCAGAGGTCACCAAACCTCTGTGAGTTCAAGGCCAACAGAGTCTACATAACAAGTTCTGTGCCAATCAGGGCTACATAGTGAGACTCTGTCTCAAAAAAACAAAAACAAAAACCAACTCCATCTTAATCCATTTTTTATTTTGAAAGTGAAGAAGATATTATACCTATTTATATAATACTTTGCAAGCATGCTGAGATAATTCAATTAAGAAAAGCCACCGTAGCCCTTAATGCTTCCTTTTAAATGAGCTCTTCCTAAGCCATCTTGTATTGATCTTAGAGCGCACCCCTTTTGTTATGCACATATGTGTTTTCCAGGGGCCCCCAAAAGGTTAGCATCTGTTATCTATCATTATATGCTAACTAATGGGCAAGGACTGAGCCCTATTATCATCCTCTTAGCTCTCCAGCCCTGGCAAAACCACTTAACATCTATTGCATTGTTTTCCTTCCAAGATGAGTAGTAATGGTTGAATAGAGAAGTGTTTATAAAGTACATCTATCATTAAGAGCCTTCCATTAAAAACAATAAATAAATATAAACTATTATAAAGACCCAGTTCTTGAACGATATCTGAGGATGTAGACTGTGAGATTTAAGTCAGACTATGACTAGATGAAGACACTTTGGGAGACAGCAGAACATTTTAACCGGCTTTCAGTGAGAAACCTAACAGGGCTTACAAACACATATAATTCTTCCAACGGGCTAAGATATAGGGGGCTGGAGAGATGGCTCAGTGGTTAAGAGCACTGCCTGCTCTTCCAAAGGACCCGGGGTTCAATTCCTAGCACCCACATGGCAGCTCACAACTGTCTGTAACTCCAAGATCTGACACTCTCATACTAAGGCACATAAAAATTAAAAATTAAATAAAATATTTAAAAAAATAATTTGCAGATATAAAGAAATAAATCTTTTAAGAGGTCTCATAGTACTAAAATTTATGGCAGTAATTCCACAGGTTTGCCAACTATGACAGCAGAGTTATAAAAATCCCCTTATACAAGTCATTAAAGAAATGGAGAAGTGAAGAGCAATTGCCATCTGCTGTGTAAAACATATACCTTCAAGATGTTAAATGGATCAACAGAGACCTACTATGATGTTAACAAGAATCCTGCTCACACTGGCATCATCCCCCATTGCTATTAATAGTAGAAAACTCATCATTTAAAGACATGAAAATTGGATGGGAATATTTTTCAGGCATCTGAAAGGAGTGGTTGCTTGTTTCTCCATACACACCTGCCTAAAATAAATTTTATTTTTGAAATTAGAAACAGTAAATGCTTAGGATTATAGCTCAGAGGTAGAATGCCTACCTCATATGCATAAGGACCTCAGTTCATTGCTGTAAAGAAACTACCACACAGCCTTAGGGATCTATGTAAGGGTTACTTGAATTACAAACACTATGATGCCATTAAAAGTGATCTGATAACCCAGACAGCTACTAAGTAATTGTTGGGTAGATGGCATATACTGGGTGGATATTCTGGACAAAGAGATAATTCGGGTCTTGGGTGGGAGGGAGTTGGACAGTGCAAGATTTCAAGTCACTAAAAATGCTTAGCAATGCTTTAAAAAAAAATCTATGGACTGTTTATTTCTGAAATTTCCATTGAATGTTTTTGGACAGTGGTAGGTGGAGATAACTAAAACCTCAGAAAACAGAACCTCCGATAAGAGGGTACCACTATGATTAACTTGAGATAAGCAGCTGGCAGAGAACGCTGCGCCAGGGGAATGTTTGTAGCTGGAGCAGAGTCTTCGTGGTCAGACTGCATACATTGATAACTTACTCCAGCTTAGAGCCTTCTCCGCAGCATCTCTACAGAACAGAAGTGGCGAAACAGAGGCTTAAAAATGTCAAAGCAGTCGGAAATCTGCTCCCAGGAAAACCTTGTAAAAGCCCTACAACAGAGAAGCCAGCAAAAGGCAGGTGTGGTGGCCCGCGCTGTGATCACAGCCCTGGAGAGGCAGGAGGAAAATTCGAAGTCCAAAGCCTGTCCCGGCAGCGTAGGGAAATTAGTCTCAAAACAGAACAGAAAAGAAAGAAAAAAAAGAGAAAGGCAAGATACAGAGTTGCTTTTTTGAGCTCTACCACTTCAACAGGAGTCAAGGAGGAAAGCTAACTTTTTCAATGAGAAAAAGGGGGGGGGGGGAACCTAGAGAAAATCTGTGAAAATAACAATGGTAGCTTCGAGTTTGAGAATATTGTGGGTAGGGTGGATTTTGGTTGTTGTTTTTCTCCTTAATACCTTTCAGCGTTGTTTTCTTTGTTCTTTTCTTCTTTGCACAGGTACAAGAGTCATCTGTGTGATCTTTTCCCTTTGGAGGGAACAAGATTGGGCCTTGTGCATGCTAACCATGATGAGTTCAGTGGCTGGGCAACAACCCCAGGGATTAACTCTTGCTTGCTGATGCTGGTGTTGATGGGGAGGCTCTCCCTCCCATATGCTACTCAGTGTTCTAGCACTGAGCTGTCCCAGCCTTTTCTACTTTGAGATAGGGTCTTGCTGAGTTATCCAAACTGATCCTGAACTCGCTTTGTAGCCCAAGCAGGCCTTGAATGTCTGGGCTGTGTATGTCTGAACAAGTGTCAGATCTCCTGGAACAGGAGTTATGAACTGCCATGTGGGTGCTGGGAATTGAACCAGGGTCCACTGGAAGAGCAGAGAGAGCTCTCTTAATCACTGAGCCACCTCTCCAGCCTTCTCTCCTGTTATTTCAGCTTGCTTTAATAATGTCAGGCCAAGAAAAAAGATAATAACCATTATGATAATATGCATTTAATTCAAGTCTCTCCTGCTATTCTTTAATCTAATTCATGCATTTGTGGGGTGCGCAGAAATAATTGAAAATGCCTAGTGATGCTCAGGTACATAAAGCCCTCACTATAGTACATGGTAGATTCTGAGTCCAAAACCACCTTGAGGCTCTATCTATGCTTTCCTGGGTCAATTCTTAGATTAAACAAATGTTTTGGGGCCTTGAATTCTTAATTGCCCTGCCTCAGGTGTCCAGGTAGCTGGAATTACAGGTTTGCACTATCAAGTTAAACATTTTTTTCTTTCTATCTATTTATTTATGATGGGTTTTATTTGTTTAGGTTTGAGTATTGATTTCATTTGATTTTTGTTTTGTGTTTTTATGTGCTTTGGTGCTAGAGACCGACTCTGAGTCTTTCTATATGCTAGAGACTGCCACTGGGCTAAACCCACAGCCTTTCCAGCCTCTAAGGGTTGTTTGTCGTGTTTGTTTCAGTTTTTGTTTGTTTGGGGGTTGGTGTTTTGTTTGTTTGTTTGTTTGTTTGTTTGGAGAGGCTGTTTGGTTTGGTTTGGTTTGGTTTGGGTTGGGTTTGGATTTTGGTTTTTCAAGGCAGGGTTTCTCTGTATAGTTCTAGCTGTCCTGGAACTCACTCTGTAGAACTCAGAGCTCCACCTGCCTCTGTCTCCTAAGTGCTGGGGTTAAAGGCATGCACCACCACAGCCTGGCCTTAGTTTTTCATGTTTTGGGGGGGGGGGTTGGTTTTGTTTTGAGACAGGGCCTTCCTATATAGCTCAGGTTGATCTTAACTCCCTATGCCTCAAAACTTTTGATCATTTCACCTCTGTAACCTGTAACCATCTCACAGCCCAGGTTGGGCAATTAATGAATCATCTCAAAATTTTCAAAGTTATTCTGTTTTGTTTATGGGCTTATTTTGATGGGGAGTAAGTTCCTTATAACCCCAGTCCTTAATATTGCTTCTTTAAATCACTCACTCAACTTAGCACAGGGCCTGGCATATCAGAGAAGCCCCAACAATATTTGTGGGATGGACAAATCAATAACTATTTCTAACTGCTCTCTCAGCCCTGCCTCATTTCACCTGATCAATATCAGTGGAAATGCTACTGAGACCAAAGTCTCATGGGATCTTCTGAATCACAGGTTCAGGGGACAGTGTTAGCTGGCACTTGGTAGACATTACACTAAATATTTTACTTTAAAAGATACCGATAACCCTCCTGTGTAAATTTCCATTTATAGTCTCTCTGATAGCAGTCCCAATTAAAGTTTCTAATGAAAAAATTCTGCCCACTGATTTGTTTTTTGTTTGTTTGTTTTGGCAGCCTCACTGTTCCCGCATATCAAATTGTACAGAAAAAAAGAGGTTAAGGGTAACTGGAGTGTCTGCGTTGAAACCAAAACTATAATTAAAAATATTAGTATAAGAGGCTGGGAGGTGGCTCAGCAGGTATAGATCACATAGTAGACAGAGTCAACTTCTTCAAGTTGCCCTTTTACCTCCACATGCATGCTGTAAGAAGGCACATACATCCACACAAAAAAGCTAAATAAAAAAATGCAATTTAAAAAATTATAAATACCCTGAGTGTGTGCTATAGTGCATAGTTTTAAATATTAAAACTCAGGAAGACCAAGGTAGGTAGAATTCTATGTTTTTGAGGCCAGTCTGGTCTACATAGTGAGTTCCAGGTCTCAAAATAAGTAAACAAAATTAAAAAAACAACAGCAACCAAAGAAACACCACACACAATTAAAAGAGTATTTGTGCTCCATAGTCCTAACTGCTTTTCTAAGGAGTTCAGTCTCTAGAAAAGAAAACAATCATGCTGAAAGGCAAAGCCTTGATTCTTCAGGAGAAAAAGCCACAGTTAAAGATGGTTGAGTCCATAAACTTAGGAGCTACAGAACCTTTTAAATGTCTTTACTGCTTCAACCGGAAGTGACCAAAGTCCTGACATGCAGGCCTCATCTTTCTTTTAGTTTCTTTTTGTTAGTTCCTTAGTGCCTTGAAGACCTTTTGAACAGCCTGACAATAAATCAAACACAGCAGAGGGGAGCATGGAAGCACGGGAGGTGTGAAGAAAGATAGGACTTATGACGGTCCTGCCCTTTCAGCTACCTAAACCAAGAAATCACCTGAGGTGCTCTGCCTGGTCCCTAGCTTATTGGCAATCGAGTGTAGTTAAGCCATGCTGTGTAGTCAACTACCTTGAAACAGGACTGAAGTGTGTGCTCCAAAGAAAAGCACACAAGCTGAAAAATATGACTCTTCTCAAAGTACATGAATAAGTTCTTGAAACAAGGCTTCAATGGCCATTAAGTTCTGCAATTAATAATACAGTCATAACTGAATGCATGCACTGCAACCGTGCTGCGCACTGATTACAGAGAGGCCAGGATGGCCCAGTAATGAGGAAAGAATGCAGTTTATCGGTTTATCCAACTGCCATATCTGTGCTTGAAAAGTTTATAACAGAACATTTTAACCCTATAAGAAGACCATCAAGGCTGGCGGATCTGGACCCAGGGAGGCCTGCACAGACTACTGTACCAAACAAGGACAAGGCATGCAGTAAACCTAGACCCCCTGTTCAGATCTAGCCAATGGACAGCTCATTCTCCACAGTTGTGTGGGGACTGACTGTGACATGAGCTGTGGTGCCCCCTACTTGACCACTTTCCCTTGGTGAGGAGGCTTGGTGGCACTCAGCGGAAGGGGAAGCAGGCTATCAGGGTGAGACCTGATAGGCTATGATCATATGGTGGGACAGGAGGTCCCCTTCTGTCACAGGCCTAGGGGAGGGGAATAGGGTGAAAGAGGGAAGGAGGGAGAAATGAGAAGATACAAGTGAGGGGATAATAATAAGCAGGATGTAATCTGAATAAATTATTTAATTTTTTTAAATTGAAAGAAAAAAAGACTATTGCAATAACAAAGCTTACTGGCCTAACTTCCTCCTGACCGATAGAGGCTCGGATGACATCCTCAGACTTTGATTATAAAAATGAAGGTGATGACTGGGGATGTGGCTCAGTTGGTAGAGTGCTTGCCTCCTATACCCAGAGCCCCGAGTTCAATCCTCAGCACCTCATAAACTAGGCATGATGGGGCCACCTGTAATGCCAACACTCTTGAGCAGGGCTTCAGGTTTATCCTTACTAATAGCAAGCTCAAGGCTAGTATAAATATGTGAGACCCTATGCAAAAAGAAAAGGAAGAGGATACGAGAAAGAGGGAGGAAGGGGACTAGAATTGGGATGTAAAGTGAATTAATTAATTGATTGATTAATTTTTAAAAGGGAGGAAGGAAAGAAGGATGGGCATTTGAGAAATACTTCCTGGTGGCTATAACTATGTGCTAGCTAGTTTTATGTCAACTTAATACAAACTATGGATCTGAAAAGAGGAAACCTCAATTAAGAAAATGCCTCCATAAGATCCAGCTGTAGGCAAGCCTGTGGAGCATTTTTTAAATTAGTGATCAATGGGGGAGAAACTAGCCCATTGTGGGTGATGCCATGCCTGGAGTGGTGCTCCTGGGTTCTATAAGAAAATAGGCTGAGCAAGCCATGAGGAGCAAGCCAGTAAGCAGCACCCCTCCATGACCTCTGCATCAGCTGCTGCCTCCAGGTTCCGCTCCACTTAAGTTCCTACCCCAACTTCCTTCAATGATGGACTATGAGTGGAAGTGTAAGCCAAATAAGCCCTTTCCCCCTCACTTGCTTCTGGCATGGCTTTCATCACAGTGACAGTAACCCTGACTGGGACAGACTAGAGACAAGGGACATTCCAAGGTAGTTTCCAGAAAGCAAAGCTGGAGGCAAACAGCACAATTGTGTTAACACGACATGAGGGGTGTGACAGAGCATATAAGTCTCTGTCACAGCTAATAGTAAGATGGCAATACTGTCCTGGGGCAGACAGACAGGTGTCCAGGGGGCACATGTATGTACACCAAACCATTCACTTTGCAGTGTTAGTCCAGTTAACAAGGTCATCAGCACCCACTTCTGGTCACTGCTTCATTGTAGGCACTTAGGACAAATGCTGCCAGTTAATGACTAGGTCACCAAGTGCAGTTTGTAAAGTCCTGACTCCTTACAGAGCTTTGGGGGAAGGGCTCTTCATCAGCCACAAAGTCCTCCACACCGCAAGGTACAGAGATAGGAACTCAGATGAGAATTTGACTAGAAACCATTAGAATATGCTGATCCTGCCTGCTTCTCTCACTAAAAGCACAAGAATAATAATTTGAGATGCTATCACAGAGAAAGCATGGGCCTGAAAGTGCACAGGGCCTTGAGTTCAGAATCCTCTAGTCACCCTGGAGGGAGAGTCAGCCAGAATCCATATAAGGATTTTGTGCAAAGCATTTACCACTTACCAATGCTGCAAGTATGAGTCCCCCGCCCGCTGGAGTGAAATCCCCAAGTCTGTGTTGTGTTGGGATCATACACCCCCCAAAACCTGGGAATCTAGTCTGTCCCCCCACCCCCACCCTAGTGCTGCCAGTAGCAATTTTGAAGTCACTAACCAGTTCCACAGGATCTGCGCACAAACTTCAGGAGCCTTCGAGAAACTGGAAATAAAAGAAACTCGAGAGCAAAGGGTTATTTATGGTTGGTGACTAACTTCCAATGAATTTTACACTGGAGATGTTATGGTTGGAATGTGACGTGTCTCTTGAGGTTAAAAAGCCTTGGTCTCCACTGGTAGCTAGGGCGGGGCAGGGTTGTGTATTCCTGTAAGCTTTAGGAGGTAAGGCTAGGCTGGCTCCTTTTGCCCCCATCCTCTACCTTTCTGCTTCTGTCCACAAGAAGGCAAAGAATCGTCACTATTTTCTCACTTTCATACAATGTTCTGCCCAAGCTCATAGCGCCGAACAGCCGTGGACTGAGCTCTCTGAAACTGTGAGTCAACATAAATGTCCCTTCACTCAAGTTCTTTCTGTCAGTGTATTTGACCAAAGCAAGAAAGGTGGCACATACAGAAAGTTGTTCAGAAATCACCAGCTGCATGTTCAATGATTGACGTGTTTATGCATAAGCTAATAGTACAAATAGTTTACTCTATTATCCTTTTTTTTTTGTTTGTTTCAGGTGAGTATATTTACTACTCCTTCATGAAAATCCTAGGAAAACAGTTCTCACAAAGAACAGGGCAACTCTCCACTTTATTCACTGAAAGCTAATGAGATACCAAGAACCTCAGTTGCTTAGCAACCGCTTCCTAATAACCACTGTATTCAAATAACCCTCAGGGAGAAGAGACACAGCTTAGAGGCATGAGCTAGGGGCTGGATTCAGACCCCAGCACTAAAAAGAGCAAAGAAAGCTTAAACGAAAATAAAAATAAATAGCAAGGAGCTTTTACACAGCCTCTTTCTGACACAGCAGCCTGGTAGTGGCATCCACAGCCCCGCTCTGCAGCCCCATGTGTGCATCCCTGCTCTACTACCATTGTTGATCCTGATACAAATGTGGAACCAAGCAAGACGTGCAGCATGCAAACAAGCCTTTGGGGTAAAGAGCTAGGAAAAACAAAATAAAGGACATACTTTATCGTAAAATGGCACATCACACTTTAGGCACTCCGGAATTAAAATGACTAATTTGTGTATGCACAAACGGTATTTACACTGTATTAGGCATTTGAAGAGAATGCCAAGTTAGAACGTTTTAAATTATATAAAAACTTCATTGTTCTGAGCGTTAAGATGCTGCAAAGCAGAGGTGATAAGCACAGAAGATAACTCATAATGTGTAATAAAGAGTATGACATTTGCCTTCAGTTGGCCACCTATGTGCCCAGCAGACCTTGGAGTGACTCGGCAGTCGCTGCACAGTGGGAGCCTCCAGGCCTCTTAGCCAACTAATTCCTGGGCTCTGTACTAGATCTCACTGCTGCACTCAGCAGAACTCAGGGTGATTCCTAGGTCACAGTGGTTAAAGATAGTTGCCAATTCACTGTTGGGCTGGGTTTCATGTCTCCTTTCTCTGTGTCATATTGAGGATTTCTAGTGATAATTCAGGAAACTAACCATGCCATTCATATGCGTCTTTAGTGGAGTGTCTTGTAGTACAGAAGTATCTATGTGAAAAGCTCCGTGTGCTATAGCGGAAAATCCATTGTCCCTTAAAAGCTAAGAACTGGAACAAATACTGTTTTATCTGAATAAATATATATGGTTCTGTGCTGCTTTGCAAGTTTTAAAAGCAAGGAGATTTTTTTTTAAAGCAGGCTGAAACTAGATCCTCTTTTGGTTTTGTTTGTTTGTTTGTTTTTTGGGGTTTTTTTGTTTGTTTGTTTTGTTGTTTTGTTTTGTTTTGGTGCAATGATAATTATTACTTAGTCAAAAATATGTGCTGAAAAGGAGTAATTAGACAAGAGGACATTATTAGAGTTCCAAGAGTGGCCACCTGGTGCTTTTATTTCAGCAAATGCCCTTTTGGGTTCCCACGCTTGCCCAACTCTGTGTTTGTCACACTTTTGTGTAGATGAGAGACGGTCAAGACTTAACTGTGAACGTGTGTGTCATTGCCAACGTGATGGCTTGAGTGCATTTAGCAGGACCGTCAGTCACTCCATCTAAGTCCTCTGACTGGACATGGGCCTATCACAGATGAAATTGACGGCATGAGTTGGAAGTGCCATTGCCACTGCCGCTTCTTCTTCCTGGGTAAGATCCAGGTCCTTTCCGTGTTCTCCCACTCCATCCCCCTTAATAAGGAGGCAGGGTCTCTCTATGTGGCCCTGGCTGTTCTGAAACTCAGAGATCCACTTACCTCTGTAAAGGTGTGTGCCACCACCCCTGGTGAAAAATAATAGTAATAAAATGGATTTCTCAAATCGCTACCTCCCAAGTTGAGTTAGGTCACGATGTGCAAATAACATGTGAACTTTGTTCGCTTTCCTTCATTAAGAACTATGGCATGCAAAGAAAGCAGCGGGCAGATGAGGAAGCGGGGAAGCGGGTGAGCATCCTGTTTCACTCTCAAAGAGAATTTTAAAGGCTTCATTATACTTTCCCTGAAAGTAGTGAGAAAAGATTATAGGCTGAAAGCTGGCCAGTAGATTCAAGGTGTGAGCAGATGGCCAGGAGATACAACAGGGCTCTGGTAGTAGCTGGTTATTGCTGAAAATTTAAAACTGGCAGCAAGAGGAAGTCTGTGCCCTGGAACCTGCGAGATGGACACATTCTGCTTGAGGGAAGGAGAATCCTCCATGGCGGTGCACCGGTGTTTTATGTTGCTGCATTAAAATGTCTGCTACTGAATCCATGTTCCCACTCTGTTTATGACTCACTAATAAATAAGCAAGCAGCTGGTGTCTTAAAGCATAGCTCCAAATCCTCACTCCTCTGCACATGGAAAAACATTTCTCAAAACAGTTTCAAATAGATGGTGGATCAGAGCATCCTCACTCCTCGGTGTTGCAAACTTGAAGATAAGGTCATATGTGTTTAGACGATTGATCGAGTAGAAATCTACATTTTAAACAGTCTTCCAGGGCCAAGCATGGCGGTCTACACCTCTAATCCCAGCACTTGCGCATGGTGGTCTATACCTCTAACCCCAGCGCTTGCGCATGGCGGTCTACACCTCTAATCCCAGAGCTTGCAAGGCTGAAGCAAGAAGATCTGAAACTCAACGCCAGCCCAGGCGCACTGTGAGACCCTATCTCAGAAGAAGTAAAGGGTGGGCCCAGGAGGCCAGGCCTGTAATCCCCGCTGCTCGGGCGCCTGAGCATGGATGATCACACTGCTCAAAGCCAGCCTGGGAAATTTAGTGAGTGTCTATCCAAAACTTTTTTTAAGGTTAAAAGGGGCTTGATGTTATAGCCCGGGGATAAAATACCTGCCTATCCTGGGTGAGGGTCAATCTTCTGTGAGGAGGCAAAAGGAGCCACCGCACCGGGTGTTTCTGGTCCAAGTTTCTTCCATCTTTTAACTAAGAAACCTTTGCATGTGATATCAATAAGGTAAGGTAGTACAAGAATTCAATCGATACACTATAAATTAATGTAAAGGAAAACACCAGGTCACTGTCCTGACACAATAGATTTATTATTAAAGCAGGTAACACCATGGCCATTCAGTACATTAGTTTTTATAAAGTAAAAGTCATGAGAGATCAATGATCACGCTGCCTTGCTGTTGCTCTTAATGGTTCATTTATAATAGCTACTTATCTCCTGTTATTTCAGCTTGCTTTAATAATGTCAGGCCAAGAAAAAAGATAATAACCATTATGGGAATATGCATTTAATTCAAGTCTCTCCAGCTATTCTTTAATCTGATTCATGTATTTGTGGGGTGCACAGAAATAATTGAAAATGCCTAGTGATGCTCAGGTACATAAAGCCCTCACTATATAGTGCATGGTAGATTCTGAGTCCAAAAACACCTTGAGGCTCTATCTATGCTTTCCTGGGTCAATTCTTAGATTAAACAAATGTTTTGGGGTCTGACCTGCCCACTAGTTCAGACTGACTTGCCTCTGTCAACATCAAGGATAACAGCTGAATCCAGAATGGACCCATTAGCATCACTGTGTTTCCAAGGAACCACCATCTTTACAAATAAATGGCCTATTTTCCATCCATAGATGGAGCTTCACCCACCCTTATTCAAGAATTATGACATCATCTTGCCACTTTTGAGTGGCTGTTCCCTTGACCTCAGTGGAAATTGAGTGCAGACTATAACACCCATCTTAAATGATGGTCCATGAACTCTGTTTCTCAACAGGACTCCCAGATACGGCCTTCTGGGAACAGAGGTAAAATAAATACTAAAATGAAGAAGAGACTCTCAAGATAGAGAGGGAAGCCTCTCTGCTACCGTCACTGTGGCAAAATAGTAACTAAAAGGAATATGGGCCCTTTTGGCAACATAAGGCAGGTTCCATTTGCTCCTGCTGGTAGCTTTGTGAAGCCTCTGCCAGAACCGTGAAGAGTAAGAGTAATTCTCCACACTTGTGGGTGGCACTGTTCATCTTGTACATATGATTTCAGTCTAAGGGAAGCAGCCACAACACACACACCAAAAACAAAACCAAAAAACCAAAAAACCAAAAAAAACTAAACTTAAGGCTGGCTCTATTGGAGTTGGAGAAATGGCTTCATGGTTAAAAGCACTGGCTGTACTTCCAGAGGACCCAGGTTCAATTCCCAGCACCCACATTGCAACTCACACCTGTCTGTGCTCCAGTTCCAGGGGATCCAACACTCTCACACAGACATACATGGAGACAAAACACCAATGAACAAACAAATTTTAAAGTAAATTATATGTATTTAGAGAAAGTGGAGGAGGAGGGGGAGAGGGAAGAAGAGGGGAAGGAAAAAGGAGGAGGAGAAAAAGAAGACCCTGATCTCTGGTTCTAACCAGCACCCAGCTTATCCCACACTAAATCAAGTGATGTGAAACGTCCAAACACCCTAAAAACATATTAAAGCCCAGTCTCTGTTTTTATTTAAAAAACAAAAACAAAACCAAGCACTGGCTGTGTTAAGCATTGGCAAGGAGGTGGAGTAATTGCAACACTCAAACACTGGTGATGAGGGTAAAGTCAGTATAATCACCTTGATAACTGTTCAGCAACATCTATGAAAGTGTCCTATGCTTCACCTATGCCACAACAGGGTTACACTTAGATTCAGGGACAAGAGCATAGGGCCTGACAGAAAGGCAATGACAAGAATGCGCACACAATATTTACTTAAATAGGTAAAGGATGGCTTAGTGCTGACAACTGCACACTGCAAAGGCCCCAAGTTCAGCTCCTAGCACCCATGTCAGGCAACAGACAACTACATGTAACTCTAATACCAGAGGGAATCCAAGGTCTCTGGACTCTGTGGACACCAACACTTGCATGCATATCACACACACACACACACACACACACAATCTCTTTTAAAACTGAGTTATGTAAAAGCTGAAAGTGTAGCCCAGCAGCAAGTACTTGCTCGAAATGGGAAAAGCCCTAAGTTTCTTCTTCATAACCACAGAATGAGGAAGAGGAGGAGGAGGAGGAGAAGGACAACAGGGAGGAAGGTGTGGGGGGAGGAAAGTATAACAACTTAAATACCATCACAATAAATAGATGGCTTATATTTATTTCTACAACGAGCTACTACACAATGGCCTTTTTAACAGAATGGTTATTGCTAGTTCTAAATATCAATGAATCCTAGGGACACTAAGAGATATATAGTACTGAGCTTGGGGTGTAGCTCAGTTGGTAGTGTGTTTGCCTGGCATACATGAAGCACTGGGTGTGCTACCCAGCACCATAGGCATCAGGTCTGATGGTACATATGCCTGTAACACCTTCGCTCAGGTGATAGAGGGAGCATCAGGAATTCAGGACATCCTTGGCTACATAGAATTTTGAAGCCAGCCTAGGATCCATGAGACTGTCTTCAAAGAAAGATAGAAAAGAAGGAAGGAGGAAAACATATGACACCTACTACACAATTTGATTTGTATGGAATTTTTAAAAAAACAAGAATATCAATCCAGGGGGGCAAACTAGGGGCAGTATTAAATGGGCAAGGACATAACTGAATGGGGGGCCTTAGGGGGGCACTGTAAAAGTTCTGCTTTATAAGGGCATTCTAGGCAGGAATAGTGGTACACACCTTTAATTAGCACCCAGAAGGCAGAGGCAGGTGCATCTCTCTGAGTCTGAGGCCAACCTGGGTTACATAGAGAGTTCCAGGACATCCATCCAGACATTTGTAGAATATCCTGTCCCCGAAGGAGGAGAAGGAAAAGGAAGAGGAAGAGGAAGAGGAGGGCATTCTAATTCAATCTCCGCTACTGGTCTGCTATGTGAACTACTTTAGTTATTGCTATTGAATAAAAATGTAGAAAATTGTTTGACTTGGAATGGGCTCCAAGATCCACTAGTTTCTCCAAAATCAGGAGAGAAAATGTTACACTGTTGGTCAGAAATAAAAACCTAGGACATTTGCCTCCTGAGCTCTGCTTCTAGTTCAAGGAAGATTAGATAGATAGATAGATAGATAGATAGATAGATAGATAGATAGATAGATAGATAGATAGCTGATTGTTTTGCACAAGGTAAACAACATGATTTCAGTCCGTTAACTTTCTCAGGACCTCAGTACCTAATAGCTTTCTACTTTCAAAAGTTTGCAAAGTGCCCTGAGCTACTTAAATAGCCCTATGGGAATAATCTGATAAGTTGAAGGTTCCTTGGTATTAGCCATTTATCATAATATTTATTACCCCTCACATTTAGGGAGCTCAACTCAAAATCAAGTTATGTTGCATCTTCAAACCTTCCTAGTCTAGGGTATATCCAGCATTATTTAGCTAATCATATAAAATATTCTGTTGAGATGTTTTAGCATCTGATTTAGATTACAAAAGCCTTTATTTAGTTCCTCTGGAAATGTAACCTCTCTGTAAAGAAGCCACTTGTTAAAAGTGTGAATACAACACACACACACACACACACACACACACACTTCAGATCTTAAATTTTCTGGAAGGATGAGAAGCTCCTGTTCTCACAGGCTGCAAGCATAAGCATCTGTGTACTATTCCACATGTCTACCATCTCTACATATGAGACACTAAGGAAATGCAAAGCCCAGGTCCCCAGGTCTCCTATTCTATGTTTTGTGGCTTCCCAGATGACCTTTTGAACTCCTGTCCCTGGGAAGGCCCAAACACCGACTTCTCTCTGACCTCTACCCCCTGTCAAAACAGAAAAGACCCTAGTATCAGTTATTTACACTTTTTGATTGACTGATGGGTTACACTTTAGTTTCAATAAGCTTTAGTCTCTATGTTAATTCAAGTGACATTCACATTTTAAGCCCTTTAACCCCTCATTACATAATAAAAATAAAACAGCTGATTGATTCTACTTAGAGAATTGTAAATTAATTTACCTAATTTTGAACTTCAAAATCAGTAAACAGTGAGAAAATATTCCAGAAACAAGGAGAAAAGTCACAGCCTTGTGAGAAAAGGGTGTCATAAACCACACTGCAGTGCTACAAAAAGCACCCAAAGGACCATTTGTTCTTTCATTCACTTATTCACAAAATCTGCATATACTGCCAAGTACTCACCATGTGCCAGGTATAGTGGCAGAGAGAAGCCGGGGCTAACATGATCTTATATCTCTATGCTAGATGGTTTATAAAGGACAGTGTCTCATCATCATCATCACCATCATCATCATCATCACAACAACAACAGTAATAATAATAATAATAATAATAATAATAATAATAATAATAATAATAAACCAGGCTGGAGAGATGGTTTATCAATTACGAGAACTTAATGTTCTTGCAAAGGACCCAAATTTGGTTTCCAGCACCCACCAGTTCACAACTGCCTACAATCCCATCCATGGGATCTGACTTCCTAGGGCTCCTACACATAAGCACCTGCTCCATATAGACTCAAAGGGAAAAAAAAACCCACATAATATAAATAATAAATAAATCTTTTTAAAAAGTAAGAATAGTCACCAACAGGTCAGAAGAATGTAACATCCATCAGTGGGAAGAGGAAAATGCTTTAACAGAACACACCAGGGCATAGAGAGATTCTGTCTGAGAAAACAAACAACAACAACAGCTAAAGACAGCATAGGAAAACATGGTCTTAAAAAATAATAACCGAGCTGAGTGTGGTGGCGCGCGCCTATAATCCCAGCACTTGGGAGGCAGAGGCAGGCAGATCTCTGTGAGTTCGAGGCCAGCCTGGTCTACAAAGTGAGTACAGGACAGAGAAGCCCTGCCTGGAACAAAAAGTGAAATAAAATAAATAAATAAGAAGGAGGAGGAGAAGGAGGAGGAGAAGGAGGAGAAGAACCAACACTCAGGGAGGCAGAGGCAGGTGGACAGCCAAGGTTACACAAAGAAACCCTGTCTTAGGAAAAAAAAGATAAGTAAATAAATACCATAACAAGTTTTTCATAAAATATTTATACCAATTAATTCCTTTCCTTTGGTTAATCCTGTAAAGAAGCATACAGCAAAGTTAGTAGTTTTCGTTCTGGAGTCAGTGGGTGAGTTACTCCACGTCCTGGACCACTCCTTTTTCTTATCTGTAAAATCAAAATAACAAAAATACCCTCTTCTTGGGCCAGCATAAAGATTATCTGAGTTTGTACTTGTAAAGTGTTTGGCATAGGGCTTGGCTCAGAACAGTTCTAACTCAGATTTCAGGAACTTGGAGGAAAAAATGCATAAATTGGATTGGACAACTTTAACCATTAGCAAAACATAGTCACTTTATGATTTAAGACTCTGAGAGCCAGAGATATAATTCAGTGACAGGGCACACGTGGGAGACCTTGGGTACAATTCCCACCCCTTCTCTCTAAGTTTATACTGTAAGCGAGGAAAAGGAAAACACAGGTTTGGGTGCATAATCACACTCACAGAAGCTGAACATGGAATTACCAGAGGCTGTGCAGAGTACAGGGGAACAAAGTTGGAGAGGTCTATAAAAAAGTGCCATGCTCTTCTTTGACAGAGGAATAAACTCAGGGGTTCCACTGTACAACAACAGCATATGTAATGAACAATAATGCCTTATTGAGTTCCTATGAGGAATCTGAAAGTACAACAAAGAAATGGTGACAGTTTAAGTTGTTGACTTTGCTCTTTACCCTAAGCTGATCACTATATAATGTATACTTCAATCAAAAATATCACATTGTACTTGAGACTTTTTTTTTCTTCTTTTTACTTTTGTGACAGGATTGGTTTGTTGTTGTTGTTGTTGTTTTGTTTTGTTTTGTTTTTCCTGTGTAACACAGCCCTGGCTGTCCTGGATTCACTTTGTAGACCAGGTTGACCTCGAACTCAGTAAAGGTATGTGCCACCTCGCCTGACCTGGTGTTTTTCGTTATTTGAGACAAGGGTTTCTCTGTGTGGGCCCTGGCTGTCTTGGAACCCACTTTGTAGACCAGGCTGGCTTCAAACTCGCCTGCCTAAAAAGTAAAGGGTGCTGAGAGTAAGGCTGCCTAGAAGTTTATTTATATGTATTTTATGTGCATTGGTATTTTGCCTGCTTGTATATCTGGGTGAGGGTGTGGGAGCTCCTGTAATGACTGGAGTTGTGGGCAGACCATGTGGGTTCTGGGAATTGAACCAGGCTTCTCTGGAAGAGCAGCCAGTGCTCCTAACCACTGAGCCATCTCTCTCCAGCCCCATAACCTAGCGTCCTTTTTGATGACAAAGAACTGACTATGTTACCAGAAGTCAAAGCTGTGCCCCTCAAGAGGCTTAAGATCCATCTGGAGAGTCAAGACTAACATTATGTACAGCCTAGTTAGGGGTTACACAAAAACAAAACAAAACAACAACAAACCAAAGCCAACAGCAACAAAGTGTATCTATGAGGGGTTTAACGAAAAGAAAGGAAAGTAGACCAAGAAACATTTTAGAAAATAAATAAGTTGCTAGATAGATAGATAGATAGATAATGGATAGATAGATGACAAATAATAGATAGATAGATAGATAGATAGATAGATAGATAGATAGATAGATAGATAAAGACTTGAGGGTCGGACATGGTGGCATCTGCCTTTCATCCCAGCAGTCGGGAGGCAGAGGCAGGCAGATCTCTGGTCTCAATCCAGCGAGTCCAGGACAGGACAGGACAGGCAAGGCTGTCTTGAAACACAAAAACAAACAGAAGACTTGAGGAAAAGTTCTATGACGAGTTAGATTCGGCTGTGGAAGTAGGAGTGACAAGGATGTTTTCCAGAATCTCTTAAATTTAGGAGAACTCTCAAAGCACACAGGAAGTCCTTGGAGATGGGCTGTGGCGGTGCACACTTGCAATCCCAGCACCCGGAAGGACAATCAGAAATTCAAGGTCCTCAGCTGAATTCCAGGCCAGCCTGACATCCTGGAGACTATCGCAAGGGAGCTAGCAAAGGCAGAGGCTGTAACCAGCAGCAATGCTTACGGGCCTCTTAGAGAGGGAGCGGTGGAGGCTGCTGAGGAAATGAGCTGCCCTCTGCATCCTGCATCCTGCATCCTGCCTGCCCGGCTGCAGGTACCCTCGCACCAGCCAACCCTGAGTCCCGAGACCGGGACCCTGCAACTGGGAATCTGGAGCCAGAGCCCAGCACCCACACAGGCTGACATCACTGCCCCTTACCCCCTCTGCACCCTGAAGAAGGGACCCCATTTGCTTCTCGGAATGGAAAGTTCCCTCCAAACCTTATCATCACAGTTACTCTGTGAGGCTGCGGGAGGGGGCGGAGGAGTGGAGTCTCCCTCACTTTAAACTCCTCCTCCTTGTGCTGCTGCGATGATTCTTCCTTTACCACAAAGAAGGCCATAGTTTTAAAAAATGTCCACCGCAGCTAAAAATATCCCCGTTTGAAAAAGAAGTTCATTTTTTTCATTTTGTGTTGCAAGCAGTTGCATAATTTTTTCCCTAAGCCATTAACCGAGAAAGGCTGATTCCTATAGATTAGCTTTGTGACTGAACCGTTGTGTAGCATGTTTTTTAAATCAGAATAAATTAAAATTTTGAAAAATGGACACAAACGTTTTAGTTGTGCCTGGAAACGTTGAAAAAGAAACATGGGTCTTTTCATGTATTTCCAATAAACTCTAAGCACAGAGTCAAAAGGTAATTCTCTGAGCTATAATTAGAGCTTTGGATTGTCCTGTATATCCATTCCCCAGGCCCCGCCCCAAAAGCAAAAGCAGTTAAGGATTAACCTCCAAAAAACCGGGGTTGCCCGATTGTTGGTACTCGGTTTGCAGTCCTGCAATCCAAAGCCAGCTGTACTTCATGGCGTCATTAAGAACAGCGCTACCTCTCCGAGGACTCTCCAGTTCAGCCCTTCAAACACTGACAGCCCCTGCCTGATGTCCAACAGGTTCTGCAGAGATAAGCAGGGCCCCCATGAGAGTGAGATGAAGAAGAAGGTGAAAAGCGTTCTCACAGGGAATCTATATGCTAATGCTTCAGATTTGGAGTTTGTCTTGGGAACGTGAGTGAGTCATGGATAAATTATGAAATATGGGTCAGAACAAGTCAGGAGGCAAAAACAACAAGAAAAAGAAGGAAAGAAAGAAAACAAGGAAGATTCAGGGCTGGGTCCCCTCCTGGAATGTTGCTTGTATTTTGAAGCTCCTTATATTTTGAAGGCCTTGTCAGTTCAATGGAGACCAAATTTAGGTGGAAAAAAACCTACTATTTCAATTCTTTTCAAGTCTGGGTTTTTAAAACAAATTATGCATGTGTAGTGTGGTGTGTGTGTGTGTGTGTGTGTGTGTGTGTGTGTGTGTGTGTGTGTGCTATTTCTGGGCATTTTAAGACTGCATGTCTTTAAGAGTAAGAGGCCAAAATTGTACTACTTAAACAAGATGATAGAAAACATTTAATTTAAATCTTATTTGAAAGATTCAGTAGTCTCAGTGTAGACACTATGTAGAATAAAAGAAGCCACATAAGATAAATAATGGATAAAAGTATCAAAATTAGAATTCTCAGCCTTTAAAGTGAGCTGAACTTGGGTTCCAAGTTCCCCTGGTTTTTATTTGGGGATTGGGTACCTATCACCGATCACCGGCTCCCCTTCTATCCAAGTATCACTGGGGTCTCCTTCTGATCCTTAGAATGAGTGGTTAGGAGACGGGCCTCATTCAGTTCTGATCATCCAGGCACAAGGAATTACAAAGCAGAGCTTCTGCGAGGCACAGAGCAGGGGCATAATCCATGGGGAGTCACTGGGTTAACAACGCAACGAGTGGCTTGTCTGGCATGGATAAGTCCTGCTCTTGTGTGCACTGAAAGAGCCTGGGCTTTTCTAAGACTGAGAGACATTTTACAGTCCCATCCAACGTGGAGAACGATACTGCCCGCTCGCTGACTTCTTCTTCTTCTTCTTCTTTTTTTTTTAACAACAGAAAGGTCGCCTGTCTCTCAAAATGGTAAATTAGACTCAAACACCCAGAGTTTCTACTTCAAGAATGATTATTCTTAAGGAAGAAACACAAAGAGCAGTGACCATTTTTCACAGGCATGCTCGGCCATCAGGAAAGTTTAATAAACCCCTACTTGGTATGCATTTATGCAGTGATTACATGAACTCTGACCTCCGAAGAGCTGTAGCAATTAGGTTCAGTGTCCAGCATCTTCCACACACCAGTCCCTACAGGCTTCCTTTCTTCCCTCTAGTTTATGCTCTAGGAGGGTGCAAATTATTAAAGCTTGGTTTCTAGCCCAAGCTTTCCTTCCACACGAGTCAACTTTGCCCTCCTCTCCTGTCTGAATAGCCATCTCAGATATTAGGGCATCTATATTCCTCAAAAGCAACGCATTTATGCCAACCCAGTCTTCTCCCACACTTCCGCAAAGAGGAGCCCTAATGACCAAACGAGTTTCATCTCTTAGCTCAAGGAATCTGAAAGAAGTTGGGACTCTTCTTTCAGACGAATTTCACATTTTAAAAAGAATTTGGTGCCATTTATTTTAACTGAAACCTGAGTGGATTGGTAGGGGGAAAAAGCTAGAGAAGACACAGTGGGAGAGCAGCTAGAAGCGCCTCTTTTCCCCTTAAAAAAAAAAAAAAGAACTAAGAGGGAAGAGGAAAGTGTTTTAAGTTTCTAGTAAACACTGTTTAGCAAAAGGATAATAGGAAAGTTGCCCCTTTCCCAAAGAGGAATGGAACTGTAATTGTTGCCTTTAGCTGAGCGCTCAGATAAAGTGCAGGGGGGACTCATTCTAAAGTGACCCATCACTGCATTCATCTCTTCTTGAACTTTCGGTGAACCTGAGATTAAACAGGGGTGAGCAGCTAAGCAGTTTGTTGTTAGCAGCCTTTTCAACAACCCTTTCAGACTGAGTAAATATTGATCGGTTTGAATCTGATTGCCCCAGAGGAAAACACCGCTGCATCTGAATGGCCTCCAAAAGTAAACTCTCAAAGGTGAATCCGAAGCCCGACTTCTCAGTCACAGCGAGACCCTAACTTAGGCTAGTTTGAGGACACCTTGGATTTAGCCAGTACTTCAGATGAAAGTAGAGACAGAGGGGAAAAAAAAAAAAAAAAAAGCATTTGAAAACAAATTTTGTATTGCAATTGGGAGGGATCCTTAATTAAGATCTTTGTTTCATTTTTAACCTTATCAACAAAATGTTACTTTCTGTTTTCCCTCCGCAGGTTGTTTCAGTTGCCATTGCTGTCATTTTTCAAGGCGTTAACTGTGCCCCTCAGAGACCAGAACAGAAAAGACCTTGAAATAGGATGTGTTAAGCGCCTTTGATTTAATCGATTGGGACAGCTAAAAAGATACAAATGTTTTTCTTTGTTGAAAGGTGTATTAATGTCTCCTAAATGCATTACTTGTTAGCTGATTTATTCTATGGCCCAGGAAAGGCTAGGGATATTTAGGCATGATTTATTGTTCTCTTCCCTCTCAGCTACATTAAAACCAGCACCTTAAAGATTGGAAGCTCCAGGATTCCAGCAGGTCCGACCCTGCTTTCAGATATTGAAATCAAGGCAGCGGTATGCAAATGACACTTTAACACATTAAAGTATTTGAAAACCAGCCATCTGTTTTGCTTTGTGGCCTTACACTAATAAACAAAAGATACAGTATAGCCAGGCGGGGGGAAATGAAAGAAAGGGGTGGTGTCTTTGAAGTTCTCTCCTTCCACTTGAATCTTTTCAGGCAACCTAAGAACCCAGCAGCTGAGGGGAGGGTGCCCAGTGCCCTTGATGTGCACGCAGCAACTGCTCCCACAAAGTCCAGGCTTCCCCCATTTAACAGGGATGTGCAGGAAATCTCACAAGTCTTCTAGAAGGCCTGCAAATTCCTATGCTTGGTAGGTTTTCCTCCGCAGCCCATCTTTTCAAAACACCCTCTGAAAAGGAAGGAGGGGTCATATGTCTGTGTTGCTGATGCTATAGGTTTTCTACCCTGCTTTTAGGACTCAAAGCCTCCAAGTATGTGTGGAAAAATAAGAATGAGGATCCAGCTTGTTGGTCCCATACTTGCCTAGAATGTACAAGGCCCCTAAATTCCATCCCCAGCACCAACCAGGGAAAAAAAGTTAGAAAATGTTGCTTAAACCCTGAAATATGTTTAAACTAAAAGGGACTTGGCAAGAGACATGCTGAACTCCCTGTTGACTTTCTCTGATCTGACACATGCCTGGATCAGAAACAACTTGGCTATACAAAGTCTTGGTTTGATTTCCACAAGCTCACCTGGAAGAGTCTGAGTCTAGAGCAGAGATTTTTTACCTTTCTTTACAGGTTATGTGGCATAGAGTTAGAAATGTAGAACCTTTACAGGTATGGTGGCCATGAGATGACAGTAGAATCTGAAGGAGATAAGCTGTGCAATGCCCGAGATGTGAGGCACTAACTGCTGGGAGGGAGGGATGACTAGGAAAGCCTAGGGAAAGAAGGCAAGGCTTTATCGACAACAGATCATCAATTTAAAGGGCAGAAGACATCGAGGCACTGCCTGACATCCAAAAAGAGGAAGCGAGTGGGGGAGGGGGGGCATCCTGACCACAGTTTTATACTGAAACTGATTACATGTGAATCTCTTTGCTCTTGGGTCACTAATGTGAGGAAAGACTGACTGAAGACAGTTTTCAGCTTTTGAAGGGGGCTCTGTTTATATATATGTCAACATTCAGCTGGAGGTGAAAAGGTTAGCACTTGACCCAGGAAGTATCCATGTTTGTTTCAAAAATAGAGCTCCTTCATAAATTTCTTCACAATTTTTTTTTTCATTTTGAGCTTTGATTATAGTAAAGGAGCTGTTGTTGTTAAAAAAAAAAGATCAGTGCATTAAATAGACATTGGTTGGATAAAAATATAGTTATAGGGAAAGCTGAAAATTACATGACAGTGAAAGGCACCACCTTTCTGCCCTTCCCCACTTGAAAGAAGTCAACTTTGTAATAAGCAATAACTATAGCCCAGTCAAATAGACAAAGCTGCTTAAGCATACCTGAAACTTGAATACTTTTATTACAGACATCTTAAGACCCGTAAACTCTGCTCTGGACCACACCAACTCGGGATCTCAGAGCTGTTCATGATTGTACAGGAAATGGGACTCATCACAGGCTCATAAAGGATAACTGATAGAACTCAGTGTGAGACTTCAGGGACATCAAGACATTGTGCGACATGCAGAAGACTGTTCACGAATCACACAAAATATACATTCATTGTGCCACCCATCACATTAACAGTTAGCTGGGAATACATTGTGTCCAGCCGAGATAACGCTGGGAAGGAAGGGCGATGGAAAGAATATCTTTAGGCCACACAGTTTTAAATGAGGGTGGCCAGAGAAGCAAGAAGAAATAGGTGGCATTTGGGAAGGCTTGGAGCAGGAAAAGATCTGAACTTGGTGCTTTGCAGGCCTTCTCAACTCTGAAAGAACAAATTGAGGCTGCCTTCTGAGGCATCTGACTCTGTTGTTTGAATGAGAGAGGTGGTGTGTTTTTTTTTTCCCCTTCTTTCACCCATAATCATACATAAACTAACTGTACCAGTTTTGAAATTTTGCCCACCCTGTTTGATTGTTACCTACATGTTCCTAGAAAAGTTGTATAAAGATAAATCTCTCAAGAGAAAGCGTTTACAACCAGCAAACTCACACACATGAAATCAACTAAGTTAAGGAGTGAATTCATTGTGTAAACACATTCAGTGCATCTTTTCTTCATGAGCCTTTGGACACTCTTTTCTCTATGTCCTCCTTAAGGGCCAGGTAGAAAAGAACAATACATAGATAAAAGGTGAGATGCCTCCCTCTTGCAGATGTCTGCTGGCAAAGGGAACTGTTGTTCTCCAACAGACATCTGAAAGGAACCATAGGTCGTGTGGAAAATCTCACAGCAGAAATTAATGTGGGTACCCAGTGTGGATTAAGGAGTTAACTTCTAATCAAGTCTCCAGAATTCTCTGGAAATACATTATCTTGGCCAGGAGCTCCCAGATAGGACCAGAAAGGAAGAGAGACACTGTAAAGAAGGAAGATAAGCTAAGAATGTGCTTTGGGTAAGAAATTCCAGCCCAGGGAGAAGAAGCCTGGGCTGCAGAGTTGGGCTGGGGCAGCCTCAGTGGGAGGTAGTCAGGGTGTCTGAGGTAGATGATGCCGGGGAAGGGGCGCAGGGTGAGGAGCTGGATTTCTCAGAAGATTCTTCAGCTTTCTCCTCGCTTCCAGGAGGAGTGGCAGGAGAGATGGGCAGGAGCCCCTCCTTTTCGCGTTTCTTCTGCTTCATGCGGCGATTCTGGAACCAGATTTTCACCTGGGTCTCGTTGAGCTGCAAGGACGCGGCTATCTCTACCCTGCGAGCTCGCGTCAGGTACTTGTTGAAGTGGAACTCCTTTTCCAGCTCCGTGAGCTGCTTGGTGGTGAAGTTGGTGCGCACTGTGTTGACTTGACCCACGTAGCCGTACTCTCCAACTTTCCCTAGTGTAGGAGAGAAAGAGAAGAAAGGTAAAAATTCTTAAACTCTTATCCGATTGCCCCGTGCTTGAGGCAATATTTGGTTAACTGCTCAGCACAACCCCCCCCCCCCCGCCGGGAAGCCCCAGTGACCAACGTGTAAAGTGTTAACCTGAAGTCAACCATTAGCGATCAAGCTCGTGATTAATGGAGCCTGCAGATATTAACAGAACACCACTACCATCACCGACGCCTCCCACCCCAACACACACACACACACTTTCTACCTTCAGACAGCTTAAACCCAGGCCCCTTTGAAAAATCCAGGCCCAGAAAGTCCTTTGCCCCAACACACCTGGACACCCTAATACCACACACTGCAACTCTACATGACATTAGACTTAAGCAGGAACCCGTCTCTTAAAATCATTCATTTTCCTAGAAAACTAGGTGCACTGGCCCCTCTCAAAAGCATTTGTTTGCTAGCTAGCCGGCAGGACTCACCTGTTTTGGGAGGGTTTCTTTTAACTTTCATCCAGTCAAAAGTCTGCGCTGGAGAAGACGTCTCTGAAACAGGGGAGCGACAGGCTTCTTGGTGGCTGGCGTGGAGAGGGGATAAGGAGTTATTATACGTGGCCAGGGCCAGGCTCTGGTGCTCTTGTCCGTATGAGTGGTGAATGTACTGGGGCGATCCCACCGTGCCCCCAGCATAACCCTGGTGGTGGTGGTGGTGGTGATGCTGGTGATGCTGGACCATGGGAGATGAGAGGTTTCCAGAGTAAACAGCGGGAGCGCACGGGGGGTACCCACCACTTACGTCTGCTTCCTGATTTAATCCATAGGGGCTATAAGGCGCGCTGAAGTTCTGCGCGCCAAAGCTTGGACCACAACTCGAGTGGGAATAGGAAACCCCAAGGTTCCCAGAAGTCTGGTAAGTAGCCGGCTGAGGGTGGTGATGGTGGTGATGGTGGTGGTGGTGGTGGGGCGAGCTGATTTGCACCCCCCTGCCCACTAGGAAGCGGTCGTCGCCGCTGCAGCTGTTGGCACTGACCGCGCAGGATTGGAAAGTTGTAATCCCGTGGTCAGAGGGGTAGGCTCGTGCTGAGCAGGTCCCGGAGTCGCCACTGCCAAGGATGGGGTATTCCAGAAAGGAGCTCATTCTTGCATTGTCCATCTGTCACTGAGTGACTGGGTCCTGCGAAGCCCTGGGTGACCGTGTGCCAACTTTCTCACTTCCTCCATAGGACCAGAGAAGAAAAAATGATATGAATGTACAGTGCGCAAGAGGCGGGGCGGGAAGGCTAAGGGCTCCAGGGGAAGGACACGTGACTTTGTCAGCCAATGACTGAGCCGCCTGCGAAAGTTTACGGGCTGCGGCTATGATGGATCACCGTTTCAGTGGCATTTAAATCCCTGGCGCTCCCTCAGTCTAGGTGACGCGCGCTCGCCCCCCCAGGCAGCCCGGGCCGCGGCGGTAGATGCGGCTGCTGCCAGAGCGGACTTAGAGCACTGGGACCACAGGGAGTCAAGACTGCCTTCTGCGCGCGCCCGACTCCGCTGGCCTCCGCCTCCAGGATATGGGGACGGGGGGGGGAGGGATGGGAGGCGACCCTCCGCCACCCCTTCTCCACCCAGCCCCGAAAGCTGAACTGCAAAGAGGTGAGAAGGGACGGGGCCTCCCGGCTCTCTTGAGGCGGCATCCGTGGGCCGAAAATCTCTGCCTTAGTCCCAAGGACCTTGGCGGAGCCGGGAGCAAGGCGGGTGGGAAGGGTGGGAACCCAGCAGATACCACGCCCTCAGCTCGGTGACCGCGACCAGTACGCAGGCCGGGCGGAGAACTGAGCCTGGAACCGCGGCGCCTAGGGCGAGGCTGCGTCACTGGCTCACCAGCCTCGGAATGTCGAGGGGCGTGCGCAGAGGATTGACCGGGAGGAACAAGGGTGGGTGTGCTGGAGACATGAGCAAGAAAAGAAACTTCTGTCCCCATCCAGAGGGTCTCTGAGCCCTCTTCCCAGACTCCTACCGGCCAATAGCGTGGCAGTGGGAGCTTCTGTAATTCGACCCCGGGAGGGGGGGGGGCCTAGAAACTTAGCTCTCTGGGAAAGGCCCAGCTTCCGCTCTCTTCCCTACCCTCCCTGGTCCCTCGTTCTCTTCCCCTTTCTCCACCTCAATCAGCTTTGCTCTTGGTAGCCCGGCAAAATCCGGAGCAACTGTGATTCTGGAATTTGAGAGAAAGAAGGCAGAGGAGAGAGATGGCGCTAGCAGATGTGGCCGACGTGAGAGCCAAGCCTGAGCTCCCGGCCATCTGCCGACTCTTAAGAGTCTCAGGAGCTTGCGCCCTCCTGGGTAGGCCTCAGAAGGCCGGATCACACACAGCTCCTAGAAAGTATGCTGACCTCCCCCGTCACGTTTTTCTCTTCCAGGAGGGGCATGTTAGGAGTGGGAGAACCTCCTCTTCCGCCACCCCCTATTGCATGTGTGAAGAGGGTGGGGGGGGCTGAGGACTGGCAGGTGGGAGGGGCAGTGGACAGATGGCTGAGTGGGTGGAACACTTTCAACCGACTGTGTAGTTGCTTGTGTGAACCTTCAGGTCAATCCCCAGAGGGACACGTGCAAATGTGAGCATCATCCCAGGACAGGGGTCCTGTTTTCCATCAATCTCGTCCTACAAGGAGGCTGATGGTGTTGGTAATTGCTGTTTACTATTAGATTTCATGCCAACTCTGGGCTTGGAGAAAGAAAAGGCTAAACAGATGAAAATGGACACATTCTTAAGTAGGGGAAATTCAGAGGTCACCTAAGAAGCCTGGCAGACAATTCTGCACGGGTTTTACTCTAGCTTTGGATCAGACATGAAATGAACAGTGTAATTTATGTGAACGTTTGGGGGGTATCCTTCTCTATAGAAAAAGGAATTTCATACTCTGGGCAGACACTTTTCAAATGTAAAGTCAATCTTCAGACTTCTGTGTTGTCCCCTCCCCCACTTCTCAACCCCTCCCCCTCCGTCCCACCCCCGTCTCCCCCACCCCCAACCCCCCACCCCGCAAACCCGACCAGCCTCTGGGAAACTTAAGCAGATCTTTGTCCCTGGTCTCCCTTGGTGGCAACAGAACTTTTTCTCCCAACCACTTCTCTGGGAAATGGTCTTTCTCTGTGAAGGTTGACTCACCCCAAAGCATGGTTAAGGGGGAGCAAGGGCTGAGAAGTTTCCCCTGCCTTAGCTTCAGCTCCTGAGGAATCATCCAGGAAGAGAAAAAGTAAGATAGACCTCCCGGAGGAGGTTCTCTTGGGAGGGCAGTCCTCCAGCTATGAGGAAAGAGGGAGTCCTGTAGGTCAGGAACAGGAAGTGAGAGAGGCTTCATACCGTGAGTGAGGCTGAGTTGCTCTCTTATCAGAAGGCAGCTCCAGGCCCTCTGTGTGTTTCCTCGGTCCAGGTTTGTGTTAACCTCCTGGCTCCAGGACGCCTTGCCTCAAAGCTGTTCCGGGCCTGCGCTGTCCTAGGCCTCCTCTTCCACCTTTCGGCTACTTCTCGCTCCCTGAAGCACCCCACCCCCCCCCCCCCCCCCCCCACCCGCCACCTCTGTTTTTCTGGGCAGCCTAGGTAGGGTGTTGTCCTCGGAATCACAAACACACACTCGAACCAGGTCCATAGATACCGTGCACTGCTCGCTCGGGCTTCCGGAGACCTTGCCCTATTAACTACGGAGCTCCGCCTCTGCCGGCTTGTGGGTCCCTGTTTTCCCGGGGAGGCTCTCCAAGATATCGCCGCCCCCCACCCCGCAACCCCCAGCCTGGAGTGGGTAGGCTTATGCAGGTTAGGATTCTTTCCCAGCCCCCAACCCCGGAGAAATCGGAAAGGCCACCGTGCAGGTTAAGAGACCTTTGGTCTTTTGAGCAGCGAGGAAGCCAGCGACCCACGCAGGAATCGAGCTAAAGTCTCTTTAAATAGCCCCAAGAGAGTGGGTGAAAGGCGAGCTTAGGCCATGAGTGAAGTAATCCTCTGCAAGCGGCATGCTTGGCTCCAAGTGCCTTTTTTCAGGCCCCTTCTACTGGAAAGGGAATGAGGGAGGAGGAGACAAACCGAGGCCCAGAGCTGTTCTTGGCATCCGCGGCTCAGCCAAGCTGTTGTTTTAAAAGAGCAATAAAAATGAATTATGACTAAACGCCTTCTAACTTAATGCTTTCGGACGGGGATCCCCGGCAAATACGTAAGAGGATTTTTATTTGTGCATGTGTTCCTGCAATTGATCTCTTTGATGACATTCTCATTCATAGAAAGCGTTTGATTTATGAGCTTAGGACGAATCGTATCCAGGAGCTGAGCAGCCCTGGCCACAGCCGGGATACTCTGTTCGGCTTTCAGAGCCTGGGGCCTGAAAACCGCCACTGTCCCCACACACCAAGGTTGCTGAGGGATTTGGGGAGTGAAGGGTGGAGGTAACGTTGGGAGCAAACCCCTGAAGAAAGATTGAGGTTTCCTTGTAACTCCCAAGCTTTTGCTGCTAAGAGCAGGGTTCTTACATCAATCAGCCCTCCCAACGCATGCACGTGTTGCTGCAGTTTCTCACGGTAAGTAAGTCATCAAAATAGAACCCAGAAAGGAAATAAATGAATAAACGTGGGGGGAGGAGAGACAAAGTAAGGGGCGAAAACAGAACAGCCCAATAGTACACCCTAGATCACATTTTATTGATAATATTTCATTTAAAGTGCTCCTTTCTCTAAGAAACTGGGTTAATTAATAATCTAGGATGCAGAAACACTCTGTTTTAAAAATCTCAACTTGCTAACCTGACTTCAAACCTTTAATGATTTATTATTAGCAATGTAAACAGATTTAAGAACTAAATATCAGTGTGTGGGGGGGTGTTGTCTGTGTGTGTGGCGTGTGTGTGTGTGTGTGTGTGTGTGTGTGTGTGTGTGTGTGTGTGGTGAAGGCAAGAATCTTGGGATGACTGGGAAGAACCCTTCCTAGCATGCATTTTTTTCCAACTAGTAACTAATTGCTTTGTTTTATTTTTGTTTTCTTCTATCTTTTAGGTCTGTTTTGCTTGAGCCCATCAACAGCTGGGAGATTAATCAACCACACTGAAAAACAGGGGCAGAGAAAGGAGGAGTTGAAATGTAGCTGTTTGAAACAAATGTGTGTAAATAAATGAATTGTTGATAACTTGGTTATTGACCTGGAGACTGGTAGCTTGTTAAGGGAGCTCCACTTTACTCATCCCAGAGCTGGGAGGGTGTTTCTGTAGGCACTTTATTTCTCCACTTGGGCTGGGGCCAACTCAGGCTGGCCAATCCTGTTTCTATTACTGATTTAATTCTGTGGCTTGAGTCTCAACATTGAAAACCAAATCCATTCCCTGGGGTGGTGTTGGTGGTGGTGGTGGGGCAAATACTTGCCAAAAGCTCTAGCCACTTTCTGGCTTTCTTCTTTGTTGCTATCTATTGCAGACTTTGAACATGCCACCATAATAAAATATATTAAAATTGAAAAAGGTAAATTGTGACCAGACTTTTTATTTACCATATTAGACTAAAGGGAGTATGAGAAATCAGCCTGAGCCTTGAGAAAGAGGGGAAGAAAAAAAAATAAGAAAGCTACTTATAGCAAAGGAGAATTTATTCTACCAAAAATACGCATGACAATGCATCCTAATGTGATACAAAAATAAAAAGAAAGTGACAGGACAATTTATGGTCACTTTCTTGCAGGCCTCGTTTTGTTTCCAGGAAAATCACATAGAAGCTTGTTGGGGTTCTGTGTAAAACGACTAAAATGCCAACATAGTTTGTAAGAGATGGCTTTAAAACTGGGTCAGGGAAGAACAGTAAACAGAAAATCCTGAACATTAAAGAGAGTCAGGGTAGATCAGGAAGAAAATAAAACAAAAATCAACTCCCGGAATAAAAGAAAGCGAAACCACCTGGTCAAAGGCAGTTTGTTTTGTTTTGTTTTGTTTTGTTTTGTGAAGCTTTGCTTTGCTTTAATGTTCTTAGTAATTCAGATGCTGTAGGTCGATTGTGGTGAGTGTGTCTGTAAAAAAGTCAAAGCTGTCAGCTGAAATATCTACAGGACTGTCCAGGGAGCCTGGCAAGCTGGGCGACAGTGCATCTGAAAGCTGCAGGCAGGAATCTGTGGAGAAAACATTGAAGTCCTGTAAAGAGGGGACCTCGAGGGCCTCGGGACTGTCATTGTTTAGGCCAGCTCCACAGTTCTGGCCCATTGTTGACAAGCAGTTAGGAACAGTGGGTGACTGATGCTGAAAATGTTTCAAATTTTTCTCATTGCTGGTTAAAGGCGAAACTGGGAAAGTTTGGGAGTCGCCATTGTGTCCGTTGGGAGCCTGCTGTTGAGAGAGCGCGTTTTGCTGAAAAGTGTAACCCTCCCTCTCCAGAAGAGCCCCAGAGACACTAAGGGCTTGCTCAAAGAGTGACTTCTCTTCCTCGTCTTCCTCCACTTTCTCCGAGTCCTCCAGGTTTTTAAATTTTCCTTCGCTGTTTTGGTTCTCTTTGCACTGGGTTTGCCTCTTATGTTTCATCCTCCGGTTCTGAAACCACACTTTCACTTGTCTCTCAGTCAAATCCAGCAGCGCGGCGATTTCCACCCTCCGGGGTCTGCAAAGGTACTTGTTGAAATGAAATTCCTTTTCCAGCTCCAAAAGCTGAGTGTTGGTGTAAGCAGTTCTCAGGCGCCTGGAGCCCCCGCCGCTGCCATCAGCTATTTCCAGGGAGTCTGCAGAAAGGGAAACCAGCAAGAGACACACGTACAGTTGAAGGTGGAGGGGTCCCGGCAGGGTTATTCCACTGGAGAATAAATACAGCAGAAAAGATATACAGCAACAAAATGGCCGCCCCTGGATGCCGCGCTGCTATTGTGCTGCCTTTACTGGGAGCCCAGCCGGGAGAAGCCCAATCTCTTCCACCTCCATCAAATCCCTGCCTGTGGCTCCCCCCAACCTCTTCATCCGGGAGCAAACTTTATATTAGCTACAACACAATTTATAATTAATGCATCAGCTGCTTAGCTGAGCAAGAGCGGTCTATCACTCTTCATTACTGTCAAAAAGCCAAACTCTAGGACAAGTAGACAAGAGGAGGTCAGTTCCAACTCAAATAAATCATCCTACATTACACAAGTTAGGGAAAGTCCCCCCCTCCTCAAAATATATATGTCTCATTGTGGAACTCGGGATCTATTTTCCCTTCCATCAAACCCACTCCTGAGCCCAGAGGGGCATGAGACCGACCACCAGGCATCTCTCTCTCTCTCACTCTCCCCTTCCCTCGAAGCCCATGGTCCCCTCCCCCATAACCGCTCTTAAGGAAGCCCGAAGAGGGACGAGGGTCCTGGGGACCTGGGGCCAAGTCTCCGGACTGACCTTTATGGCCGAGGCAGGCTGGGCCCGTGGAGGCGGTGGCGGGCGGCAGTGCGGTTTTCTTGGCCGCCTTCTTCTCCTTCATCCAGGGATACTCAGGCGGCTGCAGGGCGCCGGCGGGCACCGGGCTGCCGCGACTGCCCGCGGGGCTCGACTTAGGGCGGCCGCCAGCGCCGTGGCGAGGGTGACTGCCCGGGTTCAGGGTGGGAATGGTCTGCTCAAAAGGAGGAGGAATCAGTGTCGAGTGTGAAAGCGTCGAGGTCTTGATTGATGAACTTTGAAATGTATCAGCGACAGGGGGAAAAGATGTCAGGCACTCAGCGAGCGACGGCTGGCTATTGATAAAACCAATCTCTCGCTCAAATTCGTAATTCATGGCCTTCTCCTTGGAGCCCCCTCAGAGAAAAAGTTCCCTCTTTTGGAGGGGCTTTGGGGGGGCAAGGCCCAGGAAAAAGGCGAGCGCGGAGGTAAAAAAAAAAATCTATCATAGAAGATCGCTGCTGGGGTGTTTTTTTTCTAATTCACTGATTACAGCCGTATGGGGACCGCGCTACTATTAAACTATTGAATTCATGGAGACAAGGTTGAAATTGGACCGAATTGGCTGTCACATGATTGCTTCTGCCCAATGACAATTTGGGCTTTAATCAAAAGAAGCCACTGTCTGTTTGATTGATCCAAAAAAGTCAGAAAGGAACGCCTCATTGGGGGCCATCGAGGCTTTATTTACACTTTTTTCAGGGCAAAAATACATATATGTGGGTGTGGATGGGAATGCCCCGGAGTGCGTGGGGGTGAGAGTGCCTGTTTGCCTCCTGATCTGCAAGGATCTAGTGTGCTCCCTGGAGTGTGTGTGAGTGTGTGCGTGTGAGCCCTACTGCCGGTCCCGCCAGCGGCTGCCCTCTGCCTCCCCCGCACACTCCGCGCATTGTTTGGGACTGTCGGGAAGACGCCTCGCACCTCACAAATCATTTAAGCACCTCAGCCTGACGCCTGTAGTCATTAACAAAGTAATCCATTAATCTTCAAAGTTTTGACACCCGAGGGCCCTGCATCCCAGCCACATAAGTTCTGCTAAGGCAAGAGAAAGGAGCAGAGGAGAGAGAGAGAGAGAGAGAGAGAGAGAGAGAGAGAGAGAGAGAGAGAGAGAGAGAGAGAGAGGGTATTAGGGGTTCCTCCTTCCTTTTCCTCCTGTACTTTTCCTAAAATCAGTTCCTGGATCTCAGAACCATTCATATTCATATTCTCTCTCTCTCTCTCTCTCTCTCTCTCTCTCTCTCTCTCTCTCTCTCTCTCCCCCACCCTCTCTCCTTCACTCCATTCTCCTTTACTCTTTTTCCTCTCTCCTTCCTCCACCCCACTCTATCCTGTCTCCCTCTCCTCCCTCTCAGCCTCTCGCCTCTTCTCAGTGTCCAGCCTGGGATCTGCATCCCGGCCCATTGTTAGCCAGCTTTTCCACGGGCAGCTTTGCATCTGGCTCCTGCGGGCAGCGGAAAACGAGAGGCAGCTCTCGAAGCTTGCCGACCTTCCAACGCCATCAACTTCTCAGGAGTGGCTGGAGATTATAGATGCTTGTGCCAAGAGAGACAGCAGCCCCAGGTCCTTATGTCCAAATCCCCGTAGCCTGGGCGGCGGCCAGCCAAAGCAATGCCGCCCCGAGCAGGCTGGTGCGGCTCCTGGCACTCTGGGTTTCATACCCGTAGGGCTCGGGTGCGGTGAGTATTTCCGATTTCCAGGAAGACTGCTGGAACTTATCAGCAGGAAGGGAAAGGACTCTTGTTCCTCGCTCCCTTATCCCTCCTACTCTTCTTGGGCTTCTTGTCGCTCTGGTTGGGGACTGGTTGGTTCAGATGCAGCGAGTGTTTCTTGGCAGCCTGAATTGCCTCCCACACCTTCCTGCTTTTGGGCACCAGGGAGATTTGCACCCTGGTTCTGTTGTGGGAACCAGCACTGCGTGGGAGAGGGCGACTCAAGGAGGAGTTGCATCGCTTCAACTTCTCCTCCTTTCTTTTTCTTCCAGTTCTGAGACAGGACTTCAGATTGAGTGCTGAAGAATTCAAAAGATAACACCTTTAGATATCAAGGAAGCACTTAAAAGAAAAACCACCAAACCAGAAAGGAGAGAGGGAGAGAGAAAGGGAGAGAGAGAGAGAGAGAGAGAGAGAGAGAGAGAGAGAGAGAGAGAGAGAGATCTAATGAAGGTACCTTCTCTCCCTCAAGCCCTAAGGATGGAGATTCGCTTTTGCTTCCTTTGAAATGGACCAAGTGATCAGAGTGCCCCAGGCCGGCAGGCATCAGTGGCAGGAAAATAAATCATTCTGATGGCCAAGGAGAGAGAGGTTGGTGGGGGAGAAAATTTCTATGCAGAAAACAAGAAAGGCCGACCAAGGAGCAAGGGCAGAGCTCCATCTCTGAGGCCATCATTTAAGGGTTAGGGTTGGAAATGACTGTAAAATGGTCCTAACCTTGACCAGCTCAGAGCATTGCCTTGCAGATAGAGACGCTATTTTGGAAAATGTAAGATTTTCCAGTTTTCTTGCTTTTATTCCAAACAAAGCTCTGAAGGAAGTCTGGGTGTGATCAATCTTGCTCACCAAAAGCCTTGACAGCTTCTGGCCCTTAAGAACACATTTCAGCTTCAAGCTTTTTCCAAGCTCAAATGTGGCTGAGCAAAGGGGAGAGCAGGAAACGCAAGTAAACAAGGAAAATTTGCCCTTTTAAAGATTCTGGATTTTGGCAGTAGAGCGGGTTCTAAGGTTGCTTTTAGGAAAGGTGTTTTGCAGATTCAAAGGTAGTGGTTTTGGGCATTTGCTTTTACCAGAAAGAATTGAGGGACAGGAAAGTTAGAAAGCAGGGTTGCTCACTTCATTGGGTTTTGTCAGGCTGCGTGGGTGAAAGCTTTTTTTCTCTCCTCTCAACTGCCTTAATTCAAAAGCCATCTGGAAGAAAACCCTTTTCTGAGACTGCCTAACATTCAGATCTTCTCCCAATCTACTCCTTTAACTCTGGAGATATTTTAATAAAGCTTATTTTTTAATGTCCAGGAAGCTGGAAGTGAGTTGGATTTTTTTTTTTTTTTGAAAGCCAAAATGAACGCCTTGACTGGCAAGATATAGGAAATGGTATTAGGATCTCATTGTACACTCTCTACCCTAAGGGCAGGAGGAAGCTAAAGGGAAGATTTTTAGGCTCGGTTTCTAATGCTGGCATCTCTGATGGGTTTTCAGTCGAGGAGAACCAACACACACCTCTTCCCCTTGATGCTGCCCTTTATTTTCCCAGGTAATTTTGTCCATGTTTTTTAAAAATGCTTACATAAAAAGACTACTGTATATGCACGGGTTGATTTCAACAACCAAAAGGCTCCTCACAAAGACTGGCTTTCCAGCCTCTGCATTTCTGATGTGTGTGCCATATTTCTGGAAGGGAGGTTGAGGGGAGGGGAGCAAATCCACTTCCCCACAGGCCAAAAATCTTTTAAAAGAAAAAAAACCACGAATCAAGTGCAGGAGTACAGACTTGGAGAAAGCTCCTTCGGTGTGAGACTCCCAGCTTTCTTCAGCGGCCTAGTTTTGGATCCTCCGAGGTTTTTCTTTTTCCTAAAAGAAGAAAAACGGTCCCTAAAAGCTGCTCTCTGTGCCTCAGCAGGTACCCCAAAATGACTCCATGGCTTGCTGTTAAGGATTTCCTTAGGGCGCTGGGGTGTGGGTGGGTAGAGGCCATGATGATAGATATTTGAGATTGCAAACAAAATGGCGACATTCTCCACTTCTGCCTCTGAAAGATACAAACCAGGGAGAATGGGGACTCAAATGCCCCTCAATCTGTGTAGATGCAGACCAGCCGATCACTTCCAGCTCTGAGGAGTTGGTGACGGGATACAGCTGTGAAGCTTGCTTTTTCTGAATTTGCCTTCTTGAATCTGTAATGCTTTACCTTGAAGCTGGATTTTTTTTTTTTAATCTGCCTTTGACTCTGCCAGCCTGGGCATCCTATCTTAAATCCAAACGTGGAAATGTAATATTAAGCTTGTGTAGCAGCAAATGAAAGAAGTGCGTGTACAATTGCATTTTTATTAGAATGATAACAGTATCCTTTCTCTCTCCTCCTCCCCCTGGGGCCATAAAGAGAGAGGAAATAAATCCACAGAACGGCAAATGCTGAATTCCGGGAGGAATCTGATGCTGAGATTCATGGAAGGGATTCCTTCCAGCGCAAGGAAGGCCTGGAGGACTCTCTGGAGCCCAGTCCTTTTGCGGGCGACCTGAGGGAGCATCGGTCCCTTTGGAGCTGGATTTGGAAGAGCCCTCCTCCTTTCTGCGGGAGTGATAATGAACCACAAAGCATCCACAATGGAGACCCGGAATGCGGTAGCTTGTTGAAAGAACTCAAGCCCTTGCGCAGCTCCCAAGGTTTAGACGTTGGCCGTGTGGGCTTTCAGCGCGTGGTGGAAAATGAAGAAGAGCTCCAGTTTCCTGGTACGCGCCGCCCGGCACCTGTGCGCCCCCCGCTGAGCCTCGAGTCCGCCGCCTTTGTTTCCACCGCGCCGCCCCGCACTTCGCAGCCAGCTTGGGCGGCAGCTGGAAACCAGGCAGCCCAGCAGGCCCAGAGAGCAAGGGCATTTCCCGGAGCTGCGGCGGCTGCCTGAAACCTCGGCCTCTATCCCCAGAACTCCCTGAGCTTCCAGGCCAGACGCTCCGGCTAGGCCTCACAGTGCTGCCGCTGCCGCCTCGCTTCTGCCAGAACTCCACGCAGAGGCCAGTCTTCAGCCCAAAGAACCCCTTTTGACACGGATCTTAATCAGAATAAAAACTTTATTTCTTTTTGTCTTGTTTGTTTCTCAGAATGTGAGCAGCAAGGAATGTAAAACTCTCAAAACAAATCTAGCATTTTTTTAGCGTTCAGTTTTGCCGGATGTTACAAACCTAAACCACTGTTTTCAAACTCTGGGTCCTCTCTGTACTTATTGCATCGCTACGGTTTTTATAAAAGAATTTTATTTCGCTTTGAAATAAATTTTATATGTATGCCAATACGCCATTGAACAAAAGGCTCAAGAAACCTTCTGAACAATCAGGGTACAGAATTTCTTTAATATAAATACGAACGGATGGGGATAAATAATATTTAAAACTTAGACTATTCAATGCTTGCAAAAAATATAAATAAATCTGACTGTTCACCAGCATACACACACGGAAAGACGTACACTTAGTCATCTTAGCACAGGGAGTCCCTGTTTCAAAGCGCCTTTGATTTCTTTTTCTCGCTCATTACAAGAAGTGCAATTTTTAAAACTAAAACTTAAAACAAAAAAAAAAAAAAAAACGCAGTTGCTTCCTTTCGGGAGCATAACGTATGAACAAATTCACATTGAAAACTCGACTAAAAAGTTTGTTCGTATACCCTGTTTCTTATCAAAGTGTAGAGAAGGGAAAAGGTGCTGGGCCAGAGGCTGGGGCACACGGGGGGGGGGGGGGGGAGGAGGGGAAGTGTGGGTGGTGGCAATTGTCGCTACTGATACTGACAGCCTTTACAGCAACCAAGATTGCTACGTCACATAAACTATAAAAACGCATTACCAAAGAAAACAAAATGTGGGAGGGGGTGCAGAGGAGAAAAGGGGGGGAGGCAGGAGGAACATAAAACAAAATAAAGAAAAAGAGAAACCAAAGAAGGTGAGGAGGGCAACTCTCTTGGCACGCAGCCCGAGCCCATCATCACAGGTGGGTGAGCTTGGGCGCTTCCTGAATTCTTCCCTGAGAAGGATGGTGGGCAGTAAGGTCCGTGTAGGTGGGGTGTGGCTCCCCAGGCCCCGGCCCATGGTGGTGACCGCTGCCCAGCGGCCCAGTGCCCCCGTAGTCCATGGCAGCCGAGGTGGTGTGGGGGAGGTGAGTCAGGCCAAAGAGTGTTGGCCCAGAATTGCTCATGGGCTCCACATAGCTGCCCCCTACGAAGACGGGGCTTCCCTGTAAGTGTGGGGTCCCATAGCTGCCATTGCCCTGCAGGCTGTGAGCATGCGGGTCGTAGTCAGGGGTGCCCCCTGCGCCTGACCCCGCCGCTGTGTAGCGCTTCTGTGGGGGAGGTGGTGGGGGAGCACAGCTGGGCAGAGGCGCAGGATAGGAGGCCGGAGGCAACCCGTAGGCGCCTTGAGGGGGCTTGGAGAAGGGTGGGGGTGACTGGGGCTCATATGGGACACTGTTGACCAGCGAATGCATAGAGTTCAGATAGCCTCCCGCATTGGGAGGCACAGGGCTGCGACTTGGGGACTGGCCCCCAGACGAGGTCAGCATGCCCTTGCCTTTCTGGTCCTTCTTGTACTTCATGCGGCGGTTCTGAAACCAGATCTTGATCTGGCGTTCGGTGAGGTTCAGCAAGTTGGCCATCTCCACTCGGCGCGGCCGGCAGAGATAGCGGTTGAAGTGGAACTCCTTCTCCAGCTCCACCAGCTGCGCGCTCGTGTACGCCGTGCGCGCGCGCTTGGACGAAGCCTGCCCAGGCGGGCTCTTGTCACCAGCGCAGCTCTCCCCTGCCGGGACAGAGAGGAAGAGCGGTGTCAGGGGCTACTGGCGACCCCGCCCAGCTCCCCAGCCCTAGTCCGGCCCCTATGCTGTCCAAGACCTGAACAGAGCACTTCAGCACTGCCTTCCTCTCTTGGTGTGCGGAAACAGTCTAGTTAGCCTGCCCTTCCTTCCTCTAAGGAGCGAATCACGGAGTTCTTCAGAAGAGCAGCCGAGCCTCCAGCTTGCTGGCCTGCACTTTCTCTCTATTCGTCTAGCTTATGTACTGGCCCATCATTCGACTAGAAGCTTCCTGTGAGCAGGTGTCACCATCCTTGTTCCTTCAGTCGCCGAAATGTGGGAGACCTAGTGTATACATTTCATCCTCTCTGTTTGCCTGAGTGATGAGCCATTAGCTTCAACTAATCAGTTTTAAAATCGGCCGGGAGGAGATGGACAGATTGGCGGAGTCAAACCGGAAGACCTTCTCTGAGCAAAGGAGACCAGAGCGCTGGCACAAGCTGTCTAGCTCTGGTAGGGAAGGCCAGGCTCTTGGGAAGTGGTCATGAGGTTCTCAGTGTCATCAAGCAGGCTGCCCAATGTGTGCCTCCTGTCCCCAAATACCTGTTCTAGAGGTTCCAGACACTCACACACAGAGGGAAGCAGTAGGAACTAGAGGGGGAAGGGGCCAAGGTAACCAAGGGGCTTAAAAGCCCAAGGCCCTGAGGCTGAGGCTCCCACCACCACCACCACCACCACCACTGGAGTCCAGTTCCCAAAGCCCCATGTGGTTCCCATTAGGATGACAAGCTGACTCCCCTCCCCCAGGAGATGCCTGGCTGCCTCCTTCATTGTACTGAGACTGAGCAAGGCCTTCCCAGAGGTAAGGCAGCCAGTCCATCTGCTGCAGCCAGCATTGGCCCTGATTATAGACAAAGCATTGATTCTGACTTGGGTGATGATTAGGCCTGCTTTTATTCTGCCGTGCCTAGAAAAGAAGGGCTGTGTTCTTAGAGAGACAGTGGCCCTCAGGATGGTTCTCTCTAGAGGTCAGAGCTCCCAACACTGGAACAGGGAGGGATTCCAACTTCACCAGCCTTTGAGAGGCCCAGGGCGATTTTAGTCAGATTTATGTCTAGGGAATCCTTAACACAGAAACCTTTTCACCTCCCTAAGTAGCATAGATTCTGAAACATGTTTCCCCTCGTGTGTGGGGGGTGGGGTGGGGAGGAGTGGGGGAGATAAATTTCTGGAGATGTTCCACTGCTTCTAGGCTGTGCAACAGCCTGGTAACAGCTGGAAGTGGCTTGGTGTGTGGAGCGCAGCCAGAGGTCCCACCTCCAGAAGGCACCCATTTACCTGAGCTGGAGCCGCTGGTTTTCTGCTTAGTGTTCTGTCTCGACTCTTTCATCCAGGGAAAGATTTGTTTGCCCACGGTGGGAGAGTTGAGCAGGGGGCTCTTGGCTGTGCTGGCAGGGGTAGGGTTGTTGTTGGCACTTTGAGGGGGAGAGACAGAAGAGGGAGGCTGGGGAGCTGCAGGAGTGGGTGCAGAGGGCTGTGGTGGGGGCTGTGGAGGCTGGGGGGCTGGGGGGGCTGCCTGGGGAGGAGGGGGAGGCAGAGGAGGATCACCCAGGCCTGGGGGTTGGCTAGGAGGACCGCTCAGGGTGCGTAGACACGCTTCGCTCAGCTCATGAGGTTTGGGGTGTCCCCCAGCGTTGGCGGGGGACTGGAGGGAGCAGGCGGGTCGATGGTACTCAACGCCATCGGTGCCCAGAGCGGCAGACGGCGCGTATGGCTGCTGACTGGCATTGTAAGCGAACCCATTGGCTGCTTGGTAGGGGTAGCCACCGTAGATCGCCGAGCTGTCGTAGTAGGTCGCTTTTTGCATCGCGATGTTTCACGATCGTGATCGCACACTCTGACAAGGGCTTGACACCCGTAAGGGAGCACATTGGCACGCCCCCGCGGTCACGTGACACTCCGTCGCCAATGGCCGCCGCGCGCAGACCTGGGGGGGGGGGGCGGGAGAAGTGCAGCGCCGTGAGGGCTCCGCGCAAATCCATCTTACTCTCAATAGCTAAGTGACATGAAAGCCATAAAAGAAAAAGTGGTCAGCAATATTTAGCAGCACGACGTGGCCCCGGGCGCAGGGAGCCGCGCTATAAAAAGCTGCTGGAATTTACTGGCAGCTACAAATATTTGCTTAACTTGCGTCTGGAGTTGGGGGATTTTCCGCGGAGAAGCAGAACCTGTAAGGGCTGGAAGCTGAGTCTCTGGAGCCGAGGTCCAAAGTGAGACAGGCTCTGGAGGCTAGGTTGCGGGGAGGGGGGCGGGGGGTGCCTTTCTTTTCCAGAAGAAACCGTGGTGTCCCTTTATATAGTCTGAGGCTTTCTAAAGAACTTGGGGGAACTCTCAAAAGGGCAAAGGGTCTCTATTTTTTTTCCAACTCCCACCTTAGAATTTGGTTTGTTTGTTTGTTTGTTTGTTTTCAAAAGACCTAAGATGGTCGGATTTCCTATCCTGGTGCTCTCAAAGGTCTGAACACACAAAAACCCTTTTGGAGCTCAGTGAGCTTTGGAAGCTGAGTTTGTTGGGCAGCTAACCTTCTCTATTTTAGGGAAGAGGACCAACCTCTGCTAAATAAACTCTAAGAGGTCAAGAAGTGAGTGGGTGGGAGAGAAAACTTTGGGTGGGACCCCCCCTCTGTCGTGTGTGTGTTGTTGTTATTGTTGTTGTTGTTGGGAAAGAGCAACACCAGCACTCTACCACAAGTCACAATTCAAATCCTGTAACTTTCTATATACCCTTTCTCCCACCATGTTTTCCAGCCAATTTGAAACAAAAACACCTCAACCTCTTTTTCAAAGTTACAGGATATTCCAGACTCTCCTGCCTTGGGTTTTCTGAGGTGTTGTTCTTCCAGGCAACTATCAAATTCTACCTGTTAAAACATGATGGATTAGAGAGAAAAAAAAAAAAAAAAAAAACTAACCCACCAGGAACCTGAAAAACCAGCGTTCGTCTCCATGACCACGGCTTGAACTCTCCTTCCAACTTAACGATAATAGGTTCTGTCTTAGAAACTGCTATGTAATTTGATGTATGGGGGTCATTTGGCTCCAGAGGAGGCATGGAAGCACAAACCATAAACTCCTGCCAGACTTCCCTGATCTGTGTATGCTGGTGTTGATCATATTTGTTATTTGGTCCATTTTCCTGCTTCAGAAATACTATGTAAAGAAAAAACCTAAAAAGAGCAACCAAGAATCTATTTAGAGAGCAGTTTGTAGACGTGAACTCTGCGGTCTCTTGGTTTTCAACTTTTGCATGGTAGTAAACTTCTCATCCCAACAAGAAAAGTTCCTTGGAAGTCTTATCTGTTCACACAGAGACATGCACACTCAAAATGCTAGTCCCTCTGACCACTGAGAAAATTATAACGACAAATCCATATAGATTATGTTTTACATGTCAAGACCTAACTATGGCTATCCAATACCAGGATTATTCTGGTTTCCCAGAAGTGGCAGGTATCAACCAGGGGGGAAAAAAAATAAACATAACAAGCACCCACCAATGAGTGATTACAATTTTGTTTTAAATAATGAACCCCCTTAGATCTCATCATTAAACCAACAATCTGATCAACATCTGGAAAACAGGCGCAATTAACTTTCCAGAACCTCAATTTAAAAATTACACCAGCACTTATCCAGAATTATTGTGCATGGTCATGAACCCTGGGGTATTGTTTCCCTTTTGGAAACATCTAGGAAGTTACAGATAGCACTATAGAAAGTAAATAAAGGGTAAAATAAAATTTAAGAGTGAATTACAATTTAATATCTACTTTTCTCCTTCTTAAACTGACAACAGTTCCTATTACATTTGGCAGCATTAACGTCTGTCATTATAAATTTTTTGAGATACCAAGCTTGATTAAGGCAAAACATCAGGTTAAGAAAATTACTCTAGACATTTGAACAGCAAAATATTAGATAAAACAAAATTAAGTTGATTTTGAACGTGCAATATTTCTAGTGACTTTCTACGCCATTAGCACAGGCTATACCAGCTTGCAACTTGCTTAAGCCTTTTTTATCATACTGTACATTGTCTTGTAAAATAACAAAAAATATCTTTAAATTCAAAGAGCGTAAGGCAGCGTCCACAAACTTAAAATATGAATTCAACCCAGAGATTCCATTGTTTGAGGTTTGCAATCACTTAGGAGCCCACATAATCTGCCCCGCCAGCCCCCAAAGTTTTCAACCTAGTAAAGAAGTTGGAGATTTGCCAGCCAGGAAACTTTGCTTTGTCGTCCTCCTCACCCACCCACCAAGCACGGGCTACGGGTGGAGGGCGATTCCCACGCAAAGATCTGATCCTCAACAATACCTCCAGGTACAAGAGCTGAGGCCAGTTGAGGAGGCTGAACTGAGTCCAGGAAGCAAGCCCTGTTGTCTCTACATAAGGTATGCCCAAATTCGACCTCTATTCCAGACTCCTCTCCTTCCCTTAGCTGCTCTCACCCAAGTTTGAAAGGGGACGTGGAGGTAGAAGCCCCCGTTCCCAACCCACTCCCCTCTCCCCAACCCAGAAAAGTTGAGGCTGGGCTAGGGAAGAGGGGAGAGTGGGGGCGGGGATGGGAGCGCGGCCTGAACTGAAGTGTGAGGGTATCAGTCACTGCCGGCGAGGAAGCTCCGGCTTGTGAACTCTTCTTGAACCGAGATTTAAGTCTGCAGCCATAAATCACCAAGACGTACACTCCACCATTCAGCGCTGAGAGCGGCCGGCGGTGGCCCCGCTTACCTTAACTTCTGACGGCCGCCGCGGGCTCGGGCTTGGGCTGCGGCCCCGTGTCCCCTCGGCGCGGGATGGCCACAGACCCTCAGCATCCGCCAAGCCGGCGGGCGGGCGTGCGGGCTGGAGACCCCAAGGCCGGGACTCGGCGGAGAGCCGGACGGCTAAGCTACACTGGCGGCTGGCCCCCGGCGGACTGGGGCGGCTGGACCCCCTCCCCTCCCCTCCCCCACACCCGCCCCCGCCCTACCCGCGGCCGCGGCCCCAGATAAGCGCTGGCGCGGCCGGGCTCCACGGGGCTAGTGGCACCGACTTGGGTATGTTTCTTATGAATACTGCGCCGAGCAGGGGTCGGTCGGGGGGTGCGGTAAGGGGTGCCGGGGCGGGCGGGAGGGGAGATCCAAGCGGCTAGGGAAGCGCCGGCGTGGGGGGATGGGGCTGAGGCGAGGGGAGGAACAGGAGCAGAGCGAGCTCGGCGGCAGCGGGAGGAGGGCGGCCTCCCCCACCCCACGCCCTCCCTTCTTCCTAGGCGTCACTAAAGTCCAGGAAAATTATGCTAATGAGGACAAACGGCTCTCACAAAGGGGCTATCTTGCGGGGGTTCTATTTTTTAAGAATCTGTCTGAGAAACCACGCAATTCCCTGCCACGGACATTTTCACGGGGTGGGGTGGGGATGGGGGTGGTTAGGGAGGGAATAGAAGGATAAATGAGTTGCCCTGACTTTGGACAGTTTACTTCACCTGCCGCTCCCATTACAGACACTCTCAAAGCCAGTTCATGTGGTGTAGGAGATAGGGCCTATTTCCAGACACCTCCCAAATGCAACTCAACTGTCTTTGGTTATGATTCTAGTCCTAAAGGAGGAAAGTGTCCTAGGGTGGCGGACAAGAGGGATCTGAACCTCTCTGGGCTCAGGCACACACAAAGATACCCAGACACTTGAGTCCCCGTTTCTTGTGTGCCCATTGCACAGTACTGGCACGGAAGGAGGTCACCAACACAATTTCGTCTCCTAATTAGTCCAGTGGCCTTCCTTTTGCTGGGTTAAGCAAAGGCCTAAATTTCCTTGGTAATATGTTACAACTTTCAAGAGGATGGGATGCCCACCTCGGCTTCCCAGCAACTCCTCTAGGGTAGGTGTGTGGGGATGGGGGGGGGGGAGCGGGAAGGAGAGAAATGGAGCTTTTGTGCAATCTCCAGGCGTCAACAAGGGTCCTTCTCAAAGGAAGGTGTTAAAATTATAAGTAGTATGTTTAAACTGTCAGGGAGCCAAAGTGTCACCTTAGAGCAAAAACAAAGCCAGGGGAAAAGGGAGAGAAGTCAAAAAGCACTCGGGCAGGGTGGCCTCATGCATGCCAATGGTTTTTGTCATTTATGGCTGGGCAAGATTTATGACTCGGCTCCCCAAAGCTGTAAACAGAGCACAAAACAGCAAACACTTGCTCCTTATGGCATATCGCAGCAGCGCAACTTGAAAGGGAAGAACCGGGGACGTGTAGGAGGTGAGAGCCGGCGGCAAAAGAAAAAAAGAAAGAAAGAAAGAAAAAGGAAAAAAAAATCCCTTCGGCGGGCGTTTTCCCTTCTAACCCTCAGGGTCGGATGTGGCATTTGAAGAAAGAGGGCGTGGGTCAATAATCAACCCGCACTTTCTCCTCCAAACTGCTGACGCGACTCTCACCGCCTTCTCAGCTAAACCAGCTGCAGGGAAGCCGTGAGAACCAGACCTAGGAGTGGACTGTCTGGTCTAAAGGGGCTGAGGGCGTTGGAGCAAAGGGCTGGGGAGTCGGCGCTGCATACCTTTCTGGCTCGACCAAACCAAGGCCAGAAAAGCAAGCGCAGGGACCAGGCCTGACCTGAGGAGTCGAGGAAGCTGCTGGAGAACTTGGGTGAGAGCTCAACTCAGACCAGGGCTTCCACCCCTCTCTCTCGACTAGGCGGCTTCTGGGCGGTGGGCCCCAACCGGCAAAATAGATCCCTGATTTCTAGACGCATCTGGAACCTAAATTGTGGGTATCCCTGCCTTAACGCCTCTCATCTGAAATCCAAAAGGCTGGCTTCGGAGCAAGTATAGGCGAGATGATTAAAATTAATGATATATAATAGCATGTTTTTTGTTGGTTTGTTACAGTATTGTGATTGAAAAAAAAAAGTTTGATTTCTGCCTCTAGAAACTGCTCACATAGCGGTGAGCAATTCTAGGCAAATCCCCACCGTTCATCAGCTTCTCCAAACCCGTCAAGCTTTTCTTTGCTCAGCACCCTTGAGCTTCTTTCTCCTAAGTCCCATGATTTCCAGAGGGACTAGAAGAAAACATTCTCGCAGGCACAGAAGAGTACTCGGAGCAACGGAGGTGCCTGGTGGAACCTTTCTGCCATTCAAAGGGGTGTCCTACCCATCTCTGAGAGGTCTCACCTCAAGGCTATTTGTGCAAGCCAGGGAGGAAGGTGAGGAGTAACTTTTGGCAAGAAGGGACATTAAAATCCAAGAATGGGGAGGGAGGGTACTGAGGAAATACACTGGCCTGTGAGGTTGAGTCTTTTTAATAGCTAATCGGTTGGCCATAACCGATGGCTTTAGCTCTTTCCTGGGAGGAAAAAAAAACACAACTGTGCTCTAGGAAAGCAGTTCTCAATTTGCATGCTTTTTCTACAGAACCAATTTGGAGAGTCTGTCATTAGATATTTATTCCGCTTGCCGGCAGTGATGGCACAATAAAAAAAAGATGCCTCCAACAAACCTTCACTCTATTTCTTCTTCTTTCTATTGAAACTATATTATTTATGAGTCTTTAACTGGGTCAAAAATGCACCAGAACTGGGTCATAAATCATATGAAATGCTGACAAGTAATTGAACAGCAATTAAAGCTTACATTTTATTTCCAAAGGGTGTTTTAGAGCACTTGAACCGGCCTCAGTTAAGCGCGGTTGCCACCGAGGGACGGCAGAATAGGCCATTCCTGGGAAAGTAAATCTCACTCAAGTAGAGGAAGCCTAATTTGATTTTTTTTTTAAATAAAGAAATATTTTTTTTTAATTAAAGAGAGCAAATTTAATTCCTAACTCCTCACCAGGCATCCCTTTCTTTGCTCCAAGGAGCAAAGTAAAGCCCAATTTCTTCCACCTTTCCAAAGACTTCCACTCTTCCCAGGAGCAGAAGGTCCCCAAAGCCCAATTAGCCCCAGCCTGGCCAGCACTTTGGAAGCAAGCACTTTAACTCATCTCCTCCATGCTAGCAACAGCTCCCTTTGAGGGAACACGGCTGTCTCCGCTTGCTGAGGACTACACTGACTGAATTCCCTCCTATCTTGGGCACACAGGCCGATTCTTTAACTCTCAAGCGGGCTTAGGTGTGCACAGAAATCACCCAAACCAAAACACACTGATGGAAGCCTAAACTGAGCCCTGGGTCCCATTCTGAAAATCACACTGACCCAACCTCCAGGCAACTGGCAAGCTCACCAGTACCCCAAGCTTCTCCTAGGTCTGAGCTGCCTTTCTCCATCCCTCCCAGGCAGACACTGCTCTGGAAACAATGGCACGCCCTCCAGGTTGGACTCCCTGGGTCCGGCATGGGAACTCTGTCCCTGCAACCCAACACTGAACAAAGTGGCCGGAAGCATCATCAATAAAATGGCAGCGCATCTGCACATTTTCTTCATTGATTTTCCTCTTCCATTTGCTTAGGCTGCCCACCCAGGTCAGCCCTTAACCCCTCATCCTGCTCGGCAAACACTGGCCAAATGGAGAGAGACTCTCCTTCTCAGCTACTGGCCCCCACCCTTTTCATGAAGTCTGGCCCTTCTAGCTTCTTTTGCCCGCCACCCCTGCCTGACCACAGCATCCAGCTACCTCTGCTTGTCTGAGCATCAGAGCCCTCCCTCTATCTGGGGCTTAGCTCCTGAGACTTCAGCCCAGCCGGCTGCAGTGGGACAAAGCAACCCTAATACTAGAGACTGCTGGGTCCATCTTGTAGCCCCCAAGTGCCCTCTCTTTTACACCCCGATAATACTAGACAGGGAATTAAACTCAGAGTCTGAGGAGCTGCTGGGAAACCTTCAAATGCTTTCAGTCCTAAAACAGAAACAAAGGAAGACAGAGGCTGGAGGGTTCTGTCCATGATCCAGGGTCTCCTCGCCTGACCTTTGTCTCTCATAGCCATAACTCACCCTAGATATGAACAATCAGAGGAAATACCTTAAAATAAATTCCATCCTGGTGTGGCCTGGAGTCCCATCGGCTAGCTTGCCCAGAACTGCTCCATAAGAACTGAAAACTGCAACCCGCTGGAAGAGCGCTTGCTTGCTCCGGAGAAAGAGAAGGAGAAGGAGGAGGTGGGTGGGGGGGGGGGAGCTCTCGCTCTAAAGAGAATCTAGAAAACAACGTAATCAGAGACGAAGCCTGCCTGGGTCTCCGCTCCAAATACCACAATAATGTGCGTTATTATGTGCTCACGTGGTCATACGTCAACTTAAATCCTTTTATTTGAAATAGGGAGTCACTGAAGGAACCAGGTTTCCAAGCAGAACATTTAGGAAAAGTAGAGGACCTTGACCAGCTGAAGTCAGAGTTCTGTCTTGCCAGTAGGACCATGAGGGGGGTGCCCACACACACATACATACCACAAAGTTGCGTGTCTCCAGTTACATTTCCTTATACACACTCCAAACACAAGGGAACAGCAATGCTGTCTGTCTTCTTAGTGTCCACTTAACTTTCCCTATGGCCTCCCTTTTACAGACAAATTGAATGCAGCATGCCCAATCAACACCCTCTCCAGGCTTCTCTGACCCACAGAGTAGCATATGAAAAGACAAGAGCCCAGCCCAGAAATGACTGGCTAGGCAGTGATCAGTCAGCAGATTTCTTTATGGCCTGCAATTGTATGCAGTTTGCTAACACCCACGCCATACACCACAACCACTGGAGAAACCCAAAAAGCCCACAATTACCTGACAAAATGTTAATGTCTCTCCTCCAAGTCCAGTTGGTTTTGTTCAGTGACAGCCTAGTAGGAAAGCTGGGCTTTGCTATAAAGTTGTGGGTCAGGATTTCGGTATATCTAGAGAGACCTAATGCCCTAGCCAAACCCATACTTATGCATTTCCTCAGTGCCCAGCCGAGTGATACATGAAATTACATGCCTCTAAAAATGAAAAATGTAAGAGGAAATGATCTAATTGCCTCTGAAATAGGAGGGAGCACTGAACTCCACTGGATTCGCATGTGTTAACCTACAAGTCAGCCCAAGACCTGCAGACTCTTCTGAACAATCACCCCTAAGACAAGGCCACAGCTACTAGTTGAAACTGACCTGAACTGGCTCTGCTTGGTAGAACCTGGCTAAAACAAATAAACTGTTCTGCCAGTCTCCACCCATACTCTTGCCTTCTGTTTGTTTCAACCTTTTCACAGGCTGTCTAAAAGTTCCCTATCTTGATTGCTGAACACTGAGTGTTCTGAGCACGCCTCAGTCTTATTCCTAGAGAGTTGGTCTTCAGCTGGCTCTAAGTAAAGGGGCTTACTTGTTTAGCACCTGCAGGAGACTGGGTATGAGCCTCCCCATCTTTTCTCTCCAGAAGGAACCCAAAAAGGGTCTGCTGAGAATGCAAGGTCCTAAGTAAAGAGACTTTCTCATGATCAATGGGGGGGGGGGGCGGTGTCCAAATCATCAGACCAGTAAAAAGGGAGACCGAAGCCCTTGGAAGTGAGCACTAGCCTAAGCTGGAGGCAGCAGCATCCTTTCAAGGTCCTGGCTGTGGGACAGCTGGGAGAAGACTTCTATATAAACTCCCCAGCCATGACTTAAGTCAGATACTGCAAAGTAAGAATCCAAACCTGCCTGGTCCAGGGGTGAGAGATAAGGAACAGACCAAATTTGGCTTCCAAAAATATATTCTTCTGTCCTCCGAGGATCCAATCCACTCATCTTTGTGTCTTCTGCCCCATGTGATACCTATTCCCCAGTGACAGTCACTCACAATGAGCTTTCCAGATACCATGAGAAGGATCTAGAAATGTGCTCGTTCACTGACAACACCCTCCCCCCTCCAAGGTTGTGCAGAGGCATCAATTCAAAGATGAGAAGGGCCAGTTTCAGAACTCTCTCAACTCTCTCTTTCAAGAAAACCGAAACTCTCTCGATGCCATAAGACCATAGCGGCAGTGTCTAGTGCTGCTTCAGAGACACCTCTCTGACTTCATCAACCCCGTTGGCATCTCAGTCTCCTGCTGAAGCCTCCATGGCACCAGCATCACCATCAGTGCTCCAATTGTTGCTTAACACTTCACATTAAGGGTTGATGTCGGTGACTTGGTGGGATGAGAGGAGGGAAAGAAATCTGAGGAAGTCAAAAGAAATTTAACTTGTGAGTTAAAAAAATAAAAGGAGGAGGAGGAGGAGGAGGAGGAGGAGGAGGAGAAGAAGAAGAAGAAGAAGAAGAAGAAGAAGAAGAAGAAGAAGAAGAAGGAGCAACTCCTGTAAGAGTGAACTTAGGCTGGCCAACCTACACAGGGATCCAGCAGCTGAGAATCTTCCTTCATCACTCTGAATCCACTTTTCTGAAGCAAAACTATGCAGGGGGGAGTAGAAAAGTCACTAGCCCCTTTCCTGTCCCCTCCACTCGGGGGCCAGGGCTGAGAGCCCACACTGTGAGCCAGGACACCAGAGCCAAACTGGGGGAAAGTTGGCTTGGAAGGAGCAGGTGACCAAGCATGCAGACCATTAGTCAATATTTGCCAGGCTGTTGGCAGATTAAATATATCTGTACTCAAACATTGTGATCTGATTTCTCTATCAAAACTATACTCAAGTGATAAATCTTTATTTAACATGAGATACTTCCTGTGGGTACAACTGCAGTACAAATGGGCTCCAAGCTCTCCAGACACAAGTGGGTGTGTATATATCATGTCATGTTTCTGCAGCTTTTAATATCAGCAATTGTTCTGTTATTTGCAGATACGCAAATCATGTATACACACTGAGTTGTAAGTACCTAAAATGTTCCATCCATACTTGATATAAACAGGCACCCGTAGCTGAGAAAGTATCTCCATTACAAGGATTTCCCGTCAGATAATAATTGTATTCTAAACCACATGCCAGCCTTAGAGCACCACTGAGTAGCATGTGGAAATTAATTAACACTCTGATATCTTTCTGGGGAGCAAATTTTAGAAAAGATTTGGACCTAGGGAACAGAAAACAAAATCTGAAAAGTTTGTGTTTTGTTTTTTTTAAAGATGTAATCCCTGGGTTGGAAGTGCCTCATAACTCAATGGGAGATTGCTTGCCCAGCGTGGGCAGAGGACTTGGGTTCCATTCCCAGCACCAGAAGAAAAAAAAATTAACCCCTGAAAGAACAAAGCAAACTCATTCGTTCATATGGAGCTTCTGAAAGCTGTTCCAGCAGCCCCGCCCCCAAACAGGCTTGTAATTTATGGTTCTTTTACAAGGTAATAAACCACAGTGATTACCTCCCTGCATATCAAACTAAGAGAACAAATTAAGCCAGAACTTGAAAAGAATTTTTAAAGAGTCCCCCCCCCCCTTGTTCCAAATAGAAAAATGAAAAACATTCAGATATAGAAGAAGCACTGTGTTTATTCTCTGATGGAAGACTGGTGCAGACGGCAGGGCCTACCCACCGGAGGAACTGCAGCTTCTCTCGACTGGACTGCCTGCCAAGGAGAGGCAGAAAGACCAGCAGAAAGGCAAGTGATGGAGACAAGTTTTCTCATCCCAGAGCTGGGACTGGCTGACAGCTTCGGAACTCACAGCATTCAGCCTCCACAGCTATGACCTACACTGCAGCCGCCTTGCCGCCCTGGCTCCTGCTTGCTTCTGTTTTACAGTTGGGTGTAGTGGCCTATTGGGGGGGGGCTTGTAGGAAGACACGAACACACCCCTCTGGCTCTCACTGCCTCATCTTTAGCTTCTGCAGCCCCTGCTGTGGCCTACTGCAGGCTTTGGAGCCTGCTCTTTGTCTGCCTCATGCCCACATGGTCCTCCCGGGAGCCCAGCTCTAAACTCTCCCAAAGTTAAATATTGACCAAAACCTCTTTCAGCCAGCTCTAGTTGCCAGGATGGGGGAAGTACACTTTTCTCAGCCTCCCGGTGCAGAGTCCCAAGGCTGAGGGAGAGTTTGGCGAAGCACTTACCTCCAAAGATGTTTAAATCTAAACCAGGAGTGGTCTCCAAATCCAGGTGTTCAGGGAAGCGTTTTTTCCAGTGACCAGGCACTCTGCAGACAAATAAACACCAGAGGGTGAATGGTGCCTCTGAAGGAAGGGAATTGAAGACTGGTGCTAGAAATGTGTCCTGTGTGGGCGCCAGGGTGCCCCAGGGTGACGCGGACATGGAGTTGTCGCCAGGGCACTGGTCCATGAGACGCACTCATAGCTCGAAATATTCCAGTCTACAAATGGCCCAAAGATGGTGATTTATTTTTGTAAAACAAATACATACTCCATCTCTGCCCTCGCAATCTCCTTTTCCTTTTGTATAGCTTGGAGTTGGGGGGCATGGAGAGTGAATTAGAGGGAAAGAAAAATAAGATGGCTTTGCTGGTGATGCAGGATCCACTGGCAGAGCTCTGCGTGTACCCCAACTTGGGGAATCTGAGGGCAAGCTTTATTTTCTTTTGCGAACAATGGGAACCCTTGTCTGGAAGCATTCAATCAGACTCTGCTGAAACCTCACTAATAGCGTTCATTTCTGTTGGCGGGAAATCAGACCCCTGCTCCGTCCACAGATCGCAGGCAATATTGGGGGCTTTTGTCCTCTGGTTTATTCAAATGCCGGGCAAGCTAAATCTTGGTCCTGGGGGGCTGGCAGGACCAAAGCAGCGCCTGGCCCCTAAGAACAGACCAATTATTACTGCTAGAAACCTGGCAAGACCAAAGCGTTGGACAATAGATACCACTCCCACCCCCTGAATACTACCTTGCGTGCTAACCAGGAAATGGTCAAGGTACCTCCAAATAGGTTTTCTGGGGTTAGGAAATGGCAGAGGATGGTCCCAGCTTGACAGTCCTCTGTTGAGACTGTGTGAGACTTCTGCTTCTTCAGTTCTGATCTTAACCCACTCACACCTGCCAGCCTGCTCCAAACCAGCCCTGTTAGGTTTACTCCACACCTATGTAATCCGGCTGACAGCCAGAAAAAAACAAAAACAAAAAAACCTACCAAGTAGCTAAGGAATCGCCTCTCTTGGCTGGAGAACCTCCTAGAATGCTGAGGGGTGGCAGCAAACTGGCAGCTGCCGTCTGCCACAACTCCACCTGCAGCTTTTACCCTGCATAAAGGCACTTAGGACCAGAATCCACTCTGGATCTCTTTGCCTTGATCAAACTCCCAACTCTGTGTCTTCTTCAAGAGGAGAGTTCCCCTGGCCTTGGGATTCCTGGGGTGATCCTGAGAAGGGTGGGGCCTAGTTGTTATGCACTTGGATAATTTAACTCCATCCCAGAAAGATGTGCTGTGCCCCAACCCTCCTCTTCCTCCTCCTCCTCCTCCTCCACCACCACCACCATCACAACCACCACCAAGCACAAGGCTTGGGAGTACTGTAATTATTATGGTTATTACTGCTATTGCTATCTCTTTATTCTCAAGTCTAATATTCATGGTTCCTGTTCCCCATAAATCCTTCAGACTAATGAGTCACGGAGAGACGCTGCTGCTCGCTGCCTGGGTCTCTCGCTCTGCAATGGCTGCAGCCCCGTTGTGGTCTCTCTCCGAGTTTTTTTGGCGTCTACTTGCTCCCTCTCTCGCCTAGCGCTGGTGATTTATGAATGCCGGGGGGGAAAAACTGAACAAAGCCGCGTGCTTCCCCTTCGGTATCTCCGCAGTCTTCCCCCAGCGTGATTCAGAACATTACCAACTGTCTGCGCTTCTGTCCCACTTCATCACCAAAACCAGGATAAGATGGTGTGGGGGTGTGGGGAGGAGGGGGAAGCCTGAGCCCCGAACTCACATTTCCCTGGACACAGAGTCTCCCGGCACTCCCAGCAATCTTGTGAGAAAGCCTTGGACCTGGTGAGCACGGGACTGCTCAGTTCTCCACGTTGAAGGGCTCTTGTCTGCCTTCCTGAAGGAGTTAAACGCCTTTGGAGATAAATCTGAAGGTGTGTGTGTGTTTAAAAATCAAATAGAAGTTGGAGTCTCACTACTGGGAGATTCAATCCTAGTGAGGCCCTGACGGCTCAGATCCATTCTTGACGGCCTGGATTAATTATTTAACGAGTCACGTGATCACAAATGATCACAATTCCAGTATCTCCCTCTACTCTAACAAGCGCTACACCTTTACAGTTGCAACCAAGGTCCACACTTGGCCTGGTTTGTTCTCCAGGCCTCCAGAACACAGCAACCCTTGCCCTGAAAGGGAAGGGCATGCAAGTGCTAGGTTGAGCCTAGCAGAATTAGTAAGATGGGGCATTCCTCGCCTGAACTCAGTGGTCAGCCCACCTGTTTGAGTGCCGAGAGCAGGGCTGTTCAGTTACATAATCTCCGAGGGCAGCTTTAATGAGACATCCACTCTTCTTCCGCGCTATACACTGTGGCTGTGTAAACCTGTGTGTATGCCTGTATACACACTTGTGGCTATGCATACCTGGGACCCTACAGATCAGCATATATCTAGGCTTCTGTTCTTGTTTATTGCAATTGAAAACAGAATAGCTCCTGCAGGAGAAAGATGCCTATGCACTTATGCCTATCCAGAGTGATGAGAGGCTTTGCGACCTATGTGCTCATTATCATAAGGAACTTGATGAGAGGCATTCAGTTGCCTCAGTTTCCTCTCCTTGTAAACTGAGGCAATTGAGCCAAAATGGCCTCCAGTTCTCTTTCATCTTGAACACTTGGACATTCACTTCAGAGTGGAAGTTCCAAGGCAGAGGTTATAGACTAGAAGGGTTCATGGCACCTCCCTGGTGCTATCCAATTTCCTCCTGCGCCTCCTGCTCTTTCTCCTCTGATTTTTATACCATCCTCTTTTGTTGTTATTATTGTTTTTCAAAACAGGGTTTCTCTGTGTAGCATTGGCAATCCTGGAACTCGCTGTGTAGACCAGGCTGGCCTCAAACTCAGAGATCTGCCTGCCTCTGCCTCCACACTGCTGGGATTAAAGGCCATACCATCCTCTTTGAGGTACAAAACAGTTTTGTTTGGTTTGGTTTGGTTTGGTTTTCTTGACCGGTGTGTAATATAGGAAAGAGATGCCAGCAGCAGCAGTTGGGAAAGGCTAAGCCTGAGTTTTTCCTTGCAGAGCCAGACATCAATGGGATGATGGAAAAGGCCTTTGTCTGTACATTCCACTCTAAAGGGTTGAGGATCTGTTTCCATGTTGGAACTGCTAGAGGAAAAAGCAGCAGGGGACTATTGTACAGTCTGAGGGCTTAGGGGGACAGAGGTGCCCCAGAGCCGTGAGGAGAAGGGAAGAAGTAGAGGAGCTAGGACACCCCAGGATTGCTGATATAAAGACAGAGACAACGTGAGTGGGCCCACCCCATATATCTGGGTAATCTTCCCATGAGCTCCATCCTGGGTATTAAGTACTCCACTATGCCTGTCACAGATGAATTCCCACTGTAATAAAACACTGGGTATATCGTAGATTTCAGCAAAACTAGCAAAGAACGCCTGCAAATTGCCATTTGTCTTCAAGGGGGAGATTGTTAAGTACTTAATTCAAACTGTGACCATTAAAGTGTCTTCTATCCGATTTAGGTTGATTTCAGATGTTGACAAAACTTTTCTCTCCAGAGTCATGCACAGTTTGGCTCTGCAGCTAAAACAGATGAACTTGTACTAAAGAGAGAGAGGAAAAAGGGGGAAGAAACAGGAGACCATGTCAAGGATCGTTTTTTTGGTGAGAGAACTACAGAGCTTACACAAAATACTGTCTTTAGAGGTCAAGGGTTTGAAGGAGTAGTAGGTTTACTTAAAAAAAAAAAAAAAAAAAACAATTAATGAGATAGAAAATTTGTCCTCTCAGTGAACTCTTATGGTTGCCCTGACAAAGGGCAGACAATGAAGGATTTTAGAGCACACAGTGAGATTTTTTTTCTAAGCTGTTATAGCAAGCTCCCTTAAAAGGCTAGCTGAATTACAAACAGAACACCTACGACAGATAATGAATGACATAATCATTCATAGCATTTTCAATAATTCTGGTTTTTCAAAACACCCATACCTCAACAATCAATACAAAAATTGCCATCTTATTTCAAAACAGCAGAAAAATTATGTTGACTCTCACTTCCTCTTCTGAATGGACAAATGAAGACTGTCCCCTTTACCTACCTACCTGCCATGGTCTCCAGAATGAAGGCAGTGAAGGCCTCATGTCCTTCCCACCCCTCTGAGGAGAATGTAAGAATTCACTTTAAGTGATGAAAATCTGCCATTTGAGGTTTTGCGGCTTGATACTCAATTTCTACTAAGAGCCTGGGTGTATGTATGCTGCCTCTTTGCCTGAGAAAGCATTATTTGCAAGAAGATCCCTCTCTCCCCCAAAGACTTTTCCCAGAGAATGCCTTTCAGAATTGCTGTTGAATTACAAAGAAGTATTTATTGTATGAGGTGATTAATGATTCGGGGGAAATTGCTATTTTCAGTGTGATTTCATTTTGCTTTACAAGTGCATGTAGTAGGGAGGTTAGTAAGTTGTAGCAGCAGCTACATTGCCTCCAGAAATGCTTAGCGCCAGTTCACACCTTATAAAATGAAGTTTATGCCAGGTTCTTCCTAACCTGGGAAGGCTTGTGCATACTCCTTTCTTTGTTAATTCTCTTGGCCTCTCAGAGACTAGAGAGCATCACTTCTTTCTAAAAACTGGCTTATCTACAGGTAGAGAAAAGATCCCCCTGGCTTGTACTCAAGGCAGCACAGTGGCTGAGGTTGTCCCATTTATGGAAATGGTTTGAAATCTCCTCTGACATTAGAGATGTAGATAAGCATCCATTCTCTCTTTTACATTTACTATAAAGTCCCCAGAGCTGCTCTGTTTCAAGGCCAGGTGGCACTTCTAATATTCTGTTTTCTCTTTCTCCCTCCCTCCCTCCCCCCCATCTCTCTCTCTCTCTCTCTCTCTCTCTCTCTCTCTCTCTCTCTCTCTCTCTCTCTGTGTGTGTGTGTGTGTGTGTGTGTGTGTGTGTGTGTGTGATGGTTGAGGACCAAATTTTTAACAAATGCACAAATACTAGGGTTACAGAGATTGAGAGGTGAGTGTTTATGTTTTCAAAGGTCTAGATCTTTGAGGAAAGTGGCCCTACTCAAAGTTTGGCTTTCTTCCAACAGTGAACTCTTCCAGATCTACCTTGCTTAGGGTGCATTTTGGGGTGTCATGCTTCTTATTTTCTCAGAGGGTACTTTGGAGAGTGTGGTGAGAAAGCTTACTTTGCTCTAAAAGCTCTTTTAGAGAAGCAAACAAAAATTCCCAAGCCAAGTTCAGCACGAAGACCTTAGGACCAGCCAAAACCCCAAAAGCAATCTCAACCCTTTGCATAAACTATTTTTTATCTCCAGGGAAACAGGCAGATTAAGTGTGAAGGTGCAACAAATGCCAAGGGAACGCTTCTTTCCAAGTCTGCTCAGAGTTCATCCTGTAGAACAGCTGCAGGACTGCCTGGGCCTCTGCTCTGCAAGGTTTCACCTTTCCTTGCAGGGACAGGCGCATTTCTATGCCTTACAGAGATTTGAAGGCTGAAAGCCTGGCCAAGTTTGGGAAGAAGAGGAGTGCTCCCAGGGCTCAAGAGCCTTCCTGCTTTTTGGAACACTTCCACAGTGGGTCAAGCTTGACAAGAATTCAGACCAAGTTGAACACACACACACACATGCACACACAGACACACACACAGTGAGAATACTGAGTGTGACCCCAGCTCCCACTGTCTACAAGGCTTCTGCATACAAGGTCAAATATCTCAACCAAGAGGTTTGGGGGGTTCTTTTCTTTCTTTTTTTTAAGCTTAGAATACACACAAATCTGTCTCCTAGGTTTTTCATGTTTTTTAAAATGACGTTTATTTTTAGCATATTCCTCTTTATACAGCCATATTATTTTGTACAGTTGCAAGTGGGTCTAAACGCATCTCCCTCTCCCCCAAGATTGTGGCCCAGAGTGAGACAATGACATCTCTCTAACAGTATCTTAAATAAATGCAAGGAGAGGAAACCACATGCCACACCTACCATCAAGTTCTACACACTTTGAGAATTAAATAATCTGGTAGGGTCCACAATGTCTACTAAGTAAAGGTCTGGTGGAGCTGCCTTAATAATGTAGAAGAGGAAGGGAAGGAAACGGGCCTGCTTCTGCTGGCAACAAAGATAGTCAGCCTGCACCGTCCAGCTGACTCAAAGGTATTTATTCTATGGCAAGTGCTTCCTCGCAGGTATCCAACCCTGGCAAAGCTGTCCAGGTCAGCGGGTTGTTCCACTGAGCAGTATCCAGAACAAATGTCCTCTTGGGAATCGCACACAGACGCTTACCAGGGACGATGTCTTCTTTTTTTTGGTTACGGTTTCCACCAAGTTGAATTTTGTTTTGGTGTCTGTTATGGTTTTACTTGGGGAGGAGCGGATAAGGATAGGAAAAGGAGATGAGAAGATGAGGGCAGGTAAGTGACAGAAACTGATTTAGGTCTCTAGCGGATTATATGGATGAGGGGATGGGTGTGGAGGCACTAGGAAGAGGGTGGGGATGAGGGTGTGGGCTGTGAGTTTGTGCTTTCCCAAGCGGGCCGGCAGGGGCCGAGGCTGAGTTGGAAGATCGCATCTTGGTGTTAGGAAGTTTATGGTCTTTCTTCCACTTCATTCTCCGGTTCTGAAACCAGATCTTGACCTGGCGCTCGGACAAGCAGAGCGTATGGGCGATCTCGATGCGGCGCCTCCGGGTCAGGTAGCGGTTAAAGTGGAATTCCTTCTCCAGCTCCAAGACCTGCTGCCGGGTATAGGCTGTTCGAGAGCGCTTGGGCTCACCTCCGTTATAACTGGGGTTGACTGAACGCCAGAACCCCAAGGAGAAGGCCAAGGAGGAGGGAATGGAAGAGAAGAAGAGGAGGAGATGGGAGATGGGGTGGGGAAGAGCAATTGGACATCATTATATAATAACCTGACACCAAGTTCACACAAAATACATAAAACGGCAAAGAAAATGTTTCACAGGCTATTGACAACGGGAAACACCCGAGAGCCATAAAGAATGGTGCTGGGCATTGGGGCTGAAGAAAAGCTTCAAAGACACATGGCCCGGAGCCTCTGCCAGGGCAATTAAATTTATGGGGGCTATAATTACTGCCCTAACAGTTTGGCGTCTCGTAAATCTCGGGATAAAGGGACCCTGGGTACAAAAGGGTTCTCACGATGGGACCAGGCTGCTGGGCGGCGCGCACACACCCACAGCCAAAGCGCGGGCCAGATTGAGGGGGGTCCCCTCCCGCGCCCTGCCCCGCGCCCCCTCGCCCGCTGCCCTCCCAGCGGCGCCACATACCGGCGCTCACGTGGATCTTCTTCATCCAGGGGTACACCACGGGCTCCTTGCCCTTCGGGCCCGCCGGGCCCTGGTCCGCCAACAGCAGCGGGCACGCGGGGGCGCTGCCCCCTGTCGCGACAGCCGGGGTGGCGGGACCGGGGGCGCAGCGCCGAGGGGGCGCAGGGGGCGCAGGGGCCGGGGTGGGGTGCGCGCCGGGGGCCGGGGACTGCTCGGGTCGCGCGGGGCTGGCGCCTTGGCAGGCGTAGGGACAGGCGGCGGCGGGCGCGGGGTACAGGCCCCCGGGGTAGCTGGGCTCGCGCGCCCTTGGCGCGTAGTAAGCAGGGGGCTGGCGGGCCGCGTGTAGGTTCGGGGCCGGCAGGTGCGAGGCGGTCTGAGGCCGCGGGAAGCCAGGACCCCCGCCCGCGCCGCTGTCCCCACCGCCCGGGCCGCTGTGCGGTGCGAACTCCTCGAAGGGAGGGAACTTGGGCTCGATGTAGTTGGAGTTTATCAAAAACGAGCTCATGGTCATTAATTTGTGAAGTGCAAAAATACTAATTTTTCTCGCGGTGTCGTTTTTCTGCTCTCGCCGAGGCCCCTCCCCCTCTCGCCGCGCTTCCCATCCCCCCCCCCCCACCTCCCCCCCCCCCCTCCCCCCCCCCCCCCCCCCCGCTGTCAAACGCCTGCCCCTCCCCCTCCCAATGCCGCCGAAGTTCGCGCCGCTCTTCTCCCGCCCCCGCGAGCTCCCCGAGGCCCTGCGCGCCCCGCCCCGCGCCCCACGTGCTGCGATCAGGCCAATGGGCGATCCGCGCGCGCGGACCCGGATCAGGAAACACGCGGGGGCGTGATGAATGCTGCTTTCCACCGGGGCGGGAGGAGCCAGCAGCGCTTGTGTTCCTCGGTTCCCCCAACTTGGATTCTGGCTGAGAAGTTGGGGCCTGTTAGACTGTGGGTCCTTTCGAGCTCTGTTCCTCCCCACCACTGCTGTGCTAGGCAGCTGGTCGCCACGGCTCAACGCTGACCTCCAGTCCAACCAGGCCTCGAGTGGTCCTCCGAGGGTTCGAGGGCCCCAGGAGAGGGAAGGATACTGGGACCAAGAGACAGACCTTGGCATTTTATCCTAGCCCAAGAATAAAACGAAGGAGGCCTACAGACCCATTTTTCTCGCCCCCGTTGATTCTTTACCCACGCCATGCTCATCCACCAAGCTGTTGGGAAGCCCCTGCTTTGCGAAGCTGGGCTGGAGGCGCACTGGGAGAGTGTGGGTGGGTGGACTGCGGAGCAATCGGGTCGAGGAAGTACAGCGAGGGCGGTCCACTAAAACCTAATGGATACTTTCTTTTTTCTTTCTTTTTTTTTCTCCAGAGGCCGAATTTGCACAACATTTTTCATTTAAAGATTTGGAAGCTTCCTATATTGCAATTGATGGAGATGCTGACAACAGAGCAAAACATGCCTCCTTTACTAGGCGCTATTGTGAGACCTCCACCCTAGAAGGGGAATGGAGTGAGGTGACGCCTGCACAAAACCGGCTTTGAATCCAGTGACTTCGCATTTCAGAACAACTCCCAAACAAAACCAAGCTTGAGATAGAATAAGACCCTAGCAGGTGTGATCGTCAACCGATCTTTTCTAACTTTCCCCCTGTTTTCCTTTTTTTTTTTTTTTTTTTTTTTTTCCCCTTTTTGGATGCTGTTTCCTCAGGCAGTATCTAGGAGGAGGGCTATATTTACAGGACTGCCAGTAATTTTTGGATTGCTGAAAATTAGCATATTAACGATATCAGTAGCTCCGGAAAGGAGGGAGAAGGGACTGTTGCCTGCCATTTGGTAATTGAAATTTGATGGGTAAACTAATTATGCCATTATTAACAAATAAATTACTTATTAATTCCACCTAATGTTGATCTTTGAAGTAAATACTGATGCCTCATTCGTACTGTGTTCTTTCTTTTTCCTTTCTTCTGAATAGCAGACACGCCTAGATCCTTTGCATGATAGTAAGGCAGTGCAAACTGGCACGTCACCAATCTAAAAATAACTCTCATGTTGGCATACAAAGCAAAGGTAGTTCAGCTGGTGCACCTAGTTGATCTTTCAGAGTGCAGGATAGAACAACTGCCTGCTCACAACGCAGACAAGGAAAGTTATAACCCAGGCCTGGAGACACTTCAAGAGAATGTCAGTTCTGTCTTCATTCGTATCCGTTACTCACTTGGGCTACTAAATACTGGGATGTATCTATTTGATGGATAGTCATTTAATTTTTAGCCACATAAAGACTATTATATGAGACTAATCTTTAATTTAGGGAAAGAGGTTTAAAAAAAAGGATCATGTTAGTTTCTGACTGAAATCGCCTTAAAGTGGCACAAAGAGATTTTCCACAGTGGGCGTATGTGCCAGTAAAGAGAGCTGTCCACTGACATGCGGCACCATGAAATTTTTTTAAAAAGTGAAATCTGAGCCGTAGACAAAAATCAACACTGATTCTAATCTTTAAATATCCTCTCTAGACTGAATGGAGGAAATGCAGCCTGTGGTGCTGTGGCTGCTCTGAACCGGCATCTCTCTCTAGAAGGAAAATAGAGGCATAAAGTATACATTATCTAACATAAGTAGCATATATATATATAATCATACATACAAATACATATGTATTACACATCTGGCTATGTTTCAAGTTGGAGGAAAAGCATAAGAAATTTTTGTTTGGCCCTTGTGTCACCAACCTTGAGCACACAAGTCCTAGCCATGTCTGTCTGTTCAATATTATTTACAGACACTAAAACACAGAATTCGTGTTGTTTAGCCTCAGAATTGTCTACAGAGTTTTCTGCTTTTAAGTATTAAGGAGACACTGGCACTGTTTTGTATATGGTTAAGCTGGATGAGTTAGCTCTGCCTGTTTCCTGAGGGTCTATTAGTTAAGGAAGATGGGCTTGCACAGAACCCCTCAAGGCCTGTAACTTGTCTTTGCGCTTCTATCATAAACACAAACGGAGCCAGGACCACCAAGTGTTATCTCACACACCGACATTTTGACATTTTACTGCAAGATTTATGGCTGTAATAAACAACCCCAGTACCTTTCTTGAACCTTCCACAGCCTCCCTCTGCAAGCAAGCCATAGCATAATCACACTGAATCGAATAATCTTTTGAAAAACATTAAAACTAAAGAGAATCTCTAGCCTTTACAAAAGATCCAAGACACCAAAGGAAAGCTAGAAAGAAACTAACTCAATTAGAAAAACAAACCAAAGTTTACCAGCTGCATCTTGCCAAGGGAAAAGATGGGATGCCCCCCCCCCCCCCAGTGGAGCTGAGAGGGAGTGTGCTAATCTTCACACACCAACTGGCTCTAGTCCCAAGCGGGGCTGAAGCCCTAGCTTTTCCTTGGGAAACTAGTAAGCACATTTGTTCATTTCCATGTGCAAGGATAATATATATTTCCCAACATGCTATCCTAAAATCCCATTAAGTGAAATAACTTTTCGTCATGTCCTTGTATTCCAGATGGAGCAGAGGAGTCTGGGCAAGGGAGGGCGAGGAGGAGGCAGTGCTTGCTTGCGGCTTGCTTTGAATCTGATTTGAATCCTTTTGAATATATTTGGAACAGCCTTCCCACTTGAATGCAACCCTGTCCCAAGTTTCAAAGTGACCGAACAGTGACACCGTGTGCATTTTGTTTCTTATTAATCTTACACATTGACAGTCTTTGTTAAGTCACAGGCGCGCCCTCACCAGCCGACATTTTCATATTTGTTAGACGCGCTGACCTGAAGTTCACCTCGGCCTTGGACTTTGCGCTTCTAAAAGGTCTATACAGTGTCTTTTAGAGAGTGGGGTGCTTTGCCCAGGTCAGTCCTTCCCAGGAAAAACCAAGGGGAAAAGGCAAAGGAAATGTAAGCATTATGGGATGTATTGACTGTATTTGTCCTTTGTTCTTTAGAGTGAGGGCCTCCAGGCTGTTCTCGATCCCCAGTGCTTCTCTAGAGCAAATAGAGCAGCAGGATTTTAGGCTGCCTGGTAGTGCCATTTAAGTGCTTCCTCCCATCTACACTAGGTGTTTGGTTATAGAGAAACAACACTTACTAGCCATTTTTGCCAATTAATTTCTTTAGGGTGTAATTTCCTGATGACGGTTTAAAATAACAATATAGCCCAGGCATCATAGAACTGATACTTACTTAGGACACACACACACACACACACACACACACACTGATCACAACCCTCTAAAAAGGTAGGCACTCTCAAAGCAGTGACTTCCACAGGAACCTTTTGTCACTAGACTAGCTTCAAGGGTGTTTTTGGGTATTGATGCTGAAATGTTTCTTGAGTATTGGCTTTAACCAAAAATACAATGAGAAAAGTCCCTGGAAGAGTCATAATTTCTGGATGAGCAAGTGGGGCCTGGGTTCTGTTCTTTTCTTTTCAAGAGAGGAGATGTGAAGTGCTGTTACAGCAGTAACCATGGTTGTTTTCTTCCATTTCATCAGCCTAATGCCATTTGCTTCCAAGATCCTTGCCAGGGTAAAAACTTTACACATCGCACAGTAGACATATTCTGGTTACTTGCTTTCATGAAGGCAGCATTTGGGAAATATTTACTTTACCACTGAATATGTACCTGGTACCATTAAATCCAATCAGCCCGAATATGTAGAGATTTGTCTTAAACATTCCTGCAAGGTTGGCCTTCTGAGCCCTTAAATTATTCCCAAAATTAAGAAGAAAAATATTTTTTTTCTCATTGTTGTTTTCCTACCTTGATCATTTGAAGGTCAGCACATAGGAAAGGAAAATACCTTCCCTAGAAAATAGATCCCAACCCAGACACTTAAAGCTAATCTAGATGTATGAAAAATAAAATATCGGTTAACACTTGACTTGCAACAGACAAATGAGGCATGATTCCCCGTCTGCTTCTTGAACACACTGTTCCTTTTCTACTCCTCCCACCCTCCTCCTTAGCTTGCTCCCCACTCGCTGTCCTTGGTTTGTCCTCCACTCCAGTTCCACACCTATTTTTTAGAAGTGCTTCCCAGAGAACAGAAACCCGGTGGTTCTCCAGTGTGGCATAGCACGGAGACCCAGTTTCCTGCCTTCTATACCATTACTCTCTTACAGAGTGTAACAGTCTTTTATCCCACATATATGGCCTCTCCTTAGAGCTTCCACTTCCCTGCTCTGACAATAGTCGCATTTAGTGAACTGCAGGTGGGGGTGGGGGCGGGGAGGCATAGTCTATGCTTGAAAATTACCAGGAATACACTTTCCCCCCACACTTTAGAGACCATTATATGTATTAAAACATTAAAAAAAAAAAAAAACACCCTGACCAATCAGAATCACTCTCCCCTTTTCATATAAAAGGAACATAATGGGGGCATTAGAAACTTGCTACTTGGCTTTTGAATGGTCCTCTGATGAGCTCTTAGCATTTTTATTTTGTGACAAGCCCACAAACCATTCTTGGTTCTCCAGCATTGAAGGTTTTGGTGTTTTGGTAATCTATGCCTATTTACCTGCTGCTGTTCCCTCAGAATGGCAGTGATAATTCAATATGAAATACAGCATGTATTACTCCTGAAAAGAGGAATTTTCTATCCTTTCCTCCGTAATTGAGGTCATTCAACCACCAGGGTTCACCTGGAGTCCACACCGTGATGCACGCATCACTCCAAGCCATTTTATCTTTTGTGCTGATAGTTGAGATCGCAGCTCTAACATTGACATCAAACTCTGTCTGGGCAGATGACTAAGAGTGCTGCACAATGTAAACTTTTGACCCTCACTTTTTGACCTGCAGTTGTAACGCTAACCACAAAGATACACAGCACTGAGCCTCTTCTTTAGGGGGAAGGGGCGCTCTAGATCCCAGGCAGCCCTGCTCTTACCACTGCCTCTTGGAATTAGAGGATGGAGTGCATATTTTTGTGTATTTGTGACCACGTTTCCTGTCAAACCAGCCTCCTGTTTCTTCATCATCATCATCTTCTTCTTCTTTTTTTTTAAGTCAGGATTTAAGAGCTGGGCTAATTTGAAATCAGTCATGATTCCACTAGCAAGGGCAATTTAGGGGAGGAACTGAAAAATCTTTTGAAAGCAAAAGTGCAAGGGGGAAAAAAAGAGGGGAGAGGGAAATGTGAGCAAAGGAGTGGGGGTGAGTTTTGGTTTATTTAGAAATAAAGCCAGAGCCTTAATTGTTGGGAGAGTTGTCCCGGGCAGGCCGGCTGACTGTGAACTTGTACTAAAGCGTGCTCTGCTGGCGATTCCTAGGGTGTGCAGATTTATCTTCCTTGCATTTACTTAACCCGGCAGTGAACTGCATGAGTGCCATTTGTTAAGCGATGACAGCCTTCACCTCCAGCAAGGGCTGCTTCACAAAATCGCAATAATTACCCAATAACCCTCATAACAAATATTATTACTGAAAAGGCCAGTTTGTAGGGAAGGGACTTGATACGGGGAAGACAAAGTTCTTTTCAGAAAACATCAAGCAAAACAAATCTGAGCTTCTCTTCCAGTTCCGGAGTTTAGGACTGTGGAGCCCCTCCCCTATTTGGGTGGGAGCCTAGGCTGAGCCTCTCACTCTTTCCTTGGCATCCTGTTTATACTTTTGTCGTTTGACTAGAAGTACATCCCCCCCCCCCAGAAGCCAAAGGGCTGCATCCCAAGATACTCTGCCTTCTTTATGGTGAGCAAGCCATGAGAAGACCCCAGCCAGAGAGGGTGTAAGGGGTGTGGCGGGGGGGGGGGCGGGGAAGAGATGCTAAGGGCATCTTGCAAGCTGAAAGAGTTATCTTCATTTCTAGCAGCCAGTCTTCTGCACTGTCCTTGTTTGGATGTAACAGTCTCCAAATCTCAACAAATGAGCACAACTGTTTCTGGTAGAAAACTCAGTCTCACTCTCTCTGTCTCTGTCTCTGTCTGTCTCTGTGTCTTTGTGTCTGTGTGTGTCTGTCTGTCTGTCTGTCTGTCTGTCTCTCTCTCTCTCTCTCTCTCTCTCTCTCTCTCTCTTGCTCTCCCTCTCTCTCTTCTCCTCTCTTTTCCTCTCCTCTCCCCCAAAGCCAAACTGAGTAGGGCAGGGCAAAGTGGGAAACCACAGGAGAAAAGGAATCTTGGCATAATGTTGTGAAATTAGACCAGGGAAACCCTAACAAACCCCTAAGTAAGTGTGACCAGAAGCTCTCTGTGGTACTCATAGTTGAGGGAATATATTCTTTTTGGCTTGTAGAAACAAACACAACCCTGCACATTTCCGCCACCTCCTCCTTTTACAAAAGAAGACACAGATTTTCTGCTACCAGCGGGAAGGTGGATATCTTCATAAAGCCCTCAGTGGGAGAGGGTTTTTTTCTCCTCTCTCTCTTTCTCTCTCTCTCTCTCTCTCTCTTTCTCTCTCTCTCTCTCTCTCTCTCTCTCTCTCTCTCTCTCAGTTTCTCTTTTTAAAAAAAGACTCAAAAAATCCACAAGAAGAAGATACAATTCATCTACAAAATGAGTAGAAACCCAACCACCTTCTTAAGTATGCTTTCCATGAAAACTGTAAGAAAGAAAAAAAATGTCCTCAAATAACAGTTCACACAGATCAGACTGGATGTTGTATTTCTTAAAAGTCACTTAACTCCACGTGGGTTGACCTGCCCTCTTAAATTCTACTTAAGCCTTGTGAAGATTAAAACAGACAGATGTAAGCAAGCTGACAACACTCATAGCCTGTTTTTTTTTTTTAATTTGTGGGAAAGATCCTTAGGAATGTATCTTGTTGGATATTATTCCGTCAGCTTTTTTCTGCATCCTCACATCTCAGGGTGTGGCCAACTGATGTTGCTGGTGCTTTCTTTCTCCTAGGTATACCCATGAACCTATCAGCATGACTCTTGGGTATTTATTTTTAATTTTTTGCTCTTTATTTTGACAACCAAGAAATTATGCAAGTAAAATCACCAGACATATAACCAAAACAGAACCACAACCCAACATTATCTAATAACCCAAACTCAGAGCAGCAAAACAAAGACTCTAGCATTCACAGGCACATCAGATAATAAGAACCCATTTCCATGTAATTTTTTTATTCTAGTTCCTTCTAAGAGGTGGACACATCTTCCTGAGTGCTGAAGCACCAATATTCACTTCACAAAAAATAACTTTATGGAGTCTTCAGCTTGCCACTATACAGGAAAAGTGGAATTTCTGAGAGGTTTTTTGGTGGGAGGGTTGTTTTGTCTTGCTTTTTATTATTCTGATTTTGTTGCCTTTGAATCTCTGAATTTGGGGCTTCTGTAGATTTATATTGAATGAAGGAGATTTGTGTATAATAATGCTTGTTAAGATTTCAAATCAATACTTCAAAACATCTCTCTTTAAGCACTTGGTGAATACCTTTACCAGCTTGTAAAGCTCCAGAGAAAAAGAAGAGCCCTTTTTAAAGTTTTGTTTGTTTGCTTGCTTGCTTGCTTGCTTCATTTTGAAATATAGTTGGAAATTTTGGCTTAGCTACTCAGACAAGATGGGAGGGATTTATTAGGTCTCTGGTGGGTACCTACCCTAAGAAGACCCCAGGACAGGCCAAAGAGTTCCCAGTTAGGCTTGGCTTGCCATTAAAAGACAAGGGAGGCTGGGGTCCGGATGGCATTGTACCCAGGAAATTTATATTTTACCTAACTTTACTCATTGGTGCAATTTTGGAGACTGTTTTGGAAAACATAGATTATGTAAATTTCCTGAGATCAAACAGAAAGCACAAATAACAAAAGAGAAGAGGAAATCTCCTACTGACAAACGAGCAGTTTCTTCCTAAACTACCCTTTATGATGTGTCAAGAAAAACAACCTGGGGACTTTCAAGTTGGGCATTGAAGACACCTCAATTTCCCTTAAAACTTTAGGCACAGTTTTAGAAGAGAGAATTTGTCTGCAAGTTGAAGAGGGGTACATTTCTCTGTCTTTAAGTGTTATCTAGGGAACCGCTTAAGTTGCCTTGCTCCTGTGCATAGCCGTCTTATTCCTACAAAGAAGTGAAGGAAAAGGAAAGAAGGGAATGAGAAGAAAGGCAAGGCGGAAGAAAAAAAAGCGCTTTAACCCCTTTCAATTAGCCTGGGGATTCAAAGACTAAAGTTAAATCCGGCCATAAAGTTTATTGCTTCAGAATCACAGGCGGTTGAGAATGCTGCCAGCGAAATGAAAAGAGCTATCAGGAGAACAGGGTTCAGGGAAGCTCAGTACCTCCTACAGCCTAGGTGGGGACCCGCTGTTCCCAGCATCCTGTGGGTGCTAGCAGCTTGGTCCCCCGCCATGTAGCCAAGGCCCCAGCCAGCTTCCACTCTCCCCAGCTAGTCTGAAACCCAGCCCCGAAGGCCGCCTCAATTCAGTCCTGCCAAATGACCCTGGCCCGCGAAGACATATTGCACAGCCCCATAAGGAATCCCGCCAGCGTCGGCCTCAGCCCTGCTCTGGCCTTTCTTTCAAACTCTCCAGTTCAGTTCAGCCCTCTGCTCTAGTGGCGTCCCTTCAACTCCCAGAGCTCCGCGACCCCCGAAGAGCCTGGGCCTGACCAAGCTTAGAAAGAAAGGTGGGAGCTGCCACGTTTTCACACACAGACCCATACACACACACACACACACACACACACACACACACACACACACACCATCATCTTTTTGCACGCCGGCAGGAGCGGAAGTCATTAACATCCACGATTGTGCAGCAATTAAAGTTAGGCCTGGGGATGCAGCTCCCTCGGCCACAGGCGTAGTTCACTGTGCTGCCCCCACAAAGCTGGCTCTGCTTTGCACATGTGGCCAAAGGGAAAAGTTTGTTCTCCCATTTTGAATACAAAGTCAGCTTCAGTTTTACTGAACCAGAGAGAAAGACAGAGCAAGAAACTTTTTTTAGAGCGCAAATTCAAGAGGCGAGCTTACCTTAACTTGGAGGGAGCCATTTTTTTCAGAGAGTTTTGAGAAGTTGTGGTTTGGACACTTCTGGGCCTAAAATTGACAGTTTGAATGACCAGGCAGCACACGTAGCCTGCAAAAGAGTCAAATGGAGTCCAGCGTTAGTGAGATTGTATGTTATGTGGTATAATGTTGGATGTCAACTCCCCAAAACCATAAAACTTACTTTAATGGCCCCACGTGACGTTTTATAGCCAGTGAGCCGATCTGTCTGTGCTATGGATGATTTTACGATCTAATTCATAGACAAAACCCTATTCATTTGGCACCCAAATGTCATATAGCCGGAACTGGGGCTTATAAAGTTTACTGTTTTATAACTTTTAAAAGGAAAGACGGCATCCGTGCAAGCAGTCGGTAAATGTGCAAATCTCTAGTTGGCTTTAGCTGCTCTGAGGAGTTTCCCCAATGGAGCTAGGATGGGGTAAGTACTTTCCATTTGTAGCAAATTAATTGTGGCAAAAGAAGCCAACTGGTTCAGTGAGAGGAGTGGGGAAAGGGTGCTGGTGTGGATTAGTGGACTGAGGGGTTGGGGTCTGCAGCCTGGCAGAAAAGCCTCTTCAGCAAGGCCTAGAAGAGCCTTAGGAATGAAGGTTCTGTGTGGGCCGGAGTGTGGCTAACAAAGCTCTGGCCTTTCTCTCTTTTCTATTCCTCTCCATTTGGGTACCCACTAAGTCAACTTGGTTTCCTCAAAGATGACCCGAGTGGGCCCAGGTTTTGGAACCTCCTACAGCTTTCCCCTTCTTTTGACCTGACTTTTCTGATGGTTCAGAGTAAGGAAGGCTGTGAGTCGAAGTGTTGGTGAGAACTCCACCATGAAGAGGCAGGCTAGTCCAGGTAACCCCAGACTCAGCAGCTTCCAGCACTACTGGACAGACAGAAAAACAGAAAGAGCCGCGGACAGACAGAAAAACAGAAAGAGCCGCTTGCTATTTGGCACAAATCAGACCAACAGCACTTACAATAGAAAGTTTATTTTTTTGTTTGTTTCCAGTCAGTATGTTTTCCTTAAAAACAAATACAAAAGAAAAAAAAAAAAAGCTGATCACAGTTTGCTTAAACAGCCAGACTTGGACAATATTTGTAACTTTGTTCACAAAAACATACATCACTGAAGCTGAGCTTATAAGAGCCACTTCCAGAGTTCGTGCAAAGGGTCCTACAAAGGCACGCAGGGACACACCGCTTGGAGTCACAGTTTTTGTCACAGAGTCACTAGCCACTACACGTTGAACAAGTTAAGTTGTGTCTCATCAAGTCACTTCTACAACAGCATTAATTACACAAGGAATATAGGTAGTTTGAATAAAAATATCTTTAACAGCTTGGAGCTATTGAGACAGGAACACTTCCACGCACATGCACATTAAACAACTCAAGTGCAACACACAACATTGGCACTAACCGAGGTCGAGGGGGGGGCATTTTGTGTGTGTGGATTTTTTCTCTCTCTCTCTCTCTCTCTTTTTTTTTTTTTTTTTTTTTTTTTGGTTTTTTGTTTTTTTTTTTTTGTTTTGTTTTAGTTACTTCAAGTAACACAGCTTGCTTCATATAAATAAGTTAAAACATCTATTTTTTTTTTCAAGACAAAGCCATTCAGGACAAAGAGATGAACAGGAGCAGATCTACTTTATACAGGCGCTATAATGGCAATAAACAGGCTCATGATTAAAAGATGAATTGGGGCAACGAGAACAGGGCTTCTTCACAGAAGGAACACAAGGGGGGTTTCAGAAAGTCACCTTAGTACAGACACTACGGAGAGCTCCGCTAATACTGCTCAGTACTTTAACCGCTCACAGACTCAAGGGCGGAAGGCCCCGCCCGCCGCTGCCATGCTCATGCTTTTCAACTTATTATCTTTTTTCCACTTCATTCTCCGGTTTTGGAACCAGATTTTAATTTGTCTCTCGGAGAGGCAAAGAGCATGTGCTATTTCAATCCTTCTTCGGCGGGTCAGGTAGCGGTTGAAGTGGAATTCTTTCTCCAGCTCCAGGGTCTGGTAGCGCGTGTAGGCCGTCCGGGCCCTTTTGCCTTCTGGGCCACCTATGTTGTCTGCAACAGAAAAGTCAGCGGTTTAGCCACCAACTCCTCAGCACCTGGTTCCAAAAGTCAGCCAGGGTCCTGAGCTGAGCGGGGAAAGGCTCAACAAGTCCTCCCTCCCCAACCATCCTTCCCGAGTTTCTTTTCCTCTTTCTGAAGAGAAAAAACAAGATGGTTTGGACTCTCAGAACAAGCGGCCCACCTGAGACTGGAACTCTGTCTTGAAGGACAGCTTGGCTTTCCCTAACCCCCTACTCTGCTCTTTGGCTCTGCACGAATTGTCCTAAGCAGGGGCACTGCCCTCCCAGGCTGCCCACCGCTCAGAAACGCACTGGAGCACTGCCTTTTTCTGAGTTCCCAAGTGGCCTCCAGGTCACCCTCCGTTAAAGTTACAGCCGCTCTAACCGTCTCCTATTCCAGCCCATACGCTTGGGGCGCCCGCTTTCTTTTTCTTCCCTTTCCTTCCCTCTCCCTCTTGCCCCCAAACTTCAGAATCCTGCCTGCCTTCGCCGGGATTATCACCCCCCAACCCCCTTTTAGGGGGCTCTAATTAGTAACGCTGTTTCCCCAGCGTAGCCCTTCTCATAAATTATCCACCCCTGACAAGCCCGATTCACGGCCCCTACTGCCATCCCTACCTCTCCATGCCCTCCCTGCTCGGCTGGCTTGCCTGACCCTGAAGCGAGTTGCGAGGCGCTGGGGTTCCAAATGGAATTTCTTCCTCTTTTAGCATCTAAACTTGCTTGGCCACCCCATTCTTCTCCCCCTTCACCACCCCCTCCCCCAGTATCTGTGAATGCTGGACTCTGCTGCAGTCAAGGGGAGGAAGTAAAGAGGAAGGCAGGGAAAGGAAAACCGCAGGGAGAGACTCTGCGGGCTGGAGAGAGGCGAGACTAAGAGAGAGACCCGGAAGGAGGCTGCAAAGAACAGAGGGTGATCAAGACCCGCGCCCCCCACGGACGCGTGGATCAGAAAACGGCTGGTTTTTACCGTGACTAATGTGCAGCTTGCGCATCCAGGGGTAGATCTGGGGCTGAGCGGGCGGCGCCGGGCTCGGCTCGCTCTGGGCGCTCGCCTGCTCGCTGCTGGCAGGGGCGTCCTCCTCGGCTGCGGACGCCGTGCCAACCCCTTCTCTGCTGCTGATGTGGGTGCTGCCGGCGTTGGCCGAGGCGCCGCTGGAGTTGCCCAGGGAGTTTTTCCCGCTGTGATGGCTGTCGCTGCCCGGCGAGGGGGCCACCGCCGAGCAGGGCAGAGGGTCGGGCGGTGGCGAGTGCGTGGACGTGGCCGTCTGGCTGTACCTGGGCTCGGCGGGCGCCGCACTCGCCCCTGCCGCGTAGCTGCGGGCGCGCTCGCCGGAGCCAAAGTGGCCGGAGCCCGAACGGCCGACGCTGAGATCCATGCCATTGTAGCCGTAGCCGTACCTGCCGGAGTGCATGCTCGCCGAGTCCCTGAATTGTTCGCTCACGGAACTATGATCTCCATAATTATGCAACTGGTAGTCCGGGCCATTTGGATAGCGACCGCAAAATGAGTTTACAAAATAAGAGCTCATTTGTTTTTTGATATGTGTGCTTGATTTGTGGCTCGCGGTCGTTTGTGCGTCTATAGCACCCTTGCACAATTTATGATGAATTATGGAAATGACTGAGGCATGTACTCGGTTCCCTCCTACGTAGGCACCCAAATATGGGGTACGACTTCGAATCACGTGCTTTTGTTGTCCAGTCGTAAATCCTGCCTGATGACCTCTAGAGGTAAACTCGTGCACTAATGGGGAAGTTGGGTGGAGGCGAGAGGGGTGGCGCGCGCGCCCTGGGCGCGTGCCCGCCACCCTTCGCCGCCGTTCAGTCGGACTCGAGCGCCACCCGCTGGAGACAGGGCGCATCGCTTCGCTTCCGACCTCGGGCTACAAGGGCCGGGGTCGAATTGAGGTTACAGCCCATTATGGCAAAATTATTGCATTTCCCTCGCAGTTCCATTAGGATGTACCAATTGTGAGGCCGTCAGCTGCCGATCGCACGCCCGGCGAGGATACAGAGGATTAGGGGGAGGTGGTGACTTAGAATTATTTACAACAACTTTACTTCCCCGGCTTTGTAGCCCCTCTTATTTTTGTATAGAGGTTGGGGTTGGTTTGCCCGGCCGGCCAGCAGCTGTGAATTTTGAAAACACAGATATCACCTTCGGGGAAGGGAAGACGATTTACCCAATTGAAGAAATAAATCCTGCCCACAGCAGCAGCCACAATTACGGCTCTGTTTTTGTGAGCGCATGAAAAACAATGTCCCTGCCGCTTTTAAACGACAGGCATCTATTAAAGACAGCTTTTTGTGTGTGTAGTGTTTCTCCGAGGCGAGGTCAAATTCCATACACTCATATAACCAGAGTCGATTTTTCTTTCGTATAAATACGTTTTTCCTGTCGTTCGTTTGCTATCTGATTTGATTATTTTATCCAGCCTGGAATATCTTCACCCCTGGTCCGGCTCCTCCGGCCAGCCGGGCTCCAGGTAGCAGGGTTCTTGGTGAACCCAGAGAGTGGGCCCTGATACCCTACAGCTTCCGAGGCTTCTTGGAAGCTGGGATCCGTGGACAGAGCTATTAGGGTCTCACTTAGACATCCGGGAGAGTAAATTGCGGGAACAAATAGAATCATTTCGTGGTAGTACCTAGTATCTCCGTGGTTATTTTCCTGGGCTAAGAAAGACGAAAGTAAATCAGAAATGTAGCTAAGAGGCGAGCAGACTCTCCCCACTAGAGGCCTGGCATCTCAGGCGTCCTTGGCACATTTGGAAGCCAGGACTCTTGCGGCTTCCATGGTCCTGGGCCCCCTCTTTCAGTCCTGAAAACTGATAGGTGGTGGCGCTCGCGCTGTACGAGGCAGGGAGTGGGAATTGGGAGCTGGGAGCCTGCGGGAGCCTAGTTGCTCCCGCTCCCGAGGCTGTAATGTTCCACTCGAACTCAGGTTGGCTTGCCTTGGCTGAGGCTGCTACATACCGGCAGAGAGACTTGGTTTTGCCGAGAAAGTGGGGAGTCCCCCTTTGTTCCTTCGGCTTCTTGTTTAGGGGCATCCTGAGAGGCCGGGACGAGGCTGGGGCCCAGCTCTTAGTCCCTTTCTTTCCAGTAGCCAGAGCCGATTTGGCGATGCCCTTCAGGATTTGTTGGCGAGAGACCAAGGCGGAAAAGCAAAGACACCAAAAGGGGCACTGCTTGGGGCTCCTTCTTCCCCCAACAACCCCGCGTTTGTAGCTCAGGGGGCGCCAAGGCGCTAACACAGCTTCAGGGTCAATTCTAGGTGCACCCCGGGACTCCCAAGCTGGCTCCGGCAGCCTTGGGGAAAGAACCTGTGTGTATGTACAGTGCGTCTGTCCCACGGCTGACATTGGATGTGCGGGGGGGTTCTGTTTGTTTGTTTTCTGTAATAAATAAATGCGCAGACGCTTGCAAAGCTTTGGATTTCCCTAGGCTGCAGAAGAAGCAGGCTGGAAGAAAACTTGGGGAGCAGGCAAGGACACCAGGGGGCAAAGCCGATAGAGGCTACAAGGCTGGCCTGGTTCCTGCCCTGGAGTCTACTCGCCCGCCTTGGCCTCAGAGTCTTCCCCGCTGGGCTGCGTGGAATTGATGAGTTTATTTTCCTTTTTCCACTTCATGCGCCGATTCTGGAACCAGATCTTGATCTGGCGCTCGGTGAGGCAGAGCGCGTTGGCGATCTCGATGCGGCGCCTCCGAGTCAGGTAGCGGTTGAAGTGGAATTCTTTCTCCAGCTCCAGCGTCTGGTAGCGTGTGTAGGTCTGGCGGCCTCTGCGCCCGTGACTTCCATACACGGCACCTGCAGGCAGAAATGCGGTGCGGGTAAGCGAGGCCAAATCAATTCAGCCTGTGTGCCTCCCAGCCAGCAGTCTCTAAACCTAGAAACTACCTTACTCCTACCCCAGCTTTTCTCGCACCACAAGCGAGGGCAAAAAGTCGGCTAGATGGCAAAGATTATTTCATACCAAGCGAGATGTTTTTCACCTAAAAACGACTTGGGTAGGAAGTTACCGCTTTTTGACAAATGTAGTTTGTAAGAAAACCATTAGAAGTGAAGAAATAGCATGGGCATTCTTAATTTGAGGGACCAAAGTCACTGTTTCAAGGGAGTGTGGCGTTTATTTGTCTGTGAGTGGAGTGGGGATCCTGGGAGCACTATGGAGACTGAATTCTCACATTGGTGTCAGTGAAAAATGCTATAGAGGCTCCTAGTGTCAGATCTTGACATATTTTTGGAAAGACAAATGTGGCCAGCCTTCTTTCAAATCTTTGCATATTATTATCAGTTATGTGATCCATCTGAGTAAAAAAAAAAAAAAAAACACTCCACTGGGCAGAGTGAGTTTTCAAGCGATGACACTGTGCAGTTTTAATGTCCCCATTAGGCTCTGTCCTGCTCCAAGAGGGAAAGGGGACTCCCAATAGACCTTGCTGTAGGTTGGGTGGTGTGGTCCTGGCAATGCAGGACTGTGCTAGGCTGTCTGGAGGCCAGAGGTGCCCAAGGGTGAGAGAACTCCCTCCCAGGCTCTCAGGCAGTGTCTCAGGAGGAGGCAGAAGTTGGCTAAGAGTGTGAAGTTGAGTGGAAGTTAAAAAAGGGAGGGGGAGAAAGAGGGAGGGGGGAGAGAGAGAGAGAGAGAGAGAGAGAGAGAGAGAGAGAGAGAGAGAGAGAGGAGAGAATATGACTATTCTGAGAAGGTGGCCCTTCAGAGCTTTGGTGGAGACACTGGAAGAGGTCAAATGAGGAGGGGATGAGGGCCTTTGCCTGACTGGGCTTCTGGGGTTCGGAAGGGCAGCAGAAAGAAGACTAGAAAAGTGAAGGGGTTGGTCTCTGATGCCTGCTGGAGGCCCTCTCTGCTGGGAGACCTGAGGGGGTGTTACAAGGGTGCAGCTGAGCACGATTTTTCATCTGAACCAGTTTTCTCCTCTCTCGTCTGTTACCCCTGTTACAGGTCTCATATAGCTTGTCAGTGAGTCCTTCACTCTTCCCTAAAGTGTCACCTTACATGGATCTCATGGCTCTGCCTTTCTTCTGGCTGGGCCTAATTGTCCCACTGGGAATGTTTGGGTTTTTTCTTCTCTCTTTTTAAAATTTTCTTTTAAGAAAACACGGTGAGAAGAAAACTTTGTTCACCCTTTTCTTCTTTCTCCCTACTCTCTCCTTCCTTCCTTCCTTCCTTCCTTCCTTCCTTCCTTCCTTCCTTCCACCTTTCCTTCCTTCTTATCTCCTTGCCAGCTTTTCCTTCTCCCTACACTCTCTAGGGTGGGGAAGGAGGGAAATGCCTTACCCGCACAGGAATTCATCCGCTGCATCCAGGGATAAACAGGGCTCGTGTACTTCCGGTCGGTGCCTTCCTCGTGGAGGGCTTTGCCCTGCACGCTGCTGCTGTCAGGTTTGTACTGCTGCTCGGGAGAAAAGTGCAGGTAATCCCCGGGGCCCCTCTGCTTGTTATTGCCCGAGGGTGAGGCGCCACTGAGGTCCTTATCAGAATAGAAACATGAGGCCCCGTACTCGTAGGATGCCCGGTTGCAGGCCAGGACAGAGTTGGACTGTTGATAGAAACAAGGTGAGGTGTACGTCTTGTCCGGAAGACTCGACGCCCCGTAAGAGGTCGGGAAGGGCCTCAGCGCGTCATAGCCGGCCGGGTAGAGGGGCAGCTGGCCCAAGAAGGAGTCCTGGCCGCTGGGCAGGCTCCCAGGGAAAGTGGGATTCACAAAATAGGAACTCATTTGCGCGCCCCTCTGCTGGACTGTGATTTGTTGTGTATTAGTACATCTGGCTATAACTATTAGTAGTCATCGAACTGGTTTGTTTCTGGATGGCCGAACGCCAAAAGCGACAGCAGCAAATCGCACCAGCTGACGCAGCGGCGACCAATGGGAGCGAGCGCCGGAGCCCGCTCCCCGGGGACCGCGGCGACCGAGGCAGCAAAGTTACAAACAGCCCCCAGCCCGCCTGCCCGCCGCCCGCCCGGCAGATTAATGGGCGCACACAGCCAGCCAGCCCCGCTCTCCCCCACACACCCGAACGCCAGCGGCGGGCACGGGCCCGAACGAGGATGTGCAGATCAGAGGCGAAAAGAGGCACTAGTGCCCAGGTCAATAAGAAGGCCCCATTAGGCCTGCTCTTTCCTCTTTCCTTTCTTTTGCCTTCTTAGGTTTTGCTGGGTTTTTCCCCTCAAAACAGGAAACCTGACAAGCCTGAGCCAGGAGGGGCGGTGACAAGGAAGGCTTTGCTCTAGAGAGCCTCCTGTCCTAGTCAGGTCCTGGGTTGCCCCTCCCCTGTGCTCCCTTAACAGTGGGTGTGGGATTTTTGAGATGGAAAAGGAACTCTGAGAAGCTGGGCCTTCCCTCTCTGCTTTTCAGCCCTGCGCTTTAAGGATAGGGAAAAATTCTCTCCCATTCTTACTACAGGTTGGACCTTACAGCCCAAAGCTGAAAGATAACCCCTGCTGACCAGGCCCAAGCCAAAGGCAGGGCTTTCCGCAGGCCCCTTCTTCCTAAGCGTCGCACTCCAGGTTTGACTTCCCTGCAATGGCCCCGTGCCTGCGTGGCCTTAAAGCAAACACTTACACCCTTACTTGCTAGGCATCGCATCCTGTCTTTGAACCCAGAGAAAGGAAAAACTTAAAGCCACGGTTTCCACAAGAAACCAGCTACAGCTCTACAGCCGAGGGGGAGGTGTTTATGAAACTGGAGTAGGAAGCCATCCATGGGACTTAACTCCCTTCACACTGCGTCCCAGGACTTCCCTAGGCTACTGGAACTGCTTAGAGCAGCTCCCGGTAAAAATCCAGATGCAGTCGTCTGCCCCCTGTCTCACTGCAGAAGCAGGGGAGATGCAGGGCCCTTGGTGGAGAAGGGCACGGAGTGCTGCTCCTGGGGCCCAATGCTTCGCACAGGATAATTAATAGGCACTGTCGTAGGTCCTCTACCTTCCCAGCCCCTAACAACTCCTGATGCTGCAGGAACTTGAAAACCAGAATAGTCCTGTCTCCCTGTCATTAGCTCCAGGGTCCTGAATTGCCCTGACCATCGGCCCAAGCCTGGCAAACCCCAGATAGGACATGGAAAATATGTCTTGGTCTTGCCTGCACTAAGATCAGTCTCATTTTGTTTAAAAAAAAAAAAAAGTGATATCGGTTCAATGGCATTTTCACGACTGTGTTTATAGGGCTTGTAAAAAAAAAAGCCCTTGAATTAGCTTTAAAACTCCCAATTGTGTGCACGTTGAAGAGATATTTATAAGACTTGGTTGGGGTTCAGGAGGCTTTTTGTAAGATCTGTAAAACCCTGACCCATGCCGGACTGATGGTTTGGGGGAGGTGACAATTGGCAATGGTCCTATAGGAATCTGATACCGACTTCCTTCATCTCTCTTTCCCCCTGACCTTCCTCCCACTCCACCCACCCCCACTCCCCCAAAAAGAGAAAAACTGGAAAAGGATTTGTCAAAGGTGGGCCTCCAGAGAGCCTGTGAAGGCACAGCGAAGGGAGGGTGCCCCCACAGGCCTTGTGCCTAAAGTCTTTATCTCTCCAACCCAAGAAAGTTTTTCCTTTGCTTATAAGCAAGACTTAGCCAGGAAAGGATACAATTTAGTGTTTCTCAAGGAGAAGATGCAATGAGTGAGAAATGAAAACTCAGGAGGAAAAAGGTGGATTTTTTTCTTTAAAAAGATGTTTGAAGAAAATAAGCTAGAGTTATTGGTTCATAAACAAAAATATTCATATTACAATTATTTCAACCAATATTATTTGAAGTAAAAATAGCCATTTTGCAGGTATTGCTTGTTTACATTTGTCATTCTCTTTCATGATTCCAGGCGCCCTGCACAGGGTTGGAGCTGGTGACAGTTTATCACCATTATTGCTATTTTTTATCTGAATTTTAGATTTAAGTGTCTCAGCCAATAAGAAAATTTGTTTTCTCAGCTAGGAGGCAGGAAATGTATTTCTAGCTTCTGTAAACAATAAGAAGGAAAAATAATAAATTGAAATCTTTATGTGTAAGCCAAAGCTGGTGCATATTTAAACTGGCTGCCAGCCGATCTACTTACACACACACACACACACACACACACACACACACACACACACACACACATATATATATATATATATATATATATAGAGAGAGAGAGAGAGAGAGAGAGAGAGAGAGAGAGAGAGAGAGAACAGGAACTCCACACCCTCAATAGAACCTCTCCTGAGGTGATGAGAATGACCACCTCAGGACTCTCTGCTAGGTCAAAGCCACACAGAAAACATACCTTTTATCTTCTCTTCGAAGGAGGTAGGATGGCAGGAGGGTCACTCAGGTTACCCTTGCCCTGGGCTGCCCTTTGAGCCCCTCCACTTCTGCCAGCCTGGAGCCTGGCCTGCAGGTGTGTGGGCGACCCCGAAGGCTCACCTCCATCCAACCAAATCTCTAGCCCTTAACCCAAAGCACACAGGTGTGGCCTCTGCCAGTTATAGGCCCTCTCCTGAAGCCGCCTTCCACGCCATAGCCAATCCTCAGGGCGAGCCAGGCCAGCAGGCCTCAGAGCTACAACTGGTCTTTCCGATGCCAGAATCCCCAAAGCCAGAGCGTTCCCCAACAGGCGTGAGTCCCCAGAACGCCTTTGGGACACGCAGTTTGGACAGAAACAGCCAAGACCGGCCAGGCGGCCTGTACAACCAGTCTCCATGGTGCTGGGTTGGGGGCGAGGAAAGGACCCGAGTCTATTCCGGCGTCTGAGGTTTCTGTCATGGGTAGCCGAAACAAGGAGATTTCACAGCCAAATAGACTCTAGAAGACTGCCCCTCAGGTCCCCTTTTGTCCCCCTTCCCCTGCTTCTGGGGAATCTGAGGGGCCCCGTACAGCAGTCACGCCAGGCTCAAAGAGGCGGGCCGCTGCTGGCGCCGGTCCCGGCGACGGCCACAGCGTGGCAGCAGCGAGCTCCAGCTAGGTCGCAATAAATAATCTGCCTGCGGCAGCCGCAGTCAGACAGTCAGCGGCCCTAGGAGGCAAATGCGGCGCTTTATCTACCCCTGCCCGGGGCACATCCACAGCGCTGTCCCTCGAACATCCCAAACATCTTTGTGTCCTTTTTTAATTGTCTGGCCTTTGTCGAGATACTATCTTGAGATAGGAAAACAACAACAACAACAACAACCCAAAACCAAAATAAACAAAAAGAACTATAGTCCAGAACCTCGCGACTGATTTTCGAGTGACTTTGTCTCCGGGGACAAATCTAACCTGGTCAGATGCGCTTTCAGGCTCCCCCACCATGGCTGGTGCCCCCTATGCAATGCAAAGCCACCGCCAGGCCAGCAGCAGCATTCAGTGCAGCCTCGTGGCTCGCTATATAACCCTCTCCCTGGTGGCTCAGGAGACAGGAGACCGTGAGCGCTAGCCTGCCACTGTACTTAGGTTGGTTAGGGCTGCGAGCCTGCTGCTATTGCCCAGACTCCGTTTTGCAACCTTTCTTCAGAAACCTGAGACGTGATCCTTGTACCTACACCAACACAACAGTCCCCAGCGCGAAACATCTCCCAGCAGCACCCAATTAACTCGATTCTGTCCTCCACCCAGAATTCTACAACGCGCTACTAACCCGTTTCCGGGGGCTCCGGACACCACTCTGGTCAGAAAAATCAGGCAAACGAAGCAAGCAATCACCGGAGAACTCTGTATTAGTAAGGTTTGTATTCGTGTTCGCTTGTTTCCCCCTTCTTCCTTTCTCTGAAATTAGCCCCATAGGCAAGAACAGTGTACTGAAGCTCACAAAAACGCCTGTGCGTTAACTCGCTTGGCTCTCCTCTCTGCCCACATTCCTAGCTCGGGAAGTCGGGGAAGTCAGTAGAATCAATTTAGGCATGAATGAAATAATCCAAAGCCCCAGAGGTGATAGGGAACAGCAGAATGCCAGATGATTTCCTTCTGGACTTCCCCGGGGTCACTAGGGAAGGGAGAATGAGGACCCAAGCGCGGGGCGCTGTGCCACAGGGGGAAGGCTGATCTGCCTTGAGGAAACTATGTAGGTGGTGGCCTTAGTGCGTGAGAATGAATGACGTGTTTGGGCTGCGGTGTGTATTGGGGCTGAGTGTGAAGGGACAGTACCGATGAGGAGGAGAAATGCCCCTTTTCAAAGTCGCTCTGGGTGCCCTCTCTCACCACTGTGGTACCTCACCCAACCTCTGCCCTGTCTCCTTCCCGCATGTCTCACCTTTAGACCACGGCTCCCAGAAGCTCCTGACTCTCTGACAGCTGTCGCTTCGGCAGCCCAAGAGACGAATTGTCCTCCTTTCTGATGCCAGAGGACGCAGGAAATTAGCCAGGTTGCGAGTTGCAAAGCGCCCGCTGCTGCTCCAGGAACTGGACGCGCCCCACCTCCAGCGACAGCGGCCGGCCTGGGCCTGGCAGCGGCTTCCCTTCTCTCGCCATCGCTGGACAAAGCGCAGCCCAGGCAGGCTGGGAAGGCAGAGCTCCGAAGCACGCAGGACGAAGCGGAGCAAAAGAATGCGGCTCTATTCTCGCAAGGGAAATTATAAAAAAGTTCATGTTCACGGTTCCTATCCACATGACCGACAGCGGCCAATGGAAGGGCCGAACAACTCATAAAGTTGTATTGCAAAGTTGTAAATTTTCATAAACAACAACGGATTTATGACCCTTTCCCCATCACTAAGAGGAGGCAGCTCTTACACCGGCGCCATCTTACCACTGAGGCTGTCCCGGTTTGGGGCTTCAGGTTTTACAGACACTTTTAGGTCCGATTTTATTAAAAGAGTCCTAAGAAGCTGGCCCAACCCAGCCAGGAGATAAAAATGGAGATCTTCTCGGGCTAAGCTCAGGATGCTCTTAACTACTTCCACCGCCCCTCGCCTTTAGTCCCTCGCCGCTCGCCCCTTCTCCAGCCAGAGTCCTTCCTCAGCAAAAGGACTTGACTAGGTTGTGTAGCCTTGTCTGAGGCCCATGGCGGGCCCCAGAACCGCTCCGCTGCAGTTTTGGACCCTGGGGCACCCTCGCCTCTACTGAGGGCGAAGTGGGGGTGGTGCAGCAGGGACCCCAATCCCATATCCTACCCTGGGGCTGGACGTAGGGCACATGTGGGATCTGGGATCAATTGGAGGGTAGGTGATATACCCTTTTAGAGCTCAGATTACACCTTTAGAGGAAAGTTGAATTTGGAGTTCGTTCATGGAATTTATGGAAGTTTTTGGGAGGCCGTAGATAGATAATACAGTGTATCAACAAATAGTCTTTTCAGTGGATCTATATACTGGCGCACATACAATAGACAGACAGAAACATCTACAAAGAAGAAGGCACATATACGATTATAGATGCATGAAAATGCACACATAGACACAGAAAAGCACACAACCACTGACACAGATACCCACACATCTAATTACAGACATGGAAAATGTTGGCACACAACAGATATACACACACTATGGATGTGGACATGCACACAATTATGAAAATTATAGACAACCACACACAGAAATAGAAACACGTGTTTATACAAACCTACACATAGAACATGTAAAAAAAGAAAAAGAAAAAGAAAACGACACATTTACACATGAATATCTAAAACTTAGATTCAAGGACAGTTCTCCGTGTGTGTGTGTGTGTGTGTGTGTGTGTGTGTGTGTGTGTGTGTGTTTCCCTTGTTCCTTTGGCCTACAACCGGGGCTTACCATTCTGCTATGGCCACCCTCCCCTTGCCCCAGAGCCTCTGGATAAAGCAGTCCGTGCTTCTTTGTCACCAAGCATCTTTATTGTTACATAAAACACAGGTAACTGGGCTAGGAAGCACACCTTCCCTGAGCCCAAGGCTGGGTCTAAGGGGGACACGAGACAACAAGTGAGATGATGGGTACTGGGGTGGGTGTAGGACATCCCCCACCCACTACAGAATTAGTTCAATACAATACACCATGCTACAAAGTCATCCCATTAAAACAAGTCTTCCCAAGTCAAGACATTCCTTTACAAATGAGCTCCAAGATTATAGAAATGACAAAAAAAAAAAAAAAAAAAAAAATCCGGTTCAAATATACAGTTTTTGTCCTTGTAGGAAAAATCAGGGTGTACATATTCAACACAGCTGAACAGTTGGACACAGAAGCAAAGGGGGAGGGGGCGACAGTGAGACTGAGTACAGCTCCTTAGTCTCACAAAACCGAAGTTATCTATTCCAGAGGTCTGCAGCCAGCTCAGGAATGCTCCCCTCCTGGAGTAGGGAGGGGTAATGGCCCTCAACTTGAGGTGCCAAAGCCAGAGAAAGAGGGATTCTAGGTTGCAGCACTTGGTATGCTTTGGAATAAATATATTATTTTTCAATTTAAATAGAAGCAAATGCCCTGGTCCCTGAACCTCATTGCTTTGTCAGTGAAGCCTCGGTGACCCCAAAGACTGCCAGCTAGAAGCATCAAGGCCTGACCTGGAAGGAGTGGGCATGGAGAAGCAGGCAGGCTAGCCAGCACAAAATAGGTAGTTTAGGGTTAGTAGGTAGTACTGATCATGTTTTTGCAGGTATTGGGGGCGGGCAGGTGCTGGGTGTCTGCCAGTGTTCGTACATGAAAGGGGCTACTTAAGAGTGGTGGCCCACTGGGGCTGGGCCCATAGGTAGTTTGGGGGTGCCTCTCAAAGAGGCCTGTGCTAGGTAGTATTTTGGTTGTGCCCGTGCACAACACTGGGACAGGGTTGAGGGTATCAACTGGGGTCTTCAGAGGCAGAGAGGGTCCCCAAGGTGAGCTTGAGTGGTCCCCTGGGAGCTAGAGTGGGTGATGAAGTGGGTGGGATGGGGTGGGGACTGATTTTTTCTTTTTTCTTTCTTTCTCTCTCTCTCTCTCTCTCTCTCTTTTTTTTTTTAACACTTTATTTCCCCCATTTTTTTGTAATCAAAAATCAATGAGTCTCTTAAAGACGCTTTTCCGACTGTCCTGTGCAGCCAGGGGCCCCCGTGCCTGGCCCTTTTTATTCCTCTTCCTCCTCTTCCTCCTCCTCCTCCTCCTCTTCCTCCTCCTCCTCAGCCTTGTCAGCAGCCCCGGAGACTGAGGGCGCCGCCGCCGAGTCTTCAGTGGCCGCAGTGGGAACCTGGCTGTCGTCTTTATGCTCTTTCTTCCACTTCATGCGCCGATTCTGGAACCAGATCTTGATCTGGCGCTCGGTGAGGCAGAGCGCGTGAGCGATCTCGATGCGGCGCCGCCGCGTCAGGTAGCGGTTGAAGTGGAATTCCTTCTCCAGCTCCAGCGTCTGGTAGCGTGTGTAGGTCTGACGTCCCCGCTTTCTATCGGGTCCTGAGGGCAGAAATTTGGACACATAGACAAACAGACAAGCAAACTGGGATGTGGACAGAAGAGTGCTTTAGTCAGGCCCGCTGCCCAAGAGCTTGTTACCTTCCAACCTGCCCAAGTCGAGGAGCAACCACCGCCCCCCCCCCCCGCCCCATCATCCCCAATAAAGCTGAGGGAGGAGAAGTGTGAGCACAAACCCCGGTGCCAGACAAGCAAGCACGTCTGTGAAAAGCCTTAGAACAGAATTCCAACTTTACAACCGGTCTTTCCAGCCGGCTACGTTTCCACAATGTCCTGCTTCCCCCTGACAAAGGGAAATTGTAAATATAAAGTGTGGCTAGTGGGAGACCCTGCACTTTCGCCATTCAAAGGCAAGCCTAGGCGCTCCCCAGCCTTGCTAGACAAGTGAGTGACCCTCCTCAGCAGCCCCATCCACAAGACCGTCCTATGCCATATTCCCTCCCTCTGTCCCATCCCCTCCAGCACGGGACTGCAAATGGCCTCTGGTACACGGGTGGGTGAGGGATCCCGGAGGTCCTGGCTCTCTTAGCCTTTAAGAAAGAAAGCCAGTCCCGAAAGAAAAGGAAGAAGGGGAGAGAGCTGGAGTCAAGAAAGGATAGAAAGAGAGAGGCCAGGGGAGAGAAAAGGAGAGGGAGAGGAAGAAGGGGGAGAGAATGTGAGAATGAGAATAGAGGAGAAACTTATTGTAAAAAAAAAAAAAAAAATTCCAAGGCAAATGGAGTTAAATAAATTTACGAGGATCGAACCCATTAATTGGGCCATAAAAAGTTTTATGAGCCTCATTTACATACAATGCTATGGGTCTCTCCACGCAATGGCGCCTCAGCTCTAATTAAAGCCAGAAAGGCAGCGCCAGCGGGACTTGCGGGGCCGCCGGCTGGAAGCCGCGGGGCTGGGCTCTGTCAGCCCCCGCACCCCGCACCCGCACCCCCTCTCTTCCCGCACGCCGACCCCGCGGGCCTCTACTACGCCTACCTGAACTGCGCATCCAGGGGTAGATGCGGAAACTGGCCTCGGCCGGGCCGTGCAGCACGCCCTCGTCAGCCTTGTCGCAGGCGCCTTTGGCGAGGTCATTGCAGAGCCCAGGGATGTTTTGGTCGTAGGAGGCGCAGGGCAGGTTGTAGGCGTCGGCGCCCAGGCCATAGCCAGACGCGAATGGGTTCTGATAGAGGGGGCTGTTGACATTGTATAACCCCGGCACGGTAGAGGCGAAGGCGCCGGCGCCCGGCCCGTAGCCGCTTCTCTGCGAGTTGGGTGCAAAGGAGCAAGAAGTCGGCTCGGCATTTTGGAAGAGAGAAGCCCCCGCCGTATATTTGCTAAAAAGCGCGTTCACATAATACGAAGAACTCATAATTTTGACCTGTGATTTGTTGTCCGGCAGCTTTCAGTGTCGGTTTTACGAGGTAGCGTGATATATGATAACATTACACCCCCAGATTTACACCAAACCCCATTTTCTTTTGGACGGAGCTCGCCGCGGCACGTGACCGCCCACATGACCGCCTCCGCCAATCTCAGCAGCCCTCACAGGTGGTCTCGCGCCACGGGCCGGCGGGCGCCAGGAATGGAAGGGGAAGAGGATCAAATACGCGGCCTGCGCCTGGCCCGGCCCGGGACGCCCGACGCAGTCAGACCTCTAAGGCTACACGAGAGCCCCACCCTAGTCGCCAAAACCTGACGGCAGGGTTCGCCTCCTACAACCTCATACCTATTCCAGAACCGCAGATCCAGTGTGTGGACTCCCCCTATCCTTGCCCTCCTTGCAGACCCAAGCCCCTGCAGGGTCTCTGAGACCTGACGGCCCAAAGACGGTCTAGGGAGAAAGATCCGACTCTTTGCCCACCTCTCTCTCCTCTCTCTAAGCAAGAGAGCATTTAAGGCCGGATTTGATGCTCCACTGCAAACTCCACAGGCGCGGGCGTCTTCTCTAGCTGAGCAGCGAAAACCCTGCCACAAACTGGAACCATGTGGTTCGAATAAATTCAATGTCTCACAGCTTCCTTTCTTTAATCGGCGGCGCACTGTTTATCTGTCCTAAAGGAAGCAGTGAAATATTTATCTATTAATGAGCCTCATTTGCCAACAGATTTATTAACATGGGATTCCCTTTCCTCTTGCCGGACACTGCCGCCCTTCAGTCTCTCCGCATTCGCTCCCGGGCACCTGGCTGGCCCGCAGCCCCCCAATAGATGGCTCAACACCCCTGTTGCCCTTCTCACAACCCCCGGTTTCCCCCTGGATCAAGGGAAACTGGGTCAATCCTCACGCAGCGTGGAAGAAGCTTGGGTCTATAATTTTCTAAACACATCCTTCCCATTGGGAGGTTCCTGGCAGCTCCTCGGCTAAGCTACCCCCTGGACTTCCACCTTGTTGGCCGGGGGAACCGTTTTAGAGGTGATTTAGAAAGAAGAGAGGGGATCTCAGGGCCTGGGTTCTGAAGCCCACTGTGGAACGCCCGTTCTTTAGGAGACAATAAAAGCAAATAAGGGAGCCCTTTCACGGATCCCGCGGCTTCGTCTTTCTAAGCACTGGTTCCCAGACACAGTCTCGTCCTCTCCCAAATAAGTCGCTCTCCCTGGGGACTTACTTACCTTGCTGGCCTTCAGGCCCCTGTGGCAGTGATAGGCCAGATGGAAGGCCACCCCCACCCCTATGGCCCAACGCTCTCTGGAGGATATTTTGGTGACTTCTTTCCCTAAATGCCTCATAAACTGCCCAGGCCATGCTGGAAGACTGGCCACCTTTTACTGCTTAGCTCGATTGCACATCATAAACCCGACCTCACAATGGAATTGCCCCGGAAATTCTCTAAATTATAGAGTTTGGTTCCTGGTGTAGAAAGTGCTTTCTTATCACTTTCCGTGGGTTCAGGCTATGTCCACACACCCCACCCCACCCACCCCACCCCCGTTCACCATATCCTCTCAGGGAGTCTTGGGAGGACAAAAGACAGAAAGATAGTTCAAATCCCGCTGGTAGAAAGCCCCGGGGGCGCCCACCTAGTAAAGGGCTCTCAGGCTTTGGTGGAAAGAAGGGCAGGTGGGAATCACGCTATCTCCCCTGGAGCAAAGGGACCCCGAGGAGGCAATATCCGGGACCCTTTTTATGATGGATCAGGATGGGAAACAGAGAGGATAAAACAGGAAGAAAAAAATCAAAGTAACATTGTCTTCTAACAGAGAAATAAAAAGAAAAAAAATTTTTTTAAGCCAAAGGAAGATGAAGCAAAGAAGAAGAAGACTAGGAGATCAAAGAGGTGAAATTAGCCGGCTTTAGACCAATAAATTGTTCCTGGGGTGACACAGAGCAAGGCGCAAAGTGAAAGACTAGGCAGGCAGAGGCAGTCTGTCTAGACTCAGACGAATGGAGCAGTCCAAAGCAACCATGTTTAACGTGGAATTTTCCTTAAGAAGGGGACTTGACAAGCAGAGTGCGGACCGATTTGAGGTAGCACAGGAAAAAAAATCACACTCACATGTCTAGGGCGGCCGGCTGCTTTTGGCCAGGCAGGACCGAGAAGTCTCGGCAAGAGACTCTGTCCCCATTTGCCAAGGCCAAATAGGTTTCAAATTCTGCTGCTTTCAAGGCCTTGACACTTCTGAGCCAAAGTCTTTCCTATGAGCTGGGTCGGGGGTCACAGAAAACCTTCCCTTCCTTTTTTTTTTTTTTTTTTTTTTTTTTTTTTCTTTTTTTTTTTTTGGTTCTCTTTTCCGTGGCTAGACTTTGAACAAAATCAGACTCTCAATAAAGGACTATTTTATTATATGTTCTCTGGTCATTAGTTTCCTACTTATTTGACTTACTTGTTACGAGTGATAATTTTCACACACTATCTAACCCAGGCTCTGAAGAAGAGGCCTTATGGGCCAGTTTTTAACCTAACTATTTCTCACCACTTTCCCAGAATTAGCTTTCAAACGCGCTGTCAGAATGTGTTTCCTCTGTTTCCTGTGGCCAAATAGATCTCGGTGTTTAAAATCTAGGTTTAGAATGTAAACCCAGCCCTTGGCAGAGAATAGCGCCTTCTAGACTGGTTCTGAGTTTTGGATCTTTAAATGTTTCTAACCTCCTCCCCTGTGAAGACTGCAGACTTTGGGCTTTGAGTCTGTCCTGGCTTGGACGCGGGGCACCAATTCCTGCCCGGGAGCGAATAAATAAGCTCAGTCCCTTGCCCGGCCTTGCCTTGGCTTGACAGGCTCTGAAAAGCCTCTCGGCAGCGGCAGCGAAGACCACAGAGCACCTTGTCAAGCCGCCAGTCAGTCGGCCAAGGGCAAGGGAGGCTGGCGGCGGCTTAGGCGTAGGCACTTCACCAGGCCTCTGAGGCCCTGGAAGCCTGCATCTACCTGGGGCCTCTGTGACCCGCGGAGGGAAAAGGCTGCCGCTAACCTGTGACTTCCATGGTTAGAAAAAAAATAGAGCTTTCTATTTGTGTCCACTGGTCAGCGATTTCGCCTGTTTGCAGTAACATAAATAGAGATTTCTGAGGATTAGGACAGGCAAGCACCAATCTCCCTGTGCTCTCTCTCCAGAAGCTACTAAACCCTCCCTTCAATCTGATGAAGTACAGGGAAGTAGCCTGTATTACACACGGAAAGACGATGATGATGTGTGTCTGTATTAACCACGTGTATGGAGAAAGAGTTTTTAAAAGGGCGTAGAAGGAAAAAGAAGAGGGAGGGAAGGGGAGAGAGAGAGAGAGACCCAGAGGGAGACCCAGGAGAGACGTCAGCCAAAATCGAGTCCCTAGTTTTACAGCGTGTTCGGCATGGAGATGCGAGTCATAAACATTTTGTGGGCTTGGCCGAGACTATTACGACCCAAATAAATGCACCGCACAGTCTATGTTCACGGTGCTTCGAAGGATTGGTTCTCTTGTTTGTTCTTGTGTTTTCTTTCTGAAACCGTCCTATACCAGAGGCCGATCCTAGGAAGCTGGCCCCGTTTGCTCTGGAGCTTGTCCCCCATGTAGCATTAAAAGTAGTCTGAGAGTGGATTGGATTTTTTTTTTTTTTTTTTTTTTGTACCTAGCTTGCTTGGCTGGCGATGCCAGAGTAAGTAGTCTTGGCACTTCAATGCCAAAGGAACACCCTGGCCAGAGAAACAAGATCGACTTCAAGCACGTGAATGCCAATTCTGGAACCAGAGTGTAATTCTACCTATTTGAAGGTATCATTCATTTTTGAATAACCTAACAGTTCCTGGTCTATGTCCCGAGTTACCCCAACCTGGCCAAACTCCCGGCAGATCTACTACACAAGACAGCCACCAAGTATGATTTCATAACCAATTTTTAGCCGCCTAATTTTAAGGTCAGGTAGTCAGACCAACTGAGTCCCTATGTCTCTGTTCTCTCTCTCTCTCTCTCTCTCTCTCTCTCTCTCTCTCTCTCTCTCTCTCTCTCTCTCTCTCTCTCTCTCTCTCTCTCTCTCTCTCTCGTGCTGGCTCGCTAGGCCCGGTAACCGACCCTGGCGCAGTTTTGGGGGGCCTCGAGGGTCGTGGGAACCCGTGGCCACAGGGTGCCTTCTCTGCTGGGTCATCTGGTCCTGGGGCCGTAGGTGTTCGTTCCCTTGTCTGTCCATCGTGAACGACAATCCCCGCGTGGCTCGCTGCCCCTAGATCTCTGCTGTGGTGAGGATTGTGACCCTGGAATGGAACCAGTGCTCAGAGCTGCAGTCCCGCACCATCCGCACAGCTGCTGCCACGCAGCGCACCGGCCTCGGAATGGGGCCTGGGAGGAGCGAACGCCAACGGTCAGGCAAGCCCTTGCGCATGCTTGTGTCCCCTGGAGGCTTTCAAGCTGGCATGAACAGCAGGGAAAATATACGACTGCTGTTCAAGCAGATCCCATTCCAGAAAGGCTCGCTTCAAGTCGACATTTTAGGATCTTCCTAGGTCGCGGCGGCGGGAGATGGCGGAGGGAGCGCCTCTTGCGTGGAGCCACACTGCCATCTCCTGGACTTTTCTTGGCACTGCAGCCGCAGCTGCTCTGGCCGGCGTGAACTTCGGCAAAGCCGGTGACCCCACCAGTGTCCCATTCCCATGGGTTCTGTCCTCCAGGATCCTCATGGAGCCGGAATCTACGCTGCACAGAGAGCAATGCCCATAAAAGAGGGCTGTTTCCGCAGTCTCTTTATCGGCAGCAGACAGAGCAAACAAATGAAAGGGTTTTGGTGGGATACCCTAATTGGAGCTGGACAGTTGTAAACTCATTAAGAGCCGAATTCCAGACAGTTCGCAGACCTTCCTTTATAGCACACCCTTACTGCCCAGGCTTTGAAGTTCTTTCTGTCTGCAACAACAGAGGGCGTGCCAACCTGGCGGCGCATTGCGGGTGGGGGCTAAAGGGAAGCCCCATCCACCCTCACTCTGGTCCCCTTTCCGCATTAGAAGACAGTTTACATTGCAGAGAGGTGTTGGGGGGGGGTGGAGGGAAGAAAATGAGTTGCGGGTGGGGGGGAGTGAAGCGAGGCAGAATCCTTTGGCTATATCTAGAAGGCGTTTGGGCCTCCGAAGTTGTAGCCGGTCCCCCAACGCAGCCCTTTACACCCCATAAAGGGTAACAGCCCTCATTTTCTTTTATGGCGCTTCAGGGCTTGTCGGTTGCTAAGGCCTGCTTTTGTGGGGACTTAAGCTCCGGAGGTGGCTTAGCAGTGTAGGATGCTGATCCCTACCCCTCCCAACCCACCCCGGGCTAAGTTGGCAGGACCCAGTGCGGCACAAGCGTGCAGCTTTTACACTCTCTGAAAACCCCTGAATATTTGAAGGAGCCGCCTCATTGTGCGCATCTGGCTCCTGTTTGTCTCTTCGGGGCTTCCTTAGCAGGCCACAGGCCTTCGGCTCCTTGTCATGCACCCCTCAACTCGACCACCCTACTTCCAAAGACCTCAGCTTTTTGTGTGTGTGTGAGTCCAGATTTGTTTTTGTTTTTGTTTTGTTTTGTTTTCACCAAAAATGAAAAAAAAAAAGTGGTCCTTCCACTGCTGCGGGCCGATGATGCCCAGCACTTCTGCTCAGCACCTCGGATCCTTCTCTGGTCTTCTGGCAAATAGACCCGAGTGCCTGGCTACTCTGCGGGCCTTTGTAGCTTTCTGCTCCTGCTTCTGCTGACCGCAACCTGCTGAGTCGGGAATGCTTAGGCCTGGCCCGACTAGCTACAGCAGGTCCCTGCTGGAGACAGAATTAAGGCTCTTTCCACTTCAGCTCAGCGCCCCACAACCACCCCAGAGAGAGAGAGAGAGAGAGAGAGAGAGAGAGAGAGAGAGAGAGAGAGAGAGAGAGAGAGAGAGAGAGAATGCAAAAAGCAGACCCGCACAAAATAAAAGAATCAATATATTTTATTTGGCAAAAGTTAAATATCTCAACACAACAATTTGGTCAGTAGGCCTTGAGGTAACTATTGCAAAATATACAGTGTATGTTCAGTCCGATGGAAACCCCAGATTCATCAAGGATACAAATCTACAGTAGCCCAATAGCGGTTTCATGTTGTATAATTTATTATCAATAAAATTAACTCCATTGCAGTAAGCACTCACTCTCCCCCCCCCAATTAAAACCAAGCGTAAACCATAGGTAGTAACCATCTGCATGTATGTATAGCTCCGAATTTCCTCACTTCTCCTCTGGTGCAAAAACAATATTCAAGCTTGCCTGACTATGAATATCCATTTAATATAGAGAGTCTATATACACGGAACAAGACTTGAGTCTGGAACCCAGAGTGCCGAAGAAGCCCACGTTTCAAAAGTAAATAAATCATGAAGTCTACGTATCCTGGAGAACTACCGCCCCTTCCTCTCCAAATTTGATTTCACTGGGAAATCCTCATAGCTAGTTTACAATCGCAGGTTAACAGTCTAGTCACACAGAAGACATATTCCACTACAGAGCTCTATGCAACTGCCTCCCCTCCTCCGTAAACAACCTGAGTTCAAATTGAATTCTAGCTTCCACAATCACAATGGGTGCCTCACCCAGCACAGAAGTTTGAGTCACAAAACATAATTACCACAATAAAACACAGTGTTCAAGTATTTTGGCAGAACGATCTGCCACACAAAGAGCAAATTAAATTAACTACAGAGACTAAAAATTATACAGCCCACCATGAACAATTGTGCATTATATAAAAAGGTAGTTTTTTTTCCCTTTTGCTTAAAGTCAGAAGCAGGTAGATTTTTTTAAATATATATATATATATATACACACAAGCTAGCACATACAGCCATCAGCGCTAATGCCCTCCCTTGTGGTGTGTGTGTGTGTGTGTGTGTGTGTGTGTGTGTGTGTGTGTGTTATAGAAAATGGAAAGCTTACAATACCTCCTCCATTAAAGCCGCAGGCCTAGGAGCAGCCTAAGAAGGGACTGCCAGAGAGAGAGAGAGAGAGAGAGAGAGAGATGAGGCCTAGGGTTTAGAGCCGCTTTGCGGGGGTGGTGGAAGCTGGAGTAGGGGAAGAGGAGGGAGAAGGAGATGGACAGTCCTTTCTATTACTTTCTAGATTGCTCTTTTTCAAATGAGCACCAAACGGCTCACTCGTCTTTTGCTCGGTCCTTGTTAATCTTCTTCATTTTCATCCTGCGGTTCTGGAACCAGATCTTGACCTGCCTCTCGGTGAGGTTGAGTAGCCGGGCCACCTCGTACCTACGGTCCCGAGTGAGGTACATGTTGAACAGAAACTCTTTCTCAAGTTCCAGCGTCTGGTGTTTTGTATAGGGGCATCGCTTCTTTCGTGTGGAGCGAGCGTGAAGCCAGTTGGCGGCCGGGTTATCTGCGGGCGAGGGGGGGGGAGAGAGACACTGGGTTTAGAAGGAAAAGCATGCCTGGTGGGTGTGAAGGAGCTTCTTGCGGGTGGGGGGGGGGAGCCTCTGGCCGAAGCGCACGGAGCGGCTGAATTAGAGAAAACACAGTGAAGCCCTGGCAGACAGACCCACCCAGGGTCACTTACAACAGCACCCCCTCCCACATCCCCTTTCCCGTCCCCTGCTCTCCTTCCTCCTCCAGTCTGCATATTGTGAAAGGGTGAAATTCGGAAACCTTTTTTTCTTTTTCTTTTCTTTTTGCCAGCGAAGAAAAGAGCAGGCCGCCCTGTGTTTCTACAGCAAGATTAAATCCCTCCCCTACCCCCAATCATATCAACTGTTTTTCCCTCCCGAACTTCCCTGAAACTGTCCCCACTCTTTATTTGACCTTCCCGGAAGGCCGTGGGAGCTACGCGGGAGGCAGGATGCCCCCGGACTTTTGATCATGTCTCCACTTTATTTGAATATATCTGGCAAAGGGACCCTCCTGGCTCCTTAGCCCGCAGCCTCATCTTGGGCAGGATTTATGCCGCCACCGGCCGAAAGCAAGAACTGGAAGGTATCGGCGGTTTCCCCCAAGTATCCCGGGTCAGATTGCCCGGCTGACGTTGCTGCAGCAGTCCGTGAACAATCTAGCTGCACAAAAGACTTCTCTGCGCTGCTTTCGAAGAACCGCCCAAAGTTGTCTGTCCTGGGCCTGGGCAGCTTAGGAGAGGGCCGGCGGGTCTCGGCTCTACTCGCGGCGCCCGCCCCGCCCCCTCTTGCTGCAGCGTCCTCCTCCCCTTCCCCCAGTCGGCAGGGCCTGCTCCACACAGTTCTCTGGACTTGGGGCCCCTATCGGAGGTGTTCCAAACACCAACTTCTGCTTCTCGGCCCCAGATCCAGAGGAGAGGCTCTCATCGAGGACGAAGGCAGGCTCCAGAGAAAGCTGACACGCTGGTAGATCCTGGTGGCCGGCATGGAGGCAACGGCCGGTTTGTAGGAAGGAGACACTTACTGGGATCGATGGGGGGCTTGTCTCCGCCGCTCTCATTCTCGGCATTGTTTTCGGAGAAGGCGCCTTCGCTGGGTTGTTTTTCTCTATCAACTGGAGGAGAACCACAAGCATAGTCAGTCAGGGACAAAGTGTGAGTGTCAAGCGTGGGACAGTCACCCCTTCTGGCCGACAGCGGTTCAGGTTTAATGCCATAAGGCCGGCTGGAGGACAAGCCCGCGAAGGAGAGCGCACCGGGCGTGGGCTCCAGCCAGGAGCGCATGTACCTGCCGTCCGGCGCCGCCGCCGCCACGGGCGCCTGGGGGTGCACGTAGGGGTGGTGGTGGTGGTGATACACCGCAGCAGGCACCGCATTGGCGCCCGCCGCGTGCACCGGATTCCACGAGGCACCGAACACCGCCGCCTTGGACTGGAAGCTGCAAGGGCTGAAGTCGGGGTGTTCGGCCAGCGTTGCTGCCTGCCTTGGGGGTTGGCCTAGGGCCCCTGGAGCATAGCGTCCAGCGCCCAGCTCCTCCGCAGCGTCGGCGCCCAGCAGGAAGGAGTCCACATAGTAGTTGCCCAGGGCCCCGGTGGTGGCCATCGCAGTAGCCCGCGCCTGGCCGGCCCAGCCCGACCCGCCGAAATTATGAAACTGCAGATTTCATGTAACAACTTGGTGGCACCAGGGGGGGTGAAGTACAGTCACCTAATAAGTTGCCGGCGCCCGCGCCCCCATTGGCCACGCGCGTCACGTGTCCGCCCGGCAGAACAATAACGCGTAAATCACTCCGCACGCTATTAATGGCCCGGTGTTTTGCAGTCATAATTTTTATAGCAAAAGCCATATGTTTTTATGCAAAGGGATCGCGCCGCTCCACGATCTGGTTTGTTTTAATTGTGGCCAACGAAGATTAAAAGATCAAATCTGGCCTTGCCTCTGTACTCTCCCTTGCCACCAACCCCCCCCCCCCCTTACACACACACACCAGACACACACACTTCTTAAGCGGACTATTTTATATCACAATTAATCACACCATCAGGAAGGCGCGGGTCCCGTATGCGAGTGCGGCTAGCAGAGCCCCTCACATAAAATTAGACAATAATTGAAGCCATAAAAAAGCAGCCAAATCGCATTCTCACTCTACTGTATTTAAATCTATATTTATGATATTTCATAAGGAGTTATTGTTTCGGAAGCCACACAGGCTGGTGGAAAGTCAGGACCAACCAACAGATTCGTTTGCCTCTCTGTGGCTCCCTGTAAAAATTTACGAGAACTTGGAAAGGTTAAATTAGACTGTTGTGTTTGGTTGGTGAGCACCCTGTAAATAATCCTTGCAGTCCTCAGAGATGCGAGCCCCCCCCCCAAGGCCGGCCTCAAAAAGTCAAATACAAGGCTCTCTTCACCTCAAACAGAGCAGCCACCGCCCCTGTCCCAATGCACCATACATGGTACGACCACCTAAATTGGGCTACCGTGCCTTGCTAGACTGTAAAGCCAAGCAGGCACTAGCACAGCACCCAAATAGCCCTTGCTCCACAAAGAAAAGCCCCACAGAAGAACTTCCAAGGAGGGACTTGCCAGCTACCCTCAGGCGTTTGGGGAACTGATTGTGTCACAAGTTCGTCCCTGGCCCATGGTCTTTGAGCACAAGCTGATCAGAGGATTTTATTCCTCAGCCAGCGACCTGGCTCTTAGCTCCATCATCTGTAAGCCTAGTTGCTTCCCCAGCCCCACGCTGGGAAATATCCTCAGTCAACATCAGTACCAGAGGAGCTAGTCCTGCTGTGCGGCAACCTGGCCTAAAAGAGGAGTGCCAGCACTTGAAGTGGCCATTCCTGGGCCCTGTGTGTGCCCTTCTGGGATCCTTCCCCTGCTTTTCCTTTCTTTTCTCCCATTCCTTTCCCACCCCACTTCTCTTCCCTTCTCCTTCCTTCCTTCCCTCTCTTTTCCTTCCCTTCCTATCCCCAGCACCCCTGCCTTGATTGTCCATGAAACAGAGCAACAGAAATCCGGAGAATTAAAATGAGGCGACTATAGCTCAAGTCCAGTGCTACAAATTAACCTAGGAAGAGCACTGGACATTGACTTTAATCTCATCCTTTGGCCAAATGGAGGACATGATTTCTCACCTCTTAGAATCTTTGGGGATGAGAGAAAGTAAAAAGGCTACAGCCACTGTTGTTAATTGGGGGGAGGGGTGACCCCGTCCCAATTCGGAACACAAAGCAACAACTCCTAGAAACTGTGTAATTAAATTCACGTGTGAATTCTGTGCCTTCCAGGAGTATGTTTCTCATTACTTCACTTTGCTGTCTGCAAAATAGCTAGCCCAAGACACTTCCACCTTTCTTTTTGCTTTCTTTCTCACAAACAGTCCAAGTAAACACTGTCCGGTATTCTGACACATTCTGCCCCCAAATATTAGGCTATGAAGCTCCTGGAATATAGACCTCTCCTTTGCATGTCAACAGGAAGAAAAAGTGGCCAACACCAGGAACTGGACGTGGCCTGTCCTGACCGCCTCAGTCCCCTCCCCTTAATATTTTCCTTTCCCTGCAAAACCCTCCAAGTCATCCCCCTCCTCCAACACAGCCCAAGGTGTTCTAAATATCCGGCAGTCCTCTGAAGTTCAGATTTTCATTTAAGCAATCATCCTGAAGTATAACTCTGCTCTTAATTTTAATTGTTTGTAAATGGCAGAGAATGCCTGGCTGCCTTTTTAAATTTTTGGACCCAGAGAAAATATGTATTATTATTGTTGTTATTATTATAATTATTATTATTCATAGTAGAAGTAATTAAAAATTATTTGAAAAAACCTTTAGTCTCTAAATAAGAAAATTACAAAATAAGGAATAGACGCTGAGTATTAAGCAGCTGTTTACTGGTGGCCAGAAGGGGAAAATTCATAAAAGCAGATGTTGTTCTTGTGAACCCAGAAACTTGATGCTAAAGTATACAGGTTTTTATTTCTGCTTCCTTTGGGCGTGAAAGGGGTGCTATGTACACCTAGAAATAATATATGGGTACAATTACAAACCACCCCATTCTCGACTGAGAATCTTCCTAAAAGCCTTAGTCTCTGAAATGAATCCAACACCCTGGTCCAGAACATGGCAGAGAAGAGCTGGAGGAAACCGGGTTCACTGGTCTTTCGGATAACAGGTTGTTGGACTGAACAATGAAAACAATTCCAGGGCATCAGCCTGAGCTAGGAAGAGAAACAGAGTTCTGTGGGCTCCAGGTAGTGCCCATGTTGCAAGGGGCAAAGGGTGGCTTGTTATCGGTTTTCTGTATTGAAAGGGTTAGGCTGGCTTTCTTAGATTACAGTTTGGAACCAGCACTCAAGTTTGTCCCCTTTTAGCTCTTGAATTTGGGGTTGTTTTCATTCATTTAAAATATATTGGAGCTGGGAAGGGTTCCCTTTCTCAACCGCTCAGCTGCACAAGGGAGGACGTGTCTACCATTTTCTGAATCTGATACCGCTGGCCAGGCAGCAAGCAGTCAAGCTTTGGCCCTGGTGAGGCTCTTTCATCACGGTCAAAGGCCGAGTTAGGACCCAGGAAGCTGGCAGAGGCGGTCAGAGGGCTTCCGGATGGAGCTCTCTCAATAGCCAGGCTCCTCAGAACCCTGATTTCGGCTCCCGAACCAATAGAGCTGATGAAAGGTTCCCTGCCCTCGTGTGGGCACACAAAGACGCCGCAGTGCCCATTCAGCGGAGCTCTCAGGCAGCCGAAAACGCAAGGCCGCCGCCATCCGGTCGTGATCATAACCGAGGCCTTGTCTACGCAGAGGCCCACCAGGCCAAAAAACACGGACCTGAACAGCCACCCTTATGATCCCCTTCCTGGCACACTCAAACCTGTGCACCAAGAGAAAAATAAATAAAGAATAAAACCAAGCCCTCTCCAAGCCAGCTCTTTCCCCTCCGGAAGAACGATTTGGAAAGGAAACAGAAAGATAAGAGAATTGCACAGAAAGATGGAAGATGGAAAGAAAAAGAAAGCAAGAAGCAGCGGAAAGGAAAAAGAAAGAGATAAGAAAGAAGAAAGGAAAGGGGACAGAAAATACGTAAAATATACAGCGGCGGCGACTCTTGGGAGTAGATGGCGCCCTTGCAGAGGGAAGAGCAAACGACAAGGCCAGGATACCAGCCCCGGACTGTCCTAACTCTCCTATCTCAGCCTGGGTTTCTACTGGCTAAGCACTTTGTTCTCTGCTCATAGAGGGATTACAGTGGTGGGCCTGTGTTCTAGCCTAGCCATGCAGGAGAGTGGCAGAGTCCCAGACAGGCGCGCGCATACAGTAACGAAAGCTCTGGCTGCAAGGGAGCGCCCCTGACCTTGAATGGCCCGGGGCCCAGAATTCTTACCACGCCCCTGGCGTCCAAGAATCAGCCGCCAACCTGACCGTACCTGCTCCAGCCAGGTGCGGGGCGGAGAGGGTGAGGCGGGCTGGATGGCATAGCGGGGAGGAAGACCCGAAGCTCCTCCTGCACTGGGAATCCGAGGTTGCCACCGCTGGCCTGGCAAGGTTAGGGCCTTGAGGGCCCGCCAGACCACCCCGGCCCTGTCCAGGTACCTGGAGACGCTTTCAACTGAAGTAATGAAGGCAGTGTCGTGCTGTCGAGAGAAAGGTGGATCCCAACAACAGGAAACTACCTAAATCACCGACCAGTTCTGATGCTGCTGGCTCGGGGCTGCCTCGCCCCTCGCCGCCTCCGCTGCCGCCACCGTCGCCGACAAGGAGATACCCCTGCTACCATGCCCAGACCAGCCCTCCGCAACCTGCGCCAGACAGAACCCCAAACCCATGGTGGGTGAAAAGGGATCCGGTCCCCGGAAAGGTACTCCTAGGAGAAGGGGGAAGAGTAAAAGGAGGGGGAGGGGACAAGAAAGGAGGGAGGAAAAAAGGAGGGGGGAACTGGAAGAGAGAGGAGGCCGAGAGGTGGGCGGCGGGTTCCCCAGATTCAGCAGATTCGCGAACTAGAGCCGTGCAGGAGCCGCCCTGGACAACCGGAAAGTGCAGGGGACAGCACCAAGCCAGGCCCTGCGTCTGGCTGCGGCCTCTACGACTGGCTTTCGGCAGGCAGCCGCAGCCGCTCACTCTCCCCCACTTCTCTTTCCTAGTCACCCGCCCGCTGAGGCGCGCGCTCCCGCGACCCTCCGCCCCCCCCCCCACAGTGTCGCCCCCCCCTCCGGCGAGCAGGAAACGCGTGTCCTAGCGGAGGGCCGCCAGGTGGGGGAGGCCGGGCAGGGGGAGGGGGGTGACCCTGGACAGCTCGGCCTGGGTCCACTTAACCGCTGCCGCAGGCACTAGTGGTGCTCTGTGAGTGGGCTCTCCTCCGCGGATATCGGGCGTGGGGTCTTCTGAGACCTGGACACCCGCAGGAAAAACCGGCCTCTGCGAGCCTTTCCGGGGCTCCCGAAAGAAATCCTGTTTAGCTTCCTCTATCTGTGCAGCTCTCCTCTCAACTGAAACCACTGGTCCAAGACAGCCACAATCCAGATATACTAGCAAGTCATAAAACTGAACAAAAGCCGACAAACCTTAAGGCACCAGGGCTATAGGGCCCAGACAAATTACGACCGTCTAGGTAATATTTAAATAGATGCCTAAAGTAATTGCAGGGGGCTCGGGCTAGCCCTCCTGTTGTAAAACTGGTGGACAGGATAAAGTGGAAGGTGAAGATAAGAAGTCAAAAAAGAGGTAAAATTAAAAAGCTTCATTCCACGGCTTTTATTCTATAAGAACATAAACATCATCTTTTTTTCCACGCACAGCAGCAATACAATATTAATTTATTCTGATTTAAGATTTGAAGTAAATAAAGCTAGAACTAACATTTATAATAACGATAGAATGCATTTGCTTAAACAAGATTGGCAATTTTTCATAATAATAGACATTTATACAGATTTGTATTTATACTTTTTTTCCTTTTCTGCACCTACAGGTTTGACCCTTTTATGCATGTAACTTCACAGTATAAAGGAAACCAAACAACATCTCCCTTCTCTCGTTTTTTTTTTTCTTGCCCCAGCCCACCTAGGCGTCTCTAAATTTCAGAGAGCCTAAAAAGAAAGAAAAAAGAAAAAAGTGAATTAAAGCAAAGCAAAGCAAAAAACAAAAACCCCAACTCCATTAAATAGGGAGAATCGTGGTGTGCTTTTCATGTGTTACCATTTAGTAACAATTTCAATGGCAAAAATCCACTAATTCCACGTGTCTAAACAAACATGTTATTTACCAACAGCCAGGACATGGAAATTCAAAGGTAAATGAAGGGTTTTAATCAGGCAAACAAGACCTTAGACAAACGGGAAGAGAAGGTTCCTTCTATTGGCCATTTTTATTTTCATTTAAAGCTGAGAGATCTCATAGAGGAAGGAAAAATTAACTTTCTGATTATTATTATTTTTTTCTTTCACTTTTTAACTAGCTAGGTCAAGCCCTTTAGCTAACCTGCATGTCCACGCTTTGACACTCTGCTCTTGGCCAAGGAAGAAAAGAAGGAAGAAAAGAGAAATCAGGCCTGTACTCCCTGATTAAACCCAGCCCAGCACTCCAGGCTGGCGAACCCGGTGGCGGCTCCCTGCACCATTGACCTCAGGCCAGACACCTCAGCGCCGACAATGGGACCTAGGGCTTCCGGCTAAGTTTACCCAGGGCTGGGCAGGAAACCAGATCCCCATAGAGGAGTACTGGGGCCTTTTCTAGCAGTGGGTCCCCCCCCCCAGCCCAGTCAAGACTTGACAGTGAAGACAATCTCAATCTCTATAGAATTTTTAGCGATATGGCTTTTTCCCCCAGAAAGTAAACCAACACCAAGCAAACAGACAAAGAAACAAAAAGTCAGAACAAACCAGCCCTGCACAGACGAAACGGCCTGGGAGATGGCGAGTGTGAGTGGGAGAAATGGGGCTCCGGCACAGGTGCGAGTTCTGGGGCAGAGGCTGGAGGCAGAAGGAAGGGTACAGGCCTCTCTGGAAGCGAAAATACGGCGGGCGGCCGTTTCCTGGAAGTTTCATCAGGAAAAATTAAAGTTGGCTGTGAGCTCCCGGATTCGGTTTTCTCGGTTCATTTTCTTCAGTTTCATCCTGCGATTCTGAAACCAGATTTTCACTTGTCTGTCCGTGAGGTGGACGCTACGGCTGATCTCTAGGCGCCGCTCTCGAGTAAGGTACATGTTGAAGAGAAATTCCTTCTCTAGCTCCAGCGTCTGGTGCTTAGTGTAGGGGCAGCGTTTCTTCCGGCCGCTCTTTGCTGTGAGCCAGTTGGCTGCATTTTCGCCTTTGGAATTGCCTGGAGTTTAAGAGAATACAGAAGGGAAGGTTAAGTCGAGGCCACTCGAGGCTGTCCAAGGGGGTGTGTGTGTGAATTTCAGGCCTTTCCCAATAGAGGACCGCCCGAAGTCATAGAGAGAGGGTTATGGCCTTCTTTGACTTTCAGAGAACAAGAAACCCCTCCAAAAGGCATGACAAAATCGAGTGGGCCTCAAATCTACACCCGGTCCTCTCAATTTACATTTTCCTCTACTTTTTTTTCCAGGCACCTGTTTTAGCACCACTCCGCAGGGCGCTCAGAGAATGAAAGGCCGGGGAAGGCAAGGCCGTACATCTTGAACTTAACGCCTTTCTCTGCCTCTCACCCAGTGGCAGGGAAGCATTTCCTGCGGGGGGGGGGGCAAGCTGGGAGTAAGAGATGCTTATTTGGATGAGAGGCTGGCAGCTTTCACTGCTTTACCCTGGCCTTCTAGATTGCTCTAGGCCGGAGGAGAAGGACATAGTTGGTCCAATAAAGAAGTCCCCAAAATCCGATTCTGAGGTCAAAGGCTGTTCCGCTCCTGTCTCCCCCAAAAACTGGAGTGTGCTGCTGGGTAACACCGAATTCCAAGAGAAGGGAAATGGCCCCTCCTAGGTTTTCGGTTCAGAGCCCCAAACGTCCATGGAGGACGCTTTGCCTTTTCTTCCCCCTTGCAACAAGGGAGGATTCCCGCCCCTCCAGGAACTTTGAAAAAACGCATGGGGGATCGTAAACTCGAACTTCGCCGGTTAATGGGCTTATTTATTGGCGCTGGCGGCTGCTTATTTTGGATGCCTTACAAACATCCGTGCTATCTGCAGGCTAGCCACTTTCCCTCCCTGCCCCTCCCCCCCCACCCCCGCGTGGGCCGCGTTGAGCAGGCTGGGCTGGGGACCAGGGCTTTGGGGGGTACTCAGGGCCACAAGAAAGTGTATGCACAGGAGAAGGGCTCCTCACCGGTGCCCTCACCCCTCAAATCAGGGTGAGCTAGGGCCAACGCTGAGGACGTCTTGGTGTGCGGCACTAAGCCGGACATGGATTTTTACTGCGTCCCCACGCCCAAATATTAAAAACAAGTTCAGAAGGTCAGCCTGCCTTCAGCTTGGGCCAAGGCCTGTGGCTGCCGCGCAGGCTCCTGGTCCTCTGTTCCTCGTGGGTCTGACTGTCTGCCCGTCTGACTTGAGCCCTTGGTTGAGCTCTGCTTACCCAGGGAGTCCTTCTCCGGCGAGGCTTTACTGTTTTCGGAAGGGGCTGGGGACAGCTCCTCAGCCGCCGAGGATGACGCGTGCGCCTCCTCGTCGCCCTGTGAGCCCCCGCCGCCGCCGCCACCGGCGCAAACCAGCGTGGGTGGTGGCGTGGAGTCTAGGACTCGCTCCTTCCCGGCTGCCTCGGCCGAACTGGAAGCCAATGCGGGCGGTGGGTCGAAGCCGCGCCCCGGGGGCTGAGCAGGAAAAGGACTAGCGAGCTGCTGTGTGCCACCGCCACCGCCACCACCGCCGCCGCCGCCAGTGCCGAAGCCCTTGGCCGTGCCGTAGGCCTGAGACAGGCGGAAGTAGCCCGGTACTGGCACTCCGCTGGAGGCGCCTAGGGCGCAGCCGTCGGGTGGCGGGCCCCGCGGAAAAGGGGCCAGATCCGCGGCGGCCGAGCCTTTGGGGCATTTGTCTGCAGAATCGTAGAGACAGTAGGAGCTCTCTTCTTTGATGTTCTGCGCAAAAGAACACGAAGTGGCCTGTGGCGGGGGCTGAGGCGGCTGTGGCGGGGGCGGCGGCTGCTGCTGGGGCTGGGGCTGCGGTGGCGGCGGACCATCAGGCGGTTCCATCCGGCAGGAGCGCGGTGCGTCTAGCCACAGGTCTAGGGGCGCGGGCGCGTAGCCATGCGTCCCGGGACCCAGGCCCCCGCTGCCACCACCGCCACCGCCGCTGGGCGACGGTGCCTCATTGCGCTTGCTGCCCAGCGTCGGGAAGAGCCCGCAGCTCTGCAGCCCGTAGGGTAGGTCGCTGGCTGGCTGCAGGTAAACCCCGCCGTGGGCGTAGTAGCCGCCTCCACCGCTCCCGGCGCTACCGCCACCGCCACCCGCCTCGCCTCTGCCGGAGCTGATGAGCGAGTCGACCAAAAAAGAGTTCGCGGCAGGGCTCTCCGAGCATGACATTGTTGTGGGATAATTTGGCGAAGGGAGCAGATAGCCCTTTCTGGCTGACATTTCTTGTGCAAAACATGCTGAATACGATTAGCAATCCCCCCGCACCGCGGCGGGCGCCTGCAGCCAATCCCAAGCCAGAGTTTCCACGCGACCACTCCCAGTTTGGTTTCGTAGGCGCGGGGCCGCTCTCTGAGGGCGCCCTCGGAGCCCGCGATTGATATAAATATGTAATCTGTATTGATGGGCCAGAAGACGCACGCCTGACACCTATGGCCCGAATGCCGGAACTGTGGGGACTACCTCAAAGTGGCGGTCAGGGGGACCTGGCTCATGAGTCTGTACCCTTTCCCCCCCATACAAGGGTCTATTTAGGAGCGCCCTTGGGCCCTGCGCTGTTAACAAGTGGGGTGTTTATGATGCGCACCCCAGCTGTCCTCGGGTGCTCCCATGTCTGCTGTGGAGTGGCCATGAGTCCCCATAGCCCCTTGTTCATTTAAGCGGGCTCAGACGCAGTCTAGCTGGTCTGTTTATTTCTGGAGCCAGAGCTGGTCCCAGTTCTTAAATTTGGCTTCCCAAAGTGGCTGACCAGGTAGGTCCTAAGGCTGTCAAGACCCTCAGAGTGTCCAGGACCCACAGTGAACTGGAAACTGGCTAGTACCACATCCAGCATCTCAAAAAGAATATCACTGCCTGGCTCCTCAGGCCGCACCACTCTTACTGCATCCTTTAGCCAGTCAAGATTTTTTTCTCACTCACTGTGCTCAATAGGCTCACGCTCTCTACTTCTGTCATCTAATTTTGCACAATTGGCTTGGTGAGGTGAAAAGCAGTGGACTGGCAACCCTGGCAAATCCTCTTGAGGAGACCCCAAACTCACTTCCGTTAGAGGATTAGGATACTGGGCCTTGGGTCTCTGGTCATTTTGCGCTGGAGGAACTGGGAGTTGGGGCTGGAGGGGGTGGTGGTGATCTTGGGAAAATGTGTCCAGCAAACACCTCTGCCACCCTACTTCCTCTCTGGCTCTCCTTTTAGCCTTAGCATCCCTCCGCTCCCAGAGGTTATAACAAAAACCCATCGCTGCACTCTTGCCTTGCTGTACCCACCCCCACCCGCAAAGACATGGTTGGGGCAGCTCTTGTTCCAGCCCTTTTGTAGTGTACAATGTGCACATTTTAACAAGGTGGTGATGAGAAAATCCGTTCCCTGGAAGGCTGAGCTGGGTCTGGGCCCTAATATAAGAGACTGCAAAGGCCAGGTGCCTTGCTTAGCAGACACTGGGTTCTACTCTGGGGAGCTCTCTTACACAATTGGAAGTGGCCAGCCTGGGGCATGCTAACCAGCAACTATGGGCCTCATATCAAGCTCAGGAAATGTGACCTTTTCCGGCAGGATCCAGAGGAGCTTGTGCAGTTGATGCTTTGGCTCTGACCTCCGAGTTACAAGGTCTCCAGGATGCCCCAGGCCTGCCAGCTCCAGTTGGAACTGGAGAGGTGCTGACCGCCCAGATCCCAGAAACTATAGTGTTTAGGGCCTCTGCAAATGTGAGGGAAAGACTCTTGTTTTTCAGATGTCATATTCTGGTTCCTCCCAGAATGAAGCTCGGACAAAGACAACCCTGAGAGTGAGAGCACATAGGAGAGCTGGCTAGGTAGAGGTCAGGCTCTGGCTTCTGAGATCCAAGAAACTGCAGTTGGCTGCAGCTGCTTGGCTAGCCATGTCCAGGAGGCCATGCCTCTGTTAGCACTAGCGAGACATCCCTGCCAATTCAACCTCTGTCTCTTGAGAGGGCTGTCTGGGAGTATCTAAGCATCTAAATGAAAAAGAAAGGGATGGAGAGAGAAAGGCGGGGCAGAAGGGAAAGAAGAAGGAGAAAGGAGAGCACGAGAAAAATATCAACACAGATGAGCATCAATTCTCTCCAACCTGGATTTTCAATCTGCAGCAGCCACTTTGTTAGGTAAAAGCTCAGTCTGTGTGAGACATCACTAACTATCTGATTTGCTTCTGTACCCAAAGCCAAGGTAAATTTTCATTTGCCTAGGCCTTAGGGAGCAGAGAGCCAGAATGCTACAAAGCTTCAGAGCACTGCAGCATATAACCCTGCCTTAACTTTCCAGGCTGTGCTTGGTCCTTGCTCTTTTCACCAGATAGGTGGAACTTTTGTATTCAACAGGGCCAACTGGAAATGTCCTGCAGCTGGGGCTGGCTGCCTGAAAAAAAAAAAAGGCACTTTGCCTTTTTCTGATACCTCTCTGGAAAGCTGTTATACGGGGAAGTAGGTCCCAAGAGCTCTGAACTTTCTGAGGAAAAGGAGCCCTGTGAGGCCAGGAGGCTTGTGAGCCAGGATTCTGATCTGTCCCTGTCTGGATCTCATGCTCAAAGGAGTTCCCCTGGCTGAGGGTTTTTTGTTTGTTTGTTTGCTTGCTTGCTTTTGTTTTTTGTTTTGTTTGGTTTGGTTTGATTTGGTTGTGTGTGTGTGTGTGTGTGTGTGTGTGTGTGTGTGTGTGTGTGTTTTGAGGGCCAGTGATCACTGGAGAGTGAGTATGCTCTCAATAGCAGAGGCTACAAGAACAAAGTGAAAGGTAGTGATAGAGACAGCATCTTTCTTAACCTTCTAGGTTTTTAGGAACTGCTATGAGGAATCCAATTATCTTGTGGGAAAAAAACCCCACATCTGGGCATTCCTATGATTTGACCCATCCTTTCAAAGAGTTCCCCTTCCACCCCCACCCCCTTAAAAAAAAACATTTTCTTCAAATTCCTAGAGCATCCAGGACTCTCCTGGGACTCAGCACTCCCCTGTCTATTTGTCTGGTAAAGCAAGCCTGGTGCCCAACTGCAAGCCACTTAGGCTAGTCCTAGCCAAGGACTTGCAGGATAGCCAAATGGATTTTCTAGGCTGGATGGGATCCAGAAGCCTGCACTTGCTGACCAAGGTTAAAAAACTCAGCTTTGGTACCGCATACACTACAAACGCCATCTCTGCCAAAGACTGGATGAATTAGATTGCTTGCTAGCTGCCTCACAGACTATAGCATTGACACTTGTATCTTCATCCACCTTTGTGGAGAGCAATTATGCTGTTCTCCACACTCCCATTGCAAGAAATAGAACAGAGTGTTTCATTTGAGCTTTTTCTTTCCTTGTTTAAGTATGGAAGTCTTTATGGCAACCCCTCTCTGACTAGGGACCTCTGTCTTACTCCCAGAGACTTGCTGAACAAGGGAACAGCCAGACAGCCTAACATGGAACCCTGGTATCCAGCAGACCAGCCTGATGCAGTTGTCTCATAGTAAATACAGTGACTCAGAAGCTCAAGTTAATGGGGTTGGAGGGTTGAGTGCCTGCTCGGCTTTCTTGGTCTGGAGCGCCAGGCATCCCGCAACCACCCTGTAGTCTCCCTAGACTATAACCATGAGGTGTTAGTCTCCCCAGTAAAAATATCCTATTTGTTGAGCGCTTTGGCTTTTGGGAGACTCGCTATCCCCAAAAGTTTAAGTCTAGCAATTCCCCTTTCTTTTCTCCTTTGCCCTTCCTTTCAGCAGCCGAATTCCCTTTTCTTTCTTTAGATGCCTTTGACCTAAAAACCCTTGGTGCCTGCTGCCTTTAACTAGGCTCATGCAGCAATCGCACTGCGGCTGCCACTGCCAGAGTCTGTGTTTGTTCGGAAGTAAATATTGCCGGTTTCTGCCTGGTGATAACACCCATTCTCTGCATGGCGCCACAAGAAATGCCAGGTACAAGAATCAAGAAAGTTTGAGTAATTCCTTGCATTTTACTTGATAGCAGATTCTTCTTCCCTGAGCATGCCCTTGGGAGCCCCCAAATACATTCATAATATGAAAATAAGTTGAATTTTTCACTAGGACAAAATAAACAGCAAACAAACAAACAAAAATCTAGTTCCTCAGATTAAAATACAAATCACTTTCTCTACAGAGACCATTCTCAATGTTTTTTGGGTTTCAAATTATCCAGAGGGCTGTAGGGCTGCATCGCAGCATCATGAAGAAAAATTAATACAGCTTCAATATGTCCAGCACTAGCAAAATTTAGGGAAAATCCCACTCATATATTTATGAAACACTGCAATTTTCATAAGTGACACTATTTTCTTGTTCTTCTTTGAGAACATGCACATTTTCAGTGATATTTAATATGTGGGCCTTTTGCTTCTTTCTTTTTTTCTTTCTTTTTTAAAAACAAGGTTCAATCTATCCTCAACTTGAAATCTTTTTCTATTTTTTTTCCTCTAAATTGAACTGGCCCTCGACCTTTAATGGGGGAAGGATTGCGCCCTTTTGTCACTAATCTTGAAGTACCAGTGTTCTTAGTTTTGTAGGTAAGAAACTAACTGGTTCTGGCCTTAACCCTGGAGGGTGGGAAATGTTAGGGGGGGTCCTGTTGTCTGCAGTTCACAGCCCTTGTTTCTGCTCAGGGTTGCTTTTTCTCTGGCATGGCTTGGGAGCCCATGCCTAACAAAACTGGTGATTCATTAACACAAATTTTGCTCACACACTCGTGAACATGGGAAGTACTTAATTGTTCTGGAATTCTTACTCATCCATAGCACTGTATATATGGGGAACAAAAGGAAACTATTTCGAGAAACAAACGAAAAAATACTAAAATAAAAATTTAAATATGGGAGAAATGGAAGATTTAAATCTGGCCTTCACACTGTAAGCGCTTTTGGTTATTTAAAACTTGCTTCATAAACGTAAGGAGCCAGACCTAATCCTCATGCTGTTTAAACAAATATACCTATATTTATCAACGTATTTTTTGCACAATTTGCAAAATATGCAATAAAAACGTTTCTCGTTTTTAACAGCTAGGAAATTGTGTTGGAAAACGCCAGCCAGGGCTATGACACCACATTCCAAATACGCACCACGGGGCTGTCTCCAATATCCTCAGAAAAACCAAATGCGACTTCTTTGAATGGCTTTTTTTTTTTTCCAACAAAGCTTTGTGATAGCCTGCTAGGCAGACTTCTAGGCTGCACCTACCAGAAAAATCAGTAACCTCTGGAGCGCTGCCCCAGGGAAGAAACTCACTCCAACCACCACAGATACAGACCACTCTATTGTTTCCACGCAGAAACTTTGTTTTCCCTAGTCTACCATCTTTTTCCTGTCCCAATAGCCCTAATCCCAGCACAGCTGAGTCCCCTTCGCCAGGCTTCGGACCATACCTAACTCGTTCAGATCGGAATATTTCAGCAAAATCGGAGAGAAGCTTAGGGGAAATGCTGGCACTCGGAGCTAAAACCGACAACTTTTCCTCTTAGGCCTCCCACTGTTTTCTAACCATAGAGAGCCATGGGGCGGCGGCAGGGGTCGGGGGTGGCAAAGGGGCATCACCCAAGAAACTCAAGCTTTGTTTAGGCATCAGTACGTCCCCGCACCTACCTCTACGACAGTGAAATTGATAAACTTGTGGCCGCTTACCTTGACTCATTTCTGAAATCCCTGCCAAAGGGCAGCAGCTTCTCCACGCCGCGATGAGGAGAGGCCTAGCGAAGGCGCTTTGCCTTAAATTACAACCTCAATCACTTCTTAGCGCGAGCCCCCCCCCTTTTTTTTTTAATAGGAAGGGGACCAGGACAAGTGAAATAACGTACCGTGCTGCTCTTAGTATCAGAAGCGAACAAAGGCCAAGAATCTCGCTGGGGTTCCAGGCTCCCTGGCGGCTTTGACATTGATCGGAAGTGCGCCATCTCGTGGCGACTGTAGGCCTAGCCGAGGCTGGAGATCCAGGCTGCAGCCCAGAAAAGGAAGCTGGCTCCGGGCACAGAAAGAGCGAGAGAATGTGCCCAACCCGCTGCTATTGAGATCTCATTTTTACATCTAAGAAATTGCTGCAAAACCCCAGCCGGGTTTATAGCGGCGCATTCCAAATATGCAAATTGGCCGGCCCGGGACGGGTTTACGACCACATTGTCACAGCCATCGGAGGATGGGCTTTTATAGGGCTCGGAAATCAAACCCGCGCCGCCCGCCGCCCGCCGCCGGCCGCCCGCCTGGAAGCAGTTCTCCTGGCTAGACTCTCTCTAGCAACTTGAGAGACTTTGGTTAATCTTTAACCATCCCAAAGGAAGTCTTTTCCTAAACCAGGCTTCCCTGCCCGCCCCCTTTAGCCCCCAGGAGGGCCCTTGTTCTTCTCAGCGTGTCCATCAACCTAGACATTCGTCTAAAGGTCCCGTCTCTCTCCCCTTTCAGCTAGCTTTCCCCACCCCCGTCGCGCCACTTAGACAAACACACAAACAAATAAACAGAACAGGGTCTGGAGTCGAAGGCCTAAGGCCTCTTTGCTGCTTTGGCTCTGCCTGGGTGGCTGAAAAGAGGGTGGGGTGGGCAACAAAAGGCTCTGTCCCTTCCGCCCTGCCCCTCAAGGTTATGGGTGATGTCCAAATTTAAGGCAGAAGTTCAAAGACAGCAAACAAAGAGCAAGCCCACATCTCTCTTTGCCCAAGGGAACAGCGAGGGAGGTGGTGGGGGAGGCACACTTTGAGACAGCTCTGCCTTGGTAACCCAGAGTCTTGTTTCTCTTCTTGAAAGGACCCAGAGCATACACCCAAAGGGGTTCTATTCGGTCCTGAGGTGAGCAAGGTTAGCCTGGGCTAGGTCATTGGTTATTGCACCCCCCCCCCCACCCCACCCCCGGCCTTCCCCGGGGCTGAGGTCAGATGGAGGTAGAGAAGTCTCACACACTAGGCCCTGACATATCCCATCCCTAATATGATGCTTTCCACAAGGATATATAGCCTCGGCTTCCTATGCTTAGCTTCTATTGTAGCTCAGTCCTAATTCTATCACCTCCATGCACACCTCTCAGAGGCCTGGTAACTCACCCGTGTTTTGCTAGTAAAAGGATGCTAGCTGAAGGGAGACATTTGTCAGGAAAAGGCAAACCGGAAGAGAAATGTGACACTAGGACCCAATACTCAAATTTCTATCCGTTTTATTTTTCGTGTGTTCTACTGTTTGTGTGCTTGTTAAGACACATGAGAAATGTATGGCGGGAAAGAACTGGCCAAAGGCACTCATTACAGAGCCACCAGGGAGTTCTTAGCACAGGAGGCGGAAGAGATTTCCTTGGAGAGCAGCCGGCTCCTCAGAGGATGTTCTTAGGTCCTAGTAGGCTGGCTCCCAGCATGCCAACCCTTTCCAAGTGTTACAATATTGTAGGAGATTAAAAAGACCATCCCCAGGCTGGAAAGATGGCTTAGCTGTTAAATGCTAGGCTAACAACAACAAAAATAAATAAATAAAACAAAATAAACAAACAAAAAGACCATCCCCAACATCCTTCCCACTTCTCTCTCTCTCTCTCTCTCTCTCTCTCTCTCTCTCTCTCTCTCTCTCTCTCTCTCTCCCTCCCCCCCAGCACTCTCAAAGAAACCAACAATGGGGAAGGAGAAGGAATATTGAAACACACTAGGTTATGGTTTCTTTATTTACAAGTCTTTTGAACACCATCCCTGTATGAAGCATACATTCAAATATTTCTAGCAGTGAGCGAGTTTAACCTTGGAACACTGTAAACAGATAGAGCCTTTAAATATTTTTATTATCCCCGCCCCCTCTACATTGCATCTTAAAATTCGCTTTGGTTCCTTTGGGGAAATATATATATAATATAATATTTATCTTTTAAAATAATTCCAAATCACTCTCTGGCTCTTAGAAGATTGCCAGAAGCTTCCAAGCTCAGTTCTGAGTCAACAAGAGCGGAGTGCAGTGTAGGAATGAGGGATTTGGAAGTGGGAAGACTTTAGCCTCTCACAGCCAAAGCCAAGGACCCACTCACTGGCCAGGCCTGTTGCTCTGCTGCCACACACACACACACACACACACACACACACACACACACACACACACAGAATCCAAGTTCCCTTAATGTGGTGGAGACTGCCAAACTGTAGCACTCCACAGGCATTTCCTGTAGAGATTGAGGGGCCAGCAGCAACCAGCACAGCCTCTGGATTTGTCAATGTCTTCAACCCAGGTGGGGGGGGGGGTAGTCAGCTCTAAGATCAAACTTTGGGCTTGGGTGAAACCCATCACCACCATTGGGAGGCAGAAAATCCAGGTGAGCTGCAGAAGGTGGCTGCCAGGAGCTCAGGCCTGGGTACAGCTCAGTTGGTAGCTAGGAGGGATGGAAAGGTATTAGTGTAGTCTGGATAGATTTCTCTTTCTTCCAGGACCTCTGGCTTTCCCCCATTTCACAGCCCACCTTTTAGTTCAACTGTCTTTCACATTACCTTTGGAAAGCAAGCCCATTTCTGGATATCTAGGAACCCTCCTTTTTCTTCCTACCCCTGTCCCCCAGCTGAGCTAGGCTTGAAGAGCTCACAGCTTCTCCACTTAGGAGACCTGAGGGTGGGTAGGCTCTGTGCAGAGGGTCCTAAGGGGGGGGGTGGCCTCCAAGGGGCTTGGCAGGGGCCCAATCCCCAGTGACCACACCCAGCCTAAAGCTTTTGAAAGCTCTACGAGTGAACCACCAGGGGTCCCAAACCATTCATTCTGTTGATTCACAACTCTTAGAATCCAATTAATAGGAAGTTTAGCCGTTGAGATCTGAACCAAGAGAGTGTCAGGTTCCTTCCCATTGGGCTATCTCTGCAAAGAAAGCCTCCCCTCTCTCCTACATCACCCCCCCCTTTTTTTTCCCAAGTCACCATGTGTCTTGACCTTGTCAAGGGCAAAATCTGCATATTATTTCAAATGTATGAAGAAGATCCTCTCCCAATTCCAGTAGGCCGGAGCCTTAGAGAAGTGGGTTAGCGGAGTAGTATTGTAGCCGGTCTCTGTTAATCTTTTTTTCCTTCATTCTTCTGTTCTGAAACCAGATTTTGACTTGACGGTCGGTGAGGTTGAGCATGCGGGACAGTTGCAGCCGCTTTTCTTTGTTGATGTAGACGCTGAAGAAGAACTCTCGCTCCAGCTCTCGGATCTGGTACTTGGTATAAGGGCAGCGCTTTTTGCGGGTGCGTTGGCCACCTAAGGAGGGAGAGTGGTAAAGAGTGAGCAAGGGACTGGGGGGAGGGGGATAGAGGCTGCCACCCTCCCCAGTAACCCCAGGACCCCCAGTGGAGAAAAAGGTCTGGCTACAGGGACTGGAGACCCAATCCAGGCCCCTCAAAGTCTTTCCAGGCCCCGGCCTTCAGGCTCCTATTGCTGGTCAGGGACTAGTTGCAGTCGGAGCCGGCTTCAGATAAAAGCCAGCTCCCTAGATAGGCCCCCAGGGAAAGGACTCAGGCTGCCCCTTGAGCAAAGAGGAGGGCTCTCCACAGCAACAGGCGAGTTTGCGCTGGTTGAAGCGCTTTGAAAGCAGGCAAGTGGGGGTTGCGGGCTTTGCCTTGTCCCGCCAGACTAAACAAACAGCCGCCGGCCCCGAAGACATTTCACCTTCAGCACCTGGGCCGCCTGTTCCTGAGGCAGTAAAGGCATGCATCCTGGCCCCAGGCTTTGCCGGCTGCAGCCATGATTTAGCCCTCCTTAACATCTGGGGCGGCTGCGGGGTCTTTGTCAGCCTGACTCCTGATCACCAGAGCACCAGCTCTGGCTTCTTCCTCTAGCCTCCCAGCTCTCTCAAGGTGGGAGGTGGCAGAGGAAACCCCCTACCCAGGGCCTTCACTCAGCTCTCACCGCCACCACACAGCCAGAGGACCCTCAGCGGGCCAGGGATGCTATTTTAGGGAGGGTAGAGCGAAGAGAGGCTTTCATAAGTCTCAGGCAGGAGCTATTTGTTCACCCCCTCCTTAAACACACACACACACACACACACACACACACACACACACACACACACACACCAACCATTGCTTTTGACTGATTTAATAACAATTGTGAATAACACAAGGCGGCACGTAATTGCCACCGCGCCAGAGGAAAATGGCTTCCTTTGGACAAAAAGGCCAACTTTAGGTTAATTTGTTTCTTTTAATATATTGCTCGAGCTAAGCGGGCTACTTTATCTGTTAAATGCGCTCCTAGCGCCATCGTTAAACAGCAATGCCTTTGAATCCCAGCCGGGACTGGAGTCCCGCCGCAACACATGGCTTTTATAAAAATCTCCGGATTACCTCGCTATCAAAGGCTCCTGAAGCCCTTGTAGGGGGAATTTACAGGCGCCCACCTCCGGCTCCCCAGCCTGGAGCTGGCCTCGAGCGGGATCGTGCTGTTGGGTTTGGGAGCTGAGAAGGGAAAAAGGGGAAAGGGGGAGTTGTATTTTTTTTTCAGGCATGCTTTGGCCGGTGGGTATTTCACGGCCAATTTCAGCACTCGCCACGTGATCCCTCCTTTTATAACAAAGTTTTGTTGGGGGAAACCTAAAGGCCCTTCATAAACCTTATATGCTTATAAAACAGCATATAAAAATTTAACAGCGGTGCTGCGCTAGATTCCCAACTCCCCTTTCATAAAGCGCTGGGCGCTGCCTTTATACGCACCGGAGCCGCCGGCCTTGTCCTCAGTGTGGCCGGAAGACGACTCGGGGCTGCTGCTGCTCTCCGGTCGCCGCCGCCGCTCCTTCTCCTCTGCCGCCTCCCGACAGCCGCCGCCGCCTTCCGAACTTGAAGTTGCCGGCGCGCCCGTGGCCGCCGCCGCCACCGCCACAGCGGAGGTCGCAGCTGTCGCTGGGGGACCTTTCTCGGCGCTCTTGTCCCCGGGGTAGTCGGAGGAGGCGAGATTTTCCGGGGTGCCGTAGGCCGTCTCAAAAAACTGGTCGAAAGCCTGTGGCAGAACGCCGTTCCTGCCCACCGTGCTATAGAAATTGGACGAGACGGCGGGGGTGGGGTGGTGGTAGACGTTGGCCGAGCTCTTGGCCAGCACGTCGCCAGGCACGCCGGCAGCGCTGGGCGCCTGCAGACAGTCTCTGTGCACGAGCTCCTCCGCGGAGTAGCAGTGGGCCAGATTGCCGCGGGGGTGCCATTTAGTGGCGGGCTCAATGGCGTACTCTCTGAAGGTCACTTCGCGCACGGGTTGGACCTGGGGCAGGTTGGAGGAGTAGGAGTATGTCATTGGGCGCGAAGACGGGGTCTGGGGCAAAAAAGAAGGGAGGCTGGAGAAATCTGGACCCGAGACGTAGTAAGTACAACTTGGCAAATACATGTTAGAGGAGCAGGGACCACGCTCATCAAAATCCATCATTGGGCTACCTTGGGCTCTCCGCAGTAGCCGAGCTTAACATGATTCTCCACTGCAGCTGCCTCTTTGAAGCGGATCCGTGAAGTAGAAATTTGGAGACGTAAGCTGACGTGGAAATCTATCCCCATCCTTAGCAGGGAGGTGCTGGTCATGTGACCCGATGTTGAAATTGACAAGCTGCGAGCTAGTCCCGGCTTTCTTTCTTTTTTTTTTTTTAACCCCCCCTCCCTTTCTTTTTCCCCCCTCCCCTCCCTCCCCAGCTTCCTTTCTTTGTAGCCACCTCAGGGGAAGCAACAGATCGTCACTCGGTGTTCTCACCGAAAGCAAGTAATCGCCGGTGTAACTCATGTTGGCTGGGGGCGGGGGGGGGGCTCCCTGCGAGCAGAAAGGCTGGGGTGCGCCCCCAAGCAGCTCTCCTTTGCTCAGCTACATGGTCCCGGCCCATGGGTGTGCTGAGGGCGGCGAGGGAGCAACTCCTGACGCCTTCTCCCCACTCCCCGGTGGGTGAGGGTTGCTCTGGGCTGGGGGTGGCCAGGTGAAAGCCCGGAATTGTGTGGCTACTTGTCTCGGAATCTGTTATCCGAAGGCTTAAGTCCAGCACCTTCTTTGCAACCCCCCTGTCACAGGTTTGCTCTGGGAAGCACCTCAGCCTCTCAGACCCCGGCTGTACCCCATTTGGGGCCAGGCTTCGCAGCCCTGGATGTGCCGGCCTCGTGGCTTGCCTGATTTGCACGGTGACTTGATTACACGCTCTCATTCATGGTCACTTCCGAAGCGTTTTAGTGCCTTCCGTCCCCAAACCACCAACAGGCCAAGAGCTTTCCTCCGCGGTTTTGTCAATAATCCGCGCGGTCCGGAAGGGCCTTCGCCTTACCCGGGTTCACCTTCCCCGTATCTTTCTCCTTACTTCCTCACCCCACACCCTGCCCTTGGAGGAACCCTTTCTCCCCGCTGCCTGTAGGGGTTTGGAGTGGCTCCGCAGAGTCAGAGGCACTTCTGCTCGCCGGTCCGCAAGCTGTCTGGTCTGCTGAAGCTGACGAATCAGGAAGCCATGCAATTGAGGCGAACCTTGGGCTGTTTTAGAGGCGCTGACATCCGAGGAGCCTTCTCCTGGGTATGCTGCACCTTTTGGGGGGAGGGGGCCCCACCAGGCTGCTTGCTGCACTTCAGAGCTATGAGGGAAATGGAGGGTGGCCATGAGGGAGTAATGGCTCAAGGATCCCTAGCTAAGAAAGGAGTAACTCGTCTCTTCCTCCTTGCAAAGCCCAAGAGTGAAAGCAAGGGATATTCAAGGCAGAAATTCAGACAGCTCCCATCAGTCTTGTTAGTTAGCCCACAGGCAAAGCACAACGCCAGAGGAAAGAGAGAGGTGCTCTCCTAGCTGCCTGCACCTTGGGCCATACAGATGTCTTGAAAAGGCAAGGCTTGTTGTGTAGATAGGTAATGCTAAAGAGGCCATAACTGCTAGGTTGAGTTTAGCTTTCTACAGAGGAGGAAACGGAGATTAAGAAGACAAAATGACGACTGTCAGTCTGCAAGACCAAAGAAGTTTTTTTTTTGCGGGGGGAGAATGAAAAAAAAAAGAGGCACAGGGCAACAAGGCATGGCCAGAGCAGAGATGGGGTCCCAGACCTGGGGGCTCTCCACAGTTCCCCTCTTAGAAGAAGGTTCTCAGGTGTCACTAAAGTCAAAACTGAAAAACAAAAACCTTTTCCCCTTTCCTCATCCAGGAAATAGCGAAAGGTATTTACATATCTTGGGGAGATTTAGAGTATAAACGCTAAGATCTTTGGTATTTAAGTGTCAACATCGATTTATTTATTTATTGCTGAGCTGACTGTAACTGACTCAATAACAAATTTAATCTTGTATTGCTCTGGAAAAGAACCATTCTCATTATGTATTTTCTCCAAATAATGACCCACCATTGCATTTGAATGCCCACTGTAAATATCAATAATATCAAGTAATTACTGTGTAGAGGAGTAAACTAATTTATTAGCATTAATGTTTATGTGGCTCCAACCCCCCTCCCTTTACAAGAGTTGCTTATCACAAATCAAGCTACCCGGACACATTGGTTTAATGAACTCTTTATTCAGGATTTGCTGCAGGAACTTTCATGCCCCTTGAAATCCCTGAGAGCTGAGCTTGAAATTATTTGTGCATCTTCAGCTTGACATATTTGTCCACTGTGGCTTCATAGACGACTGTAGCCGTGTGAGTGGGGAGATTGGGGAAGGGTGGCTTCAGGCTTCCTAAAGCTGAGGATCGCAACTACAGGATGGTCCTGCAGAAAAACCAAAACCAAAACAACAACAACAAAAACTACTTCCACCAAGGAGGCAAAATTTTTGTCTTCTTCACAGTATCCTTCTGGAGACCGAATACAAAAGGGAGGTGAGGTTGCAAACTGTAGCGTTTGAGCAGTTTCCTGGGCTGAGTTTTGCTATCTCAAACTTTCGTCCAGCAGCCCACCCAGTCCTCAACACCCTCACTCTGGAACAAAAGGAATGCATGAAGGGTTTCAGTGACTTTGCCATAACAAAGGCGCCACCATTGCAGGGCTCGCCCCGCCCCTGGGTGAAGGCAAACAAATTCTTGCACTTGTATTAGGGCTTTTAAGACCATAATTGAACCCGGGGGCGTCTAGGAGAACCGAAAACAGTTCTAGACAGACCTGCGGTTTTATAGCAGTTTTGGCAGTCAACTTCAGCTTGTGCCTGAGCAGTGGGGCCGAGGTGGCCCAGCCGCAGGGGGACAGGCCCAGGCTGCCTCCCCTGACTACAGGGCAGCTTTTCCCATAATTAGCTTGTCTTCCCAGGATGCCAGGGGAAAGGGGTACCCGCAGAAAGGTCGGTGTGGCACTGTGCAGTGTCCGCACAACCAGTGCTTACTAGGTTCTCAGGGAGGGTTAATTGAATGGGAGCCCGCAGGTCTGTATCCCATGGGTGTCCAGCAGGAGACAAGACAAATTCTCGAGGAAGGGGGGGGACGACGGGAGAAGAAGAGGTGCTCCATGAGCCATTGGCAGAGCTGTGCAGAAGAAGGGTGCCCAGAGGGATTTTCATCCTCGAAGGGAGCGTGTGGGGGCGCTGCGGTGAAGATGGACAGGGAAAAAGCAACAGAAGGGAAAAAGCCTGGAGCTGCCGATTGCCTTTAGTTCTCTGAGCAGAGACACGAAGTGGGATGCTCAGATCCCTGAGGGTGCGCAATAGTAGCCGCTTTGCCTAATCCCATCCTGCTTGGCGCTGTTAGTGTGAATGTTCTTTAAACTGGCATCGGGGTACAAGGCGGGAGCTGCCCTGAGGTTCGGACCAAATCTGGGTGAAGAAAGGGAGGTGGTTCTGCGGGTCCTTCGTTTTCACTTTGCTCTGAGCTTAACCGACTCTTTGGCTTTGCAGGAGGCCGAAGGTCGATCTCAGCCCACCAGGATCTGGGGAAGACCCGACTAGGGGTAGGATCACACCGGAAGGCCAAGTCCGAGTTCCATTCCTAGAAGAGGAGGCTGCGGGCAAGGCTATGACATTGGCCCTGGACATTTGTTTCCCCGGGAACTGTTCTTTCTCAAGAACTCCGCAGCGCGGGGGCTGTCTTCAGAAAACACTCTTCAACGTTTAATTCCTTTAATCGTCAACCCGGATCCCTATGGCGGCTAATGCAAGAGGCCAAAAATATTTGGAGGAAGAAAAACAAAGGCAGGAAGTGGCCGCGGCCTGACGGTGCGTGTGTCTCTAACGAAGGGAGGGAGCCAGTGCAATCTCCTCTTGTTTCCCCCCAACTTTAAGGTCTAGGCAGACCTCCTTAGGGCCTGGGGAAGGCTCCTGGCCATCGGCAGTGGAGCATCGTTTGGAGGTAGCCAACGAGTTAGCCCTGTCGAGCTGAAAGGCTAAGAAGGGGGTTTGATCAGCAAAAACAAACCAAGCCTTTTCTTCTGATTTGGTCCTAAAGGGTGGAGGGCATGTTAATGTCCACAGAGGCTGCTGTTTACCTCCAGCCCTTCGGCGTCGGGCTAAATGCACCTAGGAGGGAGGGAGGGAGGTTAAGGTACCTGGCGCTGCATTCTCCTACCGAAGTAGACTATCAGAATAAAATGTGTTTAGGTGCCTCTGCTGAATTTGCTTTTTCTTGCAGTTGGAGATGTATGGGCAGTAATGGGAGAGCATCGGGGAAAGCTGCCTAGGATGTCTGTAGTTTTGGAGGAGTCATTTTGTAGAAAGGCAATGTAAGGCCTCTTAGCCTCCGTGCCGTTGCCAGGCGTATTTCCAATGCAGTCATTCAAGAGACTTGAGCTGCAAGCAGTGTCACTTGATAGGCCACATAGTACTATGCCACTTCAAGGGAGAACAAATATATGGACAACCAAGAGCACTTCTAGACTCTGGGCTTCCTAGAATCAACTGGAAAAGCTGCGAGAGGCTGCTGCCTTCTCAGTCTGCCGGGCTGGCTTGGGAGGCAGTAGCTGCCAGGTGTCTCTAACTTGGGGACTCTGAAATCCCTAGAGGAGCGGTTCCTGGAAGTCTCAGCATGTGATCCACAGTGTGGGTGTCTAACTAAACTATCCCCACTCTCCAGCGTCTCTTGTCCCCAGGCAGCTCCTGATGGTTGGCCTGTCTCCCATCTCGCCTCTTCCCAGCTAGCCCTTCTCTCACCTTTTCCGATGTCTCCCCTTGGTTGGGCAAGAGCTGAGGTGTTGAATTGTCCCTGGAAGGAACCTCTTCCTCGGGTTTAAAGAAAGGGTTTCTATGGGTTCCTCACCCTTCCAGTTTGGGCCTCCACCAGAGACCTGAACTGGATTTCTTCCCCTTTTCAATGAGTCCTCATCCTAAGCACAGCACCCTCCCTCCCGCCTTCCCCCAGGAACACTTGCTTCTTTTCTGAGCCCATCTCTTTTCCGCTCTGAGTAATCACAAGAGCTAGCTGGCCTGGGATGGGTTGGACCCACCAAATTGACCAGATCTTGCTCTCAGTTTTGCCTCTTGTTGCTGGCATGAGCCCTACTTTCCTTTGTCCCAAAATATTGCACTATGTTTATAAAGCTAAACTGAAAGCTAGCGCTGATCTGGTGGCCATATTTTATGCAGGTGTAAGAGTTGACTGGTAAGGGGAATTGGTGAAACAACTACAAAACTCTTCCCAATGGCCTCCATTTAAAGTACTCTGTCCTTCAAAGTAGGAGGTGTCTTTGGCGTATGTCTTTCCTCCAGGATGAGCTAAGGAGATGGATTGTTCTCAGAGAATGGTTTACTGGCAGATTATGGCTAATCCATTGCATTCATACTTAGACAAAATATCAGGTGATCACCTTTATCACTACTAGGTGCAGACTGGAGTTAACTTGTATCTTTGTCAAGGTAACAACCCTTTCCTGGGCTGGCCTACCTGCTCAAGAGAACAGGTAATCCTTGAACTTGACCTCAACAGTTGATTCTTAGCCTGACTAGTGGGTCCACTAAACATCTGGGCAAGTCCATATCCTTCGTCTGGCCACTGGAGGGTGGAGCACCGAGCTCAGCTTAGGGGCTCAAGCACCCAAACAATCTGGTTATCATTTAGTTTAGTGAGTTTCAAGTTGATGGGAGAAGGGAGGGTTTATTTGAGAACTATTTTTATGCTTATGGTTGCTGACTCATTAGAGCTAAGATTTTATTTATTTCTCTTATAGAGTAGGGTGAGGACAACTTTGAGAGGTGAAACCCCAGTTCTCAATACCTGCCTTTTTTCTATTCATTCTCATTCCCCACCCCCACCTTGCCCCACCCCATCCCCACCCCCGCAGCAGCTTCGGCCTAACCGCCTAACCGGGGGTTTCCTCGGCTGAGTATGTGTCTGCAGTAAAGAGGACGAAGGAGCGCAGCGCAACCAGAAAGGTGGCTCTGGTCTTTGGGCTCAGTGCCTAGACTGAGGCGCTGAAGACATCCCCAGGCCTTAAATTCCAAATGTCTCCTAAAACAGCTCCACGTCTACTCATTGCTGGTGGCAGCCTACATTCACAATTCAAGAAGCGCCTGTGTCCATCTGGCCTTGCACTAGGAGCCTTGTACTGGGAGACCTCCATTCACCGTTCTGGGCAGTTCTGCCATGGTACCTATTCCATGCTAGCCTTCCTGATGTATCTCTTTACTACAGCTCTGGGGTGGGGGTGGGGGCGGACAGCCCGGCTTTGACCTACTGCAAGCAGACGTAGAGGAATTCTCTGTCCCCGTAGAACACAGTAAGGGGTTGGGGGTGGGGCCGGAGTCAACGGGTTTTACATTGGCATAGTCTATCTCCTTTAAAGTAGATTTCAGCAAAGGGTCTCACCCAAAAGCCTGAAAACCCCTGAGTCTGGACTGGCCGACCCCAGCAGGATCTTTATTCCCATAACCGATTGCCAGACGCCAAGCCGGCTGAGCCCCTGTTCCTATCTGACCAGAACTTCCATTCAGTCACGTCTATTCTGGAAGTGTATAAGCTCCCTCTTGCCCTGGTTAGGCCTCTACGGGCTCAGAAATCTCCCACACTGGGGCAATTTCTGCCCTTCCAGGATGAAGGCACAACTTGTGCTATCCCCAGCTTCAAAGACTCCTTTCAAAGGAGGACACGGAACAAGGGAACTGAAAAACAAGAATCTGTGCTCAAGGTAGGCTACCAGGGCCAGGACCCGCTTGCAGCAAGAGTGATGGCCTGGCCAATAACGAGCCCTGTGCCTTTCTGCAAACCGTGCTGCGGCTTCTTTCTCAGGCGGCCCTGACCGTGAAGAAGGCAGTGGCGCCGAGGACTTGACCTTTACGGCGCCTGCAAAGAGCCGTATGGAGCGGGAGGAGGACTCGACTGTCCCCAGCCTCTGCCACCAATAGCAGCCCAGACAACCCACGCACGTAGGGCCTCTTTCCCCCAATTCTACCTTGTGTTTCCTGCCTGAACACAGGCTCTTAGCCAGGAAACAAAGCCTCAAGCACGGCTTTCACAACCTACCTAACCCCCATCCCCCACCCCCGCCCCAGGGCGCTAAGCTGGGCTTTCCAAAGGCCCCCTCCTCTCGCCTTCGGCCAGCGCCTGGGTGTTACTCAGTGCCAGGCAGGCCCGGGCGGTGCTAAGCTCCCGAGCGCCGGGTCCTATACTTAGAGCGTCAGATGCTGAGGGACTGCACATCCCGAGGCTGCTTTCCTGACCAGGTGGAGCTCGCGCGGGGCTCCCGGAGGTTCATACCGCGCTCAGCTCCGAGCTCCTAGGGCGGAAGTGTTGGGGGGGACAGCAAAACACGGTTTCTTTTTAGCCAGTCTCAAAACCCCCTTTCGAGAAAATGCTCCTGTCAAGTTTTATTTCCCGTTGCAAAATCACCTTCCACGCTGCCAAGAATTAAGACCTGGGGAGATTAAATACCCGATTATTCTCCTGGGGACGGAGGGGCGGGGCGGAGAAGGGAGCACCCTTACAAAACCTTCGCCTCGGTCGCCTGTCCTCCGCAAAGTGTGCCTGCAGCCGGGCGAGGCCTGCGAGGCCTGCGGTGACGTCAGCCTGCAACTCCGGGTGGCTCACAGCGCGTGTCCGCGGCCCTCCTGTGCCCACGCGGCACCAACTGCTGATCCCACCACGGCGACCTCCGCTGCGGTCCTGCGGCTCTTCTGCCTGCCGCCCTCATGCCGTGGGCGCGGGATGGGCCGGCAAGGTTTGGGCCTCCATCTTAAGCTGGGGTGTCCTTCGCCACACAGGGAGTTTGGGGAAGCGACTGTCCCCAACAAGCAGGACACCGGGTAGCCCTCTGAGTACGAGGAGGCTCTGCTCTCATTGTCCACACCCTTGCACCTGGGCAGTCCCTGAGCCTCTCGATGGCTCACAGAAATTTGAAGATCTTAGACACCGGTGGAATTATTTCTGCCCTGCGGGTTCAGCTCTGCAGCAGAGCCGGATAGAAACGAAATGGACTGTGGCGAGACCTTGGCTGCTTTCTCGCTGGAATTTTTCTGAGCAAGCATCACCTTTCTTTTATAATAACATTTTAAATAGCAGGCACCTCTCAAGCATTCGTCGGCTCTAGGTAGATGCGTGAAGACTGAGCGGTCATTTTCATAAAGAACGAAGCCAGATTTTATTTACCCGGCGGCCGGGCAGATGAAAACTTAATTAGCATGCCTGTCTAAATCCCAGGCAGGCATAAATCTCCTCAGGCCTTTTGGATAAGGCCGCATCTTTGCTTATGAAAAATGGGATGCAAGCAACTCACTGCACAGTTCTCTGATTCTCCAGGTCTTGGGCTGCTGACACGCATTCGATCAAGTTTAAAGGAATGCGCATAAATCAGCAATCCTCTAGCGTCTCTTCAGACGAGGTTCACAAGCGCAGAAGGGCGCCAATGAACCCCCATCAGGAGATTAGTAGTCCGGGACAACCTTCCTCACAGCCACTAAACCGGGGAATTCACCCACCCAAACACTCAGCGTCGAGCAATCTGTACTTATCTATATTGTCTGGCTATTACTCGGCTGAATTGCGCTGCCTTCGGGTGACTCTCTGACAGACCATTTAAATTAGGTTGAGTATTTTAAAATGAATACTTCCCCTTTTTGTCCCTACGTTTGTTTTTAAAAATCTTACGTTATTTTGTTTTAAATGGCGTTAGCTCGGCATCAGGTGTAAATACTTAGTGAAATGCATAGTGACGTTTTACAAGCGTCCGCTTAAAGTTACTTAATAAATCTGACAGTATTGGGAGCAGATGGAAAAGGTCGTCTTTTCAAGTCCCATATTTATATTTTTAAATTCAACAATTTTTTTTTTTTTTTAGAAAAATAGTTGAATGAGGTTTTCAACATTACTACTCATGGATCAGTGTCTGCTCTTACTGTGCCTGCTTTTTTCAGGAAGAGGCCAATGTTCCCCTGACAGTCTTTGTTCTACAGATTTTTGCCTGGTTGCTATTTAAAAACTAAGAAGTCTCCAGGCATGGTCCCAGCACACTGCCAGCACTCTAAGAAAGAAAGAGGCTGGTGAGTTTCTGAGTTTGAGGCTAGCATGGTCTACAGAGCAAGTTCTAGGGCAGAAAAGCTCTATCTCAAAAATAAAAGAAAAATAAAATAACAACCATACAATTAAAAAAAAAAAAAACCTAAGAAGTCATTATAACCCATAGCCACCTCAACTAATCTGCTAAGCCATGGCCATTTTAAATAAAAGGGGAGTTAAGTGAGCCTGGCACTATCTACAACTATTTCAGAACTAAAAAGAAAGGGGGTATCCTGACATCTTGGGAGGAGGGAAAGGAGAGAGAGAGAGAGAGAGAGAGAGAGAGAGAGAGAGAGAGAGAGAGACTGAGACTTTACCCAAAACTCCTGCAATAGAGGTGGCTTTCGAAAGGGGCAGTATTCCATCTGCAGAGCTGCTGTTGGCCTTTTTCCTGGGCCTTAGGCTCAGAAGATTTCTTACATCTAAAGAAAAATATCTCCCTTGAACAGAAGAGTCCTCTTTAGAGCAGTTCATAAACAGCATTTCATCCAACTCGGAGGGGGGAATTTCCAACACTTTAAACATTTTGGAGAAGTCATTAACATAAGCTTGATGGCAGTTCACTTGGAAATAGGTTGTAACCCAAGGTGCAGAGTGGTGGGCCTGAAGCAAATTTTTTCATTTGTTTCCACAAATGGTTGACAAATCCTCAGGGTAGCAAAAATTATGATGGCATTTTACCAGACCATATGACATGTCTGCTTGAGGACCATTCTTTGTTGAAGCAGCTTTATATTCTTCCTGTAATTCTTCATCTATAAAGATACAAAGAAGCTCTTCTTTGTAAGTCTTCAGGCTGGAGAGACGTCCATCATCTGGTATTATAATTGTCCAATCGTATTTCCCACCAAATGATGAATCCACTTCTCCCATTCACTATTATTTTCCTCTAACATAAAGATAAAATTAATCTTCATCTGAAATTTCAAACTTCAAAACTGCTGGTTCTGTCAACATTTTAATATACGTGTGTACACAGAGGATTTGACAAAAAAAAAAAAACCACATTGTCCTACATGTATATTAAACACATAAACACACTGTATTATTTATGACTCTGGACACAACATCTCTTGAGTTGTTAGGGGTCAATAAACAGTAGCTATAATATTGATTGTTAATATAGTTTTGATGGTGGTTGTTAATAATATTAAGTATATTTATTTCTCCCACAAATCAAATGGTAGCTCGTCAAACATCAGGTATAAGATTGCACACCACCCTGGAGCAAAACTCAACTTTCAGCTGCCCAGAACAATTTTCCTTCTGCATCCGCCCTGTGACCATTTTGTAGATGAAATATATTTAAGTTTTCCTACTGACTTCTCAAAGAGGTGGATTTCTTTGAATTTCTGAAAGGTAACTCTAGAACTCTAGAGTTAGGAAGGTATGTGAAACTTTTTATTTGCCGTAAAGATTTCAAGATAGTTCTAATTAAGGTCACGGACCACCTTGAAGGGTTAGGGCTGGGAAAGAATGGTTATTTAAGAACACCTCTTGGACTGTAACAAACATGTACAGCTTAAAAACAGATCCACAGAAATCTGATGCACACAGCAAGATGGTGTGAGGGCAAATTAAAATTAGCCATTTTAAAAAGGAATCAAAATTCACCGCGTAAGGAGCTTCTGTACCTCAGCTATAGAAATCACCTTAAATTACAGTGTCTTCAGTCATCAGCAATCAATAATACTATATCTGTACAAATTCTACAATCATATACACAGGCACACAAACACTGATATGCAAATATATACACTTATAAACATATATTATATACTAACATATATACAAGCACATGTATAATTTACATATATTCAAATCTCCTTTGGGAGCAAAAAAAAAAAAAAAAAAAATTCTGAGTACTAAATCTCTAAAAGAAATCAAGGAGGTAAGAGAGCTCAATTCCCTTGAAGCTGAAGAATTACAAGGAAGCTTGTCAACACGAGGTGGCGCCCTTGATCTACGAATCAGGCTCAGGCCAATTCATGAGCTGTCAAAAGTCAAGGTCACAAATTGTCTTTTTTCATCAAGGTCAAGGTTTAAGGCCTTTCCTAGTCCTGTCATTTCAACAAATACCAAAAACCTGTCCTTTCAGTCACATGCAGACTTAAGGGCAGATTTTAAAATACGACAGTCTAGGCACTGCTGATACTCAACAACTGGTTTTCATTTTCCACAGGGAGCCTGGGAACTTACACTCGCTCTCTCCCTTCTTTCCTTTCTTTCCCTTTCAGAGTACCTGACACTTTCATCTCCTTGAAGTCTTTTCATTTGTAGGCTTTTAGTTTTGTGAGGTTTTTTCCCTTCTCATAAAAATATTTAGAAAAAGGGTGAATAATAATAGAAAATAATGGTCCTTGGCTTGTATAAGACAAACCTGCTTTTTTTCTTTTTGTGCAAAGCAAGTTCCGCATAGAAAAGTACTCAGGTGCTTCTTTCAGATTTTAATGGCAGTGATTATTTTATTAACAGAAATAATACCACTATCTACAGATCTAATTTTTCATTTTTTTTTAGTAGAAGTATTTTAAAAGCAGGTGCACAAATACATTTTCACAGTGTGCTGAATGTCTTTATTTACAAGATAGCATTTATAGTGAATATGAACAAAATGAATGTGTGGGTTGAAACTACTGCTTAATTAAAAATGTGCTGTGAAGATGAATCCCTACACTTCCTAATGCAGTCTCCTACCACAATAAACAAGGAAAAAAAAAACTAATCCTTTAGTAGATTAAAATATAGAATGTAGACATCTAAATATTTTGGGAGAACGGGTTTCCATTTTGAGTTTTTTTTTTTTTAAGTTAAAAAAGGAAAATGATCTCTCTAGCCAAATGTTTAACAAGTATTGGAAAATGCCAATTTTTTAAAAAGAAAGAGTATATTTCTTTTAAATCCATATTAGGGTGGGACCTTCCAGGAGATGGGGCATAGTGAATCCTTTGGATCATCTGATGAGATCAAAACACTTTAAAAATTACAAGTCGTATGGAAAAAAAAAAAAAAAACTCTGACAGTGGGTTAACACAAATGCCACCAACATGTTCATTGTGGGTAATTGAAAAGTATTTGCAGAAGTTCATCACCCACTCAGGGTTCCCTTGTAGTCTCAGGGGTTTAGCTGATCGTATTTACTATCAAGACAATTGATCCTCGGCTGAGCATTCTCTCCTTTCTCCCTTCTCAGCAATAGTTCAAGATGAACATTTCAGTGCCTTCCCCCCTCCCACCCTAAGCCCATACATGAAACATTTTCCAGAATGAATGAACAATGGTAGGAATTTCAATAAGGTTTACCTGAGCAGGCACTCAACACGCAAAGGGATGATGCTGGACAAAGCGGCGTTGAAACAACCCTCTGTTTCTGCAATCAGTGTTCAGATTGTTACCACCTTACACAGTATCCTAAAATATAATGGCCACATAAATACTTACAAGATTTGAGTAACTTCGTAATTTATCTGAAATTGTATGTTTTGGGGGCTGATGAGTTGACATGACAGTTTGTCATTTAACCGTCGGGTGGGGTTGTCGGGAGAACTGGCAGGTTGTTTGTTTGTTTGTTTGTTTTTTTTAACCATTTCTCAAGGTGTTTTGTTTTGTTTTGTTTTGTTTTTAAACTGTAGATTCCATTGAAGAGAAAGAGATTCTCCTCAGGAGCACAAAATGTCAGTGTCTCTCCGATTCTTCAGTTGTTATTAAGCATTGATATTAGCTGGGCAAAGAAATGAGTCCTTAAGTTTCTTCAAGCTGCCCCTTGCTCCACCTTTTAATCCATTAACTAGTCGTCTTCAGCTTATTGATGACTTTTTTCTCTTTGACCCTCCTGTTCTGGAACCAGATTGTGACCTGCCTCTCGGAGAGGTTCGTTGTGGCTGATATCCTCCTCCGTTTGTCCTTGGTAATGAATTTGTTCGTAGCGTATTCCCGTTCAAGTTCTTTCAACTGCACTTTAGTGTAAGGCACCCGCTTCTTCCTGCCCCTCCTGTAGGAGCTGGCATCTGAAGGATGGGAGACGACGTCTGTAAGATAAGGGAGAAGGCAAATTACTCCGGGAGCCGACCTGAGCCAGGACACAGGCGACAGCTCAGTCTGAGCTGCTGGCCTTGCAAAGCCTGGTTGCTCTTTGCCAGGAGCGAGCGCTGTACAATCCGGCCTTCTGCCAAAGCCTGGAGCGTTAGTAGGGGGGTATGGTTAGCTGTGTATTGAAATGGGACCGCTCAGAGCATCAGTGACCACCCTAATAAGGTTATCTCCTGCGTGTACAGTAGTCCTCACCTTAGCACTCAACGGGGTACAACACTTCTGTAGAGCCCGGTTCCTTTCAGCTTGCCCCAACATACTATGCTTCTCCAAGGAAGCCTTTCCCCCCCCCCCCCAAAGAACCATCAGGGACAATTTGGTGAGCTCAAGATCAAGTCTATTTCTCATCTTGGAGTCAGTGTCAAGGGCTTGGGAGGGTGGGGCACACAGGGAGAAGGGGCTGCCCTTGGAACCCACAAACTGCCTCCCAGCCACCCCTCACGGAAGGAGAGCAAGCTCAACGTAGGGCAGGGCGGCGGGACAGTGCCAGCCAGCCAGGGACAGGCTCCCAGGGGTGCAGAATTGCTAGGGCAAGTCAGGCCAGGGAGAGGGCCCGGGTGGGGGTGGGGGTGGGAAACACCCAAGTGACCCCGGGGCGCGAGCCGAGGAGAAGCTGGAGAAAAGCCGGAAAACAGGGGCTGGAAAGGGGGCGCCATTTACCGGGCAAAGTGGACTTCCAGAGGTGGGGAGGCTGCGTCTGCTCTTTGGGGCAGTACATTTGGCCGTTCCAGCCGTTGGGCAGAGCCCAGGGCTGGTAGCTTTCCATGGGAAGCCCCAGGGGCTCATGGCGCGACTCGCCAGGACCCCCGAGCCCCGGGACCACCGGCATATCCAGGTAGCCGGGCACCGGCTGGTGGTGGTGGTAAGGCCCGGCTGCGTAGCCCTGGTGGTAGAAGGCAAACTCCTTGGCGCGGGAGCTGAACTCCTCGGCCGCCGGGCCGGCGGTGTCCATATACTTGTCGGCGAAGGCGGCGGCGGCCGAGGCGGGCTGCGAACACGACTTGATGGCGTTGGGGTGCGGGCCCATTCGAGCGCACGGGTAATAGCCGCTGCCAAAGTAGCCGTAGGGCAGCGCCGCGGGCCCCGACGAGCTCTGTGCCGCGGCCGAGCAGGGGCTGCACTGTTTGGCGGCCTCAGCACCCGCGGGCCCCGCGGGCCCCGGCCCTCCCGACGACGACGCGGCAGCGGCGGCGGCGGCGGCGGCAGCAGCGGCAGCGGCGGCGGCGGCGGCGGACGGGGGCGCCTCCCCCGGCGCGCTGCTGTAGGCGGCCGCAGCGCCTGGCGCCAGGGGTGCGGGATGCGCCATCAGGTTGCGGCACTGGTTGGCCGCGGCGGCGGCGGCGGCAGCGGCGGCTGCAGCCACCGAGAAGTTGCCCCCCGCGGCCGCAGCAGCCGGGTGGGGGAAGCCCCCGCCCCCAGCTCCCGCCGCCGCCGCCGCTGCCGCCGCTGCCGCCGCCGCCGCCGCCCCTTCCATGTTCTTGTTGAGCTCGTCGGCCACCAGGCCGCCGCCGTTGTCGTAGAGAAACATGACGGTGGGCTCGATCCAGCGGGGGTGGAGGAGCACGGAGGCTGTCATAGCCCGAGCCGCATGGAGAAGACCCCAGTGGCGCTGTTTTAAAAAGCCCCCAAGAAGTGAAGAGCGCGCGGCGCGGGGCCGGGGCCCGAGCGAGGGGGGCGGGTCGCGCCCTGCGGGGTCGCGCCAGGCGGCCGCCCATTGGCCCGCCCCCGGCCCGCCCCTGGCGTATGCAAAGCGGGCGGCTCCAGCCGGGCTGCGCTCTGGGCCCGCTGTCCCCGCCGCCGCCCGCGCGGTCCTCCGCGCCAGCGCTAGAACCCGCTGCACGGCCGCGCAGCAGTCACCCACGGAGAAGGCGGGGAAATTCGGTCGGGTGGGGCGGGGAACACAGGGACCCCGATCCCTTTCCCAGTCTCACTGGGGACCAGAGCACTGCGCGGAGGCTGGGAGGGGCCGTGGGAGCCCGCGGTTGGGGGTGCGACCTGAGGTGTTGGGGACAAGTCAGGTAAATTCTCGAGTGGTCAGAGAGTTTAGCTTGGACTAGCCCAGCAAGGCCCGACGTGTTTTGGGGGCCTCTGGGGCTGTTTCCTTTCCAGGGATGGATGCGTCTTTCTGCAACTAGACCCTACCAGGGACGTCGGAGCTTTCGCCTCGTCGAGATTTGGCTCCCTCCACCCACGGGGAACAAGGGCGGGAGGGTTGTTTCTTCTTGGTTCCAGTGAAGAGTCTGGCACAAGGGTCCCAGGATCCTCGCTGGGAAGCTTGGGCTGCATTTGGGAGCTCCCTTCCCTGTGTCAGGCCCCTAGAGGACAATTTCAATTAGGCCCACAGACTCAGAATATCCGAACAACTAAGTATATCTCCCTAACCCCCTTTACACACGCGCGCGCGCGAATTTACACCACACACACACACACACACACACACACACACACACACACACACACACACTGCCACATTCTTCCACTTGTATATACAGTTCGCTATTCATTCCGATGCGATGCGGCAGCTATTCTTTCTTGTCTGCAAAGGATTTCAGATGAAGAAAGCACCATTCACTCCCGCTCCTGTCTCATGAGTCCGGCTGCCTTTTCCTGAAGGGGGCTTAAGGGGAACAGGCCCCAGCTGGGCTCCTGGCTGCAATTCCAGCTCTGGTTCTGGGGCTTCCCTAAAAACCATCCCACAGATCCCGAGTTGGACACGACTCTCCAGATATCTGGGAACCCACTGTTACATTCCATTTCGGGCGGCGTGGCGGGGGTGGGACGGGGAAGAAAAAGAAGCTCTTTGCGGGGAAAGGGAGGGGGGTCATTTCATGCTCAGCCTGCAGTGGGTTCGAGCCACCAGAGAACCAGTCTGACGAGTTCCTCTGTACCTGGGAGGTTGGTGGGGGTGTTTGTACCGGAAGAGCCACACGCAGTTGCAGTGTTTTGGGTGAAGGCTTTTCGGGGGGGGGGGCTATCTCCTTAGGACCACATCCACTTCTGGTTGTGTAACCGTGACCTGGTCAGATGTCCAGAGGGGAACAAATGGTCAAAGTGAAAGTGGGTGCGTTCTGGAATACCTAAGTTCTGTGCCCTCGTTGATCTCAAAGGCTCTGGTAGGCAGCCAGCCTTGTAGACTTAGCCCCAAGCTAGGGCACCACACATACCACCTAACCCTTGAGCTTCTGGCAAGATTGAGGCCAATAAGGCTAGGCTCAGGCTTTTATCTGCCTAGATTCTGGGTTTGTTCTGACTAATGTTAAGTGTCGCCCAATAAAACCTTCCCTGATCCCCACATCCAATTCTCCCCCACACCCAATTGAGTCCTTTCCCTCCTGACTTTTTAGTTGTCCTGGGTAAATATTGATTTGCCCCCCAGTTTACCTTCTCACAGTCTGGGCATTTGCAGACTAAGGAACCAACCTCTGTGAAGACTTGATTTTTGTGTTACTTTGGAGCCTTTTCATCCATCCACCCCGCCCCCCCAAGCTCCTTCCTCCCTCTAAGTGGCATTGTAAAACTCAACAGTGACAAAGAGACAAAGTAGGGTTCCAGGCTCCAATTCTTGGAGACTTAAGGGCTTGAGGGCAGTTTACATACAGGTCAGACACGGCTGGAGGCCAAGGTCAAGTTGAAAGTTTCTGTCTAGTCAGCGTGAGAAACTGCAGTGAAAGCCTGAGGACGGAGGCTGACCGCCCACCTCCCCTCACTCTCAATTCTCCGATCCTTTGCAGTTCTGGTTTCCGGCTCCGTTTGGTTTCTCAGCATCACTTTTTTACTCTCTTTGTAGAGTTTTGGGGGCGGTGTTTACAGACTGGACTGCTTCTTCTCTGTCGTCGCCCTACTTTTAGCCTGGTTTTCAAGCCTCTGAAGAAGTTTTCCAACTAGATTCGGGGAAGAAAAAACGAAAAGGAAGTTCGGGAAGCCTCCACCAGCCGATGCCTATGCCAGTTCATCTCTGGCAGTGGCTGCCCTGCTGGTACACACAGCAGCCAAGACCAGCTCCGCATTCTTCCCTCCCCTCCCTCAGTTCACTGGAGCCGGGAGCCCGGCGCTCAGGGGAAGGGCCTCAGCTCTACAGGCTGCCAAAATCGGCTGGGTCCCTCCGCTCCAAAAATGGTGAGAAAGGATCTCATCTTTTTCACAGAGGAGCCAGAAGCAGGTTTGTCTGGGAAGAGTGGAGCAGGGGGAATTCAAGCTGTATCTTGAATTCACTGGGCTTTGCTTCTTACACGTGGCATCACCCAGCACTGGGGAAGGAAGGGCTTTGGGTCTGGATTACTGAGGTTTATGTTTTCTTATCAATTTGAGAGAGAGAGAGAGAGAGAGAGAGAGAGAGAGAGAGAGAGAGAGAGAGAGAGAGAGAGAGAGAGAACTCAAGATAGGATTACTTAGAGAAAGCAGCCTCCTTGCTCTCTTCATGTCTTAAATCTCATACACTAGGGTGATTTTTCTAGTAGGCAAGTGTCAGTGGCATCTTGGCAAATCTGACTCCTTTGCCCCTCCTCTGTGTTGCATCTTCACTGTTTTTAAATGTCTGCATGTATGTCCTGCCTGCTAGTTACTGAATCTGTAGCCATCACTGGAAATCGTATCTAGAATTAGAATAGACTCTGAGAATAATTTTGAGTAAGACTTTCTAGAGTTTCTACGCACTTCAAAACAGTCTTTCAAAGAGGGAAGAGAAGAGATCCACGAATGGTTTCTTATACGCTGCTCCAGGCAGTACCAGAGCAGCTTGGCGTGGGAAAGGAAAGGCTAGGGGCATGAGGACAGACTCTTCCAAAGCCAGGGGTCTCTTCCAGCATTCTTCCTCCTATCCCAAAGGCACAGGCAAAATTTACTTATCCACCCAGCTTTCAAGGCCAGTCTTTCTGAGCTCTTTTTGTCTTCCAAGCTTCGGATTTTTTTTTTCTAAGATTTGCCAGTAGCACCAGCAACTTAACAACTTTATTCTCCAGTTCTCCATGGCTTAGCGAAGAGAAGTCAGAGCGCTCCTGATGACGGCAGTGGTCATCAGGGCTCCGGAGCCAAGCGCTGGGCTGGGGTGGGAGCTAGAGGTGTCTCCGTTACTGCCCAAGCTTTGTCTGATGCACCCAGATTTCTCAGTGAAGCCCTTCAAGGGCAGCATGGCTACGGCACCCAGCCTGGACTTTGTTCCAAAGAGTTTCCACAGCTTTTCCTCAGCTCTTGGTTTTCACTAGGGCCAGTGTGGGTTCGTGGGTTTTGACAACCCTCTTGCATCTCGCTTGAGATTTGGGCTTTATTTTTCCTTGATAGAGGACTCCTTACCAGGACCCTGGCCTCCTAGGGTTGGATATGAAAAGGACAAAGGGAAACCAAGGTCTAATTGAGTTTGATTTTCATTAGCAAATTAAATTTACCTGCTCTCACTTTAACTCAGAGGAGGCTGTCAGCACCAGTCCCTGGAACTACTTTTTTTGCATTGATCTGGTATTAGGATAAACATTCCGTATTCGGTTTTAAAGACACTTTGTATTTCAGGATATTCATGTGTTTCTAATGTATCCAAGCAGCTTTATGAGCTGCGCTTGCAGGACATCTTAACCCTCTGGCTTCCACACCAGGCAGGCTGGGGGCAAAGAGATAATGGCCAAACAAGAAAGATCCAGAAAGGGTCAGGGAGTTCAGAGCACTAGTAGAGAGAAAGGAGACATTTTCAAAGGAGGTAGTTCCTCAGAATCCTCACCAGAGGGGCAGAGTATTTATTTGGGAATGAGTTTTTGAGGCTTCCAATTCTGTGTGCACCAGGGTAAAAGTAGTGCCCCCCCTTTTTTTGTGATGTGGTGTGGTGGTGGTGGTGGTGGTGGTAGTGGTGTGTGTGTGTGTGTGTGTGTGTGTGTGTGTGTGTGTGTGTGTAGAGGGGTGTCCAGAATTCTGGGCTGGCCAGAACACAGGGGAGTGTCATATATTTAGTCACTCATTTAAGGCTTTGTTCTAGCATGATGCAATAGTGAAGTCACAGAAAGGTTTGGTGCTGTGGCGATAATTTTGGAACTTGAGAAGTCACGCTGTACTGTGGTGACCAAAGACTTATGCTGCAAAGTGGAAATGGGCAGTCAAGAAAGAAAACCACGGGCTTCGTCCTTAAGATCATCTCAGGATGGACACTGAGGAGAGCAAATTATTGGATACACTGCCAGATTTGACCAGATATATCGGAACCAGCCAGGAACCAGCCGTCTGGAAGAGCCTTCTGGAAGGAAAGGTAGCAGAAATTCACAGAGAACCCTACTTGCATCGCTGCTCTGTTTCTTATAGTCTCAAAAAAGAGAGACCCTCCTCATTTTAGAAGAACCAGCAGCAAGTCTCAGGCACCCCCCCATCTGCTGTCTGAGATATCAATGCCCCCCCTCCCGCCCCCGCCGCCACCCTCGAGTGACTTAGATGGTGGGGAGAGCTCTCCCTGTCCTAGGCATCACTGCGTTGCCCCTCTCCACATCTGGAAACTCAGCCTTCACCTAAAAAACCCAACATGAGTTGGAAGTAGAGGGACCGGTCCTTTCCGCAATGAGTGGCGGGCAGCCTGGCTAGACACCAGGTTGCACGACTGTGAGGGCAAGCCTCTGTGGGAGTGAGTTCGCTGCCACTGGGGCAGGATACTGGCAGATCTCGGTAACTCCTGGCAACCCGGCGCCCACAGCTGCCACGTGAAAAGGACTCCCCCCGCATCCCCCTCCCCGCCAACCCTAGGGTGATGCTCGTTACAAAACAGGAAACCAGCTCCGGGCAGTGGACTCTTTATGTCAACAAATACACCGAAGAAGAGTTCGAAGGAAGTAGGGTGTTTGTATGGAAGTCTAGTCCTGTTGGGCTCAGTGTTTCTCCATGACAAATCAGCGTGGAGCCAGGAGACCTAGGCCCACGGGAGTCCTAGTTTGTAAGGACTGACTGTGAATTCTTAATAAGGAAAGCAAGAGAGGGAGAAAAACTCACCAGCAAGGAGAAAGGGGGAACTCAAGACCCCTTCAAGTACACACTGAGGTGTAATCAGATTTTACAGGCACGTTATATACTGTAATCATAACGTATATAGTGTAATCATAGCCACGCACAGATTCACACGTCAAATGTATACACACAGGCACATGCGTAGTGAACGTATACCTACTCTTTGGTCTGCGGAATATTGTCATTATACCAAGTCCTAAGGGGGGAAATCACCTTGTCAAACAGCCTGGTGGCTGATGCATGGCCTCTGGTCCCATTCTGATTTTTTCAACCACTGGTTACCCCTCCTGGCTCTGTAAATACTGTAAATACACCTGTCTTCGGTGGATGGTCAGCCAGCATCAGCGTTTATCTGGTTCGGATGTCATCCCCTGGAATCTCTGGGTAGCTCTTGACCCTCTCCGAGCTGTTTCTGAGCTTGCGAGGGAGCCTCCCGGCTGGAGTCCCCTTTGTCTGCGAGACAGGAGCCTTGCGTGGCTCAAAACTCCGGGAAACGAAGCAGCTCAGTAAAAACGTTTGATATTAGTTTTTATAGGTATTTTCATTCTGGTGAAGGTAGCAGTGTGCGGAAGATTCGTTACTCAGCCCCCAGCCTTCGGTTTGGATACTCAGCCTATGGGCTGGGAAAAGGAGCTGGCCGGAAAGGAAAGAAAGCATCGGCAAATTGGAGCGAGTGAAACCGCACAAGGTCACTTTCTGTTCCTAGAAACTAAAGTGTAAATGGGAAACTCCAGGGGCTACCCAGTTGACCCCTGCCCCCTTATAGGGAAAATGGTTTTTTTTCACATTTGCCTAATACAATCCAAAACTATATTTTAAAATATGATATCCCAAGTATATATAAAATTGTAGCAAGCCCCTTTAGGACCAGTTTATCTTTAAATTTGTTATCATTTTATCTTGCATCCTTTTTTCGAGTATATAAAATTAAGTTAAATTCCAGGCATTGAACAACTCTACTCTCAATACCTGGTTTTGAGACTATTTCACGATTGAGAATGAGAGTTGAACCTGAGTTGTTTCAGTTAAGGGCTAGAAAAAACTCAAGGTTTTACAGAGAAAGATCCTGAAAACATTTGCATCTTATGTAAAATTGCATGAGGAGGGGGTTATATCAACTTTTTCTGTGAATCATCCTTTCATTGACAACTTCTGTGGATCCCTGAAGATGTGTGTGCGTGTGTGTGTGTGTGTGTGTGTGTGTGTACACTGTGCCTCAGTACCACCTGTGTCCTAAACTGACACATTTTTTTACCTCGAAGCAAATGACTATTTTCTATTTCAAAACATGTCCTTCCCTATATACGTTCCAAAGGAATTTTTAATGAGTAAACTAAGAGGAGAAAATTTTGTCTGGATTGATATTAAAGCTACCATCGTTTTCATGAGGAAGCACAATTCTGTGTGCTTTAAAAATACCTCTTGTGCAGTAAGAGATTTAAAAAAAAAAAACAACTGAATAAAAACATTGCTATTCTGTTTGTGTTACTTCAATGATCTGTAAGAAAGTGAGCATGATTCCAGAAAACTATAAAGCTGATTTAACTAAGTCTTGGTAACTTTATAAAGCAAAATGACAAAATCAAATTATAGAAATTTTGGTGTTTGACAGATCCCGTGGCCGCTGGCAGCTGCTTCATAAGAGTCACCTCTACGCAGACCAACTTCTCCTCATGGTCAGGGTATTGGATTGTTTTGATTTTTTTTTAATTGTCCCCTCCTCCTTTTTGCTCCTAAATATCTGGAAGTGTATATAACTGTTCAGGGCAGTAGAAAAGTGCTATTTGACTAAACTCATAAGGGTTGTATAAATTAAACAGGAAAATTTATGTGCTTATACTTTATGTCAGTTTCTAGCAGTTCTAATACTATGTGGCAGAAAGCCCTAGAAAAGCAGCTCTGGGCTTCCAACAAGTCTGCTCTTGGATGGCCTAGGGCACGGAGACTGCCAAGAGTGCCTCGGTCTCCTGATCTTAAGGTGGAGTTCACCATAGGAGTAAAGGCTTGGGTCAAGGTCAGGGCAAATGCAGAATCAAGAATATCAAATATTCGGAGGAAGAGGGAAAGGGGGAAAGAGACAATAAAAGATAAAAAGACTGGGAGACAAAGAGGAAGGGAGTGATAGGAAGAAGGAAAACGAGAAACAATGAAGCTGTAATTCCTGACAAAACTTTATGCATGCCCACCCTCACCTCCGGCCCCCACCACCCACTGAGGTCCCATTTTGCAGCCTAGGCTTCAAGCCTCCCTGTGAGTGATTTCTCTAATTACACAAAAATAATTTGAACTCTGAGAACCTGATTAGGGCGCCCCCCCCCCCCGAGTTAAATCCAAAATTGAACTTTTGTCTATAGAGAGTGCAAGTGTGTGAGTTCCAGCTGGGATCTGCTTTGCTTGGTAGCCCAGTTGGGGACAGGCCCTCAAGCCTGCTAGCAATTACTTGCTCTCAGCCACTTTTAAAAAGGCTATATTTCTTTACATTTTTTTTAGGATCTGATGTGAGGTTATGTAGGGTCATGGGACCCTCGGCTGGTGCAAAGTAATTTGATGTCACTGAGAGCAAGCAGACTCGTTTGTCACCCCAGGACTGGAAGTCCCTATAGCTTGTGTTGTCCCTGTGGTAGATCTCGCTAGAAGTCCAGTGTTGATCTAGCCAGGTGGGCTGGGGTAAGGCTAGGGGATTTTCAGGCAGTGCTCAAGGTTCAGATCTGAAAGGCTCCAAGCAGCACACTAGTCCATCCTAACTCAGCATGGGACCTGAGCTACTTACTCCCAGCCCTGGGATCCTGGGTTCCTTTGCAAATCAGATCTCAGGTTTCCATTCTCTGGTTAATTCAGCTGCAGCCCTGCCTCCCATGCCCCGCCTAAGCTGCTGCAGAAATCTGTAGCTGATTCAATAAAACCTAAGGGAGTTTTCTACGTTGGGGGAGAAGTTCCATCCAGCCAATAGGTTGTGTGGACTGGGGTGGGAGCAGAGAGAGCCACAGACTTTGTAGTCTTTGGAAGGTGCACTTCCAGTCTGTGGAGAGAACTGGCTAATGTTTGCGAAAAGCTGTTTAAGCATTATTGGCATGAATGGTCTCATCTACCATCCCCAATGTGTTGTTATTTTGTAGGAAGTTGGCACTAAATAAAAATCCTTCTTTGAAAATGAAGGGGATTCCAAGCTCAGATAGGAGTATGTGTAGGAAGAGAGATGGTAATTTGATGGAAAACAGAAGACATCATTTCCCAAAGCCACAGGTGGTCCTGGTCTTGCCAGTGAGCAAGATAGAACAAGGAGGCCTTCTTCGGGCATCTTCCATCAGCCACCATGCCCTTTGTAGCCGCCATCTTCAGAATATCCCTGCACTGGGGTCCAATTTTTGGTCCACGATGTGCTGGGATTCATACATTAGAAGGTGATATGGGCCAGTGTCTCTTGGCTTTAAAAATATTTATTTATTTTATTTTGTGTGTATGAATGTTTTCCTGCATGTATGTGTATGCGTGCACTACATGTGTATGTACTACATGTGTGCCTATTGTATTCTTTGGATCTGGGGGGGGGGCGCACCATGTGGGTGCTGGGAATCAAACATGGCTTCTCTTCAAGAACAGATGCCCTTAACCACTACCTAGCACACACCACTCTTTTATTCACAAAGACAAGCAAGGCTACTCTTTCCTAGACAACTCCAAGATGACCTGGTCCCACAACAAATGGAGACCCCCTGCCAGTGTAGTCAGCCAAGAGGCTGCCCAGGTAAAGATGATCCTCACTCTCTTGAAGCAGATGAAGCCAGCTACTGGCAGCATTTCTGAGGCACAAGGGAGGAGGTGCGCAGAATGTTCATTTGGCCTTAAAGTTGCAGCTGCTGCTAGGCTTGGGAGAGGAAGATGAGAGAAGTGGAGAGGAAGCTCCATATGCGGAGCTTATTGTCTGTAGCCTGAATTTCCTCCAATATCCTCACAGATTTAGGTTTAGTCTGAGCATTCTTCTTCCTTAGAGATGAGTTGGTAGAGCTGCCTGCGAAGCCGAGCTCCTCCTGCTGTCTGCTCGCTGCCTAGTGGATTGCAATCTAAAAGTGGCAAGCTCTCTGACGTGCCTCCTGCTTTAAGGAGCCACGTTTAGGTGCATGGGGCTCCTCCCAACACGGGATCACGCACTTCCACAAGGATCGATCAGAGATCTTCGACAACGCATCTGTATACTAGAGCCACGACATGGAAAGAAGGCTCAAGAGCCAATCTTTCCTGGGATCTTTGCACTCGAGTAAGCAAGCGGGTGACAGGCTAAAGGACTGCTCTGGGGAGACTGGCTTCTTTTGGTGGCCTCGCACTGCAGTCCAGTAGTCTAGCAGGCCTGCTGTCCTGTTTGGCTGGAGCCAAGGATGCGCCGAAGACATTACTGCAGTTGCGATCTCTCCCCACTAGATGTCTTCCAAGTTAATCAGAATTACCCGAGCGCTGTTTGTTGCCACCGTGTCTGGGACTCGGTTTCCCCTGCCTCGGTTTGAAATCTAGAGTTTCTCCCGGAAAGCAAAAACTTTTCCATTTTTGGCCCCTTCTTTGCCCTACTCTCCGAATCCTAGCCCTGGAAGCCAACTAGAATCCAATGCTGGCTCCCTGCCGGTCTGAGTGGCCCTGCTCACGCCTTTGGAATCTTTTTATGACCTTTGATGTGTTTAAATAACATGGCAAGGCTGAGCACACACCTCGGATTAAACTTTAATCGGCTGCAGTCAAGGTCGTCCAGGTGGTAAATGCGTTTCCTGCAACTTCTAGCGGATACTGCAGGGTTCAAGGTCTGGGGGCCCAGCCCTAGGCTTCTAGCCTCACCTCCTGCCTCTGCCTAGGTTTGGGCGGGACAAAAGTGGGGCCACCTCATAGAGCTCCAAAGGAGACTAAGGAAATGGAATCGGAGGTGGACACCCAGGGTGGGCTAATGACCGAAGTGATTTTTTTTTTTTATGGCTAGTAAGACAGAATAGTTAAAAACTCCAAGAACCACTACCAATTTCCCCTCACCTCAGAGAATGGTTGAAGTTCCAAAGTCATGGTCGAGGCCTTGATTATTTCTCGCAGCATGGTTCTGCTTCCAGGCAACCGGAGTGGGGGGGGGGGCGGGGAAGGCGAGGGGGAGGGGGGTAACGACAGTTAACTTAGGTGATTATACTGGAGGTTGCCAAACTCTCTCACATTAGGCCAGGGCCTGGAACTCAGGATTTAGTTGCCTCTCTGTGGGCAACACAAGGTCAGCTTTCACTTTGGTTTTTCTGTCTGAGTCACTGGGTCTGAATATAACTTACTGAGCCATTCTGCACACCTGTCTGACAGTGGTGGAGGATTGTCTCAACCAGGACAAGCCTCTTGCTGTACTTTTTTTTTTTTAAAGAAGTCATCACTAACAGTGACTTCTTCTGAGAAAAATTGGGGTCAGAGTGTTGAAGTGAACCTTTCACTTTGTGTGTGTGTGTGTGTGTGTGTGTGTTGTAATTTGTAATCAACCAAATGTGTTAGCTGTTGGGATTACATCTCTCCAGAAAGTGGGTCAAGTACCCTTTGGGGAATTGTCTCCTCTTATCAAGCTATATTTAGATTCAAGAAGGATCCTGAAGTGGGGCACTTAAGGGTTTGAATCTCAGCTTTGCAGGCATCTCTACCCAGACTTCCTTCTGGGATCAGTTCCTGGTCTGGGAACAGACACACTATCTAAGCTCATGAAGAACTACTTCATCTCAGAAATAAATGCAAGCCTCATCTTCAGCTTTTCCCCCAAGTCCTGAGTACGTGTAGGCAAGTGCCCTGCTGTTCCTCTAGGGCAGAGGTTCCCATAGCTCATGCCTATGATTATAATAAATATCAGATGTGGTGGTTGTGGTGGCTGTGGTACACGCTTTTGATCCCAGCGCTCAAAAGGCAGAGGCAGGTGGATCTCAGTGAATCCAATGCCAGCCTGGTTTACTTAGGGAATTCTAGGGCTATCAGGTCTATATAAGTGACACCCTGTCCTAATAATAACAATAATAATAATGATGATGACTATTATTATTATTTTGATTTATAATGTTCAGCATTAGACATAAAATACAAGACCTTGTGTGTGCTACACACGTACCAAATCAATTATTTAGTAGTTCTCTCCCCCAAGGTCAAGGAATTCCATGTACTAAGACAGGACGCTGAATCTTTGAGTTGGAGATGATATTATCACATACTAATGCTAGTTTAAAAATTCCTTCTTCCCGGAAACTTCTGGGAGCTAGTAACACCACTCGGTACCTTGATCTTGGTAGTAGTTCACAAGTATATACATATATAAAAACCGCTCGGCGGAGTAGCTGAGATTTGTATACTTGGCTATATGTAAGTTATACAGCCATAAAAAAAATTAGTGCTTCCTCATAACGACCTGTGAAGTAGGTCCCGAGGTTATTATAATCATCTCCATTTTACAGACCAGGCAGTCAAGATGCAAGGGAAGCTAGGGAGACCCCAGGCCTCTGTGGATGAAAAGAGAGCTGCCTAAAGCTTCATCCTCTCAGGCCAGCATCCGGTTTTTTGCCAGGTAGCAGGAAGCTCGGTCTGGAAACTGAGTTTGCACGATGGTGGGTTTGAGGCAAGAACCCAACAGTCTGTCCCTTCGATCTTCTTTGTCTTCCCGGTAGAGAGATGATGGAGAGGCTGTGAGGCCTAGGAAGCTGATGCCCATAGAGCTCTGAAGGCATTGCATGGTCCCTGCCTGGTCTCTGTCTCCATCCAGAGCGGCTGGGAGACCTTACCTTGCGAGCCTCCTACTCTGGCTGTTTCTTCCCACCCACCATTTTTTTTCCCCCTGAAAGCACTCCCGAGATGAGGTGAAGGGTGTTCTGAACTAATGACTGGCTGCAGTCGGATGGCCAAGGACATCGAAAGAGGTTGTTATTTGTTCCAGGCACAGTCGCAAGAGGTTTCCAAAAATATCGAGCAGAGATATTTTATTGTCCAGCCTGACTGCAGCCTGTAATTATGCGTTCAAGATGTTTAATGTGTGCAAATGCATTAGCTGCTTTCGCTGGGGCACGGGGAGAGGCAAGTCTGGAGACAGTTATGTCGTACAGACTCAAACATTATACTGTCCTTACTGTAACCGGCCAGGCCACCTTTGTGAGAAGTTGGGAAAACTTTAAGAAGAAATAGCCACGTTTACCCAAGAAGGCTGCTTTTGTTTTCCTTTGTTTTTTCGTTTCTTCTCTCTCCCGGATTGTTCGAAGTGTTTATCTGTCAGCTTTCAGGTTCCTGAGGCGAGCCCGAGAGAGAGAGAGAGAGAGAGAGGAGAGAGAGAGAGAGAGAGAGAGAGAGAGAGAGAGAGAGAGAGAGAGAGAGAGAGAGAGAGAGAGAGAGAGAGAGGACCGCTCTCAGAGAAAGGCTATGCCAGCCCCGGTGCCTTAGTTCTCGAAGGCCTAAGCCAGAGGGGCTCCTCAGCTCGGCCTGTGGCGGTGGAACCCTCGGCGGCAGCCAGCGGCGGGCGGGCGGGAAGCCCCTCTTGGGCAAGATCAGACTCCTCCGGCAGTTTGGGGTTGTAACCGCTTAGTCTTCACTTTCTCAAGGCCCTGATCACTGGACTCCAAGGTTGCTCCAGCTTGAGATGAGACGTCTAGAGGGAGGCCTTGCTCTCGGGAGCTGGTCTCAACGGCGTGGGACCCGACCCGAGCCTTACTGGGGTGGGGTGTAGTGTAGGGTCAGCTCTAGCAAGGATGACCTGAGGTGAACTTGCTATTTTGGGTCCAAGTGCTACGGGGCCAGGAGGACAGCTGGGATTGGGGGGAGGGACCCCGCCTCCATTCCCGGGCCAGCACGTCCTCACCCCGGGCAAGTCCTCCCATTCCCTCTGTGGCCAGGGCAGACGCCAGGATTCAGGAGGGAACCTTGTAAGGTCCTGTAGTGGCACCTGCCTCCGACCGACCGACCGACCCTGCGGTCCTCACTTTGTCGGGGAACACTCCGGGTTCTGACTGCTTCCCCGTCTGCAGTGTAAAAGTGACCAGGCCGCGCCTTCTGCCAGCTCTAGGCAACAGAGATGTGTGTTTAAAGGTCGTTGGTGGCTCTCTCCCACCGCGCCCCAATTTTCATTTTAGTCCAGGCTTTTAGCACAAAAACAAGGCAGCGGTTACGAGGGTGCCGGGCGGCACCTTCCCAAGTTATTGGGTAAAATTGCCTCTGGTTATGTGTCCCGCTCCCGCCCCACATTGCTCAGTATAACTGGGTCCTGGCCCTCTGCAGGAGAGTTGCTACCGCAGACGCCAGTCCGAGGGCTTCTTTGTTGGAGGCGGGCAGGCTTGCCACCCAAACCTTTGGATCTGAGCTACCTTTAACTCAACCTTCCCACCACTTGCCATGTTCCCCCCCTCCCTTCCCCCTCTCTTTCCCTCCACCCCCCCTTGTTGTTGTTGTTTTCACCTAGAAAAGACCCAATTTTTAAACTCATTTGAGACTGCTGGCTCAAAACAAAACAACCTGGGCGCTCTTGTGGGGGAAAGTAGAAAAATCTGTGTAGGAGCGAGGCCTTTTCCTGGCCCTGTTGATGCTTCAGGGTATGGAGGATGGGAGGGTGTGAAAGGGCTGAGAGGTTGATGAAATCCCAGGGAAGGGAAGCCTCACACAAAGAACTAAAACAAAACTTAGTAACTTGTTCCTGATCCAAAGAGAATTCCTTTGAGCTACAGTTTCTTGAGGACTTAGAGTCTGGGGCCCCTCACATTTAGAGGGAGGTCCCTGAGGGTCTCCAGAGGGTAAGGGCTCTAGTCTCAGAGGGAGTTAGTGGGAGGTCCTGGGTGACTGCACCCTTAAAGAAACCCTAGGCTTTGAATAGCTGGCGGTGACGGTGGCATTATCAGTTATGGAGTGGATAGGCTTTGGGGACAGCAAGACTTTGGAAGGAGCAGACCCTCTCTCCTTGTCCGTTGTTTGTTTGTCGCCCTCCCCTAGTCTCCCCCTTTCCATTTTTTTCCATTCACAGGAATCAGAGCTCCCACCCCGACCCCACCCCACCCCAAGTGAAGTCAATCTGTTAAGACTGAACTGTTAAGGTTGAACTGGTGGTACATATTTCAGACCCAAGAAGTAGCTTTGTCCTAAAGGTTGAAAATTAAATTAAAGCCACACTCAGTGCTCTACAAACCTATCACCTGAAGGTCCCTACATATGCAGCCTTCTAGAGACACTTCTAGAGGGGTAAGTGAGGCTACACAGAATTTAGTACAGATTTCCTGGCTCGGTTGAAAGAAAGAAAAAAAAAATCATCAGTGCCTTTAAGTGATTCTCAACCTGTGGGTCCCGACCCATTTGGGGTTGAAAACCCTTTTTTATAGAGGTCACCTAAACCCACAGGAAAACACAAGTGTTTAGATTATAATTCATAACAGTAGCAGAATTACAGTAAGAGGTTGAGAAACGCCAGCTTAGAGGAAGGAGGGAAGGCATGGGTCTCATTGCTGTTTAGACTGTACTTTTCCTGTCTCTCCCCCCTTGGCTCTCATATAGAATCACATTTTTCTAAATGCTCTCACAGCAATCCAATATGTAATCCTCCCTCCTGGAAGTGAACATCAGTGGGGCTGCTGTGCTCCTTTCTGTCAGTGTTCTTCAGCCATCCAATAAGAAGGGCAGAAGGAAACAGAAATGTATGCCCAGGGCCTTGTGATGCTAGTCATGACTCTGGGCTCCAGAGTCAGAACTGGAGAAGAGTTTGTCTTCAAAAGCTGCTCACACCAATGCACATAAATTAAAACTAAATAAAAAATATTAAAAAAAAAAAAAGCTGCTTGGGTCCTGGGACTCTGGGAAGACTGGACTTGACTGGGCTCCGTGAGCGGTAGGGAATTTCCCTTTCACCAGTACTAACCAGGGAGAGATGGACAGGATTCAGAAAGATTCTAGCAAATCGGTGAGCAAGCCACCCGGAAGGAAGACCTTGATTTCTCCTTTCTTGAGCTCCCTGGAGGAGGGATTATCGGGCTGGGCTGAGCAAGCGCCTTGCCAACTTCAGCCTCTACTGTTCTGGGGTTTTCCTGCCCAGGGATATTGGAGGGAGCTTTGCTCACATGCTTTCCTACCAGTCCAACACTCTTTCTTCGGCTTTCTGGTTTCCATTAGCAAGGGGCTTCATGTAAGATAATCTGGGTTTCTCCCTCTGACCTCTGAAACATGTAATTTGGGGGAGATACTGTATTTAAAATGCCAGTCCCAGTAATGAGCCCAGCTTTAGCAGTGTGAGCTCTTACCCTCCCCTTAATGAACAGAGCTGTCGAGAAATCATTTCACTTTGATCTAGTTTGCGACCTGAGTTTTTGGCTTAAAGAAGACTGGGCAGCTAATTGGATTCTCCGGTTGCCTTTAATCTCCACCTCTGCACTTGGAACCTGCCCAAGCTGAATTAAAACGAGGAGTCTGATAAACGCGACAATGTAGCTGGCTCCCAGGTTAACAGAAACAAGAAAGCCACTCCTTCTTCCCGGGCCACCACTGTGGGGCTTAATGATCACAGTGTGGTTGGCACCTCACAAAACCCACCAAAGCTATAGGCTCCCAGAACCTGCAGCACGGAAGCCTTCAAAATCCTTTCCTCTCTCTCTCCTGACTCCCTGGATATGGCTTAATTAGGAAGAGAAGGAGAGATACAGGGAAAAAGGAAGGAAAACTTACAATTGGTGTACGAAGCAAGGCTGGGGTCATCTTAAAGAAAACCGGTTCATATCCAGTAGACTTTGTCCCTGGGAGAGGAAGCAAGCCAGGCCAAGCTTTTGAGGGCCAGACAGTAAAGATTGTGATTTGAATTTCCAACTGTGCTTCAAGAGTGAGGGGGTCGCAAGAGGGAAATAGGATATGAGGGGCAGGGTTATGCAGCCTAAGGGGCTGGGAATCATGGATTTTATTTAATCTCTTTGGATGCCAGTGTTTAGTGCTTTGAAGGCAACGCAGAAGAAGCGCCTCGTCTGCTGGCACCTCCCAGTATCAGTCGGGACCTAAGAAAAGATTTTCTTAGCGTCTCTCCCAGTTGGCCCTCCTCCTCAGCTGGAGGAATCCTGTGGGCATGCTTTCTCCAAAGTGGTGGGATTTATTCTAGTCCAGGACCTTTCAACCTGCACACTTGAGAGTTTGGGCCAGATGACCTCCGTTAAACTGTAGAGGCTGGCCTGTGCATTCCAGGGTATTTAGTTGTATCTCTGGCTTCTACTACTAACATCAGTTGTGAGGACAAAAGATGTTTTCAGTTTAAAAAAAAAAAAAAAAAAAGTCTTCAGACATTGTCAATTGTCCACTTCTGGGCAAAATTGCTTCGCATTGAGAACCATCACTCCAGGCCTCTGAGGCAGGCATGTTTGGTGGTATAGTAGAGTGTTTTGTTTAAAGTGATCTTTTGGAGTCTTAGAGAGCCAGGGTCTCTGCAGCCAGGCACATAAAAATCTTCCCAGAGATGTCTTCAACATCTATTGCAATACCTTACCTTCCTCAGGGTTAGATACTCACATAGCTTCCTGGGCATCTAATCTAAACCTTTACTTATATTCTGCATCTAGGATAAGGATGTTTGTGAGTTTGTCCAGAGTAAATGCTAACGGAGAGGCATCCAAATCTTACTTTATTCTCCAATACACTTGATGGAGATATGGAAGTGGTCAGGCCACTGTCTGAGTGAGTGCTATCAGTGAGTAGAGAGGCTACTGCACATATCTGGGTGTGATGCTGCTAGCTCTCACATAGACTGCTCTGTAAACATCTCCTCTTTCCAGCTCTGAGAACCAAAGCCATCTAATTTGACTCTGAGTAAACACTTCCCACTTGGGCTGTCTGCAGTCTCTTGTGATCAGGAAAGAGTGAGTTTGTCATAACTTCCTCTTAAATACCTAATCCTAGGCAGGCAGATCTCTGTGAGTTCAAGGCCAGCCTGGTCTACAAAGTGAGTCCAGAACAGCCAAGGCTACAAAAGAAAAAAAGAAAAAAACCCAAAACAAAAGAAACCTTAATCCTAATATATATTTATATAAGCTTAACAATATATATGTACATTTATTTGTTTGTTTGTTTTTGGACAGGGTTTCTCTGTGTAGCCCTGGCTGTCCTGGAACTTACTCTGTAGACCAGGCTGGCCTTGAACTCACAGAGCTCTGCCTCCTGAGTACTAGGATTAAGGTGACTGCCACCACCTCCCAGCAAAAAAAAAGAAAAAAAATTTTTTTAGAGACAGAGTTTCTCTGTGTAACAGCCCTGGCTGTCCTATACTCACTTTGTTAGACCAGGCTGTTCTTGAACTCACAGAGATTCACCTGCCTCTGCTTCCTGAATGCTAGGATTAAAGGCATGAGCTACCACCCCTGGCTTAGCAAAAATACTTTTTAAAAGAAGAATTTTGTGTACTAGGAGAGATGGCTCAGCATTTGAGAACACTGTTGCCTTCCCAGAGGACTGAAGTTCAGTTCCCAGCACCCATGTCAGATAGCTCACAAACACTTAGAATTTCAGTTCCAAGGGATTTGAAGGCCTGTGACTTCTGAGGGCACCTGCACTCATATGCACATATTCGCACACAGACACATACACTACAATTAAAATCTTTGGAAAAATGAGAATTTTACTATAGCTACCTCTGGTTTTTTGTTGTTGTTGTTGTTATTTTCGCTTGTTTTGTTTTTGAGACAGGGTCTCACTATGTAGCTCTGACTAGCCTGCAACTTACTCTGTAGATCTTCCTGCCTCTACATATTGAGTGCTGGGATCAAAGGCATATGCCACTACTGCCAGGCCACTATACCCATCTCAACCAGATTTCTTCTTTTTCTTCTTGGTATTTCTTTTTGACTTCTCCTTTCAGAGAATATCCTCAGAAAAAGCAGTAAGGGTTGAGAAGAGTTGATCAATTCACAAAGTCAGTTCTATTAGGCTTGGATATTAGCAATAACACAGAGAACCCTGAAAGCTCAGTTGTACTACACACACACACACACACACACACACACACACACACACCACTTTCAGAATAAATTATAGGCATTTTGCACTAGCAGGACTTATTTTGGGATCAGGATATTGGGGTGCTGTCCTTTGGTATTTGACAAAAGTCACTGAGACTCCGAGCTAACCACACTATGAATATTAGCTCATTTAATCTGCTTAAATACTCTAGGAGCTTGGGGAGCAAGGGTTGCCCTTGGCATGGACTCTGTTGCCTGCTTGCTGATCACTTCCCCATGTTGGGGCGGCCATGCCAGGCCACAGAGGAAGAGGATGCAGGCAGTCCTCGTGACACTTGATAGGCTGGGGTCAGATGCTAGCGGAGGAGGGCTGCCCTTCTGAGGACTAGGGGAGGGGGGTTGTGGGGAAGAGGGAGGGAGGAAGAAGGGTGGGACCAGGAGGAGATGAGGGAGGGGGCTACAATTGGGATGTAAAATGAATAAATTTTTAAAAATGTATATATACATATATATAAACAAATGCAGAAAGATTCCAGAAAACAAAACAAAACTCTAGGAACTGATTTATAGTCATCTTTACCTCTTAGAAGGTGAAAGAAAACCGAGGCTCAGACAGGTAAAATAACCTGACCAAGGTCATTCAGTAACTAGGAGATGACATGAGGATTTTCTCTTGTCATTGGATTCACAACTAATCTCCACCCCCACCCTTGCTGTGCTGAGGATCAAGCCAGAGTCCTTGTACACACTAAGCTAAGCGTGTGACCTGACACCCTGTCCCAGGGTCCATATTTCAGCTACAAATTTCTTCTTAGTTCATTTACTGGGTAGAGACAGTGGCCAAGAGGACAGCTATAGACGGCCCACTGGTTAAGAGCACATGCTGAGCCTGGCGCTGTGGCGCACACCTTTAATCCCAGCATGAGGGAGGCAGAGGCAGGGGGATCGCTGTGAGTTCGAGGCCAGCTTGGTCTACAAAGTGAGTCCAGGACAGCCAAGGCTAACACAGAGAAACTCTGTCTCAAAAGCTTGGTCTATGGGGGTGGGGGGGGGGGAGGGGGAAGCGGGAAGCAGGAGGGAGGGAGGAATGGGAGGATACAAGGGATGGGCTAACAATTGAGATGTAATATGAATAAATTAATAAAAAATTTAAAAAAAAGTTTGGTCTACAAAGTGAGTCCAGGACAGCTAAGGCTAACACAGAGAAGACTTGTCTCAAAAAACAAAACACACACACACACACACACACACACACACACACACACACACACACACAGGAAAGAAAGAAAGAAATGAAGGAAGAAAAAAGAGCACGCACGGATTTTTAGGGGACCAGAGTTCTGTCTCTACCGTCTACTTCTGGTGGCTCACAAGTTCCTGTAAGTCCAACTTCAGGAATCTGACACCCTTGCCTGGCCCCCTGCGGTGCTCATGTACACTCATATATTCACAATTAAAAAACACAAAACAATAGAATATGCTTTAAAAGGAGCACAGCTGTGGAGGAGACGGGCATCTCTGTGCTAAGTGTGGAGGCATTGCCCTAGAAATGTCACTCTGAAGTGGCTTCAGGGCCAGATTCCTCATCAACAGTCTATTAATAGAAGCTTTTCTGATCATTGTAAGTTAAGTTATGGGACATGTAATGCGTATATCGGGTATTTACTACCCTAGGAACATGGGAGACCTAATGAAGGAAAGAAGGTTGTAATTGTAGGGGGAAAAAAATCCATTCTGGTAACAGAACTCAGTGGCAGCCAGAGATGTTCTTTCACAGGTTTCTGGCCCTGCTGGTGGCCCCTCCACCAGGCTCCATACGGGCAGGAACCCCCAGAAGAGGAAAGAGGCCTGTTATAGGAGTCGTCAACCTGTCACCACTGCTAGGGTGAATATGGCTTCTGAGTTGGAATTGGGGGTGGGTGGGGGGGAGTGGGGAGGCTTGCTTTATAGCACTGCCAGCTGCAGGGCTGGGGACCAGGGGTTTAGGATTGTGGGAGGAAAGCAAGAGCTGGAGGTAGACCTGCTGTCTCCACCCCGCAGCCGATGGCCCCGCTGGCTGGCGCTGGCGTTAGTTAGCACTGAGCATGCGCACAGGGACCTTTTTTTCCCTCAGGGTCTCTTCACCATTTGCCTGTGCGTGTGTGGATTTGTGTGAGAGAGAAAAGAGGATGACAGTCCCGGACAGAGAGCTTGTGATGGGGACAGTGTGGTAAAGAGGTGTGAGGTTTGGGGTGTGGTCAAAGTGGCCAGAGGAGCCTGGGCTGCTGCTGCTGGGCCTAAAATGGTCCCCGTAAGCTTCGCAGGCTGAAGGAGCTTGTTTCTGGGTAGGAAGGCCGGGTGCTGGAGACCAATACCATCTGGATGCAGAGGAGGGTAAAGAAAATTGCATTTATCTTTCATTTTCTTTACTGTGTGCTAGATGCTAGAATCTGCTTTCTTTTTTAAAAAATATTTTTATTTATATGTGTGTGTGTCAGTATGTGTATATGCTGTAAGCATGCAGGTGGCCACAAAGGCCAGAAGAAGACAACATAGAATCCCTCCCTCTGAGCTGGAGTCGCAAGCAGTCATGAGCTCTCTGACACGGGTGCTGCAAACCCAACCTGGGTCCTATGGAAGGAGCAACAAATCTCCTAACAGCTGAGCCATCTCTCTAGCCTGTTTTTTATTTTTAGTTGCTATAGTTTGTAAGAATCATCTTGCATAGGGCACTGTCCCCTGCCCTCCGCCCCCCAAATCCAGCTTCTCTGAGTTGCATACTGGTATTATACCCATTTCACAGATGAGGAAATTGAGTCAGAGGTCAGTGACTAATGCAAAGTCTTCCCAACTGGGTGTCAGGGAGCCCCCCTTTTCAGCAGCTGGACATTGGGACTCCAGAGGGAAGCCTAAGACAGGGCATGGTGGAGGGGAGACCCATGGAAGACTCCGTATGAATAAGTGGCACTTTTCGGCCATCCTCAGTTCCTCCTTAGGAAGACCTCCAGGGACCATGAAGAGTTGAATCTTTTGTTTTCTTTTTCCAGGGCAGGTGTGAGGGGCAGGTGTGAGGGGCAGGTGTGAGGGGCAGGTGTGAGGGGCAGGTGTGAGGGCAGTGTTCCTTGGGGTAGGGGTTCCAGGGTGCAGTGGCTGTGATGTTCATGGAGGATTGATAATGTGCCGACTGGAAGGGCTGGAAAAGAGATCCTGGGGACCAGAAGTCCCTCAAAGTTTGGGTTGCAGACCTGAAGAGAGCCTGAAGCCTGGACCCCATCCACAGAAAGCCTCCTCTTGGCCTCCAGGCTCCTGCACCGGATCGCAGAGGGATGCTCTAGAAGTGGTCCATGGCAGCATCATGAGCTTTTGTCATCCTCTTCCTGTTCTTTGCAGCCACCCCTGGCTCCCTGCCCCACAACTCCACCAGCAGTGGGCATGGGGCTTCTGACCTGTAGAGAAAGCTTGATAACACAGTGGGGGTTCATACTGTGAGTGCTGGCTTGCCTCAGAGGAGACCTTGTCATGGCCAGGTGCTATAACAGACGCTTTATATTCTAAACGTTTATTTTGGTTTGCCTTTTGGATACATTTTAATGAGACAGTCTGTGCGAAAACAAGCATTAAGTCATAGTATCAAGAAAAGATTGCAGAGTGAAGACGTGGGTACGCAGCAGTGCCAGAGACACAGGACAAAACTAGTGCCTTGCCACCCCAAGGAGAGCCACTATGGTGCTGCTTAACAAACATCCAAGCATCCACTTTCACAGGACAAGTAAGTAATGCTGGAATGTTTCTGGGCCCTGGGTGAGGATAACACAGGCTATCAATAAAGTGCTATCATCAGTAAGAGGGCTATGACTGTGTCACCTGTCTACACTTGTACAGAAATTTGAGGTCACCTCTTGTGACCCCCTCTGAGCCTTCTCAGTGGAGTGAGGTGTGCCCTTCACCTGTCCAGTGACTCCTTAGGGGTGGATTTGTGTATCTCAGAAGTCACAGGATGGATTGAGAGTTCAGCTCCCTGCAGTGCTTAGGTGAACACAAATACCTTAGTGATAGTAACACGTCTCCAACGAACATGTTGGAATAAATGAAGGGCCCGAGGTTCACGATGAAACCGAAGGGATGTGACCTTAAATTAGTAGAGCACTGCAGGTAGAGCTCCGTGGTAGAGTGGTGGCCTTGCACCGCTGTTTGCATGTGTATGAGGTGTGATTCCCAGGCTCATGGAGAAACAAAGAGCTAAGTGCCCTATTGTTACTCCAACAACCCCTGAGCAGTTTTGCTTGAGGGAGTGTTGCTACACATCCCAGCAGAACAGACCCCCAGTTTGCCAGTGGTCTCAATGTTATCATGTATTTTTTATATTTCAACATAAAAATCCACAGTGGGCTGAGTAGGGTGTGGCTCACGTCTGTAATTCTAGGACATAGCAGGATTCTCATGAGTTCAATGTCCACCTATGCTATAAAATGAGACCTCTCTCAACCAAATGCCATGGCTAGCGAGAAGACTCAGTGGGTAAGAGCACTTGCTGCTAACCCTGACAAGCGTGATCCCCAGAATGAATATGACAGAAAAAAGAGAACTAACTCATTTAAGTTGCCCTTTGATGTGTACATTTATTTGTGCTTTGGCATATACACATACCTGTAAAACACACACACACACACACACACACACACACACAAGCACTTACGTATACTTACCTACGAAACAAATAAGTGTTTTGTTTTTCCAAGACAGGGTTTCTCTGTGTAGCCTTAGCTGTTCTGGACTCACTTTGTAGACCAGGCTGGCCTTGAACTGACAGAGATCTGCCTGCCTCTGCCTCTTGAGTGCTGGGATTAAAGGCATACGCCACCAGGCCTGGCTCAAAATAAATAAATGTAAAACAAGCCCCTAAACCAAATCACTCACCTACCTACCAACTGAATCTACCAAACAAACAAATAACAACAGTGGGAGGTATAAACCCCCAGGAAGCTATTTCTCCCTACATGTCCATCTTCTGTTGGAACAATGGGTAAAGACCACTCTTTTCTTCCCAGGCCTCCTGGGTACCACACAGCCTCCAAGGCAAACTCTTCCCCCCTCCCCACCCCCCCACTCCCAAAGACAGGATTTCTCTGTGTAGTCCTAGGTGACCTGCTCTGTAGACCTGGCTGGCCTTGAACTCACAGAGATTTGCCTGCCTCTGCCTCCTGAATGGTGGGATGAAAGACTTGTGCACCATTGCCTGACCCAAGGCCAATTTTCTTTTCTTTCTTTCTTTCTTTTTTTTTTTTTTTAAAGATTTATTTATTTATTATGTATACAGTATTCCGCACGTCAGAAGAAGAGGGCACCAGATCTCATTATAGATGGCTGTGAGCCACCATGTGGTTGCTGGGAATTGAACTCAGGATTTCTGGAAGAGTGGTCAGTGCTCTTAACCTCTGAGCCATCTCTCCAGCCCCGCCAAGGCCAACTCTTTAAAGATCAAAAATCCCAATACTGCAGAGATGAGCTTTTCAGGCCAGATCTTTCCTGCAGGATTAGATGTTCTCAGGACAGGGTAGCTTACTTGCCCCATTGTGAGTGGCCACATCAGGTGCTGCCCACTGCCCGTTCCTGTGACAGCTCAGCGCATGCCCTTTCTCTTCTCTGTTGACTGCAGTTACTCTGAAAGTTTCCCTGGGTTTTGTTTTCTGTGATGATAGGAAAAGAATGGAACCCAGGACCACTTGCTTTGCTGAGAAAAACAAGGGGTTCTGGTTTGGATTCTAGAGTCAAGACTCAGAATTTGAGTCCCCTCCTTGCTTTGTGACCTTGGTCAAGCTGGTTCATATTTGCAAACTTTACTGTACTCAGATTGACGAAGCCAAGTACCACCGCCCACTTAGCCGGTAAACTGTTGTAAAGTCTGAGCTTTATGATTCAAATAACTCACTTAACTCAGGGCCTCAAGTACCTAGATAAAACAGCAACCAGGCAAAAGTGATTTGTTTTTATTTAATTAATTCATTTCTACCAATAGTTTTTTTTAGATAGGGTCTCACCGTATAGCCTGAAACTCGCTATTTAGAGCAGCCTGGCCTCCAAGCTCATAGAGATCCACCAGCTTCTGTTTCTTGAGCCGGAGGTGGGTAGGGGTGGGAAGGTGAGGGGGTAGGTAGGTGGGGGGAGTGAGGGTAGGGGTGGGAATCAAAGGTGTGTGCCACCATGCCCAGCTCATTTTCATTTCTTGGTCTCACTTTGCTCAGGCTGCCCTTGAACTCTTCGGGTAGCTGAAGATGACCTTGAATGCTACACATTTTCATTATTTGTTGGAAGAGGGTCCATGGTATCAGCATGGAGGTCAGAGGACAGCTAGAGGGACTTGATTGTCTCCTTCCACCATGGGTGGACTAGAGATGAAACTCTGGCCTGGCAGTGGGCATATTTACCAGAGTAGCCATCTTACTCATCTGTGACCTTTGAACTTGTGAGCCTCCTGCCTCCACTTCCTGAGTGCTGGGATTTGCGGTTGTGTGTTAGCACGGTGGGTTTATTCAGTGCTTCAATCTAGCCCAGGGTCTCCTGAAGGCTAGGAAATCACTCTACCAAGTGGACTACCTCTCAGCTCTATTATCTAGACCTACTTATGCATTCTGACTATTTATTTGTTGCAACTTTTATAATCATGGCAAGAAAAATTATTCTGATTGCACATGTGGTAAAGTAATGAAATATGAATACATAATACATGTGGATAAGCCTCAAAAATATTACGCTAGGAGACAGAAGCCAGAACAAGGAAGCAACTACTATATGATTCTGACTACTTAAAATGTCCAGAAAAGGTGATTAGTGTCTAAAAGAATAGAGAGACTAGAGGTGGCTTCGAGCTGGAAATGGGAAAGAAGATTCATTATAGACAACCATGAAGGACCTCACTGGGAGAATGAAAATATTCTAGAACAGATTTATTTTTATGGATGGGCCATCATGGGACAAAGAAGAGGAAGAAGAGGAAGAAGAGGAGGAGGAGGAGGAGGAGGAGGAGGAAGAAGAAGAAGAAGAAGAAGAAGAAGAAAAGCAAACAAAAAACCCATGAACATTCACACTTAAAATGAATGAATTTTATGCTATAGAACATACATATCAGGTTCTGAAGGGATGCCACAGCACTTGAGAGCACTGGCTGCTCTTACAGAGGGCCTGGGTGCAATTTCCAGCACCCACATAGCAGCTCACCACTGTCTAACTCTAGTCTCTGGGATATCCAGCACCCTCTTCTGGCCTTTATGGACATAGCACACACAAAGTGTGCAGACATACAGGCAAGCACATAAAATACACTCATACACATAAAATAAATAAATAAGTAAATAATAAGGGTGTATAACAACAAGAGCTCCAGTCCTCTCCCCACTCCGAAAACACAAGAGGAGAACAGAGCCCAGAGTTCCCTTTGGTGTTCATTAGATGGTGGTGACTTTTGCTTCCCACTGGAGAGGAGGGAGAAGGCCACCGGGGTGATCTGCCCTTAGAACCACTTGGAGGACAGAGACAGGATGTTAGACAGGAGACCCAGGAAGGACGAGCTTTCTCCAGGGTGGAAAAGAGGAAGTGATAACTGTGTCTCGCTTATTCAAAGGCCTTAGCAAGAGCCTCACAGGGCTCTGAGAGGTTCATAAGCATCAACTTCCATGGCTGTGTGCTGCTGCAAACAATGCTGTTGCCTTCGCTTCAAAGAGCATGGACTCCATGCACACAGGGAAGCTAATGTGTTGTTGTAGTAACAAGCTAATATGGTAGAGACAAGACTGGAATCCAGAATGTCTGTGTTTTACCCTGATGGGGGTGGGGGCCCGTGGTAAACAAAACCAAAAACAAACAAACAAACAAGCAAACAACTTACGTTAGCCGGGTGTGGTGGCACTGGGGAGGCAGAGGCAGGCGAATCTCTGTGGGTTTGAGGCCACTCTGGTCTACAAAGGCAGCCCAGGACAGCAAACGCTAACACAGAAGAGACCCTGTCTTGAAAAACAAAACAAAACAAAACAAAACAAACAACAACCACAACAAAAACCCTACTTAAGTTATGCTGTGAATTCAAGCCTGGAATATTCAGAGATCCTGTCTAAGAAAACGACTGAAAATTTTTTGAGATATTTTTAAATTTTATGTGTGTTAATATTCTGTCTGCATGCATGTGCGCCATGTGTGTGACCACGGAGACCAGAAGAGGATGTTAGATTATTTGGAACTGGAATTAAAGATGATTGTGAGCCTCCATGTGGGTGTTGGGAATTGAAACCTGGTCCTCTGCAAGAGCAAAAAGTCACCTAACCACTGAGCCATCTTTCTAGCCTTGGAAAACATGATATATTTGCATGTGTAAAAACAAAAACAAAAACAACAACAAAAACCCCAGCCACACCAGAAGCCAATGTAGGCTTCGACCTTTTCCAAACGTACTTTTTATACCTTCCTTCCAACCCACCTACCCTAGATAGGAGAGAAAAGAGGTTAATGGGAACAGGAGAAGTAGACCTTCTTAGACTCAGTTCCTGGGAGCGATTCCCCTGGTGTAGTTGGCAGGATTTCAGCAAACCAGCAATTCCACCAAAGCTGCTGCAGGAACCCAGAGCCCTGAAACACTCTCTGGAGCGGTTCTCTCTAGGAGCGTCTCAAAGTAGAGCAACGAATAGCCAAACAATACCTAGACCCCAAAAAACCCCGGCCCCCAGTTTTGGGCTCATATAGCTCTCCTCTCAGAGTCTGTACTAAGATGTGTTTCAGCTGGTGAAAACCAAGCCCCCTCACGAGGTGGTTCATCTTCTAGTGGATAAACATCACCTGCTCTCTCACAAGTCTGTTCCCATCCCCCATGTCTGCATCCACTACATACCCCACACTTGGGATCAAATCAAAAACATGTGTACATCCATATAGGCCAGACATGGTGGTGCACGCCTTAAAAAAAAAAAAAAAAAAAAAAAAAAAACAACAAACATGCCACCAAAACAGAACAAACACAAACAAACAAAACCTCTACATCAGGTCTCTTGGTGTTCCTGCTATTGTACCAAGGACCATTTTTATATATGAATACATGTGGGCATATTTTTCAAATCTATTCTAATTGGGTTCTTATATCTATTACCCTTCTCTACCCTAATTCCTTTCCAACACCCCAACATGAGTAGGAGAGACAGAAGGTTAGTGGGGAAAGGGGCACTGCCATCTTTTCATGCTACTTCCTGATTAGGGGCATTGAGTTCCTTGGAGCAAGTCCAATCTTTATCTCATCAGGATATCAGCAATTTCTTCCTATCATCTTTTCTCTCAACCACTGACAAACCATCAACAGCAGCAGCAAGAGCAGGAGTCAGCAGGAGGAACAGCCACGCCTCTCTAGAATCCCTAGAATTAAACTATCTTCAGCTGGCAGAATCGAGCTCCTGCCAGAGCATGCATGAGGCAAATAGAGTCTGGTGTTGTGGACAATTTGAAGCAGGACCATGTCCCACAACTGGGATTAAAAAACAAAACAAAACATGTTTACATGACATAACTGGGTTTTTAAAGACACCAAAATTCTCACTACAAATATATGCCTTTGTTGTTGTTTTGTTTTTCTTTTCTTCTTCTTCTTCTTCTTCTTCTTCTTCTTCTTCTTCTTCTTCTTCTTCTTCTTCTTTTCCTCCTCCTCCTCCTCCTCCTCCTCCTTCTCCTCCTCCTTCTTCTTCTTCTTCTTTTTTTGAGACTGGTATCACTACACACCTCTGGCTAGCCTGGAACTTGCTATGTAAGTCTGGCTTTGAATTCACAGAGATCTATCTGGCTCTGTCTACCTCACAAGTGCTGGGATCAAAGGTATGTGCCACCACACCCAGCTGACTTTGTTACATTTTAATTTATGTGTATATGTGTGGGTACAAATGTACAAAGGTCAGAAAATGACTTTCAGGGATCTTTCTCCTACCACCATGTGGGCCGCTCAGACTGTCCATTTTGGTGGCATTGATCTATCTTGATGGTCCCAATATATGATTTTTTATTTTATTTTTGACACAGGGTTTCTCCATGTAGCCTTGGCTGTCCTGGACTCACTTTTTAGACCAGGCTGGCTCCGAACTCACATTATATTTTAATGATTCAGATAACCCTCCCCTCTGCGTGTTTGAAATGTGGCTGTGCTCATTCATAGTTTAAACTAAACTCAAGTTTTGTTATTTTGTTTTGTTTTGTTATTTGGCTTTGGTTTTGGTGTTTTTGAGACAGTGTATTACTATGTAACTCTGAATGTTCTGGAACTCACTATATAGACCAGGCTGGCCTTTAACTCACAGCGATGTGGTTCCCTCTGCCTCCCGAGTGCTGAGTCTAGAGGCCTGTGCCACTATGCCAGGTTGGTTTTTTCTTTTTCTCTCTCTCTCTCTCTCTCTCTCTCTCTCTCTCTCTTTCTCTTTCTTTCTTTCTTTCAATGAGTACAGGTGAGCTCCTGTATGTAGTGTATGCATACCATGTGTGTAGTTGCCTGGTGTTCCTGGAGGCCAGAAGAGGGCGCTAGAAACCCTGGGATTAGAGGTACAGTGGTTGTCCACCTCTGTGTGGGTGCTAGGAACCAAAGCTGGGTCCGCTGAAAAGAAGTCAGAGCTCTTAACTGCTAAGCTCTCTCTCCAGCCTCCTGAGCTTAGTTTTTTAGAATAAAATCCTAAATGATCTAAACAATCCCAGAACAACAGCCCAATGCTTCTAGCCTTATACCCTTGCACAGTGTCATTCCCAGCATCCTTCCTTCCCGCTCCCGTTCGTACCCCTAAAATTTTTTGGCTTTTCTATTTAGTTCCTCCACAGGACACAGAGTTCCTCAAGACCGAATAGGCAGGAAATAATGTTTTAAAGGTCCACTCTTTTTTAAAAAAAATTTTTTTTTTTACTTTTTATTTTATGTGTGCATTGGTGTTTTGGCTGCAAGCATGTCTGTGCAAGGGTGCCAGATCTTGGAGTTACAGACAGCTGTGATCTGCTATGTGGGTGCTGGAAATAGAATCTGGGTCCTCTGGAAGAACAGCCCGTGCCTTAACCACTGAGCCATCTCCTCAGCCCCCAGCTCTTGATTTGCTGCACTGAGCGAGAATATTTGCAGGTAGAGGACAGGAGTAAGGCTGGGCTGGGGCATGTCAGTGCTTGGGCACTCCTCACCTAGCAAGCATGAGATCCAGAGTTGGATCCAAGAACTGCAAAACAAACACACAAAAGGCCCGGCGAGATGGCTCAGAGGTTAAGAGTGATTGCTGCTCTTGCAGAAGACGTGGGTTTAATTCCTAGCACTCGTGTGGCATCTCACAGCCTTCTGTCCTCTGAAGGCACTGCACACATGTGGTGCACATGCACATAGAATTAAACGTAGGCACATACACATGTAATCAAATACATAAATATTTTAAAAGCCCAAACATGTAAAGAAGGACAATAAACAATTTTAAATCCTTCCAAAAGCCAAAACATACTGTCCTAGATATTTTTATGTACATGGGACAAGCACCGTCTCCAGCACTGGTGGTTGCAGACAGGCCTCAGTGGTTAAGAGCATGAATTGCTCTAGCAAGGGATTGAGTTCAGTTCCCAGTACCATGTCAGGAGGGCAGCTCGCAACTGCCTTAAGTCCAGTTCCAAGGGGGATCCGACACCTCGGACCTTGGTAGGCAACTGCATTTATATGCACAAACACACAGAGAGGCATATAATTAAAAATAATAAAATAAATCTCTCAAAGTGATTTTACTTTGAAATGATATGTGTGTATGTGTGTGTGTTCACGCATGCGCTATTGGTGGTAATGAGATACCCAGTGTGAGTACTGGGAAGCAAACTCAGGTCTTCTACCAGAGGAGCTTCCCAAACACTGAGCTCTATAGCACCCCCCAAAAAAAACCCTCTCTCACAGAAATAAGGAAAACAAACAGCCCCCCCCAAAAAAAAGAGGAAAAGAAAAATAAATAGAAGGAACGGACTAAGTGAAAACAATTCTTCTGCCTCTATCATTCTTTTGGTTCACAAGTTTTAGAATGACATGCATCCATAAGCCAGGAAACCTATGGTAGACACTAAAGGATGCAGGCTTCTTGGGTTCTGCACAGGGAGGAGAAAGGGCTGAGGGATGAACACGGAAGTGGGACGATCAACCAGTGACAGCAGTCTGGTGGTCCGGTGGGAGGGATCTGACATTTGATCCTGTTTGTTTTGTGTAGGAGGAACTAGTGAGCTAATACATGTCCATTTGGGCAGAGATCAAGCTCTGAGGAAAAGTATATGTTGTTAAGTTAAAGTCTCCTCCCCCCGCCCCCGACATTCTCCTGTGGCCCCAAAGTAACAGTGGGGTGTATAAGTATGTACACAGAAGTATGTACATGAAATATGCATGTTTTCTATATTACCACCTGGGCAGTCACTGACCACATCTGATAAGTTGCAGGACAATTTCCCCTCCACTTTAACAAATGTGGACTATTTATTCTTTGATGTGAGCTTAGTCTTGTCTGCCTGTGAATGGACCTCTGTTGTATACTGGGAATTATGTGTGCTGTTGTTTCGTTTAACTGTCATTAATCAATGATTGTTGGGTTGCTTTCACTTTTTTCTTTATAACCCAAACAACGTAAGCATTCCTTTTAAAAAATTTTTTTTAAATCTGTGGTGTAGGGAAAATTTTCCAGAAGTAACATTTTGAAGGCAAACTGAATAACGTGAATTTAGAAACGTCAAGTTGTTTCCGAGAAGGTTTTGTTCCCCCGACACAGAAACACAGGAACACAGAAAATAATTATACGCTAACGCATGAGAATATTAATGTTTTTTGCTTTGAAATTCCACCAATACTAGACCGACTGTGTCTTTGTACGCTATGGTCTATCTCGAAAGTTCTACGCAAAATGACACAACATTGAAAAGAGGCTTTTATATCTGAACTTGGCAGAGTATCCCCTCGGTAGACCACAGACCAGATTAAGTGGGGCGGGGGGGGGGGGGGTTGGGACCGGGAACACTGGCGTCTGTCCCGCAGAAAGAGCAGGTTAGAGTGAGGAACTTGCAGGCTGAAGGTATCTGCAGGACTCCCCACAACTCCGAGGGATTGGATCCCGCCGCGCGACGGGAGTCCGAGCCTTTCTCGGCAGATGGAGAATTCCTTTTTAAGCCCAGACAGGAAAGAGCGCAGACACCAGCCCACTGCTCCTGGAGGGTCGAATTTCCTCCCAACAAATACCAAAAGCTAAGATGGAATTCCCTCTCCGGGGTGCACTGCCCTCCCGCGCCGCCCCTGCTGCCCCGCCACCCTCTCTTTCACGCCCGGGAGCCGCTTGCTTCCAGGCTGGATGGCTGTGAGCTTTGCCTGAATCGCGGCCCGTGGCGTACGTGAGCCTGCATCCCGCAGAACCTGCAGCGGTCATCGCTATAGGGCGTGGTCAGGAGTCCTGCCAAGAAGGCGTACCTAAGAAGTAGGCAACAGTAGAACCTGTCGCCAGTGTGGTGACATAGGCCGGAGGCCGCCACTCTTAGTGTCTTTTTGGGTTTATCTGGATCATCCCCGGACATTTGGGCATTCGGAGGGTTTGGCTCTTGTCAGCTTGTGGGCAGAAGAGAAAGGCCAGAGTTAACCTAGCGACCTCAGGAATTCAGAGGAGGCTGGGTAGACTGAGGCTGGTAAGGCAACAGATAAGAGACCGTAGAGCTTGGACCAGTTAGCCCCAGCCTTGGGCAAGATGCGCGGTGCACCTGGAGCTATGGCTTGCATCCCAGTCCCTGTTCCCCGCAGGTCCCCACCTCGCGCATGTATTCCTCGGGTTAGTGAGCTGTGGGAAGGTTCCAGTGTGGCCTAGTGGGGGCACTGCTGGGCTGGATTCATTGTTCAGTCAATACAGAATTTTATGACAATCCAGAAAACAAAACGAAAACCTTGAAAAATGAAACGTCTTTCCAACACCATCAACCTCGACTGAGAATCTGCATCTCTTCAGTTAGTCTTCTCGTTTCACTAAGATGACAAAGGCATTTTCTTCCATTTCTATCTCTGTCAGTATAGGTATTTGTCCCCTGAGTAGTTTCCATTGTTTTACGCCAGAGGGTTCACACGGCTGTCTGTGGCTCTCTGAGAACCTGCCCAAGTCTTTTGGGCTCCTCAGTGAAAGAAGGAGAACAGAAACCAGGATTATAGCAGAGTTAGACTCACAGAATGCCTGGTTGGGACATCCTAAAAACCAATCTTTCTAGTTCTTTTGTTATTTGATGCTTGGAATTGACCCAGGGCTCCCAGAATTGAGATGGCGCTCTGTTCACCAATCAGGACCCAGGCAGAGACAGTGGCTTCTTGAAGGCCACACAGACCAGGGCAGGCTTAGAACCCACTTTCCCGAATCTTGCTCCATCCCTGGTGCTGCACAGAAATGGCCAAAGATGTTACCCATAACCATCACCTGGGCCCCTGGGCTTTGCCACTTGCCTCTCTCTGGTCAGTGTCTGAGAAGCACAGAGCTGTGGGCAGTTCTGTCGCTTAGGCTCACTCATAATCTGAACAACAGAGCTAATTTGATCTTGCACCTTAGTGGTGGTGGTGCATACCTTTAATTCTAGCACTTGAGAGGCAGAGGCAGGGAGATCTCCAGGTTCTAGGCCAGCCTGGGCTACATAGTGAGTTCCAGAACAGCCAAGGCTACACAGAGAAACCAGATCTCCACAAACAAAACAAAACAAAATAACAACAAACAAGAACAGGAACCAGGACAACAACAAAACAACAACAACAATAACAATGTTACTACTATGCACTAGCAGCTTCTTCTCTGGCTTGCCTGGCCGCCCAGAGGTGGGATTACTGTGCTCTGAATTTCTGTAAAGATGCCTAACTTTTCTGTGGAACTATTACACACATGCGTACATACCCCTTGTCCCACGTGATCATTAACTTCTGTTGTCAACTTGAGTAGATTAAGAGACGCCCAGGTGTGGGACAGGAGAGATGGATCAGCAGTTAAGAGCACTCACTACTCTTGCAGAGGACCTGTGTCCAGTTCCCAGCCTCCATTGATGGCTCACAATCACCTGTAACTCCACTTCCCAGGTAGTCAACACCCTTTTCTGACCTCTGCAGGCTCTCCAGACATGCGTCCGGTGCACATACATACCTGCAGGTGAACCACTCATTGAAGAAAAGTAAATGGAAAAAGAAAAGAAACATCTAGGGCACACCTTTGGTATGTCTTTGAGTATGTTTCCAGAGAGTCTTAGCTAAGGTGGATGTCGGTGGCATCTACAATGAGGTTTCAGATGGAATAAACGGGGTTTGGTGACCCATGCTTGCAATCTCGACTCTCCAGAGGCAGAGGCAGAGGCAGGAGGATTACTGCAAGTATGCTGTTAGCCAGATCTGTATAATGAGTTGCAGGACAGCCAGGGCTTCATGGCTGCACAGTAGTAAGGATTGAACTTAGGGACTTACACATGCTAGGCAAGCACTCTATGATTTCCCAGACTGTGTGCACAACCTCCCTCCTTCCCTTCCTTCCTTCCTTCCTTCTCTCTCCCTCTCTCTCCCTCTTTCTTTCTCTCTCCCTTCCCCATCTCCTTATCTCTAAGATTTAGTTAGTTTGTTTTTTTTTAAATTGAGACAAGGTCTGTCTATATAGTCCTAGCTGCTCTAGAATTTTTTATGTAGCCGAGCTAGCCTCAAACTCACAGAGATCCACCTGCTTCTGCCTCCCAAATGCTGAGATTAAAGGCCTGCATCACCACATCCAGCCCATTCTATTTTTATTTATTTATTTTTAACGATTTTTATTTATCTATTTTATGTATACCAGTGCTCTGTTTTCATGCACACCAGAAAAGGGAAACGGATTCCAATATAGATGGTTGGGAGCCACCATGTGGTTGCTAGGAATTGAACTCAGGACCTCTGGAAGAGCAGCCACTGCTCTTAACCACTGAACCATCTTTTCAATCACTTATTTTACTTTTTATCATATATATGTATATATATACACACATATATAATATATATCATCTATATGTGTGTGTGTGATGGCGTGAGTGTATGACGTGCTCAGGAGCGCCTGGAGGCCAGCAGCCTCAGATCTCCTGGAGTTGTGGTTATAGGAGCTGTTAGCTGCCTGCTATGAGTGCTGGGAATCGAACTCAGATCCTCTAAAGAGTAGTGTGTCCTCTGAGCTGCTGAGCTATCTTCTAGCCCCAACCAGATCTCTTCTTTAACCTTTACCTTTGAGATACTGTTTCACTAAGTTGCCCAAGCTGGCCTTGCAATCACTCTATAGCCCAACGAGACCTTAACCCAGCAGTCCTCTTGCATCAGCCTCCTTGCAGCTGCCATCGCAGGAGTTTGTGTTTTTTGTTTTTGTTTTTGTTTTTTTGTTTGTTTTTTGTTTGTTTTTTTGCAGTGCTGGAAATTCAACCTAGGGCCTCACTAACCGTAATCAAGTAATCAAGTGCTCTGTTGTAGTCACAGCCATGGTCCCTTGCTTTCTTACTGTTTGGTCCACAAGGCAACCATAGCAGAATCATACCATATTCTCATTAGTACTGGAGGCCCAACTTCCACAGACTGACAACTTTGTCTTGCATGTTGTGCTAGTGAGAAATTGCTCCTAGTGTCGTAAAGCCTAAAGTAAGGGTGTGGGGTGTTATTCACTGGGAGACAGTACACAGGACACACTTAGCATTTGCAAGGCTCTGAGTTTGATTTACAGAACCCAAAGACAGCCATACAAAGATAAAAAATGAATCTGAAATAGTCATGGTGCCTTATTTACTGTTCTATTGCTGTGAAGAGACACCATGACCAAGGCAATTTAGAAAAGAAATTATTAACTGGGAGTTTACATAGAGTTTCAGAGGGTGAGTCTATGACCGTCATGGCAGGGAATACGGTGGCATGCAGGCAGGCCTGGTAGCTAAGGGTTTACACCTTGATCCAAATGCAGGGTGGGGGGAGGAGTAAGAAGGGAGGGAAGGAGAGACACAGAGAGAGACAGAGAGAGACCGTGGCATAGGCTTTTGAAACCTCAAAACCCACCCCGCAGTGACACACCTTCTTCCAACAAGGCCACATCTTTTAAAGTTTCCTAAACAATCCACCAACTGGGAACCAAATATTCAAATATATGAGCCTTGGGGTGGGGCATTTTCATTCAACCCACATACATGGCTTAGAAAAAAAAAAAAAGGTTACATTTCTTGCCTGGAAGTCTAGGTAGGGGTCCAGGAGCTCGGGATGTCAGTGAGCAAGCTCCAGGCAGCAGGACAGGACAACAGGATGATGAGGGATGACAGTGGGATCCTACCTTTATGATTTTTAGGGAATGGTTTCTGCTTGCATTTCCTTGGGTCAGAGTTTAGTCTCAAGGCCTCTTCCAGCTGGAGTCGGGGTGGGGTGTGGGTATCTTCAGACTTGAAAGTCATGTGCTCAGGTGAAGGTAGGAACTCCTTCAATGTGACCAAAAGGGGCTGGGGAAGCAGCCAAGGTGGCAGACTGCTTGCTGGCTTAGCATCCCAGAGGTCCAGGCTTCTATAACTGGGTGACCAACACAAGGAGGAGCACAGAGTAGGGACTGGGCAAGTGTTGAATAGCTGACGTAAGCTTAAGTGTCGTGAGGTTAGAGTGCTTCTGAGCGCTTCACAGGGAATATTAATAAGATATGAGCCAGCGGGACACGGTGGCACAGAGGGCGGAGAGAGGAGAATCAGGGGTTGAAGACCAGCACAGGGATAAATAAGACTTTGTCTCAATACTACCAACACTGAACCCAAACAAACAAGCACTAAAGCCAAAAACACTGGGAAGTTGTTCTGGGCCTGGGAAGAACAACTTGGGAGGAGATGGTCAGAGAAGATCAAAGGATGTTTGCTTCTCAATGTGAGTCTTTAAGCCATCTTTCCTATTTCTAACTACCAAGGAGATTGATGGCAATAAGACTTCCTTTCCTTTCCCCCTCCCCTCCCCTCCTCTCCCCTCCCCTCCCCTCCTCTCCCCTCCCCTTCCCTCCCTTCCCCTCCTCTTCCCTCCCCTCCCCTCTCCTCTTTCCCTTGTTCAGGCCAGACTCAAACTTCTAGGTTCAGCTCACTCAGCTGCCTCACTCTCCCAGTAGCCAGGACTACAGACATGACACCATGTGATGGCCCCTTCCTTCCTTCCTTCCTTCCTTCCTTCCTTTCTTCCTTTCTTCCTCTCTTCCTTCCTTTTAAAAAAGGTTTAAAAAATAATTTATTTAGTGTATATGAGTGCATTTTCTGCATGTACACCTGCAGGCCAGAAGAGGGCATCAGATCCCATTATCAATAGTTGCAGCCACCACGTGATTACTGGGAATTGAACTCAGGACCTCTGGAAGAGCAGACAGTGCTCTTAACCACTGAGCCATCTCTCCAGCCCTCCCTTCCCTCTTTCTTTTTTTCTTTCTTTCTTTCTTTCTTTCTCTCTCTTTCTTTCTCTCTCTCTTTCTTTCTTTCTCTTCCTTTCTTCCTTCTTTTCTTTCTTTCTTTCTTTTTCTTTTTCTTTTTTGTTTGTTTGTGACAGGGTCTTTCTACATAGCTCTGGTTGTTCTAGAACTTACTCTGTAGACCAAACTGACCTCACACTCACAGAGGTCTGCCTGCCTCCCAAATGCTTGTATAAAACATGTGCCACCATGCCCAGCCTCCTTTCATTTTTTCCAAATACATTTACCTCCTATTGCTACCCAAAGGAAGTCTTCTGGCACATTAGGGTAAGATGGGCATAAATAGTTCCTGCTGAACAGTCAATGCTACCACACCAGTAGAACCCTCGTGAACAATGGGCAGGATGCTCCTCGGGTAACAGTGACAGAGCAGGCTGCCTTGGAACTCCATTCGTGTCCTAAGTCCTTTTCCTTTCCTCCCAATATGTCCCCGTTCTTTACCCTTCCTCCCGTCTGTGCCCATTTTGCTGGGTAAGTGTCCATGGGTCATGGAGTCTCCGGTTAGCAATGCTTTGGAACCTGGCTCCTCCCAGGAGGGCGAACTCTGTAATATGCAGAGGAGAACCATTACAAGCCCGAAGATGAAAAGCAACAATGACATACAATAGTCTGTGTGGGCCAACAACTACACAGTGATGAAAAGTCAGATCTCATCCACTCCGTTTTCAGGAAAGTTGGAAGTGTTGAAGGTTATGTGAAGTGACCAGGTGCCTGCCTGCTGAAGCCCGGGCCTGTCTACCTTTGAATATATGTCATCCCCACAATGTCATTCCCAGGGGTGTATTTCCTCCAAGGGTGGAGTTTTGCTGCATTCATCTTCCTTTTATCTGATAAGCACACATTAGGAAATTGACACATACCACAATGGTGATAGCTAACATTTACTGCATCTTAATATGTGTGTTTTATATGTGCTAACTAATTTAATCCTTACCGGGCACCATTTTATAGATGAGGAAGCAAAGGTTGAAATGCTTTAAGACGCTTTTGCAGCAGCACACAGCTGGTAAAGGGAGTGACAAGGCTGGAACTAGCGAGCAGACAGGGCGCTCAGAGCCCTTGTTCTCACCTGTTAGTCTAGATTTCCACTAGACTGTCATTTAACAGAGCAGCAGTTGTACTCTTGCCGCTGTGGCTGCTGTGTGGGAAAAGGGGGCACAATCAGTGAAGTTCTGTGGGCACCATTGCACCGTGCTCACTGCCACTTCTCACTTGCAGAGTAAAGTTGAGGAGTAAGTGCCTCAGACATGCTAGAGTAAGGTCAGGAAGCCGGCCAGGTATGCATGCATGGGAAGGACAGGACCTTGCACTTGTGCAGTCCCTGTTATAGACCACAGCTAACTCTTTTCCATCTCATTAAATGTTCAGAGCAACTCCAGAGGCAGGCCTCTTATTTTCTCATTTGGCAGCTGCATTTTAGCTGCAGCTTTAGGTGGTCCAAAGTCACTGGCTGATAAGTGCCAGAGCTGTGGTTCAAGCTCAGGTTTAGCCCACCAATGCGTTCTCCTGCCATGTCATGGAATCTCTTTGAGATAACAAAACCTTGGCTGGGCAGGTTAGAGAAAACTGCTTCCCATGGGTCCTGTGTTCACTGCAGCTGCAGCCTGCTGCTTTCCAGCTTCTTAGCCATCCCTGGAAACATGTCTCTCCTACTGAACTCAGTCCAGGCCTTACTCTATTTAAGACCAGTTCCCTGGGGCTCCTGTGTTGGATCAGAAACTCATATCATCTGTATCAATATAGAAAGTAGATTTGTGCCGGGCAGTGGTGGCGCACCGCTTTAATCCCAGCACTCGGGAGGCAGAAGCAGGCAGATCTCTGAATTTGAGAACAGTCTGGTCTACAGAGTGAATTCCAGGACAGCCACGGCTACACAGAGGAACCTTGTCTTAAAAAAAATAAATGCAAAAACAAAGCAATAAAAGAAAGAAGATTTGTGTCTACTGGAAGGAAACTGTAGTTTACAAGCAAAGAGTTTCTCGGAGTCTCCCACTCGCTGTCTGTGGGCAAGTGGGCTAGTGCCTCTGTGCCATGCTTTTTCCTCATCTGTTAAAAGTGGAGAGCCCATCACTCTCTCTGTGGGTTGTTGTGATATTTAAATAACAGTAACAGAGGGCTGGAGGCTTTTTGCAGAAAAACCAAATTCCGTGGCTGCTCATAGCCAACCATCTGTAATTCCAGTTCTAAGGGATTTGATGCTGTCCTCTTCTGGTCTCCATGGGCGCCGGGCATGCACACTGGGCACGGACATACATACAGGCAAAGTCTCATACATATAGAATATTATTTAAAAAGTAAAATGAAATGAGATAAATGAGAGTATGCAAATTGTGTTCTTAGCCGAGAGCCAAGACGTGACCTTTGCTCTTCCCACTGCTTGTACCAGCGATAGAATGTCAGGTCTAATAAAGACAAAATTGGTCTTCTTTTGCAATGAGTCTGGCTCCTCAGTTACCAAAGGCCATAGTTTGTATTAAAATCTAGATGGGATGATGTCACCTGCAGGTGTACCCCAACCTTTCTTACTCCGGAGCAGAGTTAAATCTGGAACTTGGCTTCCTTTTGGCCATTTCCATGGCTATTTTTGTAACAATGACATTTCTTTCCTCTTCTGATACTTTCCAAGAACAGTAAGGTCACCAACCCCAGGATAATTAGGAAAGCATTCCAAAGCTGACGTTTTTCCAGTAATGGAAGTTCTGAAACCACGTCAGGCTAATCATAGTCAAAGCCTGGGTCCGCAGCATGCCTGCTTCCTGGGATAGAGTCTTGTTAGTAGCATCTCACAGCTGTCTGCCTGTCCTTGGGTGTTTTTCAGCATTGTTAGGTCTTAAGGATGGGGCAGGGACCAAGAATAACCCATCCATTCTGTGGGATCTTTTGAAAAACCCACTGTTTTGCTTTGCTCTACACTACAGCTGTGAGACCATGTTGCCTAAGCCTCGTGACCTGTGCAAATCTTGGCTTCTGAAACTGGTCACTGAGAAGCACAGTTCTCTACTGTCCTGCACAGGCTGCGGGGGGGGGGGGTGAGGGGGCAGGCAGAACAAAGGGAATGGAGGCAGGGAAGGCAGCCGGTGCATCTCAGAAATAGATGAATGAAGCTGGCCGTGGTGGCGCGTGCTTTTAATCCTGGCACTCAAGAGACAGACCTCTGAGGTTAGCTTTGTCTACAGTGTGAGTTCCAGATCAGCTAGGGCTACACGGAGGAACCCTGTCCTGAAAAAGCAGAAAGAGAGAGAAAGAGATGAATGATCAGGCTGCAGTGGCATATACTTACAATCCTAGCATTTAGGAGGTAAAGGCAGGAGGATCAGGAGTTCAAGACCCCTCTGGGCTACATGAGACATGAGACCTAGTTTTAAGCAAATGACATAAATACATATATAAATAAATAAATAAGGGAGGAAAGAAAGAAAGGATGATTGGTATTGACATGATGATACATATAGTGATGAGTGCCTATAACCTTTTAGTTGTTGTTTTGTTTTGTTTTGTTTGAGACAGGGTTTCTCTGTGTAGCCTTGGCTGTCCTGGAACTCGCTTTGTAGACTAGGCTGGCCTCGAACTCAGAGATCCACCTGCCTCTGCCTTCCGAGTGCTGGGTTTAAAGGTGTGTGCCACAATGCCCAGCCAAGTGCCGATTCAGGATAGTGAATTTGAGATGCCAGATTAGGCAACACAGCAAGTCCTCGCTTCAAGGCTACTAAGAAGGCTCAGTGAGTAAAGGCTCTTGCATCCAGGACTGAGGATCTGAGTTCAGCTTCTGGGACCTACCTGGTGAAAGGAGAGAACTGACCCTTGCAAGTTGTTCTCTGATCTTCACATGTGCTCTGTAGCATACGCACACACACGAAATAAGTAAATGCTATAAAAAGAAAGAAAGCAACAGCAACCAGGAAGAAGGATGCATGAGTGATACCTGATATATAGAAATAAAAGACAGCTGGGCAGCAGTGGCACCCAGAACACCTTTAATCCTTTAAGCACTGGAGAAGCAGAGGCAGGGGGATCTCTGTGAGTTCAAGGCCAATCTGGTCTACAGAGTGAGTTCTAGAACAGACAGAGCTGTTACACAGAAAAACTCTGTCTTGAAAAACACAAAAACAAACAGATAGATGGACACAGACAGACAGACAGACAGATGATAGAAGAAGAGGAAAAAAACAAAACAAAACAAAGACGTCAGAAGGCATAACAGTGTCCCTCAAACTGCCATTCAGTAGCTGGGTGATCCTTGTGCAGGCATTTAATCTCTCTGGGACTGTTTCTTTACTGTAAAGTGGAAATATAAAGTAGATATTGGAATTTTCTATCCTTTCTTTCTTTCTTTCTTTTCATTTTTGTTGTTGCTGTTGCTGTTGCTGTTTTTTTTTTTTTTTTTTTCTCTCAAGACAGTTTCTCTGTGTAACAGCCCTGGATGTCTTGGAACTCACTTTATAAACCAAATTGGCCTTAAACTCACAGATCCACCTGCCTCTGCCTCTCAGGGGTTGGGAATAAAGGTGTGTGCCACCACTGCCCAGATGATGTTAGACATTTTTGTTTGACAAGACTCTTAAAACAACTGGAATAGTAGCTGAGAAAATTCTACATGAATGTGACAGATGACTCAACTGTTAGCGTTTCAAAAATTTAAGTCTATTTTTCAGTGTTGTTTTATGCTTACAGGTATTTTGCCTGCATGTATGTCAGTGCACCATTTGTTTGCCTAGTGCCTGTGGAGGCTAGAGGAGAGCATCAGATCAGATCCCCTGGACAGGAGTTGTAGATGGTTGTAATCCACCAGGTGGATGCTGGGAATAGAGCCCTGGTGCTCTGAAAGAGCAGCCATTATTCTTAGCACAAAACCATCTCTCTACTCTGTTATTTTTTGAGACAGGTTTTCATGTCTGGCCTGAAACTTGCTATGTAGACCAAACTGAATTTAAATTCACAGAGGTCCACTTGCCTCTGCCTCTGGAGTTCTGGGACTAAAGGTGTACACTATCATGCCCATCTTGGTGGTTGTTGTTGGTTGGTTTTTTGTTTGTTTGTTTGTTTGTTTGTAGACAAGATCTTACTGTGTAGCTCTGCATGGTCTGGAACTCACTGTGTACATCAAGTTGGCTTCAAACTTAAAGAGATCTGCTGACTTTGCCTCCAGAGTGCTGGGTGTTAGGACATGTGCCATCATCCTGGTTCAGTTTTATTACTATTGTTATTGGCATTTGGTGCTTGAAAATGAACCTAGAAGCGTACACATGCTAAGCTTGTTTCCTGTCAAAACCTAACTCCCAGCCCTGCTCACAGCCATGCATACTACCAGTTGTAAGCAATGTGAAGTCCAGTGGTTTTCAAGATCAAAGGACTGTGGCAGCCAGTTGATGCCAGGAAGTAGGAGGAGCCAGGCCCTCAGTACTGCTCTGTGGGCTTCTGCTCTCCACTAAGTGGGTGTGTGTGTTCCCGAGCAAGCGGTTAACCCCTCTTTGACTTAGCTCCTCCATCTGTATAATCGGCATGATGGCAATTGCAGTAACCTACTTGGGGGCTGGGGAGCAAGTGGCTTATGTGCACAGCATCTAGAATAGTGCCCGGTACTCGGCACACACAGCCATTCTTTATTCTTGGGTCGTCTTGGTGGTACCCTAGGCCCAGGCTACCTAATTTATAAAACTTGTTGTACCTTTAACTTATTGAATAACAACCTAGAGTGTATTTAGAAAAATCTGACAAGAGAAAAAAAAATGTCTCAGCTCTTTAGAGCTCCTCTGAAGATGTTTAATTTAGGCCTATGTGGACATCTTAAAACATTCCCAAAGGAAAGTCCTTATATAAGGGTGGCTAGGTAGCTTGGTAGTGAAACTGTGGGTTTATACCCAGTGAAGGTTAGTAAGTGGGATGGTGTCTTTGTTGCTGCTGTTCTGTTGTTGTTTTGTTTGTGGGCTAGTATCTCCCATAGCCTAGGATGACCTTGAACTAATTGGGTTTTTAAAATATACATACATATATATATATATATATATATATATATATATATATATATATATACTTTTTATCACACTTATTTTAAAATTTTAGTTTATCAGGCACGAATATCTGTGTATCACATGCATGCCTGGTGCCTGCTGAGGCCCAAAGAGTGCATTAGAACTCCTGGAATTATAGTTACTGCAGGCTGTGAGCTACCTTGTGGGTGCTGGGAACAGAAACCCAGTCTTCTGGAAGAGCAGCCAGTGCTCCCAACCTCTGAGCCATCTCTCCAGTCCCTCATTGGTACATATTGAGAATGACTTTAAACTTTGAATCCTCCCACCTGTACCTCCTGACTGCTGGGATTGCAGGCACGTGCTGCCACACCTAGTTTATGCCTTGCTGGTAGTGAAACCCAGAGCTTCGTGCCTGCTAGGCATGCATTCTGCCAACTGAGCTACCTCCCCAGCCTAAAATGCTGCAGGCAGGAGGTGCTTGCAGAGCCACACCTTAAGGATTAATATGCCGGAAGTTCTTAGGAGTCTCTAGAAAATCTATTTCTGTACCCTAGCCTTCCTTGTCCCAAGTTACTTCCAAGGCCGTCATCCTCCTTCTGTTTGTATAAAAGACTCACTCAGACGCTGGGCATGGTTGTGCATACCCATAATCCTAGCACTCATGAGAAAACGAAACAAAATAAAAGAATTACTTACAGGCAGTAAAGTAGAATGGACAGGGATACACAAGCATGCACACATGTGTGCAACAACCTTTAAGCTACTCTTTAATAACCCATCTCAGAACTGGGCAGTGCTGGTACACGCCTTGATTCCCAGCACTCAGGAGGAAGAGGCAGGCAGATCTTTGAGTTTGAGGCCAACCTGGTCTATGGAGTGAGTCCCAGGCCATCCAGAGCTACACAGAGAGACCCTGTTTCGGAAAACAAAACAAAGCAACACAGCACAACTACAAAAAAAAAAAAAAAAAAAAACACCTCAGACAAAGTGCCAGAGGAATGGTGAGATCCACAGAGTAACAGTTTTTAATCTTGAGTGCATATTGTGATCATTTGCAGGGCTTGCTGAAACACATTACTGGAGCCATTCTAAGAATTTTTGATTCAGCAGATCTCCCAGATGCTGTGGAGACCACACTTCAAGAGCACTGTCTGGGGGAATCTGAGATGGGTTGCTTGTTTATCAATGAGCCCCAGAACTAAGTGAGGAAAAAGCTATCCAAGACTCATAGGCAAAGCAGTGTCCACGGGCTCCACAGCCTGGCCTGGGCGAGGCACATCAAGTGGAACAACACGTGCTGGGAACGCGACTGGACTGAATATACTGCCTGACAAGAAAAAAGTATAATTACTTCTATCCATACTACAGCCCTTATTGGGGTGGGAGTTGTTCTGCGCTGGTTCTCAAATGACTGGGGAGGAGGCAGGGTGGCATAAGAGAGCTATGTCCAGCTCCCCACCTGTGGTTAATTACCAGTTTTAGGAACCGAGACTGTGTGGGCGGAGAGCTCTCATCCAGCTCTCCTGGAATCTAACCCCAAGGCGGACGCACCTTCGTGCGTGAAGCTCACTATGGCGTCAAGATCAACTAACCCCTAGCGATGCAAAATCTGGGTACCTGTAGTGACAGAGCCCTGGGATCTGAGCCAGCGAGGATGCGGCGACAAGACGCGACTTCCGCCTCTGGTGATCGGCAGTGGGGGGCGCACCAAGACAGCAGTTCGTGAGAGGTGCTTTGTCAACACAGCAGCGAGGGGCGGAGGATGCAGGACCGGAGGATGCAGGACCGGACTAGGAAGACCGGATGGGCCGCCCGACTGGTTCTCAGCTTGAAAGGGACATGGGGGCGGGGGGGGGGGGGATTGTGTGGCTGCACCTGGTGCGGCTGCGGTGGTGAACGGAAGGGATACAGACGCCATAGAGAGCTAGCTTGTGCGCGCACTACTCTCCTAGCCCTCAGGGCTTGTTTTTTTTTGAGCTGACATCACTTGCCAGTCTTCCTCACTGACACAATCTGTGTCCCACTCTCGGTGGCCCGCGGTCACGGCACCCGTGCACCCTCTTATACTCACCGCCAAATTTCTGGACCGGGAACGCACAGTTCCTCCAGGTCGAGGCGCTCTGCGGGCCTTCCTGGGGTTTAGTTATTCTTTCTGTAGTGTCGGATCTTGTGATCTCTGAACAACCGCAGCCATACAGCCAATTCGGAAAGGGTGGTCCTTGCTCAGATCTTTTGATACCCAAGGCATTTTTGGCTGTCTGGGTATTAGGGGATGTGATATAGTCACGGGTCCGTGAGGGCGCAGGGAAAACGTCTTACCGAAAAATCTGGCGTTTGGAAGCTCCTCGACTTGAACTAAAACCGTTCACTCCACTTCTAGCTGTGCACCCCTTAGACTCCCTCAATCTCTCTTCTGCTCACCGGCACTGTGAAGCTCAGTAGCTGGGAGCACTAGTCTGGGTTGGGAGGGGACTCTGTGAAAGTCAACCTCCAGAAATCTCCAAACCAAACCAAAGACCTTGGAGAAGTCCAGTTGCACAGGCCATTTGGACTTCCTGTCCTGGGCAGAGTAAGGGGTGCAGGGACAGTTTTCTCACCCTGCATCCAGAAATCTCCGGTACAGGGTGCCAGGCTGCTGGCATCTCCTGCCGGGACAAAGTCCAGGGAGAGTGGAAGTAGTGTCAACATCCTCCTAGGCTGGGAATCCAGAGATGAAGGAGAGACCTGCACTTGCGGGGTCATTTAGGGTCAATAGGGATATTTAGATTCCTTGTAGACTACATTCCTGATATTATGGTGGGTCTCCCGCTTATTACTATCAGTGAGTGAGGTGAACACCGGGAGGTCACTATAAGGGGAAAGTTAAAGCTCAGTTCTTCAGCATGCGAATGGCTTGCCTTTGGAGAAGATGATAGCACAGCAAGCATTGGGCATGGTGGTGGCACATCCATGAAGTCCCAGAGGCAGAGGCAGAGACAGAGGCTCATCCAACTGAGGGCAGCCTGAACTATGTGGCAGAACTTTCGGTCCTTATTAGCCTAGGCCACATATGTCCCTAAAAGTAGATTAGGCCATTCTGCTTGGAGTATGGTGGCTCTGAAGGGTTTATGTGGGGAGAGAAATCCCAGAAGGCTAATTTCAGGACCTCTGTGAATTTTCTAGGAAAAGGGTGGCCAGGTATCTAAGGGGCAAGAACTCCTAAGAGGTTGGAAGTGTCAAGGTGGTTGGTTGGGTGTGGTGACATGACACATGTCTGTAAGTCCTAGTGCCCTGGGGGGCTGAAGCAGGACGGTGCCTGTGACCTGGGGCTCTTGTGGTAGGTTTCAGGTTGCCCTGTGTGACTGTGCTCTTGCCTCTTAAAGGCATGGCTGGATGGCCCTGAGAAGCCTAGGTGTTTCTTAGAAAAGCACTCAGTGTTGATTGCAAAGGCCCGAGGGGATGCCTTGGTGTGTCCAAAGTCAGCAATTACACTGACATTTGGGTATTTTTTATGAACTTGATCCTGAAGATCTGTGTTTTTACCTTCAGATCCTAGAGCCCTGCTTGGCCACAGCGGTTCCTTTCTCCCCCAGTCCTCATCCATCTGTGGGCCTCCATCCTGTAGAGGGTGTATTTCCAAAGGGTTTGCAGCTCCCCCGCCCCCTTTGCTTCCCTGCAGGTCCAAGGGGAAGTACCTAGCATTCCAGGAGTTGTCTCCACTCCTTTCTGAGTTCATCTACCAGGGAGGCGGGAGAGAAAGGAGCCTGGCAAAATCCACAAGCTGACTTTTTAGAGTGAAAAAGCCTCAAAGCCAATGCCTGGCACCTTCAGGAAGCCAGGGCCTCAAGCATGGCAGGCAAGTGTTCTACCACACAGACAACAGGCCAGCACCAGAAAGTTGTTCTGAGAGTGGACTTCAAACAGAGGGAAGTAGACTTGCTTACTCATGCATGTTCACCCCCCTCACCCCACCCCTACCCAATTAGGCTTCTCAGCTGCAAGCCAGGGATAATTCATACCATCTTCCCCTTACCCCCAAAGCCTGTTGAGGAGGTTGGGACACACAAACACACAAGAAAAGTTTAGGACAGTGACTGTTCTTACCATGGGACTCTGTCCTCCTGGAGGAAAAAAACAAGATGTGTGTGTGTGTGGGGGGGTGACATCAGTGTGGCCTGGAGCCTTTTCTCCAGGGAGGTGCTCCTAAGGGAAGGAAGGACATGCTGAAGGCAGACCTGGTTAGGTTCCAGAAAGGCTGTGGGGAGTAATGGCAAAAAGAGATTCCCCAAGAACAGACTTGAAGAAGATCTTAGGAGGAGGAGCCTGGGCCTGACACTCAGCCTTGCCCTGGCCATTTGTTAAAGACTACTGGTCAGCCCACTACTGACGGAGAAAAAAAACCACCGCAGCCTATCAGAGCCCTTTCAGGAACTCTTGTGTAGATGAAAAGAGACCTGACTGTCAACTAGCTGTGTAATAATAGCAAGTTTCGGAACAGTAATGATGAAAGAGGCCTTGACACTTCTGTCAGGGCAAGGCTGAAGCTAGCTTAGCTAGCTAGGTGTGTGTGTGTGTGCGTGTGCGTGTGCAGGTGTTGAAGAACTCTCCTGGACGGGAGGGAACAGACTGCACAGGTGAGGGATGGGGGTGGGGAGGAAGGGGCCTGCTGCTCCTGGCCTTGTCCTAAGGGAAGGAGTCAGCAGTTGCTTGGGAAGAGCCTCAGGTGTCAGTCCTGTCAGTAGTACCCACGGTGAGTAGGGAATATGGGCCTCCAGGCAGGCAGAACAGGGCCAGGAAGCCACTAGGCTCTGGTTTTTAGTAAGTAGACCAGACTACAGGTAACAGAGGGAGAGCGGGCAGGGTGGGATGGGATGCGTTTTTGGGGGTTCTGAGAAGCACTAGGCGTTGGACGCCAGGAAGCAGCCAGTTTCTTGTCCCGGATACCTGTGCCTTTTGAATCTAGTCGCCCAGAGGCTGAGCACTGCACTTGTCCTAACCTGACTTCCAAGGCCTCCAGTTCAACTTTCTGAAGAGGGAAACCCGTGTTGCCCACTGCAGCTGTACACTGCCTCCAGCTCCCTCAGCAGACCCCACCCCCTTGCCAGGACAGTGTGGGTGAAGGGTAGGGAAATTGGTCAAGCTTTGATCTTTGGCCTCAAGGAAGCCGGGATCCGTGGAGTTTGACTTCCAAAGAACCTTGTTTTCCTGGGGGATGCTTCCCTAAGGGGTGCACCACCCAGTAACTCCAGGCTCAAAAAGAGGCCTGGACAGTTGCGATGGAGGAAGTGGGGCTGACTCATAGATGGCCAGTCCCCTAGCTGCGAAGACCCGGAGTCACAGAAACTTCCAGAAACCTACCACAACCTGGAAGGTCCTCGAGGACCAGAGTACAGTATCTACGACAGTATTTTACTATTTGAAATATCCTCTTTGTTCTTACGTTTGACCAAACAAGAACTAATTTTTTTTTTCTTTTCTGGGTCAAATTTCTGCCAGCCAAACGAGCTCTAAGTCCAGGTCCAAGGACTTTTGCCTTTCCCCAGGCGCGACCTTGCCGCAGAGAGACCGCACTCTGGAGGGCTCAGGGCTGCTGCGCACTGCGACCCGTGGGCTGCGCCCCGTGGGCTTCGAGTCACCGAGGAATCCCCCACAATCCCTGCCGTCTCTCTCTCTCTCAAGTCAGGTTTTTATGCGAAGGGAAGTGATTTCCGTGGATCACTCGTTTGATGGCCCAAGCAGGACTTCAGGTTCCATTGAAAACGACCAGCTCGACTTATCTCCCGTCGGCTCCCGGGATTCCTATCCACAATTCTACCCCTCCTGGCCGGGGCGGAAGCCAAGCCCGCAGCGTTTGAAGTTCAGAGGATTTCAATCCGCGAGGAGCTGGCGGCACCCGAGCTCGTCGCCCCAGCGGGAGATGGACGTCAGGTCGGCGGGGCTTCAGGGGGAGATGTACAGCTGGACTCCACTTAGGCGGCTGTCACCCCTTCTTCGTTTTTCGAAGGGTTACCCCGCTTCATCTGCTATTAGAATTTTCCTTCTTCTTCCGCTGTGCAGTAAATAACCTTCATAATACAACGACATTGACGATTAAGAAACATTTTTCCATGCAGGAAAAAACAAAACCACCCCCCAAAAACAAAACACCCCAAAGCAAGACAAAACAAAACAAAACCCCGAAACTGTGTCTTTCTCCGCCGCTCCCTTTTCATCTGTCGGGAAAATTCCACTTCTCTTTATTTGACGTTGGCCAGCTGATGATTTTAGAAGCGACATTTAGTTTAGTTTTTTTTTTTTTTTCCTTTAAGCATCGCGGTGGGTGGGTGGGTGGATGAGTGAGATTCGATAGGGACCTACAAACTAAATAGACCTGAGGCTGCTTTAAAAGATAGGCTGAAGTCTGGAGAGCAATGGGCGTGGGGGTGGGTCAAGAAGGGATTTCCCTGAAGCTTGGATCTGGGGCTGAGATGAGGCTGTGGCCTTGTGAGAATCTGAGCCCCCTCCTGAGGATGTAAGGGGAAGCCCTGCTCCATCAGACCGACCCAGGAAGGAGACTAAGTGGCACCCCTTGATCTCACGACTCTGCCCTGCTTTCATCTCTAGGGAAAATGCGGAGTAAAAGAGGATCAAACATTGAACGCTCCCATTGAATGCAAAGCTAGGGGCGGGGCAGGGAAGGCTAGAGTGGCTCTGAGGAGTGCCGTCCTCTGAGGGGGAGGGCAATGAGGTGGTGGCTTGTTCTCTGAGGGTGGGCAGGGAGAGTAGGTGTCTCCCAGGCCCAACGCTGGAAGGTTTTGATGCAGCGGCAGCAGCAGAGTCCTTAGAAAGACCCTAGGGTCTGGTTAGCAGACAGGGCAAGCCAGGAGCTCCCACAGGCATTTGGCTGCCATAAGAAAAGCAGGGCAAGCCAGAATTCACGGCAGGAAAAGATCCTAGGAGCACCACTCCCTTCTGCCCATCACTGCTCCTGCCCTCCGAAATGGTTCTCTAGATTTCTGAGCTAGCAGTGCTCAGCAGACAGCGGCTTTAGGATTCACAGGGGGTACAAATACCTACGTGGACACCACCCTTCATGTCCACCTGCCCTTGTCCCCCCAGGCAAGATTAACAAACATTTGCTGCATCAGGAGAGAAAAGGAAAGCCGGAGTAAGGAGGAGAGAAATTTTGTTTTCACTTCCTGCATTAATTCCATGATCCCAAATTAGAAAGATTGAGGGAAGGGTAGAGAGAAAATGGGGGAAATATAGGAGATAGATGACAAAGAGGAAGTCATAGAAAGTTTCTTAGAAGCTGGGCCTTTTTGTAGGGGCACAGAGGAGGAGCAATTCTTTTCAGCTAGGCAGGCAGGCAGGCAGGCCACTCACTAGTGGAAATTGTTTGGGGGGTGGGGAAAGAGAGAGAGAGGGAGAGAGAGAGAGAGAGAGAGAGAGAGAGAGAGAGAGAGAGAGAGAGAGAGAGAGGAGCTGAGCCTAGAAAATGTTCACCTCTGTTCCTTAACCCAGCCCACTTGCCTCGCTCCCAAGGAGACTCTATCCCCCCCCCCCAACACCAAGTCCCAGAATTCCATGGCCCCAGACCCTAGTTTACAGCACCTCCTCAAAGGATTATCCTAGCCCCCCCCCCCATCACCAGGTTTTTCAGGACATTTCAATGACCGTCTCTTCTACCTCTAGCTTTGGACACAAGAAACCTCTTCTGGTCAGAGCCCAGGAGAGGACCCTGCAAGTACAAAAAACTCTGCTGATGCCATTTGCTACACACTGTATCCATAACTAGCCTAAAACCTCCAGCGAAGGCTAGCACCTTCTTCTACCTGGGGTCCTTCAGTGCTGCCAGGGTAGGGACCCTGAATGCCAGGACCTTTTTTACTAGAACAAACCGTTTGTAGCAGAATTCGTTGACTCTGAACCAACACTCAAAACACAGGCAGGAAAAGAAAGGCCACTCTTAGACCCTTTCCCCACCCAACATACCTGAAATTGCTCGGAGATCAGAAGAAATCAAAGGTGTTTTCTTCTATGAAGAGCCAACCCGAATTCAAGTGAGTCCATCTAGATGGGGAGAGAAAATTAACAACAACAACAACTCATTCAGCACTTTCAATTTAAGCCAAATTATCTGAGTGGGGAGGGATTTTTTTTTTTTCTTTTTAAAATGTGGAGCACTGACTGAATCAGTATACAAGACGGGGTTTTCAAAGGTGGAAACGTATCTTTTGGCTCTTGGGGAAGAAAAATAAAGTTTGGTTATCAGAAAAGAGACAGGTGGAATTGGGGAGACGAAGGAGGAAAGGGTACCGAAAGCTCAAGCTCTCTTTGGGGGAAGGGGCACGTTTTTCAATAGCTTGTAAAAAAAAAATGAAGCTAGTTTGAAGGACAGGGGGTTGTATTAATGCTCAAAGAAGCCGGGTTTGTAAGCAGCTTCCAAAGAGCAGTTATTAATTCATTCATCAGTATTTGATCTAGACACCAGGTTAAGAAAACAGAAGTCAAAACAACAATAAAATAAAATTTCAAAAGCGTTTTCAATTACCAAGTCCCGCTGCCCCTGTGGAACTCGCTGCGTTCCTTAAGCGATCCCTTTTCTGTCTGCGGAATTCCATTTGCATCCTCTCTGCCTGGGTGTCTCCCTTTCTCAGTGTGTGTGTCTCTCTGTTTTCACACTCTCCTCCCCATTCGAGCGAGGCCCACACCTGGCGCATCGCTGCCGAGCCATTAGCTGCGGGTCTCCTTTCATCTTCGCTGTGGCAGACGTTTCTATTTATCCACTTGCGTTCGCCGAGTGGCGTCACCAGCGGTACTGTAATGACGATTGCAGCAGGAGGATGACAGCTTAGAAAGAAGAGGGCAATGGGGCTTCCTCCCAGAGGCGGTGCGGCACAGAGGAGCGCTCGCATCACAAGGTGACCCTAGCTCCCCACTGCCATCTCTGCGGTGGCCGCCGACACCGTTCCCAGGCTATCCGGCGCCCGCCTAGTCGCCTGGTCTCTTTAGCTCCTTTTCTTAGCCTAGATCCCAGGGAATCTGGGGTTAGGAGCTTACTTGGGGGTTTCCCCCCTCCCCCTTCCGGAGAGCCCGGGGATGGAGAGCCGAAAGGACATGGTTATGTTTCTGGATGGGGGTCAGCTTGGCACTCTGGTTGGTAAGAGGGTCTCTAATTTGTCCGAATCCGTGGGCAGTCCGCTGCCTGAACCGCCAGAGAAGATGGTGCCCCACGGTTGCCTGAGCCCGCGAGCCGGCCCTCCGACTGCTCGGGAGCGTGGCGGGGGAGGCCAGGAGGAGGAGCCGGTCGATGGACTAGCAGGCAGTGCTGCAGGGCTGGGCGGCGAGCCACGGTCTGCCGGAGCGGCCATGCTTAGCCCGGGACCCCCAGTCCCTTCCGCCGACAGCCTCTCTGGCCAAGGGCAACCCAGTAGCTCAGACACCGAATCGGATTTCTATGAAGAAATCGAGGTGAGCTGCACCCCGGACTGCGCCACCGGGAACGCCGAGTACCAGCACAGCAAAGGTAGCCACCTTGTCCCTCCGGCCCCCAGTCCGCCCACTGCACCCACACTTCCTTGCATCTCAGGCCAGGTGGAAGATACTCCTTTCCCTTGGGGCAGGATGGCTGGGCGTTGGGGTGGGGGCGGCTGAACAACTCTTTTGCTTTCAGCACCTTGGTGTGTGTGGGGTCTCTTGTGTTATCGCATTGGTGGGAGTGAGAGAGTGACAGCTGTGCCGGGACGAATGTCAGCGTTGACACAAGTCCTAGGCTTGATAGATCCCAAATGCACCCTAGCCCCCCAGAGTTTTGTGGGAACGATTCAGTTGAGCTTGGAAGACCCCTTCCTTCGGGTAGGGCAAGATCAAACGCTAGTCCGGGCAGTTTTGTGACTGGAGGGGTGCAAGGCACATGGAGGCGCGGAAGCCAAGAGTGTATAAAGGACCGTAAAATCGCGGCGGACTCTGGTCTCCGGAGTGCTGCAGCCCTCCGACCAGTTTGCACGTCGGTCAGAGGTCCAAATTACCTAGTGACTTCCCGGGCTGGCGGCGCCAGGTCGGAAATGGTCCCAATGGTCTAATTGCCTTTGGTCTCCGGTTGCATTTGAAAAGGCGGGGATTAGGCCCACCCCCTCCCCCCTCTCCCTCAGACTCACTTCTCCACCCAAAGGAAAAGCAACTGCAGGGGGCTAGAGCCCCACCCTTCTCTAGGGTGGGGTCTAAGGGTTGGTACTTTAACTACAGAACTCCTTCTCACCAGGGGCTAATGGGAGTGGGGGTGGATAGCTCAAAAGGGAGCCTCTATACCAACAATATCCAATCCTAAGGGGGAAAAAAAAAAACACCCTCCCACAGCACATACACCCCACCCATGGGGATGGGTGGGAAAAGCTTGCTTGCACCTACTTCTAGGCCTGGCAGCCCACACCACCGTCTTGAGTACCCACCTCCATCTCCTACCATCACACCATCTGCTTAACCCAGACTCTCTACTATACCATGCCCTCACAACCTGTGCTCAAATATGCCACTCCTGCAATATATGCAGCCCAGCGCATTCCCACACCTATACTGGCATTCTGGCATACACACAAGAGCAGGGAAGCTCACTGCATGCCCAACAATCTACAACGTATTAACCTCAAGAGTTCATAGTGTTCCAACACATCCTTTGCCATCCCTACCAACAAGAGCAGAGAGCTCAGGAGATATGCCCTTTGCTGCGCCCAGGGGCAGGTGAGAGAGAAAGGAGGTCCGGACCCCTTTAGACCCTGCATGCCAAACAGTCACTCTAAAACAGCCCCAAATCCGTTCTGTTCCAATCATCCAAGACCTTCTCCCCAACAGAATCAGTGACTGAGGTAGCTAAGGGGTTCTCCTTCTAATGCCCCTCCTCCAGCTTGAAGTCAGCATTGTTTGTGTTGTGTCTCTGTTGTGCACCTGTGTGCTCTGGGCTCCTGTGCAGGGCCAGGCTCCGATGCACTGGGCGGCAGTCCTAACAGTGGCAGCGAGGTCCCCAAGAGTAACAGTGGCAGCGGCAACAGCGGCTCACAAGGCACCCTGGCCTGCAGCGCCAGTGATCAGATGCGCCGATACCGCACCGCCTTTACCCGGGAGCAGATTGCACGGCTGGAGAAAGAGTTCTACAGGGAAAACTACGTTTCAAGACCACGGAGATGCGAGTTGGCAGCAGCCCTAAACCTCCCAGAAACAACCATCAAGGTAAGCTCGGCTAGGATGCTCGAGGCGGGCATGGACCCAGGTTAGAAGGAAGGAAGTACCAACAGCCGATCTCCTGAATTCCCGCTGAGGAGTCTGGACCTGGCTTCTCCAATCTGGTACGCAGAATTGCCCTCTGACAATGGAGAACGATGAAGCAGCCACTGTCGCCAAGAGGCAATTTTTTTTCCCCTAGGCAAATAGACTACAGGGGCAGGTGACTAAGAATAACAGTATCCCAAAGAACAGGGACGGAAGCGGGCATAAATCTTGGAAAAATGTCTTTTGCCCCCTCCGACCAATGGAGGCAGGCCCTGCTACTAGCATCCTCACTCCAGGTTGTGATGCTGAGGCTGGTGGGCAGGACCAGTGGTTTCAATCTGGGATGGCGGTGGGTGGCCTGCCCTTGTGCGGCTTGAGTTGGTTTTAGTTCTTCCCTGCTCTGTGGGTACTGCCCCCACACGCCGCCACCCCCCGACTTGGTCCCCGGGCTTTGCGCAGTCATCAACACCTCCCTCCTCCTATTCCTCTCCCCAGGTGTGGTTTCAGAACCGACGCATGAAAGACAAACGTCAGCGGCTGGCCATGACGTGGCCTCACCCGGCCGACCCCGCCTTTTACACGTACATGATGAGCCACGCGGCGGCCGCGGGCGGCCTGCCCTATCCCTTCCCGTCGCACCTGCCGTTGCCCTACTACTCGCCCGTGGGCCTGGGTGCAGCGTCCGCCGCCTCGGCTGCCGCCTCGCCCTTCAGTGGCCCGCTGCGCCCGCTCGACACGTTCCGCGTGCTCTCGCAGCCCTACCCGCGACCCGAACTGCTGTGCGCCTTCCGCCACCCACCTCTCTACCCCGGCCCTGCGCACGGACTGGGTGCCTCGGCGGGCGGCCCCTGCTCCTGCCTTGCCTGCCACAGCGGTCCGGCCAATGGGCTGGCACCACGGGCCGCCGCCGCAGCCTCGGACTTCACTTGTGCCTCCACTTCCCGCTCGGACTCCTTCCTCACGTTCGCCCCCTCTGTGCTCAGCAAGGCCTCCTCGGTGGCATTGGACCAGAGAGAGGAGGTGCCCCTCACCAGATAAGGGGTCGCCCTCGGGCTGCCTGCCGGCTGCAGGACGCGGTGGGGTTGGGTGGGGCCTTCGGGATTCCGCCAGCGTCTCATCTGCTACCCTTCTTCCCAGACGCAGAGGGGGAAAAGGAATGGGGGGGGGGAACAACACCACAAAGGACTCGGCCTAGAGGATCCTGGAGCCCCAGAAGTGACAGTGGCTGTTGCTGCTTGGGAGCAGAAATAGGGTGGGAAAGCAGAGGTTGAGAAAGCTTCCTCTGGGGTAGTCAGTCTCCTCAACCTTGTCAGAAGTGGAGGCCTTGGTTCAACAGCTAAACAAAATTCAGCAACAACAACCCCCTCCCACCCCCCTCATATCCTTCACCTGGGCCCCCCACTCTCCTGTCAAGGGCAAGCGCTGAAAAGGGAAATTGCTGTCTCTTAGATCAAAATGCTGTGTATGCAGAGCAGGTAGAGATTAATCTTCACCAGCTTTTCCGTAGCATGGCAGGGGGCTTGTTGATGGCAACATAGCAGCCATTTAGGGAAGAGATGATTTACTGCCAGCGAGACTCTTGCCCCGTGACAAGGAACCTGGGGCCTGTCTCACCTTCCTAGAGCCTCAGCCACATGGCATCATTTGGATTTAGTCTCCACATCCCCGCCCCCCCCCCCGACCTCTTTGCCTATTCCTGGCTTTGTGACATCTCTCAACATGGAGCTCCAACCTCCCCCCTTTCAGTTTGACATTGGCAGGGAAGCCGCAGGGGCTCCAGGGTCCCTAGGCAGCTTCTGCGGGGGCGAGAGCCTCTTCTCCCTTAACCCAGCACACACCCTGATTAGCAAGTGATGTGTGAGGAGGGCTTTTGAATGTTTGAATGTATGTATAATAATTATCACCACTGGGCTGGCCCACCAAGCCCTGAGCTGAGCTGTGATAACAAGGCGCCCTGGGAAGAGCTTAGGGAACGGGGACTTCTTACATCCTTCTCCCATTGTCTCCCCAAATTGCATTGGCTTTCAGCTGCCAGTAGAAACCTTCAGCACCTCTGGAGAACCCTGCCTCTACCCTCACCAGGGTTTATTTGGGAGCCACTCCTGTGAACTCTGGCACTCATCCTTGTAGCCAGTGTTTGAGGAAAAGGACAACTTAAACCAACCAGTGCAAGCTAGCTTCACCCCACTGGGAGGGAGTGGTTCTACCTGTAGGGAACAAGAATTTGGTTTGGTTTGGGGGTTTTCTTTGCAGTCCAAAGAATTTGCTGTTATGATTTGTTAACCATCTTGCAATAAAAGCTGAACACAATTCTTACTTTAGCATTTAAACATAATTTTTTTTTTTGGCACCAGGGAGCAGATTTTTGAATTGCGAATCTACCTACAATGGGGCATGTTATAGGGAAAGAATAAAGGAGATAGACTTAAAAAAAAAGGGGGGGGGGAGATGTCTCCTAAGTCCCTGTTGGCACTGGCAGGATCCAAACAGACATCTCAGGAAGATGAAAGGCTGTCTTCCAGTTGCCTTGGGTGTATGTTTGCTTAGTTCTTAGGATATCTGTGACTTACAATAAGTAGATTGGCCCCCTAAAGCGTTGAGTCAGCCTAGGGCTCATGCCTCTAATGGATGGATTCTTCCGTTGCTCCAATAGGGCTCTCCAGGGATGCGGTCTCCTTAAGACCTCCTCCAGCTCAACCCCTGGAGCTAAGTGGGCAGTGACAGGTGCTGGACCACTGCAGAGAGCAGTGCTTCCTGGTGGAGTTGGGCCTCCATACAAGCACAGGAGGAAGTAGCTGGGTGAGGGTTGGAGTGATCTTGGTGTGACCCACCCACATGCTAGAAACCCTTCCTGGAGAATGGAATTCTAGGACTTCAGGTGGCGCTTAGCAGTTCCTCCACCTACTCAAGAGTGCCTCATTTTGGAATCCTGGCTCAAGAACTTTCTAGGAGCCTAGGAAGCCTTGGATTGCATAGCAGAAAGGGATCTCTGCTGGGCAGGTGGAGACTCCACAAATGCCCTCTGCCCTTTGCCTTCTTATGCAGTGGTCCCTGTGTGGGGCCTTCTACCATACCCAGGAACTGTATTCCTTACCCTACCCCACCCCCAGGCCCTCAAAGTTCACTCCGAAGCCAGAGGCTCCCCAGTGCCAAATCCCAGCAAATTTTGCAGTTGCTCCGCATCGGGCAGAGATTGCTTGCGACAGGTAAATGGGCTGCGGGTTGCCTTAATGCCAGGCGTATTTTCAGTTAATAGGGAGGGAAAATGAGGTGTCTGCAGCGATATTGGAAAGTACAAGATCGATGATCCGGCCTCGTGTCCAATCAGCAGCCTTTAATTGACTGTATTTTCTGGGTAATTGAGCCTCTCTTCCTCCAAATTGAAGTGGAAGATATAACAATACATCTTGCCAGGAGGAATTACTCATTACTTCATAATGAAATTTCCCTTTTGCCAAGGTTTGCGGTTTGGCAGTAGGCACCACTTCTCACTCTATGCCCCCATCTCCCCGCTCCACCCGTAGAGCTTAGCTTGCCTGCACCAGGCCATGCCATCTGGCTTGACACGCCCCACTTCAGTTGGGAGAGCGGAGTTGACTGTGAAGACGCTGTCCATCTCTAGCTTCCATTTCAGCCTACAGAAAGAGTAGGACAGGCCAGGCAAGAGGCCTAATGTGGGAATGTTTTCTTTTTTAAACTTCTGATTATCTTGTCTTAGCTGAACCCTGACGAACCCCCCCTCCCCCAGACTCTGAGCTGTGCGAAGCCAACAGTGGCCAGGGTGTATCCTGGAGCTTCAGATGCTTGATTCCCATCTATACCCTACCCCCACCTCCATCCCATCCCCCCCCACTGCCACCCTCCCACCCCCTCCCCCTCCATCCCACTGGGCTTCAGGTGCTCTGACTCCAACAAAGTTTAACATTTCACTTCCACCTCATTTACTCCTGCAGCTTCTGAGTCCTGGCAGGACCTGCAGGGCTGGAAACAAGGTCCGGTGCTCAGCTTGGGGCTTTGCCTAGATCTGCAAGACTAACCGTCCTGCAGCCCAAGTGTGCGCAAGGCCCCGGGCCATCGCTGGCTTGTTAGCGTGTGATTGATTGCCTTATTAAAGCGTGTTCTTGTAAGTGTGACCAAACTGATTGCATTGCATATGTTTGGGATAATGCTCATCTTAAACAACAGGATAAAGCAGATGAGCTCGGCAGAGCCTCGAAGATGAAATGATTCCGGCCAGCAGTCCCCTAACTATGGCATTAAATTACCCAGCTACATACCAAATCACTTAGTTCTTCCACCCTTACCACTATTTTTTTTGGGGGGGGGAGTGGGAGGAGCTTTGCAGTTTGATTGCATGGTCTGTCCCACTGATGGTTTTTCTAGTCACCATAACAGACCCACCTTCCTAGGCTCTAAACCTGTCAGAAATCACCTGACATGGAGTCCCCCTCCCCATACACTCCAGGCAGCAGGAAGAAAGGAAACCCATCTTGCATCCCATCACCCACAGGACACAGTCCTAGACAGTCACCCAAAATGGGAGCCTTGGGTCCCCCACAGTATGTCTCCTCCAACCCAAAATGCTTTTCATGAAAGTTGAAAAGATCCTTTTGTTCTCCAGGCCTCTCCTGCTCCGTTGCTCCTATTCTTCTCCAAACGAGGAGACACCCGCTGCCATATGTCCTCCGAAGAGCATGGGTGTCACAGTGGACAGTTGTGACGATGCCCAGACGGATGGCACGCTCCAAGTGGGATGAGCTTTTTGTATTAAGCATCCTTTCCCTGCACAGTGAGGGATAGGGGAAAAAAGACTGCAGCAAAAGGAGGGGAGGGGGCATCTTCTGATAATCTCCACTCCCAGCCATTAGTTGCAGCAACATGTTCTTTCCACGGGCCCCACTCCCAACAAAGAAACCCTCTTCTTGTCTCCACTCACTTTCTAGGACCTGCCCTAAAGCCAAGCAAGCTCCTGGGAGACTGAACTTCCTTAGGAACACCTTTGGGAAACGCCCGTAATTCTGACTTGTTCAAGATGATGACCGTCATCAGGGCAAATCAGAAACAACCCCACTCTTCAGGGTGTCATTTGTAAGCGCAGTCGCACAGATTCGTTTGCAGTCCCCAGCTAAAACAGGTCTGAGTAAGCGAATTGGTGTAATAGTAAGATTCCTTCCCCACTTCCCTCCTCCCAGGTTCTGCATGGGCAAGCACATCAGAGTGCCATAGGGAAAACACTAAGGCCGAGTTCACCATTTGCCCGATCAATGTATGGGACCCCGGAAATGTTGACCCTAGGAAAAAAACATCAAATCCTAACTATAAACCCCATCATACTATCTACAAAGCAAACAGAAACACAAAGTCATTTCTAAAATTGCCTTCTCAGCAAAGAAGCATGTGATATTCTGAGCAGGAGGGAGAAAGATTGCCACTTAAAAATAACATGAAAGCATTAAGTAATTATTTAAAACAAGGCTGTTTAGAAAAATATTTGTATTTATTGCAACTGCTCAATTGGCCTCGTTAAAGTCGGCAAGCATTTAAATTGTGTTACAATCTCATTTAAATCCTGCTCGGTTCCAGCAGGCTGAAGAGCCTGAATAGACCAATCACTTCATAATGATGATGAATGAGAAATTAATTCAGATACAAGCAAGACAATTTAGGCCTTCATCTGTTTAAATAGCCTTCCAATATTATTCGCGATCGCGGGTCACAGATTGAATCAATTGTCCAATCTTGTGAAAGTCATATCCTTACATCTTCATCCAGATTATTTATAGCGCAGTGAGGGCTGCTGAAAGGTAGACGCCGTTAACAGGGACAATTACTTAAAGGGAAACGTTTATAAAATGGAAAACAAATGCCAGGCTTGGTAACAAATGGAATCAAACGCAGCCATTCCAATCTGGCAGCTGAAGGGAAGGGAGCGGGCACAGCCGCACAGGAAGAGGGGTGGATTCTGACCTCTCCTGGGCCCAGGTGAGGCCGAGAATCCAGGGCGCGTGCGCTGTCGCTGTCGCCATAGCGAACCCGGCAATCTAACCCCTGCTTGCTTTAGGTTCTTCGTTGCTAGTGCAGGAGGCAGCCTGCAGTTTTTCGGGACCAGCATCTTAAGGAACCTCCCCCCTCACACACACACACACCCCAAGGGTCTCAGTTTGTGCCTGGGTCTCAGTTCCCCTTATGCGGAAACTTGAGTCTTCCTTAGGCCACCACAGTCAGGTGGCCTTTTTGAGGTGGAGATGCGGAAACCGTCCTGGGCGTGCAGAGTGGGAGGTTGCTGGTGGTGTTTGACCTCTGCAAACTCAGCCTCCTCATCCTGAAGGCCGCAGAAGCAGAAGGGCCCTGGGTTCCTTACGCCCCTCGCTTTTGCCCCCCCCCCCCCCCCCCCGCTGCACACCACACCCGGCTGCCGCCTTCCCACCGGAGAGCAGAGCCCGATCTGCCCACCCTCAAGTGTTCCGTCCTGAATCTAAATCTTGAAATAGCCTCTTCCCACAGGTCAGGCTCATTTCATCACCCCTCCTTTGTCAGGAAGTCCTCTGCCAGGACCCATGGAGTTAGGGCGATTGTTACAACTTTGAGGTGACAGGTGCTTTCCCAGAGTGTCTACACCCCCACCCCTGGCTTGTTTAGGAAAGACCCGCGTGGAGCAGGCAGGGAGATGGGTCGACTTCTCTGGGGTGGGTATCAGCATGCTAGGGATCTAACTGTTAGCGCGTCTCGTCTCCGCCAGCTAAGGAGCCAGTCCCCGGGAAAGAGGGCCTTCTAGGCGGCGCTCTTGGGGAAAGTTAGTGGGGCAGCCCCAGAACGCAAGAGCAGGGAAGACCCGACCATTCCATGCTCAGAGCCTGGAGGAAGACAGGAGAGCAAGTGGATCCCGGGAAACACAGGAGTCTGAGCTGCACTCCAGCCCTGTCTGTCCTTGAGGGGGTTTATTTTTTATTTTTCAGTTTTTCCTTCTCCTGTATTTTTCTATTTGAAACAAAAGCCCAACTAACGGATTCCTGGCGCTCTGAGGACCCCACTCCTGGGAGCGACTTTGATGTATTGCTGTCCAATTAGTGCCTTTAATTGGTGTCCTCGGGGACGCGCAGGCCGAGAGCTGGGACGCAGCCTCCTCTCGACTCTCCTGCACACTGGAAAGGTAAAATTTATAATGCACTGTGGGAACCCCTTGGGAGAGCAAGGAGCAGGGAGGCAGAGAAGGGAGGGTGGCTACTCCATCTTGCTGAGGGTGCATCCTCCAATTTCCGGGGTCCTAGGGAAGGGTCTAGAATACGCGTGTTCGGCTCAGACTTCTGTGCAGAGGAGTTAGGGTGGCTAAGTCACCGAGGATTATCAATTTCCTTGCAGAAAAGCCAAGGGAGTTTGCATTGTCTGTAGCTGCCCAACCCCATGTGGTCTCCCATCTCGTTAATAATGGCTGTTTGTTAACAAGGATGCGGAGGTTAAATAATCCGGGTGGAAGATTAAACACGGCTCATCAAGGCGCCTGGAGCTGAGACCTGCAGCACAGCCAGCTAGCTTGCTGGAGCCTGGAGGATGGTGAGAGTAAAGAGCTGCCCTGAGCACTGAGGTGGAGGAAAAAAGGCGGTCTAAGGCCCTTGCTCAGCTCCCACACCTGCTAAGCAGAGAATCCAAAACGAGAGGCAGCTCCAGTAGGAGGTGGTTGTCAGATCTGTGGAGGAATCTTCTCAGGGATCAGAAAGCAACTCCTAGTCCTGAATTCCAGGCTCTCATGTTCCAGTTACACCCCTAAGAAGTAAGGGCTGTTGGTATTCCATGTGTCTAGCACCCCAATAGCCACAGGAAATGTGGCTCCTGGCTGAGCACCGTCCTTTCATAGCTGTGTGAGTGGCATCCGATTATTTTCCGCAGTCCATTTCTTTTCGTTCTTTCCTTTGTTTGTTTGTTTGTTTTGTTGTTTCATTTTTCAAGACAGGGTTTCTCTGTGTAGCCTTGGCTGTCGTAGAGTTGATTTGTAGACCAGCCTGGCCTCGAACTCACAGAAATCTGCCTGCCTCTGCCTCCCTGCAGTTTTTCCATTGTACGAAATAGACAGGAGACAAGGCTTCACGCAGATGATGTATCTTTTTTCTTTCTTTTCTCCATTTCCCCTGCAGAATTAGAAAGAGGAGCAGTTTTTCCTATGCATGGTCGGTCTCTACTTAACCTTGGAGAATTCAGTCAAGGAGGATTCTATTTGGCAAATATTTTGTACCTAGTATGTGCTAAGTCATAGTGCGATGTGTGTTTTTTAAACTGAAAAGCAGACTAGCAATTCCTATTTTCCCTGCTCACCATTCCCAAATACGTGTCATCACGGACGTCAAGGGAGGACGTTTTGAAGAAGAGAGCCTAGAAGGGGGATGTGTTTGTGGGACAGAGAAGCTGTTGGGTGAGGTGTGATGGACCTGCTTAAAAGCAGTAAAGGACTTGAAGAGGCAGTGGGGACGTCAGTGGGGACAGACCGAGCACACAGTGGCTCCTTGAGGGGCTTACAGGAAAAGAGGGAGAAGGCCTTCTGGAGCCCTGGTGATGTGACAGTGAGCAAAGGATCTCAGAACTTGATAAGAAAGGATGTGTGTATCTACACGTTGTCTCAACAGTTGGAATTATGCTTGTTACCTAATTTCAAAAGAAATCACCTTCAGTTTTTCGTTTGTTTTTGTTTTTTTAAACCAGAGAACTCAGCCGCTAGGCTGGTACTCTAACCTTTCCCCTCAAAGCAAGTTGTAGATGAGCTCCCATTGGCCTTTCCTACAGATAGCAGGAAAGGTGGCTTCCTCATTTGTTTACCTTAGGCTGGAAAGTCCAGAGGCCAGAGGGATGGTGCTGGGCAGTGACAGAGCCAGGGCTGGTACCCTCCTCTGCTTTACGCTTGCCTGGGATCACTTCCCTTGATTCTCACAAACAGTCTTCTGAGTTGAGCACGGGCTTCATTCTTGTTTTGCAGAAGTTGAGACACAGGGAGCTCGTAACAGGCTTGTTGTGGATCTGTGTTACTTAGTCAAGGATTCATTCTGACTCCAGAACTCTTGTCAATCACTCCACTAAAGCTGACTTCCTGGTGTACCGGGGCAGCTGAGAGCTGATGAAAAGCATGTTTCTCCTAGAGTTGCTAAGATCTAAAATCAGCTCTAGGTAAAGGCAGCTAGTGTGTGAGTGGGATGGGCTAACACTCATTTGTACCTGCTGCTAGGTACCCAACCCATAACCACACGCATGCTAGGTGAGCACTCTGTCTTACATGTCTATTATTATTATTATTATTATTATTATTATTATTATTATTATTATCATTAGGCTTTTTGAGAGAAGTTCTCACTATATAGCTTTGGCTGGCTAGGTGTGTAGCCAACTTAATGTACAGATCAGGCTGGCCTCAAACTCACAGAGATCTGCTCACTTCTGCCTCCCATGTGGTGGCATTACAGACATGTACCATCACCTTACCTGGCAGATCTCTACTTCTAAAGAACATAACTCCTTTTTGCCTTCTAAAAATACAGTCAGTGTTTTATCGGTGAATGTTCTGTGAGCAATGCAACCCAATAAATGAATCAATAAACATTTTTTAAAAGTACCTTTTCCATGGCTGATACCAGACCAGAGTCTGCACAATGTCTTCACTTCAATATGGTGCTGATATGGCTTTCTTAGGATCCCCTTCCCTCACAGTTAATTTGTACTTTGCTTGAAAATAACTCATTAGTGGTGTCAGCTGTGGTCAGGATGCTCTTACAGTGGGAGGCACACTAGCTTTGGCAGGAAGATACCTCAACTCATTTGCTGTTTGATTTAGACCCTCCGTTTCTTTAGCATTGGAAGCGTAATGTTTTACAAAATATATAAAATGCAAGTGTGTTTACACCTACTGACTGAAACATAAATAATTTGAACCACACAGAAACACACATTCTAGAAATCAGGGCTTAAACTTCCACTCTGCTCCTTAAAAGTGGTGTAAACTTGGACGTTTCCACACCCAGCCCTCCGTTTTCTCATCTTCTTGATGGAGAGGCTTACAATGGGCTGGTGGTGGTTGTTTAGAGCTTAACCATTTAACTAGTCATAATCTGAGTCTCTGCAGGCCAGGAACCTTGACGCGTGCTAGACCCCTGGAGCTGAAGTCTATCTACCAGAGGGTCAAGGAAGGAGGAGAGGGCTCCAGGCTCACCCATGCGGATTCCGGCAGAATTAACCTTCATTGATTTGGCTGAAGGCCTCAGTTCCCCCTCTCTGCCATGTGAGCCTACACCTGGAGTAACTCCTATAGGACAGTTGTCTCCTTTCAGAGTGAGTATGCGAGGGGTGGGGCATGTGGAGCCCAACAGAAACCACCATTCTTTTGTCAGCTAACCGTGGAAGTGATAACACCATGACTTGGGCTATATCATAGTCGTTAGAAGTGAGCATGGTCCAGCTCATGTTCCAGGGTCAGGTGCACAGGGCATCCAATCTAGGAGGCAGGAATCTTCGGGTGTTATCTTCGAGGCTGCCCCTGCAGACTTGTCTTACTGGGTTGCTGCAAGCACGGCATGGCTTTATAGTTACAGAGAGTTAGGACAGCCCCTCTGACTGCCACTATCTCCCACTGATCCGATGGAACCCCCAGGTCCTCATGAATCTTCATAAAGATTCCCCTACCCCAACTGTGGGCTCCATTCATCCTGTTTTTGAGGAAGGGTCTTCCACTGGCCTATAGCTTGACAATTGGGCAAGCCTTAGCGGTCAGCGAGCCTCAGGGATCAGCCCAATTCTGCTTCCCCAGTAAGTTCTAGGCAAGAGACATAGGTCCTCCTGCTTGCAAGGCAAGCATTTTACCAAACTGCACTATCACCAGGTGGTGGTGGCAGGATATGCTTTAATCCCAGCACCGGGGAGGCAGAGACAGCCAGATCTCTGTGAGTTCAAGGCCAGCCTGGACTATAGAGCAAGTCCAGGACAGCCATGGTTACACAGAGAAACTTTGTCTTGAAACAAAACAAAACAAAACAAATCCCACCCACCCACCCAAAAATCAAATTAAAAAAAACCCCAAACTGAACTATCTCCCTAGTCCTTTCTCATCATCATCATCATCAATGTATATGGCGTGTTTGTGAGTGCAGGTACAGGTGTTTCATGGTACTCAGGTAGAGGGTGCAGGTCAGAGGAAGACTTTCAAGAGAGTTGGCTGTCTGTTTCTGTTCTGGTTCTGGTGATCAAGAGATTTTATCCTGCCGTCCCCGTTTCAGTTTTTGAGACAGGATCTTACTATGTAGTGCAGGCTGGCCTTGAACTCAGAATCTTCTGGCTTCAGCCAGTCTGGATTATGAGTGTGAGTCACTACACCCAGCTCTGAATTTACAATGGGGTGAGACAGCTTGGCCAGAGGCAGGGTTCTGGGAGAGAGGCCTGTTTCAGTTCCTGCTTGTTGTGGCTGTGAGAGCAGCAGCTGTTTACTCTCCTATGCTCTCTAGAGCGTTGGTCTTCTCCTGAGGGGGAGGCTGTGACCAAATGAGGAGGCAAGCACAGAGAACTTTCCTGGTCATCCCTTTTTGTTCTTTTCCTAACCCTTTATCCCTAATCCTCCCATGACCCTTTGGATGGAGATTTAACTGCACGTCTCACTGTCTGGGGTCAGGGAAAGCAGAGGACACTGTTTGCAGACTCTGCCCATTAGATTTCTCACTGAGTTGGGGCAGGCTGCTGCTGCTGCTGCTGCTGCTGCTGCTGCTGCTGCGTTAGCTGTGGAAAGATCCAAGCTGCGGCATCTTAGAGTCGCCTGCAGGGACTGTACACCAGGCCATGCCCTAACTTAGCTGGATGTGACCCTCACCATTGACAAGCTGGATGGCTGTAGTTTTTCCAAGCTTTCCAAGAAAATCACGAGGCCAAGAAATATGCTATTTACCAAGGTCGGGTGCCTGTCATATTTCACTTGGGCCAACATAACATGTCCAGATTTAAAGGCTAAATCTGTGTCTCTCAATGGCCGCTCTAGGAACAGGGCACTCCAGTTGAACATCTCTGGAGCTGAACTCCGTGAACCTAGTGAAAAGCGAGGGCTGTGGTGGGGGTAGGGTGGGGTGGACAGGACAATGACAACAGGACACACCAAACCAAACCAAGGCAATCTGGCATACTTTCACCTACATGTTGCCCTCCTAAACCACCAGGAAGGAAGTGCAGAAGAGGACTGACAGGCTGAAGCCTGAATCCCAGACTCTGGAAGATAAGCTCTGTGTTGACTCAAGTGCTCTGCAGAGAGGGGGGAGGGGGGGTCTGGGAATCCAACCCCCTTCTGTTATCTAAATGACCAGAACTGGCCAGGTGCCTTTTGGAATTAACATTGTTTAAGATCAGAGCTAGGTTGGGGGTGGGGGGTGGGTGGAGTGGGAGTGACTGTGGAAGAAGTAGGTATAAAAAATATCCTGCCAGTCTACAGAAAACTTCCCAACCCCCAGGAAAATACTATCAGAGCTAGCAACCAGACTAGGTTGGCTTCTGCAATATTGTGATTTTTCTGCATAAAATATTTTTTTCCCTGCAAGAAACATGGCTACTTACATATTTGTGTTAAAATTGATTTAGTCCAAATGCAGTTCAGATAGGATTTGTTAAGGATGCATTCTTCCTGAAGCCAACGCTGGAGACTTGTGTTTGCTGGAATAACTGTATCAGGTTAAAGGAAACAGCAGAAGAAAGAGGCTATCTCAGCTAGCCACTCCAGCCACAGGCTGCCTCTGTGAAACAGGCTGTGGCCCTTGCTCCTGAAGGGCTACATTTGTAGCTGAGCTCTTGGTGTACAGCACATGCGTTCTCAGCTACTTGGAGGTGATCTAGGGGCAGCCATTGGTCATTAGACTAAGCTGAAGCTGTGCCTCGTTTCTGAGGAATTTTAGATAAATTATAATTACTTGATGAGATTCTATTCTTTGTTTTTGAGATTCTACTCTTATTTTTACCTATAACAGGGTTTTTTTTTTAAGCATAGTGATTTTTTAAAAAAGATTTATTTATTATGTATACAGTGTTCTGCCTGCACACCAGAAGAGGGCACCAGATCTCATTATAGATGGTTGTGAGCCACCATGTGGTTGCTGGGAATTGAACTCAGGACCTCTGGAAGAGCAGACAGTGCTCTTAACATCTGAGCCATCTCTCCAGCCACTATAACAGGGTTTTAATGAGTTGTAGTGGTTCTCTTTGGGGGGGGGGGTGCTTTTTTGAGACAGGGTTTCTCTGTGTAACCTTGGCTGTCCTGAACTGTAGACCATGCTGGCCTTCAACTCACAGAGTTCCACATGCCTCTGGGATTACAGGCATGTGGCCACTGAGATTTGCCAGAAAAACCAATTCCATTATTTGGGGCCAAATTTGAAGAAAGCTCTAATAAATATTAAATACCGACCAAGAGATGGACTTTGGTCAGAACCATTCCCAGAATTTCCCATCTGAGACTGGCCATGTGCCACATGTTGCAGAGGTTTATAAGGACAACGTCTATGCCACAGGACTTTCCCATGAGGCTTTGTTATTTCCCAAGAACTACAATTCCCAGCATTCCAAGAAGTTACCTGGTTCCTGGGCAGGTGGGGCTTACAGATTAATTTTGGGCTTTACTATAGCAAGGGGTTCTCAGATGGCGTCACTGTGATTCCCCACGTCACTTATCCATTTGCCCATTAATAGACTCTTAGACTGTTTCCAAATCTTGCCGTTTGTGAACATTGTTGCAGTAAACGGGATTGTTGCAGTAAATGGGATGCTCATATCTTTAGCAGGTGGTGATCTCACCTTCTTGGAGTTCAGAGTTCACCCAAAAGATGGATAGCTAGGCTGAATGAAAGTTCATTTCCAGTTTTTGTTGGGAAGCTTCATGCTGTCTTTTATAAGGCTGTACCAATCTTTATATTTATTCACAGTACAGGAGGGCTTTCCTCTTTACTACATCTTCATAGGCAGCTGCTTTTTTTGTGTGGCCTGGAACTTGCTTGTTTAGGTAGGCCCTGAAATTTCAGTGTTGCTGCCCCGGACCTCTAATCTAAGTAGCTAGGATTCCACATCCGCCTCCCCCCTCCGCTGCCGCTGCCATACTCCCGCACCCCAGCACCCCAGCTTTTGTTGTCAGTATGTTCACAACCAAAGGGTGATATGAACACCACTTTCTTTTCTCCTGGATACCTTCAGTTCAAACACACTAGCCATCACATAGAAACTTTCGCTTTTTGGTCTCTTACATGCAATTAAAACTTTTTTTTTTTCTTTCCCTCTATTTTCCCTTCCCCTAATTTGATACTAGCCATCCAAGGGTGTGCAGCAATATCTCCTGCTGCTTTTAGTTTGCTCTTTCCTGATGATAAGTGATATGGGCGCTTTTCAGATACGTGTTGTTGGTCATTTTGATGAGTATCTTTGGAGGAAATATCTAGTCAGATTCTTAGCTCTTCTTCTTTTTCTCCTTCTCCTTCTTCTTCTTATTCTTCTTCTAATTTATTTTCTGTGTATGGGTGTTCTGCCTTCAATGCCTAGAGTTACAGAGTTTCCAGCTACCATGTGTGTGCTAGGAATCAAACCTGGGTCCTCAGGATTAGCCAGTGCTCTTAATTAATGAGTCATCTCTTTAGCTCTTTATGGTCTCTCTCTCTCTCTCTCTCTCTCTCTCTCTCTCTCTCTCTCTTTCTGCTATAAGACCTAATACATTTGGATATTAACCCCTTATCAGAGAAGTTGATTGCATCTACTTTCCCCTATCCATACATTGATTTTTTTCTTTTAATTTTGTTGATTGTTTCCTTTGCTTAACAGTCTTTTTTTTTTTTTTTTTTTTTTTTGAGGGTTTTTGTAAGGTATCCAAAAGATCACCATCAAGGTCGATGTCAGGCAGCTTCCTCAGTACGTTCTCCTTCAGATCTTTCATTCATTTCAATTTGGTGTTTATCTCTTCTGTGAAATAAGAGCTCAGTTTTATGATGTGATACGCACGTGAGACTCAGTAATCTCGGAGATGGGCGTGGTGTGATATGGGGTACACGCTGTGCATTACACAATGTTTCTTCCTTGTGTTTTGTTTTGTAGATTTATTTATTATATTTATTGTATATGAGTGCTTTATCTGCAGAAGAGGGCATCAGATAACATTTTAGATGGTTGTGAGCCACCATGTGGTTGCTGGGAATTGAACTCAGGACCTCTGGAAGAGCAAGCACTGCCCTTAAGCACTGAGCCATTTCTCTAGCCCTTGTTTTGTTTTTTAAAACTTATTTACCTTTATTTTATGTGCATTGATTGTTTGCCTGCATGTATGTCTACATGAGAGTGTCAGGTCTTAGAGTTACAGACAGTTGTGTGCTGCCATATGGGTACTGGGATTTGAACCCAGGTCCTCTGGGAGAGCAGTGCCCTTAACTGCTGACCCATCTCTACAGCCCCTTTGTTTTGTTTTGTTTTGTTTTGAGACAGCGTTTCTCTGTGAAGCTCCTGGCTTTCCTGGAACTCCCTCTGTAGACTAGGCTTGCCTAGGCTCACAGAGAGCTGCCTCCCTCAGCCTCCCAAGAGCTGGGATTAAAGGTGTGCTTGGCCACCACCTTGGGACAACTTCCTCTTTATTTTGAAAAGCTTCTTGTAGAGGCTCAGGGCATCCACAAAGGGGCAGGGCAAATTCTGAAATGTTGGGCTGTTTTCCTGAGTTATTGTATGTTTTTTTTTTAAAAAAAGTTTATTATTTATTAGTTATATAATGTCCTGCCTGCACGTGTGCCTGCCCACCAGAAGAGGGCACCAGACCTCATTATAGGTGGTTCTGAGCCAATATGTGCTTGCTGGGAATTGAACTGAGGACCTCTAGAAGAGCAGCCAGTGCTCTTAACCTTTGAGCCATCTCTCCAGCCCCCGGATTACTGTATGTTTGTATGAATATATGTCACTTACACGTTAGATTTTGAGTTTCTAAACTTTATATTCCTCTTCTTGGAGTCAAGTGAGACTTGGGTCCTTTTTCTATATACCTCCTTTTTAATACCACAAAGGACGTGTTTCAAGCCAGAGTCTTTGCTGTATAAAACTTTAAGGTTTTTAGAGTCCTTTGCAGTGTTTCAGCTGATGTAGAGTTGAATGTATAGGCTTTTAGTTTTCTTTCTTTTTTTTTTGAAAGAAAATTTTGCTGTGTATCCCAGGCTGGTCTTGATCTCAAGATCTTCACCTGAGACCTGGGTTACAAGTAGATGCTGTCATGTTTCCCAGTTGAAGTGGTTACTGTGAATTTAACTGCACACACAAACACACACACACACACACACACACACACACACACACACCGCGTGCAAGCACACACACACAGGCGTGTGCGCACACACACATGCATACACATATACATACTCACACACACACACACACACGCACACACACAGATTTTTGGTGCCCATCTGTATGCATGCATGTGCTCTTCATTGGGTTATAATCCCAAGCCTCATAATATACCTTCGGATGTGTGTTACAGGGTTGTCTATTGATGGTGGTGTTTTATTCCTGTCTTCAATGAGAAACTATGGACTTGGTGATTTCCTTACCTGTTGTGTTAAGTCCCAGTGACATGAAGAGTTAGTTTGGCCTCCCCTTTTTCCCCCCCTACAGTGTAATTTTTGGACAAATTATGCTTAAGAAATTGCCTCGACACAGATAGTGTTTGGAAGCTTGTGCAGTGTTACCCTTGATGGACAGTCTTGTTGCTTAAAGGAGGTTGCTTTGGTTATTGGCTAATGCACGTGGCTTGCAGCACGTTCTGCACCTGTTCCTCCCATCCTTCAAAGTCAATTACTCCAGTTTCAGGACAAAGCAATACATTCTTGAGGGAAGGGGTATCTGGAATAGCTTCATTTTTGTTTGTTGCAAGCCCTCTGTCTTTAATCCCATTTTTCAGGCTGTGCCCTAATTCCTATCACATTGGATTTAAAAAATATGTAGCAAATCGCACAGAGACCTGGCAGTGCTGTATGGGCCAGGGGAGAAGAATTGATTTCTAAAGTTGTATTTCCAGGTACTATTATCTGTTTCTTTCTTTCTTTCTTTTTTTTCAAAGGATGAAAATGCAAGTGTCTTTAGTCTGCTTTATCTCAGGAGCCAAAATTATCCAAATTAAACTGAATATTAATGTTGTGAGGGTGTTAAGTAGCTTTCAAAGAATAAGGTTAATATGAGCTGATTTAATTTTAGTACTTGGTAGCTTCAGTGAAAGGAATTAGCGCACCCTGCTAATAAGTCTGTTATAATTTGGTGATTGTTTTTTGTTTGTTTATTTGTCCAGAGACAGAGTTTCTCTGTGTGTGGCTCTGGCTGTCCTGTAGACCAGGTTGGACTCAAATCACAGCAATCCACCTGCCCGTTGCCTCCCAAAGTCTGGGATTAAAGGCAAGTGCTACCAACATCCACTGATTTGGTGTGTTTTTGATCTAATATACATTGCAGCTTTAGAATTCCAATATTCATGTCAAACAATGTCTTGTATAATTGGTCTTTGTACATTTATTTTTCCAACCTTCTTCTTCAAAGCAGCTGCTAAATTGGAAAAAAAAGTCATCCCATATGATTTAAAACATCATTTAAAACACTCACCCCTAGCCCAAGATCGTTGTAAATTCTGAGGGATTGAAAACAGTGGGTTTTGCTATTGCTGCAGAAGATAATTTGAGATCTTTTATCAAGAGAGCAGCGTGAAAGCTTTAAAATAGCTGAAGTGAAGTCAGCCCAGATTTGTAAAAGGCAAGGTTACTTTCTAAGGAATAAAAAGGCAGCCGGCTCATGAAAAGAGGTTAGACTTTGAAATCAGGCAAGCCTGAGTTCAAATCCCCTCTTATCATTTATTAGCTGTATGTGAAAATTAACCTCCTAAACTCCAGGACCTTTCTGAGGAAGAATTCCTGGCCAGCTCTAGAGTAGAGACCAATTCAAAACTGATAGCAGCGCTCAGATTTCCTGCCTTCCTCCAAAGGCCGAATGATCCCCCGACACCCCCTCCACCCCTCCCACCCCCGCAAGAAGCTCCAGACTTGCAGATAAGGTGGGCGCTTTGAAGTGCAGACTCTGTCTGCAGGGATCCCCTCTCCTGCTGAGGAGTTGGAGTTCGCAATGGGAATTGCAAATGATGTTGATAAAATCCTGTTTGGGGTGTTTGGAATCTTGGGAAATACCAAGGCCACCCCCCCCCCCCCGGGAGACAGTGGCTGGGGTCTAGACTTCTGCTTGGTCACTTACAGAAAGCTAAGTAGCCTACAAAGGCCAGTTTCGGGAGCTCAGTGATGCTCAGGACCATGAGAAGCCTTTCTTCCTCACTTTCTTTTTCTGAAGCATTCGGAGTTGACTTTCAGAGAGTCTAGCTGGGGATTTGGACCATGGGGAACGTACCAATCCAGCTTTGTGCTCACATTTTCTTATGGCTATTTCTGATCTAGAAAGACAGGTCTCCCTCCAAATATTATTTATTTGTGCTCTGTCTGCATGTACACTTGCAGGCCAGAAGATGGCATCAGACCCCAGTATAGATGGTTGGGAGCCCCCATGCAGTTGCTGGGAATTGAACTCAGGACCCCTGGAAGAGCAGCCAGTGCTCTTAACCAATGAGCCATCTCTCCAGCCCCCCAAATATTCTTAATTAGCGGTTTTCAGACTCTTTAAGATTAAAAACAAAACAAAACTATTTTTAAAAGCTATGAAAGTGTAATGTGTGTGCTGTTTGGCTTGTGCACTGTATGCATGCCTGGTACCTCTGGAGGCCAGAAGAGGGCGTCAGACCTCCCGGAACTAGAGTTGTAATGGTTGTGAGCCAACCAGTGAGTGCTGGGAATCAAACCTGGTCCTCTGGATGAGTAGCCAGAGCTCTTAACTACCCAGCCATCTATCTCTTCTGCCCCAGCATTTTTCAAACTCTTAAAAATCTCTTACAATAACAAGCTTCTTACAATGGATAAGCTCTTGAATAGAAGCTCTTATATGACCCAGCGCGCACACACACACACACACACACACACACACACACACACACAAACACACACACTCCTCTGAAACAAGTATTTGCTAAGACAATATTTACATTTTCTCACGGGTTCTGCTGGTCTCTTTCCCATTCTGTTCTATAGATGGTGTAACCCACTAGATTTCTTCACTCACTGTATGAAAAGCACCAGCCTTAAAGGAGTTGTTATCACCAACGTGAGAACTTCAGAGAGGATTCCAACTCTGCAGGACAGAGTCTTCCATACCCCCTCTAGCCCCAGTCACCCATTTTGCCCATGCTGTACAGGCCTTGAACCCCAAAGACTGACTCAAACTTGATCAGGCAGGTGAGGGTTTGTTTCCTTTTAAATTTACTGACTATAGTTTTGTGGGTTGTCAATGGTTCTAAACTAGATTTCCCAGCTCTTTCCTCCAACACAGCTGATGGCAATGACAGCTGGAATGACTGAAAGAGTTAACAGGCCAGGGGGCGAGTTTAAAATGGTTTTAAGGCAGAGAGTAAAAGAAAAGCAGTGCTCACCTTAAAAGAAAGAAAAGCAGTGCTCACCTTTGCATTAGAGCCCAGCGTTCAGATAGTACTTTGTAGCAGATGTTGAATTTACCTGGGTGGGCTGTCTCCACTCCCCTCAGCTGTTGAATGCTTGGCTTGGCTATGCTAAAAGGCTAGGGTTGAAGGGAGTGTATTCAAGGCCAGTGTTTCCATAGATATGAACTAGATACTGTGGGAGAGGCACTGGGCATGTCCCCTGCCCCTCCACATGACTGGAAGCTAGAGCAGGGACTTGGAACTATGTCCCAGACCAAGGCTTTTCATAGTTGAGTATGTTTTAAAAACCACTGGGGGAAATTGATTAATATGAAAGCTCCAGGTTTGTCTCCAGTGTCTCTCGAGCCAGGGTGGGGCCTGGAAATGGCGTATGTGTTAAGACACCATTAATAAAAGTAAAAACAAACTAAATAAAGCACAACAATAAACCAGGTGTCAAGGGGGCATTCCTGTAATCAGATTGCCACTCTATGGAACAGTGTTCCAAAGTAAGTTTGAGGTCAACCAAGGCCACTTGAGACACTGTGTCAAAACAACAAACAGAAAATTTATTCCAGTAACTATTTTTCTGTGTTCAGCCATGTCAACGGTGTGCACATGGGTGTGTGGTACATCTCTAGAAGCCTTTCATTTCACTAAATTGATGCTCCCTATTCCCCTGACCTGTCTCAGACCCTGGGCTGGCCTTTCCGACTTATTAGCCTACTATTTCCGCCTCCCAAGTGCTGGGATTACAGATGTGTGTCACAATGCCCAGGAGTTTGATGACTTTAGGTTTCTATAGTTTTGACTACCCCAGAGAAGGCACATAAATAGGACTGGACAGTGTCTGTCATAATGCTTCCGGTGGGGAAACAAGCATATTTGCAGGGTATTGTGGGAACGGTGTGGCTGAGCACAGCAGAGATGGGGACATCCTTGTCCTCCTTCTTTGGGAAATGAGATGGGATATTTTGTCCTTTATTAGTGAGTCCTGACCCATGGCACAGTTTGTGAGGTAGACCCTCAGTTAGCCCGATATGCTATGTTGTTGGTAGAGCCAATTGTTTTAGTGAACATTTCTTTCTTTCTTTTTATTTTTTGTTTTTTGTTTTTTTGTTTTTTCAAGACAGGGTCTCTCTGTGTATCCTTGGCTGTCCTGGACTCGCTTTGTAGACCAGACTGGCCTTGAAACTCACAGCGATCCACATGCTGCCTCTGCCTCCCAAGTGCTGGGATTAAAGGCATGTGCCACCATGCCTGGCTAGTGAGCATTTCTTTAATTAAGAGGATACTGAGGAAAAAAGATAAAATAAAGAAGAAAGAAAGAGAGACATCTTTCTAGAATCTCAAGAGTACAGAGAATATAAATTTTACTTCAGTGTGTTAAGGGCCAAGGATATGAATAGGAGAGAGATATAAGAAAATATCCACTAAATATTTCTCTTCCTGAAGGCTTCCTGCAGGTAGTGACGTGTGAATGGAGGGATAACAAAAATGAACTAGATACACAATAGAACACTATTCTTCTGCAAAGAAAATCAAGGTTCCATAGCTTGCAGCAAATCAGAGAACACTACGTTAAGTGCAAAGAGCCAGGGGACATACTACATGATCTGCGCTTACATGTTGATGCTAAGTAAGTTGAGCTGAATCGTAAAGAAGAAGTGTTAACCAGCAAAAGGTTCAGTAGGAAGGAAGATACCTTTTCTAGTACCTTGTGGTGCACTTGAGGAAATAGAAGGCCATGTGGTTGGCTAGCAATCTGGTACCACAGAGGCGCAGGTCCTGAGTGTGCAGGTAGATTCTGTAGATTGAGGTAAGGCCTTGGCCTTAGTAAAGTGAAGTTGTTTCAGCAGACATAAGTTCATACTTTTGTTATTGTTGTTTTGTTTTGTTTTTCAAGATGAAGTTTCCTGTGCATCCCTGGCTGTCCTGGAACACTCTCTCTCTCTCTCTCTGCAGATTAGGCTGGTCTCAAACTCAGAGAATCCAACAGGGCCAGATTTATAGTGGAAAAGAATACTCTGGAGTCTTTGGGAAGCCGACTTGGGTGGGGTAGTAGTGACTATGAAGAGAGACCAGTTAGGGGCCTTAGTTGATGAGCCAGTTAAGGCTGAAAAACCTTCTCAAAGAGTGACCTTCAGCTGATTTTAAAGGATGAATAGGAATTTCACAACAACACTAAAAGAAAAAAAGACTAGAAGTTTTAGAAGAAATGTTCAAATGGGCTATAGGCCCAGGCTGTAATGGGTGTGGGCCTGTGTGTGTCTCCATCTGCAGAATTTGAAGAGTAGAGAAGGGACATTGGGACATATTGTGAAGAAAATTTGTATTTTTGCAGAAGGTAACATAAGAGGCTCTTCTGCAGGCGATGAGGTCATCTTAGGACAATTAATCAACCGCAGAAAAGTGGTGAAACCCAGGAACTGGGAGAGGAGTGAGAAAGGCATAGAGAGATGATCCAAGATTTGTCTAACAGGTAGACCCTTCTGAATTTATTAACAGCCAGGCACTCTGAAGCAGAGGCAGGAGGATCTCTATGAGTTCAAAGCCAGCCTGGTTTACAAAGCCAATTCCAGGCAGGCCAGGTCTTCACAGGGAAACCCTGCCTCAAAACAACCACACTGCCAAAACAAAAATCCACACTACCACCACAGCAAGCAGTTTATTAACAGAGTAGGCCAGGAGTGGGGAGGTGCTAGGGAGCACTTTGGAGGCCTACCTGGATAAATATGGGTCCAGGGACTGAACGGAGAACTCGGCAGGACCGAGAATGGGATCTTCCAAGCATAAGGAAGAGGAAGGAAGAGGGGTAGGAAGAGTGATACCTTTGCCTTAGGAAATGTCCAAAATGAAGGCACTTGAGATACAGAGATGTCCACGCCGGGGGTCACTGATGCCTTTCTGTGATGCTCAGGATGGACCAGGCTGAGGGTCTTCTGTGGGCAGCATCCCTGAGGAGCAGATGTTGTTGTCTCCATTTTACGAGTGGGGAAGCTGAGCAGCTGACGTTTTGAAATGTTCACGTAATTGGCTGGTTACTAGTTCCTTTCTTCCTCAAACATTTTCAAGAAATCCCTGTCCTGCCATCCCATCCTGTTACTATGAACCTTCCATCACAAAGCCTTTTGCCTTTTCATTCCTCTGCCTTCTTCTCATCTGATACAAGCATTCACAGAAAGAATGGTGCCAATTTGAAATGAGGTATGTGTCCAGACTCAGCCTTCCAGAGAGATAGCTCTGCAGCACATATTTGTAAAACAGAGGAAGAACAAAGCCTGTCTCTTTAGTCTTGGGGAGGAAGAAACAGTCCAACTGTGTTCACCTTGTTAGGACATTTAGGAATAGCTGGGTGTGGTACACGTGTTTGTAAGCTCAGTATGCAAGGGCTGAGGCAGGCCTGCGGGTTCAAGCCTGAACTACATAGTGAGACCTTGTCACAAGACAAAACAAGAAAGGGGTGATAAAAGAAAAGACAAGAAAATGTAGGAATAATGGTTTCCAATGAACAACCAGACCCACTATTGCTAGGGAAGGAAAGGCGCACGCTTTTTGAATCAACTTCAGTAATACCCGGGCTTCAAAGAGACTTGGCGCTTCTGCTGGAGTGTTGTTGAGCTCCTTCCTCAGATCTTCATGGATCAAAGTTCAGGCTCCACCAGCAGCAACAGTGATGGGGAGAGAGTGAGACTTGCCATGCATTCTGCTGCTAGCTAGGACTGAAATTAGGACCAAATGATCAACAAGGCTCTCAAGTATCACCTGTGAAAAAGTTTTGTTACAAAACCCAGGACAGGGGGCTGGAGAGACGGGTCAGTGGTTAATAGCGCGGACTGCTCTTCTAGAGGTCCTGAAGTTCAATTCCCAGCAACCACATTGTGGCTTATAACCATCTATAATGAGATCTGGTGCCCTCTTCAGGTGTATAGATGTGCATGCAGGCAGAATACTGTATATGCAATAAATAAATCTTAAAAAACAAACAAACAAACAAATAAACAAACAAAAAAACCAGGACAAACACCATCTACCTTCATTTTAGTTACCTACTTGCTCAAACTTTCGATGGCTATCCTTCACCCCAGCTTAACCTACAACAAACTGACATTCTACCTGGGCTAGTCTCTTACAGGTAGTAAGCATTGAGACTCAATGTGGTTCTGGGGATGTGTGTGTGTGTGTGTGTGTGTGTGTGGGTGGGGGAGAGAGAGAGAGAGGAGGATGAGAGGGGAGAGGAGAGAGGGAGATGTGTGTGTGTGGGTGGGGGAGAGGAGAGAGAGAGAGAGAGAGAGAGAGAGAGAGAGAGAGAGAGAGAGAGAGAGAGAGAGAGAGAGAGAGAGTACCTCACTGCCCCACCCCATCCTTGTCTTTCTGACTGACTCTAGCTCTCAGCCTCGTTCAGTCTCAGGCCCTTGGTTCTCAGAGTGAGTCAGCACTGTGTTCTTTATTTTCTGCATGGATTTTCCCAGTGACCAGTTCAGGAGTGACCGTGCCAACAGACAGGCTCTGTTGTTATGATTATTTCCTGGTTGGTGTTTGTCAACTTGATATATCAAGGAAGAGGGACTCCCAAGTGAGGAACTGGCTTCATTGCAACAGCTTGCAGTTAAGCCAGTGGAGCATTTTCTTGATTCATTATTGATGTAGAAAGACTCAAACCCACTGTGGGCGGTGTCACCCCTGAGTAGGTGGTCCTGGATGGTATAGGATGGTATTAGCAAGCCATGAGGAACAAGCAAGTAGGCAGCTGTGGTGGTTTGAGCGAGAATGATGGCACCCAGGGAGTGTAAACACTTGAGAGAGATGTATCTCACAGGACAGAGCCCCTTAAACCCTACCAGACTCAGAGCTACAGGATTTGAAGGTTTCCCTGCAAGGTTTCTAGAAGTCTTGCTTTGGCCCAGTATTTCTTCACTATGCTCCCATTCCTCCCTTTTGGGATAGTAATGTATATTCTGTACCATTGTATGCGGAAGTTTGTCAATTTTTTTTTGACTTTACACTGGGTTACAACTAAGAGATTGCCTTGAGTCTCAGGAGAGGCTTGGAACTTTGGACAGTGTTGAGACTGAAAGGTTATGGGGACTTTTGAGGTTAGATGACATTTTACACCACTATGTGGCTGCAGACTTGCCGGCTGGAGAGTGGAATGTGGTGCTTTGAAGGGGGATGGCCTCCTTAGGCTCAAGTGTTTGAATATTAGTCCCTAGTTGATGGAACTGTCTGGGCCCCACAAGAGGTGTGGCCTTGTTGGAGGACATGTGTTACTGGGGGTGGGCTTTGAAGTTGCAGGAGACTCAAGACATTCCCAGAGTGTTCTCTCGCCATGCTTGTGGATCAAGACATGATCCACCATCATGGACTCCAAGTCTCTGAAATGGTAAGTCTAATTAGACACTCCTTCTTCTCCTTCTCCTTCTCTCTCTCTCTGTCTCTGTCTCTCTCTCTCTCCTTCCCTCCCTCCCTCCCTTCTTTCTTTCTTTCTTTCTTTCTTTTCTTTTCTTTTTTTTTTTTTTTTTTTTTTTTTTGAGACAGGGTCTCACTATGTGGCTCTGGCTACCTTGGAACTCACTATGTAGACCAGGCTGGCCTCAAATTCACAGAGATCCCCTTGTTTCTGCCTCCTGGGTGCTGGGATTAAAGGCAAATGGCACTGTGGCCCCACTTTCTTTTGAAAGTTGCCGTGGTCCCGTGTTAGATCATAGCAGTAGAAAAATAAGGAAGATAGTAGCATTTCTCCATGGCTTCTGTTTCGGTTCCTACCCAGGGGCCGTCGCCCTGCTCAAATTCCTGTCCTTACTGCCCTCAGTGATGGGGTGTGACCAGAGAGTTCTCCATCACAGCAATAAAATCCCAATTAAGACAGTTACTCTCTGCATGTACAGAGTATCCAGGGACTCCTGTTCTCAAGACCCAAATATCATCTCTTCCAAAAGTTCTGAGCTCTATCTTCTTTTGAATCTCACCCTGCAAGTCAACAGAGTCACGTACGGATTTCTATTTATTTATTTTTATTTTTTATCAACATTGGTGTTTTGCTTGCATGTATGTCTTTGTGAGAGTGTTGGATTCCTCTGCAAATAGAGCTACAGACAGTTGTGAGCTGCCACGTGGGTGCTGGAATTGAACCTGGGTCCTCTGGAATAGCAACCAGTGCTCGTAACCGCAGAACCATCTCTCCAGCTCCTCAGTTATTGATTTCAAATACCAAGCAGCAGTTTCTTTTTTAAGTACTAGCCATTGAACCTAGGCTCTAATGCATGCTGGGTAAATGCTCTTTTTCTCCCACGTTTTTATTTTGAGATAGACGTTTTTCACAAGCTAGCCTTGGACTTACCCAGGTTTTGAACATGCAATCATTTTGCTTCGGTTTCTGGAACAGCAGGGATTATAGGCCTGCATCACCAGGCCTTCCTGGATTTTGAGTTTTGAATCCAGTTCCAATTTAGGTTACAAGTTAAGCCCCCGTTACTTAAAGTACCGTGTAAATAAATATTCATGTCTTTAAATTTAAAAAAAAGTCCTTATAAAAGTAACATAAATTCATCCAGGGAAGCAATGTAAACTGACAAAAAGAAAGTGAGATCTTCAACATTTTGCAGGGGCATTCCAAGATTTAACCTTTTCATGGGAGGCAGAGGCAGAAGGACCGGGAGTTCAAGGCTAGCCTGAGCTACACGAAAGGGTTGGTGATATGACTCAGAGGGTAAAGATGTCTGCCACCAAGGCTAACGCCTTGACCTGTATCCCTGGGACCCACAGGTGGGAGGAGAACACCAACCCACCACATGTTGTCTTCTGACCTCTACACATCACATACGTGCTAGGAGGGGTCAGATCTTCTGGAGCTAGATTTGTGGCTGTGAGCCACCTAACCTGGGTGCTAGTCCTGCTCCAGCCTGACATGCACCGTTTCCCTTTCCACGTTTCTGTTGAGTATATATAAGGGGAGGAGCTGGATGTGTCACTGTTTAGGGAGACCAAATAAGGGGCCTGAAAAACCAGCCGCAATTCCAGATCCCGAAAAGAGAAGGTCTAATCTGTGTAGGTAGGGGTCACAGGTCATGATTTAACGTTGATGCGATTTGGTCACTAACGATAACAAATAGTGGTGCTGGAGTGGATCATGGTGGTAGAGGGCCAACTTAGCATGGACGAGACTGTGGGCTCAAGCCCAGCGCTAACGTTCGCAATGCAAAACAAAACTCCTGTCCAGATAGGAGTACTTCCAAGTGCCAGACCCTGTACAGAATGCATTATATCTGCCTCATCTCACTCAACTCTCTGCACAGGTAACAGCACCCACAACAGATTTTTTCTCTTCTTTTCCCCGGGAAGATGCCTGAGGATGGAGACTGTAAGAGGTGGGGCTTGTGCTGGGATGCTGGCAATCCGCTGCTGGTAATGGCTTGCACTCTATTGCCTTTGCTGTCAGGGGGGCCCTCAAGCACCTACATTGTGTCCCCCTAGGGTATGCCTGCAACAGCACTGCTTGGTCTGCTCCTCCTAATCTCCCTTCTGTAGCATCCACAAATAGGCACTAAATGGTTTTTGGGAGAAATAGATGTCGTTGTCATTTCTCTTTGGCAAGCGAGGAAAGGGGTGCTCAGAAACACCCCTGTGAACCTATTTATTATTTATTTAATTCTCAGCAGCAGAAAATAAGGAATCTGACGCTTGTTCCCAGCTCACCAGGCTTTTTGTTAAATCATTGCTGTTCGCAGCTGCCTTTGGGGAGAAGTTTCCATCAGGAAGGTTTCCGAGTGGCCAGTTGATTGCTGAAGGCCCTTGGTGGTGTCCTATAAAACTCGCTAGTAGATGGTTTGATCGTTAGCTTCTCAGAAGAACAAAACGTCAGTGCCGAAGCCAGGAGGAAGAAGGGTGCTAATGCACTATCCGTGCTGTAGACCCATTCCTTGAACCCAGTGTTCTAAAAGCGCGTCTCTGTTCTGAGCGCTGTGCTTTATACACTGCTTTAGAGGCTTTCTGTTTCTGTGCCTAGAACACACCCCACTAATACTAAGGACATTTGCTACTCGCCGTGCAATGTAAGTGTTCCATGTAGATACATGAGCAAAGTAAAATCTAGCAGACCTGCCGAGGAGAGCTGTGGCAAGCAGTATATAATAGGAGGTACTAAGAATTTAAATTTCAAATGTGTGTGACATCACTTTATTAGCAGATGCTCACCTTTTAAATAAAAGTGTGCTTGTAACAGACCCAAGGGGATTTTACAATTATCCTTATTATTCAAAGATTTGATTTACATCAATACAATTGATGAAAGTGCTTAGCAACAGATTTTCAAACTGCTCTACTTTTACACATCACACATTAAATTGATTTTCTCATTTTTAGATATTACACTTTAAATGTTTCTCAAATGCTTTGCAGAATATTGAAGATTTTGGAAGGCAGGGACTTTATCCAGCATGGTACATGTACTCAGCAATCAGGCCTCCCAGTGGGGCCATACATTTTCCTAGAGAAACAGTTGGTATTGAATAATTAGTGCCATAAGGTTCAAGGTGTCCCAAATGCCAAGGTAAAGATGCTTGACAATTAGCAGCAAATTATTTAACAAGGAAACCACAGGATGGCATATTTTCGTAATCTGCATTTTAATGTTTCATGCCATTTGATGTGTGTGCATGTGCAAGTAAGCATGTGAACGTATGAACACATGCCTGTGTGTGGTGGTAGGGACAGGTATCCAGCCAGGTTTCTACCATCAGCCTACACCTTCAACCCCCATTTTATAATTTAAATATCAAATTCATATGTGTGTTGGTCTATTTAGACATGTAAACACATGTTTATTATACTTCTAGAAGTCAAATGATTTTTAAATTACAAAAATGATATATGTTAACAGATGAAAAATTAGCATGAAAGACAGATACAGATTGGAAGAATAAGTCTATTTTCTTCCTTCTTAAGTTTTATTTCTACTGATTAGAGATAAACAGGTTAAAGCTTCCTGCCACCAAATTTCTCTGCCTAGTGTGTATGTGTCCTTTAAAAGGCCCTATAAATGCGATTGTAACATTATTTTGTAAATAATTAATATCTTAAGCTTGCTCTACTTCTGTATTTATAGTTCGCTTCCATTCTTCTTGGTAACCATTTTATATGCCACTGTGAAAATATACCTAAATTGACTCAACCAGTTTCTTAGTGGGGAAATTTGATGGTGTTGTGGTTTACATAGGTGTGGCCTCCTCGTGCCTCCCCACACCCCATAGACTCGTGTGTTTGAATGCTTAGCCTATAAGGAGTGGCACTCTTAGGAGGTGTGGCCTCATTAGAGAAAGTGTGTCACTGTTGGGGGCGGGCTTTGAGGTCTTATATATGCTCAAGCTACGCCCAATGGGGCTCACAGTCTCTTTCTGTTGCCTGTGGATCAAGATGTAAAACTCTTGGCTTCTCCAGCACCAAGTCTACCTGCATGCTGCCACGCTTCCCGCCATGATGACAATGGACTAAACCTCTGAGCTGTAGGCCAACCCCAATGACATGATTTCCTTTATTGGAGGTACCGTGGCCATGGTGTCTCTTCACAGCAATAGAACCCTAACTAAGAGAGAGGGTATCTAGTTTTTTTCCTCCTTCTTCCCCCACCCTCACTCCTCTCTCTCTGTGAAAAGGGTTGCACCATGGAGCCCTTGATGACTGGAAACTCCATATGTAGACTAGGGTGGTCTCAAACTCATAGAGATTTGCTAGCCTTTGTCTGTTGAGTGCTGAGACAATTAAAAGTATGTGTCATTAAGACCTGATGGTTTGTTTGTTTGTTTGGTTGGTTTTTTGTTTTTTTGAGACAGGGTTTCTCTGTGTAGCCTTGATTGTTCTAGACTCACTTTGTAGACCAGGCTGGTCTCGAACTCACAGAGATCCTCCTGCCTCTGTCTCCTGAGTGCTGGGCTTAAAGATGTGCGCTACCACTGCCCGGCCTGCTTTCTTATAGAACCCAGGACCACCTGTCCAAGGATGACCCCACGCACGATGGCCTGGGCCCTCTCCTATTAGTCACCTATTAAGGAAATGCTCTACAGGCCTGCCTACAGTCTGATCTTTCCTCCTCCTCCTCTTCTTCTTTTTGGTCTTTCTTTCTTTCTTTCTTTCTTTCTTTCTTTCTTTCCCAGACAGGGTTTTTCTGTGTAACCTTGGCTGTCTTGGACTCACTTTGTAAACCAGGCTGGCCTAGAACTCACAGCAACTGCCTGCTTCTGCCTCCCTGAGTGCTGGGATTACAGGCATGCACCATCACGCCTAGCTTCCAGTCTGATCTTATGGAAGCATTTTCTCAGTTGAAGATTCCTCCTCTCAGATGACTCTTGTTTGTTTCAAGTTGACATAGTGTGTGTATGTGTGTGTGTGTGTGTGTGTGTGTGTGTGTGCGCGCGCGCACGCGCGCGCATGCACTTGTGCATGAGCACATGAAAGCCAGAGGTTAACATTGATGTTGCTCTCTACCTTATTATTATTATTTTTAAAATATTTATTTATTTTTATAAATATGTGTATGTGTGCATGGGCATGTGACTGCACATGGCACATGTATGGAGCTCAGACGACAAACCTGGGGTGTCAGTCTTCGCCTTCTGTCTTGTTTGAGGTCTCCCTTGTTTGTTGCAGGTTAGCTGGCCTGCAAGCTTCAGGCAGAGTGGGGAGGTGCAGGCGTGGGATGCTCTTGTCTCCACCTCCCATCTCTCCACAGTAGTGCTCTGATTGCAGACTTGCAGCATGTACCCAGGCATCCAAATGCCAGTAGTCAGGCAATCACACCGTGTATGGTCATACTGTTCTTCCCCCCCACCTCCCGCCACTCTCTCCTCTCTCTTTCTCCATGTATGTGTGTGTGCATGTGTGTGATGCTGGGGATTGAACCTATGGTCTCAAGCATGCTAGGTAAGCACTCTATCATTGAGCTATGTCCGCAGTCCTTATCCTTTACCCATCTGATAGGTGAGAGTGGTATTTTTTATTTATTTTTATTTATTTATTTATGTATTTTTTTGGTTTTTGAAACAGGGTTTATCTGTGTTGGCCTTGCCTGTCCTGTACTTACTTTGTAGACCAGGTTGGCCTCGAACTCACATCAATCCACCTGCTTCTGCTTCCTGAGTGCTGGGATTAAAGGTGTGCACCACCATGCCAGGCTTGAAAGTGGTATCTTTTAAATACTTTTTATTGTACTTATTCATGAGCAAGGTAGAAGCACATGGGATTGTCATCCTTAGGGGGCACTGTCTTTTCCTGGCATACCTGTAATCACATGTTAAGTATTTCTATGATTCTGAAGTGAGACGCCTACTCGGCCACTAGAGGCTCAGTTTACTGCACTCACTGTGGACTTCGCTGTGAAAAAGCCAGGCAGGCCCAACACTTTCTCAGAGACCTTTAATGAGAGGACAAAGGGAACTTTAGTTCTGTGTCCTTGTCCAGGAGTGGACTTGGCAAGGCCTGTCTAGGGCTGGAGCCAGTGCCTTGGAGGAGTCAAGGTTGTGGTTTCTGGGGCCTGACTCTTCTCTCCTGGGCTATGGTTATTAGTCCTAAGGAAGATGTCTTTGAAGTAATAATCTGCGCCCCCTTTGCCCACCACATTGTCTGACTTAGCTCTCTGCTGACCTTGACTTTCTCCACTGCAAATATTATTATGATTTTCCTCCCCTCCTCCTCCTCTTCCTCTTTCTCCTCTTCTTCTCCCTCCCCTCCCTCTCTCTCTCTCCCTCCCCTCCCCTCCCTTCCCTCTCCCTCTCCTCCCTCCCTCCCTCTCTGTCCTCTCTCCCTCCCCTCCCCTACCTCTCTCCCTTCCTCTCTGTTTCCTCCCCCTCCTCCTCCTTCTTCTTCTCGTCTTCATTTTGGTTTTTTGAGGCAGGGTTTCTCTGTGTAGTGCTGGCTGCCCTGGAGCTCACTCTATAGACCAGGCTGGTCTTGAACTCAGAGATCTGCCTGCCTCTGCCTCCTGAGTGCTTGATGCTGTCTATATTAATAAACTTGCTCGGCATAAGTCATCAGCCTATGCAAGACCTCCTGATCTTCGCTATTGCTTCCATCCTTATTTCTTGTCTCCCTTCATCCTACTTGACACCTTGCCAAGGACCCTTATTCTTGTAGGTTTGGGTCACTTCAGCTTCAAAAATGAAAATTTTCAGAGACTGCCCATGTATCCCCTTTGTCCTTCTAATAAAAGCTGTTGTGTCTTTTGTTTCTCATCCCTCTTGTCTCAGGTACCAGGTTAGACAGACAGATTCAGTAATCTTAGGTTTAGACTGTGAATGGGTCCAAGAGAGATCTGGAATCTTTGAGTCTTTCCACGTCTCTACATTCCATCTTTTCACCATGGCTGGTGAATGATGTCCCGAAAGATTGGAGCCTTCATTTGCAGCTTCCCCTTTCTTCCTCTCTGCTAGACTATTCATGAGGCACACTGAGGCTGTCCAAATAAATGCTTTAATTAATTAATTAATTTATATTTTTTGGGTTTTTTGAGACAGGCTTCCTCTGTGTAGCCTTGACTGTCCTGGACTCTCTTTGTAGACCAGGCTGGCCTCGAACTCACAGAGATCTGTGTGCCTCTGCTTCCCAAGTGCTGGGATTAAAGGCATGCACCACCACCACCCAGCTATAATTTATTTGTATTTCATGTGCACTGGTGTTTTAGCTACATGCATTTCTGTGTGAGGGTGTCAGTTGTGAGCTGCTATGTGGGTGCTGGGATTTGAACCTGGGTCCTCTGGAAGAACAGCAATGCTGTTCACCACTGAGCCATCTCTCCAGCCCCAAATAAATTCTAATATGAAGAAATGCTGAAGGTAGAGTATTCCTTTTCATCCTTATTTCTAGCAGCATGTAGGACGACACCTGAGAGTTTGTGGACTGCAGTGAAAATGTGTGAGTCGCCTGACTTTGTGCTCTGAGACTTCCTCTCCTGGCTCCTGCTGGACTGTCACCAAACCTCACTCTAACATGACTCGGAATTATCTCTTCTTCCACTACCTTATGACCTGAACCATGACTTGTGACAGGTAAACACAAAAAGATTAACATTTCCAAGCTAATTTCTACCAAAATTTTCTTCCTTAACACTAGCTTATGTGTCTTTTCTACAGCCACCATGAATAATTGCATATGAAAATTGTATCAGTGTTCTGTGAGGACGCTGTGCGGCCAAAGGGCCTGAGTATTCCCACGGTGGAGAAAAAGTATCCTTGCTGGGGCTTCTTTTCTATTCCCACATCCACTGTGTGTGTGTGTGTGTGTGTGTGTGTGTGTGTGTGTGTGTTAGTGTTCTGATTGCTTAAATCATTTTATGCTTGATAATTGATATTCAGGGTATCCCACTGTGATACAGATGAAGAATTGAGATATTAAACTATTATTTCTTACTTTTGTTTCTTTTAGGCAGGGTCTCTCTACACAGCCTTGGCTGTCTTGGAACTCACTATTTAGACCAGGCTGGACTCAAACTCACAGAGATCCAGCGGCTTTGCCTCCCAAGTGCTGGGATCAAAGGTATGCACATCATCAAGCCTAGCTTTTGTCTACTTCTTATGGATGTACAAAAGGTCGAGCATGCTGGTGCTGGAAAGATGGCTCAGAGGTTAAGAGCACTGGCTACTCTTCCAGAGGTCCTGAGTTCAATTCCCTGCAACCACATGGTGGATCACAACCATCTATAATGAGATATGGTGCCCTCTTCTGCCTTGTAAGCAGAACACTGTATACATAATGAAAATAAATATATACGTCTTTGAGAAGGTCAAACGTGCTGTCATGGTGGTATATGCCATTAATCCTAGGATTCAGGAGGCAAAGTCAGGCAGATCTCTATGAGTTCAAGGTCAGACTGGTCTACATAGTGAGTGAGTTCTAGGCCAGCCAGAGCTACATAGTGAAACCCTGTCTCAAAAATGTCAAAAAGTAACATCCTTCTTGCTATAGCTCACACTGTAGTAGGAAGACAACAAAAACAAAATAAAAATAATCAACAACCATTTCACAACACCAGGTTTCTCTGTGTAGCCTGGTCCCAGTATGTATAAGAAAGTAGACTGAGCAAACTGTTAGCATTAACCCAATAAGCAGCACCCCTCTATGGTCTCTGCTTCCGTTTTCCCTTCAGGTTCCCTCAAATCTACCCTTCTCTCTCCAAGTTGTTTTTGGTCACAGTGTTTGTCACAGCAATGGAAAGCAAATTAAGGAAGTGGATGAAGTCTGAGTTCCTGAGTTCCTGATAGAATGTACTCTGAGAAGGCTTCCCTGAGGAGGTGCCACCTGCTTAGAGAGAGTATCTGGGTGAAACCATAGAGAAATCATCCTCAAACAGGGACTGGATGTGTGTGTGTGTGTGTGTGTGTGTGTGTGTGTGTGTGTGTGTTCATGTGGACATGCATGTGTGTGTGTGTGCATGCATGTGTGTAAATGTGTATGTGTGTGTTTATGTGGGTGTGCATGTGTGTGTGTACATATGTGTGTCCCTAATATGTGCATGTGTGGGTGTTCAGGTGTGTATGCATGTGTGTATGTGTGTATGCATGTGTGTATTTGTGTGGACATGCATGTGTGTGCATGTGTGCCCATGTAAAGGCCCGAGGTCAACACCATGTGTCATTCCTCAGGAGCTCTCCACTTAAAATTTTTTTAATGTGTGTGTGTATGTGTATGTGTGTGTGTGTGTGTGTGTGTGCGCGCGCGCGCGCTTTGCCCCTAGTCTTTAGTGTTGGGATCACAAGTGCACACCACCACAAATTTCCTTTTTTTAAAAAAGCACTTTATTGCCTGAGCTATCTTCCTTTTTCTTTTTTGATTGGCAACCCCCATTTACTTCTCTCTCTCCTTTTCTCCCCTACCCCTTTGCTCTTTCTTTCTTATCACTTTATATCCTGATCCCAGCCCTCTCCCTCTTCGTCTCCCAGTCTTCACCCACACCTCCATCCTCCCATTCCTTCCTCTCCTTCCTCCCAGAGAAGGGGATGGCCCAAAGTGGTACTGATTGGCATCTCAAGTCACAGCAGGACTAAGCACATCTTTCCCCACCAAGGGGAAAGTGAACCAGAGACAGGTAACAGAGTCAGGACAGCGGGGACCCACATGATGACCAAGCCGTGCGTCTGCTACATATGTATAGATAGGGGTCTAGGATCTACGCATGCTCTTTAGTTGGTGGTTCAGTCTCTGTGAGCCCCTGTTGGCCCACACCTAAACATAATAAAAGAGATATATAGCAAGCCTATAGCCAACATCAAAATAAATAGAGAGAAACTTAAAGAATTTCCACTAAGTCAGGGACAAGACAAGGCTGCTTGCTCTCTCCATATCTCTTCAATATAGTACTTGAAGTTCTAGCCAGAGCAATAAGACAACTAAAGGAGATGAAAGGATTCCCTCACCCCTTTTGAAACAGTGTCTCACTATGTATCTCTGGCTTTCTTGGATTTGGAGCTTTTCATCTGTCTCTGCTGGAAAGGTGTGTGCTACCATGGTTGGTTGGGTTATTTTCTAATGTCTAAATATTCTGAGAGCCTTTTGGTTCCCAGGCTGAAGCCGACCCTTTCTCTACTGAGCCCCCTGTCAGGACAATAACCAGATTCCCTCCTCACACCCTACTCAAAAACCAGCAATGCTGCCTGACAGTTGCTTCAAACAGCCCAGAAAGATCCTGCCTCATATTCAAGGCATTGTTTTTCCAGCTGAACCTCTTCTGCTTAAACAGCTCAGGAGCTTACCTGTATCCAAATACACATCGTTTGCAACTCTGTTCCTGTCTGTTTTAGAGTGGCTGTGGGCTTTCTGTGCCCACTGTTTCCCGAGCCATTATGTTTTCACTAGTGTGGTCATTACAACCAAGCAGAATGAGATGTAAAAAGGAAGAATTATGGAGGTCATCTTGCCCAAGATCAAAAAGCTAGGAGAAGGCATAGTCTGGGCTTGAGCCCAAATTCCATGATTCGGAGCCCAGTGCCCCTTCCTAGGCAGAGTCTCAGTTGTGTTGCCCTACTGCGCTCTCTTTGGTAAGCCTCTGCTCCCTTCTGGTCTCTTCTCTTGCAGGAGTCCCCCTTGTGCTGCCTCCTGGGTGCTGTGGATGTGGCAGGGGCTGGCGGACACTTTGGACAATGGCAATCATGATTGCAGTTGATTTGTGGATCTCGAGGGGGGGGGGTCTGTTTCTCTCTGTGTGTCTCCAGGGCTCCCAAGGGCAGGAACACGAAGCTCGCTTTTCCTTGCCCTTTTGGTGTTAGCATATTCTTGAGAAATAGTTGGGAAAATGCAATAGTTGGTGGATGATGACTCATCAAACGGGCAGACGACCAATGAGAATTGTACATTATATCTGCACCAAGTGGTCCCCACACACATCCTCAGGCTTTCTCCTTTCACACACAGGCTGTAAGTCCTAACAAACACCGTTGTTTTTCTTTTTACAACAGAAATTCCGACATACTCCCTATTGTGGTAAGTGTCGTATCTGGTACCCTTCCTAATTAGCATTACATTTTAAGCACTTTTAAAATGCCCCATTATGCATTTGTCCAATAGTCCCTGGCAGCTCTGATGTGTAATTGCTGTTATGGATTACCTGGCGATGTCATTAAGTAGCAGGAGAGACTGAAACATGTGTAACGGCAATTAGAAAAATGATCAACTGTGTCTGGCCGGCAGAAAGGGGAACGGGATGGTAGTTCTGTCTTGGAACTGCGGTGGAAACATGGCTACAGGTAAGGGATCACTGCGATGATGAAGAATTTGACACAGTAGCAAACGGCTTGGGGGAATTGTACCCTGTTTCTCTTACTGTTCACGACTGAGCATGCCTGTCACATACTCCTAGACTGTCCAAGGGTGCAAGGGACCCAGCACAGAGAGAGATGTAGCCAGGGAGGGCCCCTCATCTGCTCCCTTGGAACACACTCCCAAATCAGAATGACTCTTCCCAGCCTTGCTGGTGGGGCTTTGCAATCTGTTAGGTCTCTACTCAACATTTTCCGTTACATGGTATGGGTTCTCCTTATAAGGCGGCATGCATGGTCCCCTAGGAGTGTGCATTCTGATAAAGGCTACTGGAGCTGACCAATCATGTCTACAGCAGTTCTTGCCTGCTGGTGAACGGCTAAGTTAGCAGAAGAGCCAGAAACATGACAAGCTCTCTCAAGGAGCGTGATGGAGCTTTGGAATTTTGTGAGTTAGAGGTATTTCTCTCTTCCTAAGTGGAAAGAGGTAGGCTTGCTGTGAGTTTCCAAAACATACAAGCTATAATGGATAAAACGTTGCTTGTGAGCTTTCTCAAGGGAGGGACTGACTATATGCTCCTGGCTTCCGCTCTACACCCTTTGGGAGGGCTGCTGATGGAGGCAGGTAGGGTCCAGAGACTGGGTATGCATGTACACCTGCATGCAACACACACACACACACACACACACACACACACACACACACACAGTGTTTAAAAACTGAGCCAACAAATAATGGGACTTATTGGCAAAGTTGTTGAGGGATTACAGGAAAAATGACATCCATGAGGCTCTGTGCCTGGTCCTTTACTTCAGTAAATAATTCATCCTGAACATTACCTATCCAGGAAACATTTCCATTTTTCAGTGGGGGAAAACTAACTTTTAAAACCTTTTTATTGATGGCATTATGCATCTCCTGATAGGAGCATAAAAATAAAATATTTCCTTGCCTCGAATAAAACTTCTACAGGGTTGAGTCTCTAGACACTTCTGGTTACTGACAGCACATTCGAGCACACCTGAGCATGCTAAACAGTACATGGGGATGCCAACAGTAAAGCCAGAACGTAGGTACTACAGGGCTTAAGGCACAGCTTATCTGGAGGCACTTAGAAAACCTCAAGCATACAAAATAAACAAAACAGTCTCTTAGGCTTCTTCCACCCATCTGCAGTTTTCAGATCATAAAGCCCTCCATTTCCCAAACCCGTGGCTGTCCTGTCGCCTCACCCACAAACATTTCCATGCCTGCCTTTAAAATACTCTGAAAACAGCCTGACACCCTCGTTCTACCTAGATTAATAATAATCCCTCGATATTAATGGCAAACTAATCATTTCTGCTTTCTAGTTCTTTCTTTTAATTCGTATTGAGACAGGGTTTCCCTGTGTAGCCCTGGCTATCTTGGAAATCACTATGTAGAGCAGGCTGGCCTTGAACTCACAGAGGCCCTCCTGCTTCTGCTTTCTGAGTGCTGGAGTTAAGGCCTGCGCCACCGACCCAGCTGTTTCTTTTGTTCTAGCTGCAATCCAAGTATGATCTGGACGTGGATTGTGTTGCTCTCTTTCTTACTCCTCTTTCCACCAAAACCTTCCCTCTGCATCTTTGTAGTTTCCTTGGAATTTATTTGTTGAAGAAACTAGGTCTAGCTTTTCCTGTTTTTACATTCAGAACCTTCCGGGTTTGTCCCCCCTTCTTGTGTGACGTGACCCTTTTTGTTCTTGACCTGAATCACAATGCCGAGCTTGACTAGACTCCTAGATGCATTTTGGGCAGGAAGCCACACTGGTGGTAGTGTGTACTTTGTTTTGTTTTTGTTTTTGAGATGGGGTTTCTCTGTGTAATAATCCTGGCTGTCCTGGAACTCACTTTGTAGACCAGGTTAGCTTCGAACTCACAGTGATCCGGTTGCCTCTGCCTCCCAAGTGCTGGGATTAAAGGCGTGCGCCACCACGCCCAGCATGGTAGTGTGTACTTCTAAGAGGAGGCAGTGGGTGCCATACTTCTCTCTTAAGTCACTTTGTTAGTTTACAAAATAATGTATTTTATTAGCGACCTCACACATACATCATTGTACCCTGTTTACAATCCCTCCTTTTCCTCCCTATCATCCCACTGCCCATCGTTCCATATCTTGGTTCATTTTTGCAGCTCATTTCATGTAGCTCACTTTGCAGCCAGGAAAGAGGAAGGTGTTAGTGCTAACCCCGGTGTTTGATTCCACAAACATATCCTGAGCATCTCTTCACTGCCTTCAGATAGTAACCTGGTGGTGAAATATGGAAGGAATTGCCAGAAGGCCACTGGGAAATGAAACTATCTCCTGAGAGCATTGGTATGCCAGCCACTGCTTGTGGCCATGGCACAAGAGACCAAGAAGGCTCTAACAGAAAGTTCTAACCACAGACCTGGTAACGCTTTGGCTCCTGCAGTTTTATCAGGGCCCCTTGTTTACAGAACCCTGGCTTTGGTGACCTTTGAATCTACTGCTAAACCCTTGGGATTAACAGAGAAACTAGAAATTACCCAGAACTGCTAAATTGTTCTGATGAATTAAAAGCTCACTTATGTGGTTGCCCTGACCAAAAGTTACAAGAGGGATTTTTTTCCTGCTTTTTGAATTAACTATTTTTTCAGATAACAGTATTATATTTGTTAAAATGAGCATGCACACATGCACCAGTGAACACCTTCCACGTTAGAAATGTCTGAAAGAGATTCTATCTGACAGAGATAAAAGTCTGAAAGCAAGTCTGTCCTGTTAGTTCCAGATAGCTGACAGTGGTGGGAGAAGAGGCCAGCCTGGAGCCAGGCATATCTAGCATTCACCTGTTTGGAGATTGGGTTTGTTTGAGCAATGCTCTCTATTAGCAATATGGGAAAAAAGCTAAGCTAGAACACAGACAAAAACAACACAAAACAAAAACTCAATATAAATGAGATTAAAAATAATTTAAGTAAAATAGCACTATACTAGCCTTGGCTTTGACATTCACCTTTCTCTTTAACAATGTGTCTTGGGAGGTAGAATGATTAATTATTTATTTATAATGGGCATTAAACTAGAGCAGGCACTGCTTAGAAACTGTCATGATGGTGGTAAGAAAGTAAAACTCACCTCTTATTAGCTACTCAGTGTAAGATTATATCTTTTGTCACTTTTTAAAATATTTATTTTTTATTATTATGTATAGAGTGCTCTGCCTGCATGTACACCTGCAGGCCAGAAGAGGGCACCGGATCACATTATAGATGGTTGTGAGCCACCTTGTGGTTGCTGGGAATCAACTCAGGACCTCTGGAGGAGCAGGCAGTGCTTTTAACCTCCGACTCTCCAGGCCTCTTTTGTCACTGCTAACAGTTTGCTTGGGACTTAGTTCTGAGAAGCCCAAGGAACTGAGACGTAATCTTGTATGAAGCTCATCCTCCTGAGCCATTGCCTGAGTGTGATTGACCTCATGGACTTTTCAGGGTGTTTGTTTTGTTTGTTTGTTTTTGAGATAGGGTCTCACCATGTAACCCTGGCTGGCCTCAAACTTCTAGAGATCTAGCTGTCTCTTCCTTCTTCGAGTGTTGAGATTAAAGGTGTGTGCGCTCTTGTGGGAGGCTCAGTGAACACATTCTTACCTTGGACATAGAGCTAGCAGCGGTCTCCCTCCCTCCCTTTCCCTCCCTTCTTCAGGCACCTTCCTCCTTCTCCTCCCTCCCTTTCTTCCCGTCCTTCTCTCTCCTTCTCCTCCTCCTCTCCCATTTTTCTCTTGCTTTCAAATTTTAAAAGTATAGAATGTTGTGGAGAGAGTTAAGGAAACTGAGAGTGAATATGCATTGTTTGACACATGGGTATAGTTACGTCAAGTGCCTCACAGCCAAGGGAATGGCCAAGCCATCTTCTGGTTGAAGTTTGAATCTTAGCAATGGCTGCAAAAACTAGCAACTTCCAGCTCTCAGATGTCCACAGCCTCAGACTGGTGCCTACAGAGACCTGCTACCCACTACTAGCTAACTCTTGTCCCCTGTGCTGTACATAATAACTGTGCTGAGGCTTCAGGTTGTTGAAGGGTTGTTGTCACTCTGGCAGAGTGAGCACAGCCCCCCAAAGGCCAGCTTTTCAGTACTTTTGCTTATGTCTGTCTTTTGTTTTTTGCGACCAGGTTTTTTGGAGACCTTAGCTGCCCCAGATTTGCTTTGTAGACCAGGCTGGCCTCGAATTCACAGAGATCCACCTGCCTCTGTCTCCCAAGTGCTGGGATTACAGGTGTGCACCACCACACCTGGCTATGTTTGTCAGTTTTTTTATTCTCTCAGTGCCCCAGTCAGGTTTCCAGGACCCAAGCTGTGCTGTATATGTAATGGAGAGATGTGTAATAAAGGCATTTGTCTTAGTAATCATAAGCTGCATGCTCAGAACTTGAAGTGAATTCTTTTTAAACAAAAACAAAAGGCAGAGTCTGCCTGAGGTTCATATATATATTTCCCATCATAGCCCAGAGCTGAGAGGAAGATTGTTTCCGACTGTGAGGTTGGCTTGTTCCCTGCATTCGGGCTATGGGGTGGGTTTGGAGCTCTGCTGCAGCCCGGGAGTGATTAGAGGGCTTCTGCATGTATCTGCATATTTCCTCAAATGTGATCCACAGGCCACAATGCAATTAGAGCACAAACCCGCCAAGTTTAGTTTCTGAATTCAGAGACGCTCTGGGCCTGACTTGCATATTAAAGACATCCACGGGCACATGCTGTCAATCCATAATCTGTTTACCTGTCACGGGCACCCCTTCCGGGGTGATCTTCTCTTTCATTGTTTTAAAGAGAGGATCATAAATAGAGAACTTAGATTATAATTAGTAAAAAACTGACTGCGAACTCCAAGAACAAAACTCCACCCTGGAAAGCGACTCCATGCCACCATATTTATGCCGGCTTGGATTTTACACTCCCATTGTGTGCAGTGCTTGTCTTCCACGGAGTCCCGTTTACAGAGAGCTGCCAAGCCTGGGTGAGACAACAGGGCCCTGGAACAAGAGTTAGCATATAAAGTGCGGTGGTCGGGGCAGCAATCTTCTCCCCAGGGCTCTCTCTCTTCTATCAACCATCCCTGGCCACAGACTAGAGCCCGGTGTTTTATGTTTCAAGTGTACCATATGGCAGGAGATGAGCATGGCTTTAATGACTTATTAGCATATTCCTCCAACTAGGCTTTCCTAGTTACACCAGCCTGACAAAAATCTGAATTTCAAAATATTTGCAGTGAATGTCCTGGAGTAAACAAAGCTCGTTTGCATGCTCAGTGATCTTTCTCACGGTGAGGACCACGGAAGCGAGTGGGAAGCCATCGAGTCAGCCACTGCTCTCTTGCCCTGGACCTGAACACTTTCTGGAATGTACACACCACTATTTAGGCACTTTGCGTCCCCGCCAGCATGAGAATTCTCCACTCTGCTTAGATCCCGGGCTTTAAATAATGCTTACTCTGCCTTCTGTGACCTTGATCTTCCTTTGTGGGGAATGAGGACTCTAGCTGAGAGCTGGTCACCTGCTTGCCTCATTAAAAAAGGGCTGTGAGCATTTGGGGCAGAACCAAGCATCAGATCAGGCTTGGGGCTCAGGGTTTCTCATTGTGGCTTTGCTGGGGGATGAAAGCCTAGGGGCGGGGTGGGTCATGTTTCCACCTCAACCCTCTAATGAAAGTGGGAGGGAGTTGAGCAGAGCACAGCCACCACACTCCCCACAAGAGGAACTGGCCTCTGTCTACTGATCATGCCTTAGAATCTGCGTTGCCTTTTAGATGCGTGTGTGTGTGTGTGTGTGTGTGTGTGTGTGTCTCATTTTCCCCAAGTCATTCTTGGTACCTTTGGTGAGTCAGGATGATCTTGGTGAAGGCTGCCAGTGACCACACAGGATGAAGCGACACTCTCCATGCCTCCGCAATAAGCCTGCCTTTTTTTTTTTTTTTTCTTTGTGGATACTGCAGTGACAGGAGTATACGGATATTGACTAATTAATAAGAAAAAGCCTTCAACTTTATGACATACATGGTCACAAAGCCTTCTGGATTATTAGAGGTAGCCATCAACACCGTTACTTTGACTGAGACATGAGAAATTGTCTGTTGGACTTTTTTTTTGAAAAGTTTTTGTTTCTGGTTAAAAAAAAAAAAAAAAAAAAGGCAAACTTAGCTAACCAGAGTCTTGTCTTTACTTCTACTTCTGTCTTGTGTGTCACATCCATGCGATGGCTGGAGGGATGGCAGTCAGCTTGTAATCATAAGATAAGCAAAAGGGTAAAAGCTGATAAAAGACAATAAAACAAGGATCCAGGAATAGTTGCACAAACCTGTAATTTAGCATGGAAGAAGCTGAGGTAGGATGAGTGTATAGAGGCCATGTTTAAAAAAAAAAGAAGAAGAAGAAAGCTAAGAGGAAATGAAACAATGAATCACATGTATTCAAGGTACTGTGGGACTGGGGAGGCAGCTCAGTTGGTAGAGAGTGTGCTGTCGTGCAGGAAGGCCTGGGTTCGAGTCCTGGCACTGTATAGCCTCCACATGGTGCCTCTCTCTGGAGGCAGGACGATCAAGAGTTCAAAGTCTTCGTCCTTAGCTACAAAGTAAGCTTCAGGTCAGCGTAGGGCTATGTAAGACCCTACCAAAAATAAAAAAATTAAAAAAAGGGGGGAGGGGAGACTACTACTTGGATTTTCTAGAACATTCTATCTCAGAGATTAGGAGACAGAAGCCAGAGTGGCTGAGACACTGGCTCAAGATGAACTGAGAAAGCCCTCTGCCTTCAAATATTGTGCTCCTTATACATTATTATTCTGATGCCCAGACTGAACGTAGGTGGGGTCTGTAGGAGGGGCTTATGGCTAAATGATGGTATATGAGTGGGCCCTTAGGCCGGTTCTCACTCCCTGCCTGTCCACAGGGAGGGAGCAGTCAGAAGACAGTCAGCCATCCACACTCTGAAAGAGGGCCTTCACTAGAGCCTGGCGTGGCTGGTACCCTCACCTCAGACTTACAGCTCCTAGTGCTGCTAGGAGGAGGTTCCCAGGACCACAATAAGCCGAACAGTATTAAATTATGCCAGCACACACCTGCAAAGTAACTCAGAAGGCCGGGGCAGGGTGCTCTGTTGGAGGCCAGGCTCCAATTCTATGTTACATACAGGGAGTTTGTTTCAAAAGAATACAACAAACAACAGACAGATTAGATCATTTTTCAAATTCTTTCTGCTTAAGCTGACTGAGCAGAGCAGGACAAGGCGGCACAGTGTTGTGCGCCTCTGGCTGATGAAGACCCTGGAGCTCGGAAGGACTGTTTTCAAAGCCACAGAGCTAATAAATGTCGCCCTCCCTTTCTTTGAGAGGTGCTTGAGCAGTCTGTGGCCGGTGTGTGGTAGAGCATCTCAGTTTCTAAAACTGTAACAATGATGCTTCAAAACAAAAGTTGGCAAGTTTTTTGTTTTTGTTTTTTTGTTTTTTGTTTTTAAATGGAACAAGCTGGACAGTGTGTAGTTCAGGCTTTCTGGGCCACTTGGTCGCTGTTGTAACTGCCCAGCTCTGGCCTGTAAATGCAGCCACGAGCAGTACCTGGCTGGACAGGCAGGCATGTGTTCATATGAAGCAGTATTTGCAGGACCAGTTGGCTCACACCATTCAGTCCATAACTCGGGCCATAGATTGCCAACTACTGTTCTAAAGTTTGGAACCACGATGCTGTCTGAATGAAACAAGGTGGGTTAGAATTCTACCTCAGGACTGTGGGCCAAGCCTATGGTGCTTCTGAATGCTGCCACAAGGCTTCAGGGAGATTTTCCTGCCCTGCCCTGCTAGCCCACCGGGATTTATTGTCAGAGGCCTGGGAGCTACTGGATGAAGGAGAGTGCTGGAGAGGAAAAGGGGCTTATATGGAAAGAGTCGGCGGCTGGCAGAATTTGATACATAGCTCAGCTTGCTTCTGCACACTCTACCCAGCACATCATCCCTGGTTCAATGACTGGAGCCAGTTGAGGCTCATATGGGGTCCTGGCAGAGAAGACCATACCTCCTCTCACTGGAGTCCCTCATTTCTATTACTTAGGAGGTTGGGGGAAGGTGCCAGGCTTCCTGTGTGGAGTGCTTTCCTTGACTTCAGTGACAGAGCTGTTTATCAGCACGGCACGGCACGGCACGGGGGTGGGGGGTAGGGTGGGGCACACAGGGAGCTAAGGCAGAGCTGGGATCCACCCAACCAGTTTTCAAACCGAATGCTGACCTCGCCTCTTTCTTCCGTTCAGCTTTTTGTTTTCTGAACATAATACTCAGCTCTTAAATAAATCATCTGTGCAGCTTTTGGCTTCTGAGACATGTTTTGAGTTCCTAATTTCGTAAGATTTGTTTTATACATATGAGTGTCCTGCCTGCTTGTATGTATGTGTACTCTGCGCATGCCTGCTACCTGAAGAGGTCAGAAAGGAGCCTGAGATCCCCCGGAACTGAAGTGAAGGATGATTGTGAGCCTCTCTGTAGGTACTGGGAACTGAACCCCGGTCCATTGTAAGAGCAAGAAATCAAAGCACCCAGTTTCTTGAGATGGGAGAGGACAGGGCAGAAGAAGACCCTTAAAACATGTCTTCATGGACTCAAAAGGGCATTTAAAAAAATTTTTTTTATATATTATGATGTAAACAGTGCTCTGCCTGCATGTACACCTACAGGCCAGAAGAGGGCATCAGATAGCATTACAGATGGTTGTGAACCACCCTGTGGTTGCTGGGAATTGAACTCAGGACCTCTGGAAGAGCAGACAGTGCTCTTAACCTCTGAGCCATCTCTCCAGCCCAAAGGGCATCTTTTAAATACCGCCAACCCCTATGTGCATACCATTCTTTTTTCTTTTTCTTTTTTTTTTCGAGACAGGGTTTCTCTCTGTGTAGCCTTGGCCATCCCGGACTCGCTTTGTAGACCAGGCTGGCCTCGAACTCACAGTGATCCACCTGCCTCTGCCTCCCAAGTGCTGGGATTAAAGGCGTGCGCCACCACGCCTGACATGCATACCGTTCTTAATCATCTTCCCCCACTGTGTTCCCCGCCTGCCCACCCCTTCTGTGTCTGCTCAGCCGTGGTACAGCTGCATTCTTTCTCTCTCCGTTCCCTGCTTGCTCCCACTGTCACCCAGCCTTCTTGCACATACACTTTCCTGCCATCTCCCTTCTCCTTTGAGAATGGATGCTGAGCCTTCTTAGTGGTCTCACAGACTAAGGACCAGGCCTTTCTCTTCCTGTTCCTTCCCTCCCATCTGCCGGTCCCCCTTACCGTACCCCTAAGGCTGTACTGTCTCGGCTGTTTCTGTATTCCTTTATCTTAAGTACCAACAGAACACCGAAAAAGAGACGCTATTCTTGTCTCTCCCTAAGGGCGGGGCGTCGTGAGAAAGTGATGTGTGAACTGTGAAGCCCTGCGCGCGCATCCTCAAGGCCTTCGTGCTCCCTGCCTTTACCTCCTACCTGAGGTTTTGTAATATCCCAGACCCGTGTGACTTTCTAACAGATCTGTGTGTGTGTGTGTGTGTGTGTGTGTGTGTGTGTGTGTGTGTGAGAGAGAGAGAGAGAGAGAGAGAGAGAGAGAGAGAGAGAGAGAGAGAGAGAGAGAGAGAGAGAGAGAGAGAGAGAGAGAGAGAGAGACTCGCTTGCATATCTGCATAGAGATGGCTCTTCTCTGAGGTTCAGAGGGTTTGATTTCTGGACTTATCCACATTCTAGCTCGGGACAAGGCTCGGGTAGCATCGCGCACTGAAAGGGCCTCATCTTTGAAATCTGCCCTGCCACCTCAGCATCTCCCCAGAGCTTCCATTTCATTTGCCAGAATCTTCCTCCTGACCACCATCTTCCCTGTCAGATCTTGGTCTGCCACATGTCATTGTCTTCTTATCCTTGTTTTCTATGGGTACAAAGTCAGGGGACAGTGACGCTAGCAATGCCTGGAGCTTCGTGAGTCTAATTAGCTTGCATGTGCCACAGACAGGAGCCTGCACTATTTATGGCACCAAGAATGAGAGAATGTCCCCTACCCCGGGTATCACGTAACTCTCACAGCTCTGGCAGTGTTTGCTTGTGAACCGCGAAAGCCTCTGAAACCCAGTGGTGTTAAGTGCGCGCCGAATATTCAATCCAGACGTGTTCTGCTCAGACTATTCTGGGGCTCATAAACCTTTCATCAGAATCGGGGTGAAATGTTTGGCCTTATTTGTAAGTCCCATATTTCTTAAGACCTTGGAGGCTTATTTACTATTCCCAGAGAAGGTCACAAGGCTGTTTTCAGGGGTCCTGGTTTAGTCGGGATACTTTGTGACTTTTCTCACGCACCTCGCGCCGCCTCTGTTCCCCCAAGCAACCAGGACACAAGCCCCTCATGTGGCCGGCTGCATAGCCCTTAAGTGCTAATGATAAAACTGAAACCTCCGCCCTCCATCACCCCTCATGTTCTCCAATTCCATACATTATGTTCAAATGGAACGTTTCCATGTATAGTTTGGGATAAATTCCATTTCTCTTCTCAATTTCACCATTTTTTCCTTTTTTCCCCCTTTTATTGAAAACAGACTTTTGTTTCCTCATTTGCTATCTCCTGGTGTGGGGTCTCCTCCCCGTTCTTCCCCTCCTCCCCTCCCATTTGCATCTACCCTCTTTCTCTCGCCAGAAAACAAACAGGCTTCAAAGAATAATGAGATAAGACGAAACAAAAACTAACACATTGGGATAGAAAAAACCAAATAGGTAGAAGGAAAAGAGCCTAAGAAAAGACACAAGAAACCTATAGATCAACTTCTTTGTACACTTAGGAATCCCATAAAAAACACTAAACTGTAAGCCATATAACCTATAGGGTAAGGGGGGGGGGAGAAAAAATTTAAAAGTATATAAATAAAATAAAAATAAAAAGATTTAAAAAGGTAGAAAAAATTTAAGTATATAAATAAAAAAATAAAAGTAAGTTTAAAAAAAACAAAAGCTGGCATGGTGGCTCACGCCTTTAATCCCAGTACTGGGGAGGCAGAGGCAAGTGGATCGCTGTGAGTCCAAGACAGCCAAGGCTACACAGAGAAACCCCGTCTCAAAAAACCAAAAAGAAAAAAGGCCTTACAGAACATTATGAGATAAGGAACCTCCAAAGATGTCCTTAAGCATTTTCTGTTGGCATCTGCTGCTGGGCATGCGTCCTACCCTGCAGACTCATTTTGTTTCCCCTGTCACACTCCCTTGGAGAAAACTAAATTTTCATTTGCAAGTGGTTATCAATTGGAGATAGCCTCTGGCTTAGGGATGGAGGCATGCGCCCACTTCTCCTGTCAGCTCTTGGGCCCCATCTAGTCAGACCACGCAGGCCCTGTGTGTGCTGCCTCAGTCTCTGTGAGGCTGTTCATATGTTGGTCAGTCCTGTTGGCGTAGACGGCCTTGTTCGCTTGGTGTCCTCCATCCCCCCTGGCTCTTCCACTCTTTCTGCTTCCTCTTCTGCAGGGTTCTTTGAGCTTGGAGTGGAGAGAACGCTGAAACTTTTCTTCAGTATTACTGTCGATTTTGAGGCAACCTGCGTTATCAAACGCTTGACTGAAGCTGTGATTTAATTGGCAGAAACCCAACATCTAAGTGCTGAGGCAAAGTGACCAGAGAGGAGAAGTGAGCAGCCTGAGGGCACACAGCAGGCTGGAAGCTGCTGTTGTAAGGCCGGCACACTTACTCTTAGGCCTCAGGCATCACCCCTAACTGTTCTTTGCCTCTGCGTCCTGGCAGGGATTGCCAGCAGTCATTTATGTATCAGTACTTAGCATAACTGGTGTAGATGGAGTTGTGGTTGCAATTAGTGGTGAGATCATGGGTTCCTGGAGGTCCCTTTTTATTGTACCCAGGTCTGTCCTTAAGTGACCCACCCTAGACCCAAATGTGAGCCATAGAAGCTGCTTCCTGATGGAGACGCAGGGACAGGATCAGAGGCAGCATCGTCTTCTCTTCCCAAATAGTCACAGCAGAGTGAATCCAGCATGAGGCGCCTGTCTTAGGTCCCTGCCACCACCGGTGACACGTGGGCTGCATTTTAAAAGCAGAGACACTGCTTTTCTTATTCGACAGCCTCCCATTTAAACACAGGGACTTGCTTGGGTGCCCTGTGTCTGGTGACTTGCTGGAGATGGTTGGCGCAGTTGGCCCTTTGTCACACGTGTCGTGCTCTGACTTCCCTTCCTGCAACACCTTTCTGAGAAAGTGCCTCCCTTGTTGGTGGTGGTACTGATATGGAAGAGGCTGGGCTTTCACACACACACACACACACACACACACACACACACACACACACACACACACACACACACCTTCTGATACCCTGGGAGGCCCAGGGAGACCTTTCTTGGAATGTGTGCAGCGCTCTCCTCCTGAAGGAGGAAGGTACCCGAGGCATAGCTCCCTGCTGACTGACTGTATCAGCTTTGAGTTAAGCATTTTACATGGACTTACATCTTCATAGAGGCCTACAAGTTGGGGGCTAATTCCATTTTGCTGAGGAGGAAAGTGGGGCTCCAGAGGTTGCAAAGCTTCCCTAAAGTCATCGCACTATCTCTGGTGTCCCAGCCTGTGATGCCCAGAGCTGTGCCCTGCAGCGGATCATAGCCACATCAGTGGATCATGGAATGACTGGTGGACAAACTAGCCAGGTATTTGTCCTCAACAGCCCAGTCTTCTGGACCCTGCTTGAGGATGGATCACAGACAATTAAGAGAAGCTATGGACTCCCACCTCCCCACAACCAATACCTTCCCTGCCCACCTAACCTTAGGAAGCCTCTATCATGGGGCTTGGGGTCTACTTTCCCCTTGTATGTTTCTGTGTTTCAGGTCTAAACCTACATATAACACATAGAATTATGTTGACTGTAAGTACATGAATCATATATTGAAGGAGCTGGTTTTGCCATCTTAAAATTCCAACCAATTTTTGTTTTACTCACATCAACATATAAAAAAATGTGGCCCAATCCCACTTAGCTACTATAAGGTATGATAACTACATTGTAGGTTATGTTTTTATGTCCCTTGCTGATAAGATTGCTGTGAGCGTTTGTTTATCTCTTTTTGGATACATAATTTGGGGGTAATTTACCTAAGAGAGAAGCTGTAAGGTAGGCACATATTAGCTTTACTAGACATGGCCTGGTTATTCTTCAAAATGAGACACCAGCTTACACTCCCACCGGGAAAGAGGAGGAGGAGGCTGTCCTCTCCACCACCTTGCCCATGTCTGCTGTCCCGAGGCCTCCACCATCTTGCCCATGCGTGCTGTCCCAAGGCCTCTACAGCCCTGCCCATACCTGCTGTCCCGAGGCTTCCACAGCCCTGCCCATGCCTGCTGTCCCGAGGCCTCTACAGCCCTGCCCATGCCTGCTGTCCCGAGGCCTCCACAGCCCTGCCCACGCCTGCTGTCCCAAGGCCTCCACAGCCCTGCCTATGTCTGCTGTCCCGAGACCTCCACAGCCCTGCCCACGCCTGCTGTCCAGAGGCCTCCACAGCCCTGCCCACGCCTGCTGTCCCGAGGCCTCTACAATGTGTGTTTCAACTATGTCCACCAAGCTTTTCCTTCATGAAACCTCTTTTTGCTTACAACTTTTTTTTTTTTTTTTTTTTTTTTTTTTTTTTTTTTTGGTTTTTTGAGACAGGGTTTCTCTGTGTAGCCTTGACCATCCTGGACTCACTTTGTAGACCAGGCTGGCCTCGAACTCACAGCGATCCGCCTGCCCCTGCCTCCCACTTTTAACATTACATTTGATAAGTGAGTAGTGTAGGGCATGAAGAGAATTTCAGAGCAGAAAAGCACATACGACAAAGAGTGAGAACTCTCTCGGTTCCTGACGCCACTCCTCAGTTTTCCTTCCTAAAGAGAATGGAAATTGTTACTTATGCTCCCTTCCTGGGACACTCTGTTTCCTGACAAGCACATGTGACAACATGTGTAGAAATGGACACATGTAAGAGACAGTAATATATACATGGTGGTCCTATCTGTGTGACTCTCTGCTTTGCCTTTTCTATTCAACCAAAGGGGCTTGGAGATCGTTTCAATATTATTTTGTTGTTTTGTTCTGTTCTGTTTGAAATAAGGGCCCTGTGCGTCACCTGGGTTACTTTAAACGCTTGGCTCAAATGATCCTCCTGCCTCAGCTGTGCCTGTTGATGGCTTTACAGGTGTACACCACCATGCCTAGCTTCAACTCAATATTGATATTTAGTTATTATCAGTGTGTGTGTGTGTGTGTGTGTGCGTATATGTATATGTGTGTATAATATAGGTGTGTAAGCTTACATGTGGAGGTCAACACTGTAAAGTTGATTGTCTTTTTCTACCTTTGTAGGTGGTTCTGGGCATTAAGCTCTGGTAGCCAGGCTTGAGTGGCAAATGTCTTTACCCAAGGAATCATTTTAGGCCCTAATATTTTATCATCATCATTATTATTAAGATTTATTTTTATTATTTTAACTTATGGGGGAGCATATACATATGAATGCAGTGCCTGAGGAGGCTACAATGGTCAGATTCCCTGGAGCTAGAGTTACAGGCAGCTGTGAGCACCCAACGTGGGTGCCAGAAACTAAACTTGGGTCCACCACAAGAATAGCACGCACTCTTAACCACCGAGCCATCTCCCAAGCTCTGCTATTTTATAATTTATATACTTATTATTTATCGTTTTTTTTGAGACAGGGTTTCTCTGTATAGCCCTGGCTGTCCTCGAACTCGCTTTGTAGACCAGGCTGGCCTCGAGCTCACAGAGATCCACATGCCTCTGCTTCCCAAGTGCTGGGATTAAAGGTGAGTGTGCCACCCCTTGGTTGGTTTTTTTTTTTTTTTTAATAGATTTGTTTCCATCGTGTGTGTTTGTGTCTCTGTGAGTGTATACCACGTATGTGCAAGTACCCATGAAGCTTAGAATAGGGCAGAGGACCACTGGAGCTAGAGTTACAAGTGATCGTGAGCTGCCCTGAAGTCGACACTGGGAACCGAACTCAGATCCTCTGGAAGAGCAGCAGAAACTGTTACTCACTCAGGTCCCTGAGAAGAATAACAAGCTAGAACTAACCACTGAGCCATCTCTCAACACCCCCTTCCTGCCATTGCTTAATAGTTTATTTTTAACAGATAATTTAGAAATCTGTTTCCAGGGCTGAGTTGTAGCTCAGCGGTAGAACGTTTGCCTAGCATATACAAAGCCCTGGGTTTGAGCTCCGCGCTACTGAAACAAACAAAAGGTGTTGTTGCTGTTGTTGTTTTGCTCCATCTATGAACTTGAGTGTGAAGTACTCATGTACAGGACTGCTGTTTAACTCATGCCAAGGCAGCAGCCACATCTGCGTGTGGGCAGATATGAATGACTTCAAAACCAGCTCTTTCCTGGCCCTGGCTGGTTGCTCTGCCAAGCGGAGTTGCAGCTGGGACGATGAGGGTGTGCTTCTGTGTTCTGTGCCTGGTGAGCGGTGGTGACAGGCTTAGAAAGGGGCATGACCCGGCAACGGCTGGTCACCACTTCCAGGTGAGGAGGGAAGGTGTTGCTGCCATTCTCTCCGCCACCCACAACCTTAGACTTTATGGTCCCCACTTGGTCTTCAGATGACTTGAAGGTTGCAGAGCTCCTCACGTCTCCAGGCTTCCCGCTGACGTCCGATCACACGGTGCACAGGGCAGCATATGTTTTCTGTCCTGCCTGTGAAGATGTTTCTTGAGTCTTCTTGTAGAGGTCATCACTTTCTTGGACGTTTTCCCATAGGCAGCAGAGACCTACCTGCACATCCTAGAGAGGTTCTGCTTCAGCATCCCTAACGTGGGGAGGCCCAGCCTCCTCTTCAGCTCTCTATAGTGTCTCTCATTGGCTGCCAGGACCAGGGGCAGAGTGACAACGTCTTCTTCCACCTTGGCAGGCTCAGCTGGAAGCTCTTCTTCCTCCACCTGTGTGAGGCCCTCTACAGATGGAGTCCGGTGGGCCACACCTGGGTCAATAGGGATCTCAATCACAAAATCGAGAAGCACACCTCTGTTAGGAGAATTTAGGTTGATACCTTGGCTGGCAGAGTCTGTGTTCAGATGGCAGCTGGCATCACTGCTGGGATCGCCGGTAGGTACCACAGGAGCCAAGCTCCGAGTACCCAAAAGGTTTACTTTAACTATGTGTGGTGGTACCCACTTGAAATCCTTTGGGAGGTGGAGGCAAATGGATCAAGAGTTCAAGGCCATCCTCAAGATGTATAGCAAGTTTGAGGACAGCCTGGAATACATGAAACCCTGCTTTCAAAAGACGAAGGCAAGAGAGCCGGGTATAGTGGCTCTTTAATCCCAGCACTCAGGAGCCCAAGGACCTCTGAGTTCAAGGCCAGCCTGGTCCAGAACAGCCAGGGCTACATTGTGAGGCTCCACCTTGAAGAAAACAAAAACCAAACCATACCAAAAAACAAAACAAAACAAATCCCCCACCATATTTATTTTAATTGTGTGACTTAATTGTATGAAAATAAAACATTTCCATTGCCCAGTCTTGTCTGGCCGGAATGCTAACTTTTATTTCTCTTCCCTTGAGACACTCAAACTCTCTGATCAAGTCTTTCAGACAAAGGCCAAAGTCACCCAGACAGAAGGACCTCACAGAAGTAACTGACATAAAGGCAGGTGTTGGTAATCACAGTATCGGGTTATACCCGGGGAATTCACTGTCATCAGCTGACATCAGCGATACCTGCCCTTGTTGAGTTCAGCAATGCTATGGGGTTGGTGGTGTTGGGGGGACATTGAGGTCAGCACCCTCGTTTTGCAGCTCTAGGCACTGGACTTGGGGCAGTCACATGCCTTGCCGAAGGTCTCGGTCTGGGAACACTAGCGTAGCCAGGTTCAAACCCAGACTGGTGTGACACTGAGGCCTTACCACAATGTCCACCAGTCACTCCACACACAAATTCCATCTAATGTGCTTGGTGGTTGTGAAGGGCTGCTGTTTAACTGTCGGATATATGTGGACTTATATGTTAATTTTTATAACAGTCCTTGCTATTAAATATTATGCGATCACCTCAACTTACTTCATTGCTCATGGTTCTCCCGCACTTGAGTGATGTCCCAGTTAAATTGAGTCATTCGCACTTACTCAACTACAGCACACATTCTCCTACCTCCTGGCATTTATATACTTTGGGCTTGAAGTCTGGAGCAAAGCCCTGCCTCAGACAGCTCTGTTTTTCAACAGTGTAGTTCAGCAAACACTTACAGAACATTTACTGTGCAGCCACGAAAGTGAAGATGGCCATGAGAAGATGGCAAGAGATGGACATGCCAGACGGTTTCTAGACTCTGCCTGTGGGCCAGTCCAACAGACATGGGCGACTTGCTGCTTTGAATCCTCCGCTCAAGCTAAGGCTTCATCCCCAAGAATTTTTTCTCCCAGCAGCATCTTGTGTGTGTCTTCTTCCACTGGATGATATCCCTAGCCTACTGCTCCTTGAAGAGAGAGAGAGAGAGAGAGAGAGAGAGAGAGAGAGAGAGAGAGAGAGACAGACAGACAGACAGACAGACAGACAGACAGACAGACAGACAGACAGAGACAGACAGAGACAGAGACAGAGACAGAGAGACAGACAGAGACAGAGACAGAGAGAGACAGAGAGCAAATCAACTGCAGCTTGTTGAAGACTCCTAGGAAGACAGAGAAGCAGGATTCTGCCTCTTAGGTTTTCTTGGAACGTCAACCCAATCAGCACCCTCCTTCTTCGGGGCTTTGCTCCAGCTTTGGGACTCTTCAGTGGTACCTAGTGACCACTTCTTTGGACCACTATAAGATGTTAGCAGCCTCCCTGACCTCTCTTTTCTAGGTGCCAATCACATCTCCTACAGTTGTGACAATTGAAGCTCTCTACAGACATTGCTCGATGTCCTTTGGGGAGCTCCACCATCCTTGACTGAAAAGCTGTAGCTGCTCCCCTGCTGTCGTCCTGTCCCAAACTTGTGCATTTCGCCCCTCCCTCCTGCAGTCTCTGTGGACCTAACTGTCGTGAGCCTGTTCCCACCATCATATTTAGTTCAAGAAACCATTCCTTTCCCCACCCCTTCTTTCCTGATCCCTCTTTTCTTTCTTCTTCCTTTCTCTCCTGTGCCCCACTCCCCAGGCATGGTTTCTCTAGGTAGCTTTTGTCTGTGCTGGAACTCACTTTGTAGACTAGACCAGGCTGGCCTCGAACTCACAGAGATCCACTTGCCTCTGCATCCTAAGAGCTGGAATTACTTCTTTTCTATCTTTTAAAGACTTTTTTTTTTTTTTTTTTTTTTTACATGGCAAATGAACTCTTTCCTCCTCTACTTGCTTTGGTCGTGATGTTTTGTCACAGCAATAGAAACCCTAGGTAAGACAGAATGGCTTAAAAACACTGAAAATAGATCTGAAAAAGGCATGTAGCGAGAAGTGTCAGAATGTCTTTACATCAAAGCGAACACTCAGGTGTGTGCACTTCTTACCCAGTTTCAATCTCCAGTGTGATGCTTTCTTGCCGACATGGACTTATGAACATGAGGCAGTAGTTCTGTCTAGGAAAACTTTGTCTCTCTGCTTTTACGTTTCTCACCTATGAATGCTGGCCTGACTTTCCTGTTCTGTTCTATACCGGAAAGAAAAGCACCAGTCAAACTTGACTTCCCTCTCCAGGCAGAGCCCAGGCAGTCTGTGGCCATCAGCAGGTTTGCCTGCTTTGTTCCTACAGGAGACGGACCCATTAGCTGAAACTCATATGCCATTAGATTATTTTAGATTATGTGACAAACTTCCTTCTTTCTCGCCTTCTCTCTGCACTCTCTTTCTTTCTTGTTTTGTCAGCATCTCACTACGTAGACCTAGCTGGCCTGGGACTTGTTATGTAGATCAGGCAGGTTTTGCGCTAACAGAGAATCCCCTGCACCCTCCTTCTAAGTGCTGGGATTAAAGGCGTGTCCAGCACCTCTTCTGTCTTAATGTAAATTAAGTCTCCACTAGGACAGGACTAAACACTGGTACTCCCCAGATATCAGCCAGCCTATGGCACGGGGATCCTTGTGCGCTCAGAAAGAGTTCAAATGGGCTTTTGACAAGAGTCCTCCGAGGCTCTCCAGGGGGCATTTCCATCAGGGGACCTGGCAGAAGTACTTTTCACAGCCTGGGCTTGAATCCATTGTGAGATGGGCTCTCCAGCTTTGCATACAGAAGGAAAGGGCTTTTTGGTGGACAGATCTAGGAGGCCCAGTGTGAGTTAGGTGCCACAGGAGTCCAAATGCACAAAAGGCCCAAGAAGAACTATCTGGCCTGGTGCCCAGGCAGGAATCTGTGATGGATACTTCATCCTGAGGGAGAAAATGAACGGGTGTGTGTTTTGAAATTAAGCACTTACTGATTATTACTTTAGGGGGTCTTAAAACATTTAGCTCTCAGCTTATCAGCCCTCAATATATGACATTAAAAAAAAAAAGAACCTGAAAGATAAAATGCCTCCGAAATTATAAACAGAGACATAGAATGACAGATCCCTAATGGTTAAAAGATGTTATTTTCTTGAGCATATGTACAAAAGACCCTGTCCTCACTGGGAGGAGAATGCTCAGGTCACAACCATTAAACCTTGTCTTTCTCTCCTTCGTTCCACAGAGGCTGGCGGAGACGCTTCAGTAGGGAGAGGGAACAGCTGGATCATGCATCTTTCAGATAAGAAGAACTTGTGCCCTTCAGCACAGGGAGCCCTCCAGAGAAGGGTGAACCCACCCTGTCGTAGAGTGTGCAATCCATGCCGGGCTGCCAGAGCACAGCAGGATTAGAAGTGATAGTCTGTGTTTATTTTTTGTCTGGAATATATGGAAATGCAGCTTTACGGCGTGAGTTTTTAACTGTTGTGATATATGGAGGCTGGACTAGTTGGCAGCCTGGGCCCAGCCTTTTGGGTTTCACACGGTAGACAGCAGGTTGGGAGCTCACTAGAGCCACGGTCTCCTTTCAAGATCAGAGACTTCATGTCCTGACCCTTGAAAGAAGCCTCTAACTGAAAAATTGCTAGCTGCAACCAACACTCCCTTAAAAAAAAAAAACGCTTTATTACAATCCATTTATATGTGTGTGTGTGTGCGTGTGCGTGAGCATGTCATGGAATGCATATGAAGGTCAGAGGGCGACCTGGAGGAGTTAGGTCTAGCCTTCTGCCATGTGAGTCCTGAGGACCAAATTCAGCTTGTCAGCTTTAGCACCAAGTGCCTTTATCTGCTGAGCCATTTTCCTGTCCCAATATTCTAATTATTTTTGAAAGATTTCCCCAACTGTTTTATTTGTAATATTTTTGGGTGCATATATGGGGAGGTGTAGGAAATTTGGAAAAAGTAACCTTTTGAAGTATGATTCATAGCTCGTGTAATTCGTCTGCTTGGAGTGTACATGGCAACGGCTCTTAGCATGCTCTCAGAGCTGTATAGTCATCGTCACCCTAAAGGGAAGCAATAGCCACCAGCAGCCAGCTACTTCCCACCTCCCCACTCCTTCACTATGTGCCAGCCACTGATCCACCTTCTATCTCTTGATAGTTAGCATAAATAGGATCAGGTAGCACCTGATCTTTTATCTGGCTCCTTCCACTTAAATATAGCATTTTCAAGGTTCATCCTATTGTAAGATGGCTCAATACTTTGTTACTTTTTATGGCTGTGTAATAGAATATGGATATACCATATTTGTCGATAAATCAGTCAAGGCTGTTTATTCTTTATGGCTATTTGGGAAACGTTGCTGTAAATAGTTGCGTGCCAGCTTTTATGCGATTGCATACTCTCATGTCTTTGGGATGTGACTGGGCCACATCACAACTTCATGCTTAATATTTGGAGAAACTGCCAAATTACTCGGTGGTTTTTAACGAGTGATAACTATGTTTCTTTGTTAGAGTTTCTATTGCTGTGAGAAGAAACCACGGCCACAGCAACTTTTATAGAGGAAAGCATTTGATTGGGACTGGCTTACCGGTTCAGAGGTTTAGTCCATCATCATCATGGCGGGAAGCATGGCAGTGTGCAGGCAGACATGGTGCTGGAGAAGGAGCCAAGCTACATTGTTATCAGCAGGCAGTAGGAAGAGAGAGTGACTGGGCCTGGCTTGAGCATCTGAGACCTCAGAGCTCACCCCCAGTGACACACCTCCTCCAACAAGGCCACACCTCCTCCAACAAGGCCACACCTCCTCCAACAAGGCTACACCTCCAACAAGGCTACACCTCCTCCAAAAAGGCCACACCTCCTCCAACAAGGCCACACCTCCTCCAACAAGGCCACACCTCCTATCAGTGCCACGCCCCCTGAGCCTATAAGAGCCATTTTTATTCAAATCAACTTTAGGCATTTGAAACTGTTGGATCACAGTTGTATTTACAAGTGACGCACAAAACCCTTTCTCAGGAAGTTGGCACACATTCTCTAGGTTTCTCTATTAGTCTGCTTTCTTTGTTCCCCTCCCCATGCCCTTTCTAATTGCTCTATCTTCTCACCAGTGTTCACTGAGGCTTATGATTACATCCAAAGGAAACTAGACAGTGCTTGTGAGGGCACCTGGGACTTCGGAGCACATATTGGCCTGTATCTCACCTTGTATTTTCTTGGAGCTAAACACTAAAATACTAAGTTTCTCTTCGTGTAGCCCTGGCTGTCCTGGAACTCACTATGTAGGCCAAGCCGACTTCAGACTCCCAGAGATCTATCTGCCTGCCTCTGCCTCCTGAGTGCTGGGAATAAAGGCGTGCACCCTCACTGCCCCGCCCAGCAGTAATCTTTATTTTTAATCTATATTTTAAATAATATGAGGAACTCATTGTGCCTTGCTTCTTTCTGTATGCCCACCTCTAATTTTCTATATTTAAAATAATGTTTTTATTTATACTTTGTTATTATAAATTAAAATTTAAATCTGGTATCATAATAGCAGGGCCTTTTCTCTCTGTTTCTATTGCTACTGGCTTCTCAATCGTTCCGTTGATCCATTTCCTTTTGTTGAACTATATTTACTAGTAATTTTTTCAGAGAAGGGCTGGTCACATCTTATGTCCTCCCTTGATATGGTCTCAGATTCAGACCAGGTTGCAGAATGACTATTTGTGCCGACTCCCTGTCATTTTCTCCCCCTTACCGCTACTGTCACATCCTTGCCTCTTCTGACTTTGTAACTTGGCCATACTTGAATCCTTTTAAGAGAGAGTGTTGCTTGCTGGGTGTGGTGGCGCACACCTTTAAACCCAGCACTCAGGAGGCAGTGGCAGGCGGATTGCTGTGAGTTCGAGGCCAGCCTGGTCTACAAAACGAGTCCAGGACAGCCAGGACTACACAGAGAAACCCTGTCTCAAAAAAAAAAAAAAAAAAAGAAAGAAAGAAAGAAAGAGTATTGTGTGTGTGTGTGTGTGTGTGTGTGTGTTTCATTTTTTTCCTGACAAATCTAGACAAGACACACACCATTTCTTGTCCACTGTGTTGGTAGAAATCACAGCGTTCCAAGGGGAGCTGGAAAGTGTGTTCATCTGCACAGTTGTGAGTAGTGACAGCTGCTTAGAGACTCATCTCGGCCATGTTGTTTTTCCAAATTTTCAAATTTATTTCATAAATTCAGATTTACACCACAAATACGGGGGCTGAACTGGAAGCGGCCACTGTAGGATGGGAAGGTGTAGTTTTTGAGGTTTGTTTTTGTTTATTTTGGTTTTTTTTTTTTCACGACAGGGTTTCTCTGTGTAGCTTTGGCTCTCCTGGATTCACTCTGTACACCAGACTGGCCTTGAACTCACAGAGATCTGCTTGCCTCTGTCTCCCGAGTCCTAGGATTAAAGGCGTGCACCACCACAGCCGGCTATTACAGTTCCCTTTAATGTCTAATGTCCACAAGAAATTCATAGCTTGTTTAATGGTGATTTTTTTTCCTTCTGTTGTTGATGATGATTAGATTTTCCCCATTTCCCTACACTCTCAATGTGTGGCAGCCACTAATCTACTCTCTACCTCTGTAGACTTGCTGTTCTGAACACTTAGCATATATAGAACCATGTAATTTGTGGCCTTTTGGCCTCTTTCACTTAGCTCAGTTATTGTAGAATAGATCTTTGCATTCTTTTCAGGGAGAACATTGACTATTCAATGTATTGACTTTGTATATGTCCCAAATATAAGTTACTATTTCCATATTTTTGCTTCCATGTAATTCATTTTTACATGGTTTGCTGAGAATTTAATGTACTCTTAAAACAAAACAAAACAAAACACCCAGAAAACCCCAAACCACAATGTGTTGATGTACTGAGTTTCTGCCCTTCTTTGTTCTTTAAGAATTTAAAATTTCATTTTCCATGTTGTAGAAGCTCTTTTTCATGTTTTCCCATCTTTAGCTATTTGTCTTTTGCTTCCAAGTAACTTCTTGGTTATCTTTTAATTCTCTACTTCTTTATTTAGCTGTGTTTAATTTGTTGTTCAACTTGCATGGTGAGAATTTTAAAATGTTCAATGATAGCTGGACATGGTGGCACACGCTTCCAATTCAGTCACTTAGGAGGCGGAGGCAGGCAGATTTCTGTGTGCTCAAGGCTAGCCTTGTCTACATACTGAGTTCAAGGCTAGCCGTGTCTACATAGTGAGTTCCAAGATAACTAGAGTTAACCTTATCTTAAAAAACAAGAAAAAGAATTTTCTCACTAGCAGTATTTAATTATTTCTGCGACATTTATTCACTTTTTTTCATCTTCTTAAATCATCCTAAACATTGTCAGCATTTATTTGGGAGGCTCTTAAAATTAATTTTCAAATTAATTTGCCTGACTATGTAAAGTTTGCTGGATGTGCATTTGCCTAGTCTTCAGGTCTGTCAACAGCTCCTTTGGATCTTTTTCTGTGGGAAGCACATGCCCACTATGGAACTCTTTATAGCACTTTCTGCTCAGGCCATGAGTTCACTATTCTTAGCCAGTGTTCGATATTATTATTTTAACTTGGGCTTTTTTTTTTTGGGGGGGGGCACGTGTATGTCCTTGTATATGCGTGCGTGCGTGCGTGCGTGCATGTGTGTGAGATGTGGAGGTCAGAGAACACGGGCAGCTGTCTTTCTCAATTGCTATTCACCTTGCAGGACACAGCTTCTCCATGAACCTGGAGCTCACTGATTTGGCCTTGGTATCCCAGGAGCCACACCCATCTTCTGTTCCTGCTTCCCAGTGTTGAGGATGCTGACATACCCTGCTTGTCAACGTGGGCACGGGAGACTCGGCTCAGGTCCTCGTGCTTTACCGGACAGAGACCGCATGCTGTCTCCATAGCTCCTGAGTCTTCTTGGCGACAGAGACAGTGTACGGTTTTGCTTTCTTGACTAGCCGCTTTGGGATTTCTGAATTTATGTTTCCTAATTATATGACGTGGTGTTGTAATTGTGGTTTGGATGTAAGATGTCTGCCAAAGACTCACATGTTGAAATACTTGGTTCCCAGCTGGTGGCACCGTCTGGGAAGGTCTTGGAGCCTTCAGACATGGTACTTGGCCAGAGGAAGTGGTCACTGGAGGTGGCGGAGGGCTTGAGGCTTTCTGTCACCACTTTTGTTTCCTCGCTGCTCATCAGTATGACTGTAATGTGACCAGCCAGTCCTCTGCTTTTGTTATCCTTAGCCTGCCTGCTGTCATGTCCTCCACATTGTGATGGACTCTGTCCCTCTGAAACTGAAAGCCAAAACGAACTCTGAAGTTGCTTTTGTCAGTCGTTCTTTTCTTTTCCTTCCTTCCTTCCTTTTTTTTTGTATTATAGTGAGGAGACAGTTACAATGATTGTAAAGTTCCTGCTTCCCTTTATGTTTGGCACTAAGGAGCAAGCCCAGGCCTTGCCTTTGCTAGGTAAGTGCTCTAGCACGGAGCCAAATCCCTAACCCTAAATCCTTAACTAACAGATGCCGAACAGTTAGCCATACTTTCTAGATCAAAGACAAAGGGAAATCTGTTTGTACCAAGTGTCCTGGCCTGAGGAAGTCCCACCACTCTGCAGGGGGACCCACTGCATGACTTGGTGAAGAGATGTATCTGTGGGAGTTGGGCAGAGGCCTGGCCAGCATCGTGGACCACTGAGGTGAAAAGGAGGGATGCTTTAGATATTGCTGCTGCGGCCTTCACTGCGCCATTCTTCTGCGGCTCCCTCTGCCACCAGACCACGGGAGCCATATCTGCCAATGGCGGCAGCAGCATCTGCAGTCTCCATCTTCACGATGACCAGTTAAATCCAGCTCCGATCAGAGGAAATAATCCAGACCTTTAAAAAGTTCCGAACTCAATGTTAAATCACCCAAGCTAACTGTCACTTCTGAAGCTTATTGAACTGAAAATGTGCAGTAGAAAATGAAGTTAACCAAATATTCATTGTTTGAGACTTTTTTTTTTTAATGACGTGGCCATTTGCTCAATGTTGACGCCAATCTTAAAGCAACTCCATTGTCTGGGAGCCTAAAGTAAGCTTCTCTTTCCTCCTAGCTATTATTATTATTATTATTATTATTATTATTATTATTATTATTATTATTATTATGTGTTCTCACCTCAATCCTTTTGACTCTCTCTTTTCTTTTGAGATAGGGTCTTACATTATACCCCTGGATGGCCTGAAACTTGCTATGTAGACCAACCTGGCCTGACACTTACAGAGACCACCTGCCTCTGCCTTTGAAGTCCCCTCCTTAACTTCTTACATTTTTTTTTATTAATTTGTTAATTGTGTGTGGCTGTGCCGCAGGGCATATACAGAGATCCGAGGAAGGTTCGTAGGAGTTATTTATCTCCCTCACCCACGTGGGTCTTAGGGATGAAATTCAGGTCGTCAGCCTTGTAGGTAAGAACCTGTACCTACTGTGCATCTTGCCTGCCCTTCACCTCGGTTTCAGTGTGACTTTCTTCTAAACACCCTTGAGACATTTTTGTCAGTATAGAGAGGAAGATGTGGCCAATCTGGAAGGAGGGGGAGGAGCTGTACATGGCCATCAATGCCTGCTTTTCATGCCGAGACACTGTTGCACTTAATGTAGTCCAGTCTTTTCATAGCCACCTGCCATCTAGTCTCTATTTTGGGTTATTCTGCATCCTAGTTTGCCATGGCTGTTCCATCTATCCTCCCTAGGTTAAAACCGAGACATGAGAGCCTCCCCGATTCAACATGTCAAAAAGGGATAAATTCAACCATGGCCCCACTCTAACAGAATCTAGAAAATATCTGATCAGTTTCGTGTAATTCTTTGACCAAGAGACCCCTCAGCCTTCCACAAGCTTTACCTCAGCACCCGGGACATGAAGAAAGCGAAAACCTGACAAACCCAACTCAACTTGCAAGGCTTTGGGAATATTCTTTCCTATTTTTTTTTTAATGCACCGCAAGCCTCAATATGACAATAAATAATGCTTATTTCATGTCTAATGGGCAAACATCATGCGTGATGGCAGTTTACCGGAGGAGGGATAAAAGTAGGGAAAGAAATCATTTCCAAGAGGGCAGAGAAAATTTGAAAAATCAGCAAAGTTTACCATGAAATGTTCCTAGTGGATTTCCAGTGCTCCTCGCCTAATGATGCCGTAACATATGGTTATAACTAAATCCAGCACTGCGGGAGCAGGAAGGAGAGATGAGCTTCAACTGATCAGTCCTTCATGGCAGGGAACCTTCATCAGGCACTGCCCCTAAGGGGCGGGACAGGGGCGGGACAGGGGCGGGGCAGGGGCGGGGCTGCTTACCCAGCATTCATTTCTCTCTTTTCTGGTAACAGAACCTTGGAGGACTCTTTCTTCAGTAGTGTAGGCTTTTTTTTTTTTTTTTTTTTTTTTTAGTGGGAGGACTCTCCTAGTTGAGGGGTTGGTCCTATGACCCAAGTCTGGTCAGCCAAAGAGACATCCCTTAGTAACATTTGAACCTCCAATGGATCCTGTAAGACAAAGATGTCAGTTACTGATTCTTTTAGGCAGAGACACCCTGAAGAGACCTGATGATATATACCTCTGTGTTGTTCCCTTAGCCATTATATAGCTTTTCCTTGTTCCTTTTGTTAAAAAGTCTTTTTTTTTTTTTTTTACACATTTACTTATGTATATAATGGTGTGTGTAAGGCCTAAGGATTGTTAGGCCTGATGGCAGGTGCTCCTGTGGCCTAAGCTGGCCTCATTCTTTAGGTTTTCATTACATTTACTTGCCCTTAGATGACATTGTCAAGTTGGTCTACGTTGCTCAAGCTCCCATGTGATGTCCCTGGGTCTCCATTGGCAGGTGGTGTCCACACCCCCAACCCTCCTTCAGAAGCAAAGGGCGTTTCACGCCTTCATAGAACTTATGAAGGGAAAGTTACAGTTTAGACCAACCAGTGGCAGAGAGCATAGTTAGGACTTAGACGGTAGCTCAGTGGTAGAACGATTGCATCACAAAAAAATGAGGCTCTTGGTTTGATCTCCAGTACATCTTTAAAAAAAAAAAAAGGCTGGAGAAACAGCTTAGCATAGTGGTTAAGAACCTATGCTGCAGGCCAGTGCATGCCTCTAATCTCAGTACTCAGGAGGCAGAGGCATGTAGATCTCTGTGAGTTCAAGGCCAGCCTGGTCTACAAAGAGACCAGGACAGCCAGAGCTCTATGTAACAGAGAAACCGTGTCTCCAAACAAACAAACACACACACACACACACACACACACGAATAGTCTCCACCTGCTTCAAGCTGGGTTCAGGGTGTATTGCCTCCATCTGTGGCATCATGGTTTGGAAAGGCAGCTATGCCTACGCTCAAAGCCCAGGTTTCTGGCTCAGCTAAGCCCCTGTTTCTTTATCCATTGAAAGAGAATAGCCAGGTCTATTTTTAGGTTGAGAAAATGAAGGGAATAAATTCACATGAAAAGCATAACAGGAAGGGTGTGAAGGTATGTGACATTAGTCTGTGAGTTTGAAACCAGCTTAATCTACCTAGTGAGTTCCAGGGCAGCCAGGGATACAAAAGAGAACCTTTCTAAAAAGAAAGAAAGAAAGAAAAAGTGTACTGTTGGTACATCCTCATTAAATTTAGGATGAGGGAGCTGAGGGACTTTTCCAGGATTCTTCAGTGTTGGAAGACTATGTCCTAGATCATTCAAAATTTCCCAGCAGCCCACACTGCTTCCTGTTCTTTTTTGTCTTCCTTTCTCCTTACATACCCCTAGAGCTATTCTCTTGCCCTGATCCCATCAACTTCCCATGTCAACCTCAGGCACGTCTTTTGCTTTTGTTTAGGATCAAAGAGGACATGACCTGTAACCTTTCCTCCTGGGCTGAATTGCCAGCCACATCAGAGATGACTGTAAGCTCAGCTACTGGTGATAAGTCATGATTCCAAGACTGTTATCCATCAGTAATTGTGGAGTTATTTATTAGTCCTTCTTCAGTTTCATCAATTTTGGTGAGTATACTTATAAATTTATGCTAATGGGCACATAGAAATTAAGACTTTGTATGCCTTTCTGGTGACTTGGTCCCTAAATCATTATGGAATGTTCCTCTTGGCCTGTGATAAGATATATACACTCAGGCAAAGCACTCGTACACATAACATAAAAATAAATAAAATAGGGGAAAAAAGAAGTCAAGTCTGGGCTGGAGAGGGAGTTCAGTGGTAGAGCATGTGGTCCCAGTGTGAGCAAAGCCTTGGCCGCCATCTCCGTGTTTTTTTTTGTTTGTTTGTTTGTTTTGTTTTTGTTTTTTTATGTTGTTGTTGTATAAATTTGATGTATGTAACAGGCTTTTTAATGTACCACTCACTTATTAACTTTAATGTAAGTGTTGATACAGCAAGGCTTATGTCTCCTAACACATCTAGGGATATGCTGCTCTCTTTTGCTCTTTTTCCCTCCCTCCCTCATTTCTCCTGTCATATTTGGTTTTTGAGACCATCTCATGGAGCCGAGGCTGCTCTTGAAATCTGGATGCTCTTGCTTTCTTCTCCTAAGCGCTGAGGCTGCAGTGTGTGCCACCATGCGCGCCTCCTCTCTTGTATTTAGGTAGGAAATGTTTGCATACACCTCTTTAGAGCCAAATTGGTGGTCTTTTTGCCTATCATAAGGGAGAGATTGGCTTCTCCATGACATTTTTCAAGGGCTGCCTGGCAAGCATCTGGGGGTTTTGTTTGTTTGTTTGTTTTTGTATTGGTTTTGTATTGGTTTTGTTTTGCTTTTGTTTTGTTTTTAACCTGTAGTGTTTGCTTCCATAAGTAGATACCTCAAAGAGTATCCTCCCTCATCCTTCCTCTTGTTGTGATGATAAACGGGATAGCATTATCCTGCAGAAAAGGACCAAACATTTGTGAAGGTGATGCACACGCTTGTGTTGCAGGGAACTGGACTCAGGTCTTACAGCGCTCTTTTTTTTTCTTCTTTTGGTTTTTTGAGACAGGGTTTCTCTGTGTAGCCTTGGCTGCCTTAGACTTGCTTTGTAGACAGGGCTGGCCTCGAACTCACAGGGATCCGCCTGCCTCTGCCTCCCAAGTGCTGGGATTAAAGGCAAGTGCCACCACACCTGGCCAGACAGCGCTTTTAACCACTGAGCCATCTCTGCAGCCCAATACACACTTTTGTGTTTAGCACCTACCAAGCCTAAACAGCTGAATCTGATGTTTACACGGTATTAAAATTTCATTAAAAGCCACCACACCTTTGTTAGCACGAGATGCTGTCACCTGATTAACATTTTTTATTTATAAATTTAGCTATGCCATAACCTCCGGCATTGTATTTGGTGTATCTTAAAGTTTCATGTGCCACAGATCCCCTCCAGAGTGGTGAGGGGAAAGGCGAAACACTTACATGTTGTGTGGCATACTCAGAGGAATGATTTTTGCACAGCAGAGTGAAGAATTGTTGAGGAGCCTCAGGGAAGCTGAAGAATCCCTGGGTTACCTCCTGAAGATCACAGTGGGTACTTCACAGACGGTTCCACCATTCACCCCCTCAAAACCTCACACCCAATCTATATTCTGCCTCATCCCGAGGCTTTGTCTCAAAGGGGTTGCACAAGGCAAATTCTGATGCACCTAAGGGACAGCTGTGTGCTTAGAACAGTGATCACCCACCTCCCCGCCCATGACATCAGGAGGAACAAAAATCTTTGCTAATTAGGCACCTTTGCAATAAGGAAACATAATGATTTCTATGATGCAGTTGAGTACAAGCGTTTACTTCATTATAAACTGCGATTCTTCTTTGTTATGGGAAAGCAAGAATTAATTTTATTTTCAGATCAATAGTTGGTGTGCTGAGTTAATAGAAGCGGAATTTTTAATACAGTATAACACAGCAAATTAAGCCGCTGGGGCTTGGGAACATCGTTCTGGTCGGATCGCGTGGCTGCTGCCAGGTTGTGTGAGTCAGAGCAGGCTGTGCTCTGGAGTTTTCTGGAAAGCGGGGACACTCCCAGTGCAGCAGCCTCCTGAAAAAAAAAATCACAAAGAGATTGAATGGATGCTTTCATCTCTTAGACCTGTCCCATAAAACTGGTGAGGTTCTGAAATGTGTTTTCTCAAGGGGGCATAATGCATATTTGCTTTCTGCTGGGCAGGCTGAGCCAATAATGATTGCAATCAATAAGAAAGTCTTTCATCAGTGGAGTTTTATGATAGCAGCTTTAAGGGTCCCCAGACATGAGATGAACTCAGTTAAGTTTTATTGGTAATTTACCAGATATACTTCGTGAAATCTACCCAGAGAACTTCAGAATTCATTTTCATCTCCAACCACTGAAAACCTCCAAAGTCTCCAGGAGATCCAATCCGTTTCACCCTGGCTGGCATCTAAGGATGCCAGTCCACACCAAAGAACTTCACGACCACAGTGACTTCATCCCGCACAAGGACACTGTCTGACAGAGAGCCTTGGCCCCTACTCTTCCTCTAGACCTATACGTAAGGGCCTGTCTTGGCCATGGCTAGCCCCTACTCCAGGGTGCTATGAATTGAACCTAGGATTTTTTCACTCGCAAGCAATCATATTCTACCTTTAAGCTATAGTGCTAGGCCAAGCCACATCTGTTAAGCAGCTGTCCTCAGAGTGGTGCTGTTGGTGCTGGGGAGACTTCAGGAGTTGGAGGCACCCTAGCCCAATACAGGCCATTGCCGTTACTTTGTTTGCCAACCAGAACTTGATAGTAAGATACTATTGTGGAAAAGACCACATACTTTGGCCACAGGACAATGGAGAAATCAGGTTGGTACTGACCACCAACCTTCCTTCCTGCAGCTAGCTTTTATAGCACTGGAAATTGCTATGCAGGCTTGCCAACAGCCTTGCCTGGTTGTTTAGCTCCGTGACCTACAGTAAAAACCAACGCGATGAGACATGCTCTTAACTCAATAGTTGCACAACACTGTGGGGGTAACCAACAACTTGGAGTGGAGTTTAAAAAATATATATTTATTTACGTTTATGAATGTTTTGCCTACAGTTGTGAATGTGTACTACATGTGTGGCTGGTGTGTGATAGGGCCACAAAACAGTGTCAGATCCCGTAGGAATGAAGTTATGAGTGGTTGTGAGCCAGTATGTGGGTGCTGGGAACAGAACCCACGTCCATTACGAAAGAAAAAAATGCTTTTACCCACTGGGCTAAATCTTTGGCTCCTCTGATCGGGCTGAAGGCTCACTCCACAGGAGGAAGCACATTCCTGTTACTGTAAACCTGGCTCAACCCCATGGCCATGGAGATCATAGACCTGGGAGTGAATAACTACCCTCTAAATTCATATCTGTAGACCCTTGGATTAATGTAGTACTCAGACGCCATCAGGAAAATTACTCTGTGCAGTGGACCATGGTAAACACAGGAGTGCATATATGGTCAAAGTGCAGAAAATGCTTGTGACATCCATGTCACACCCTGTCACCTGAAATCCCAGAGACCATCTTGTGAAAAGGAGGTAGGATGGATGTAAGAGGCAGAGGTCAGGAGAAGCACAGCCCAGCAGCACTGTCCAGGGACAGCTGGAGAGAGCGTGTCTATATCTGTTTTTCTATTACAATAACAGAATGCCCATAATATTATAAAAAGAGAAAAGGTTTTGGTTCATGGTTTGAGAGGTTTTTCTTGATGAATGACTGGCCCATTGCTTCTGGGGACGTGACAGGGCCTCTGCACTCACAGACTCACAGCAGGTGTGGATACCTGCACAAGGCCTGAACAAGAACAGGCCAGGCAGCATCCCAGCGTGGAAGACAAACAGCTCACAAACGCCTGCTCTTAGCTGAGGAACCAGTGACAGATGGTGGCTTCTGGGGGAGACAGAATTGGGTTGTTGTTGTTTTGCTTTGTTTTTGTTTTTTTGATGTGACCCCTGATACAGGACACCACAGGGAGCAGCTGCTGCTCCTGGTTCCAGCTGCTGCAGCTGCAGTCACTTTTGCTGAATCTCCGGTTTGCTGTTTAATGGGTCTGCTGGAATCCTGACTACAAAGAGTGGAATCCATTGAAGGAGCTGAATCTAAAAAGGTCTACTTCTCCTGTTCCCATTAGCTTCTTTTCTCTCCCATCTAGGGTAGGTGGGTTGGAAGGGAGGTATAGGTGTTAAAGAACCCCAAATACAGTAGGTTTGTAAAAGTTCAAAACCGACAACTAGAGGTGAATATAATCAAAATACACTATATGCATGTTTTTTTTTTAATTGGTTGGAACCAAAGGAATATTTTAGGTGATTGGACATAAGCCTTGGAAGGGGATTTGGGACTTCTAATCTCTTCCTATTTCCTTTGCTTCCCAGTGAGTGAGGGTTTTTTTTGTTTGTTTGCTTGCTTGCTTGTTTGTTTGTTTTTTTGTTTTGTTTTGTCATATTGGCCCCAAAGCAATGAGGCCAGCCATCCATGAAACAAAACCTCCAAACCACGAGCTGGAACGTCTGTCTCTATGCTATCACGGCTGTTCTGTTACTGCACCTGACAGGGCATGCGCCTTCTCCAGCTGCCCTGTAAGCAGGAGATTCCATAGTTCTCACCGGGTGTTCCATTCTGGCTGTCTTTGGAAAACCTTTGACAACTCACTGAGCTGCCAATGCTTTACACATACTAGCTCATGTATGTCTTATAAGGATATTCTGGGATGAGTATTTTTCTTTTGCAGAACAGGAAATTGAGACTCAGCAGAGTTGAGGAACTTGCTCAAAGTCATACCAATTATTAATAGCGCATGGTAGATGAAGGGTAGTGATCTGAGGGCACATATGACTTCAAGACCCATAGTATTACCAGATCCTGCTGCCTAGCTTCGTGAGCGAGGGTATGGATTGTGCACTTGCTTTAACTGTGGTCCAGTCTAGCTAATCAGTGAGTGCTGGGTTCAGTGATTGGCCCTGTTTGAAAAGAGAAGGTAGGTAGTGATCCAAGGGGACAGTGACAACCCCTGGCTTTCTCATGAATGCACATATACTCCTGCATGCATCTCTCTCTCTCTCTCACACACACACACACACACACACACACACACACACAAACACAAACACAAACATACACATACACTCTACATTCATACATAAAATATTTTTAAAAGCAAAAGTATCATTCAGTAAATGTTTTCATCTGCTTTCTATTTTCAAACATTTTAACACTTAATAAATATATTTGCAATGAAATTGTTTTAGATATTTTAAAAGTTCTGAAAGATATGCTCCAAAATGTCAAGTTTTTTTCCTCTGCCTAATCATGAAAAACTATTATGAAAAACTTTGCATTTCTTCTTTGGGCTCCCCCCAGCCTACTTTTATATAATGATGACTCGTATTGATTTTGTAATTGGAAAAAACTAATTTGATAATAAAGGTTATTAAAATTCATCAATTCAGAAGTGTTACTGTATTTTGGAGTGTTTTTGCTTAAGTGTTCTTTCTGGTACATGGATAGAATTTTTAGAGCTTTCAAAAAAAAAATAGCCATGCTGTTTCATAACTATGTTTCTAAACTTACTGCCCTATCTTAAACATTTATGAGTATCATCGATGTTTGATCCCTGTGGTAATTACAGGATCTCCTCATCTGTAGCTGGCTGAGTTATCCGTGGGCCCATCAGACCTCTCACCATATACTGTCTGATGCTGTACAGCACAACCACAGCATACGCTACCTGAACAATATGCTGCTTAGCATCTGTGTTGTTTTGTTATCGCCCCATCAACTCCCTTGAGGGAATTCCTACACTTAGGATCGTGTGACTACCTTTCCCCCTTGCACGGCCACTAAGAGGGTTGTAACACTTGTGCCTCCTTCAGATTTCATCTTGAAACTCAGTCGGAGGCATAACAGTAAGAGGCGAGACTTTCTAGGAGTGGAGTCAGTCATGAGGGTGGAGCCTCACAAGCAGGAGGAGTGAGCCTATGGGAGGGCTGGAGGACTTAGCTAGCTCTTTTTACTTTTTTTTTAAAGAATGTTTTTATTTATTCTTAGACAATTTCTTATATGTATACAATGTATCTTGTATACTTTCTCTTTCTCTTCATATTACCCAAAGACTTCTTCCCAGCACACTCCATCCCACCTTCATGCCCTCTCTCCTTTACTGTTTTAATTAATTAATTAACTAATTAATTAATTTGTCTTTGAGACTAGGTCTCGCTTTGTTGCAGAGAGCTTGCTATGTAGTTCAGGCTTGCCTCAAGCTCAGAGACCCTCCTGCCTCTACCTCCTGAATTCCTCTCTCCTTAAACTTTTTGGTTTTCTTTTTTTCTTCTTCTTCTTTTAGAGTCTAACCAATCAGATTATTTTTCTTACAAATTTAAACACAGTAAAACTTTCAAAAGAAGTTCCCAAATGACAATTGTCACAACAAAACTTTAGGCATGGCTACATAGAAACTCCTCTGTAAAATACATCTTTACAACAAAATATCTGTGACATTCACAAGAATGGGTTCTATTGACAGAGAAACAGTATTCAGGATAAGCACATAGGGAACAAGGGGTTGTAATAAGGATAGGAAGGAGTTCTATTGCCTGAGATGATTGCTTAAGATTCTGAGGGATTTGATGAACACTGGTTCCATAGAAGAACAAAAGATCAGCAAGATGTCAGACAACATTCACTCTAGACTTTTTGGTTTTCTTAACATTTATTTGTTTTGAGTGTAGGTGTCATGCCTGCTGCAGCACATGTATGGAGGTCAGAGGACAATATCCTGGAATTGGTTCTCTCCTTCCACTGCAAGTTTCCAAGGAGTGAACTCAGGATAGCAGGCTTGATAGCCAACGACTTTACCTGTTGAGTCATTATCCCAAACACTTGTTTTTAAATAGCTCATTGGGTCCAATTAGTGGTGCCCTCGTGCATACGGGTGCAGGGCTTTTACAGAAGGAGGAAGATCAATTTACCAGCAGAAAAAAGACTTTCCTCTCCCAGCAGTGTCAACAGCCAATGGCTCTTCAAGTAGGAGCGATGCCTCATGGACCCTCCCCCAGCAGTGTTAACAGCCAATGGCTCCTCAAGTAGGAGCGATACCTCATGGACCCTCCCCCAGCTATGCTGAAATGTTGATTGGCTTGCTTTTGTGCAGGCAACCAAAGATGCTGTGAGTTCATGATTGCAGTGGTCATGTCATGTCCAGAAGACAGTATTTCATAGCACATACCCGTCGTCCTCCGGCTCTTAATGTTCTTTCTGAACCTTTCTGAAACATTTCCTGAGCCTTGCTTGTGCGCGTTGCTATAGAGGTCTCCTTTAGAACTAGACGTTGAGCAGTCAGTTACTCTCAGCAATTCAATCAGTTACGCAATCTCTGCATGAATAGCTTCCCCTGTGAAAAAGAAGCTTTTCTGAGCAACGTTGAGAGTAGCACCAGTGTACAGGTATAAGCGTAAATATCTAGGCAGTAGTTTGATGGGATTATCACTGTTAGCTCCAAAGCTCCCGTCTCCCCAGATACTCCTCATAACCCTCAGGATTTCCCACCCCTTGCTGCCCTTGCTGTGTTCTATCTCTCACTAGCTCCACTACTTTCCCCGGATCTCCTGCTTCCTTATCCCCGGCCACACCCAGTCTGCTCCCTTTTCTCTCTCTTACCCACAATAAAAAACAAAACAAAACAAAACAAAAACAAACAAACAAACAAACAAAACCCTCTTCCCCTCAACAGAGCAGTCACATCAGCAGTTTCTTTACTGTGGCCCTTGCATACAACCACTTAGCAAACAAAACAAAACAAAGCCAAACAACAAAACCCCTAAGAATAGTAGGTTTCCCACCAGAAGCGTTTGACCAGCTAGTCACGGGCTGTTGACCAGGCTTAAAGTACCAGTCATCAATTCTCTCCTTTGGAACAGGACTCAAATCCAATCAGAAAGTGTTTGTTTACCTCCGTAACAGTCATGCCAGTATCTCATCAGTGGACACATCTTGCCTGGCAGGTTTATTTAATAGCATGCAAGTCCACTGCTGGGTGAGACCAGAGATCATTTTCTTCCCCAGTGGCCTGCGCATCACCATCCACCACTGAATAGCCAGGTCTTTTGCCCTTCATCTGTTGTGCCATATGAGGATACAGTGTCACTTCTTTATAGAAGAAGTAGCATTTGAACTGCCATCTTAGAAGCAGAGACTGGATCATCACTAGATGCAAACTGCCAGCTCCTTGATGCTGGACTTCCCAGCCTACAGAAAAGACAGACATAACTTTCTATTGTTTGTAAACTTCCCAGTCTGCAGTATTTTGTCACAGCAAGATGAACAAGCTGAGACATGTAAGTTCTGGTATCAGAAGCCCAAAGTATTGGATGCTTCAGCAGAGACTCCACTGAGGGCACTAAGAGGGAGCAGGAAGAAATGGTATTGACATAGAGGACCACAGAGATGAGAACAAGGATCATAAAAATTGTACTAAGCTAGCCAGGCGGATGTGGCGTATGCCTTTAATCCCAGCACTTGGAAGGCAGAGGCAGGCAGATTGCTGTGAGTTCTAGGCCAGCCTGGTCTACAAGTTAGTTCAGGACAGCCAAGGCTACACAGAGAAACCCTGTCTCAAAAAAATATATATATACTAAGCAAATACAGGGAAAGCATGACTGATTAGGGTAAGGAAACGTTATTTCGTATTGTGGTTGTCTGTATTTACCATCTGAATTCCAAATTTTATTCTTGACTCTTAGTTCAGCTGTCCTTTGGATTTCTGGTCACATATTCTGCCTCCTTGCTACAGTTTTAGCGTCTGCTTTACTTTTGCTTCGAGTTGCCATTACATTTGTTCGGGTTGCCTATGGGGTGCTCTCCAGAATATATCTGTGTGGTTAGTGAGTTAGCAAAATGACATTACAAAGGTCTGGCTCCTGCCAGTGTCTTAGGTGTAGTCTTGCTCCTCTGTCCCTTCAGGACACAGTGAGAGGGCTGGACAGATGGCTCAGCGGTTAAGACCACTTACTGTCCTTGCAGAGGACCTGATTTCAGTTCCCAGCAACCATGCCAGGTGCCTGTAACTCCAGCTTCTGGGAATCCAGCACCTCTGGTATCTGCTGGCACCTGCATACGCATGCACATACTTGCATGCGGCTATACACATAGATATATACAAAATAATATTTTGGGCTAGTAAGATAGCTTAGCAGATAAAGATGCCTGGTGCTAAGCCAGGGTGACCTTAGTTCAATCACATGGTTGAAGAACAGAACCAATGCCAGAGCGTCGTCTTTTGACATCCCCATGTACACTGTGGAACATATATGCCTGCGCGCGCATACACACACACACACACAACTAATGAATTGATAAATGAAGTCTTTAATAAAGAAGGTAATAAAAAGGACTTATGTTCTGACTGGATGTTGGAACAAAACAGTTTCTTTAAGTTCAAGCTGTCTAGAGTTTTACAAATGTTTTTTAAGTTTTTGTTTTTGTTATGTTTTTCCAGCTTGGGGACTAGCTGGAATTGGAAGCATTAAATATAGCTGAGCTTAGGATATATTAAAAATAGAAGAGAAAGATGCCACTACCTGATGTGCAACCTAGCCATCCCCAATATTAAAAGTTTATGATCTCTCATAATACTTCTCTCTCAGGATAAAAACGCCGGAGTATAAGCAGGAGGGTACACTAAAGAGTAAAGCCATCCCCCGCCTGCAGAGGAGGAGACATTTTAAAGACTCTATTCCTCATGGCCATTTCTATGGTAAAAGTTTCTTGATATATTTATCCCCAGCTAAATGCCGTGTGATTGAACTACCCGGCAGCAGAGTCGCTAACTGTTGAGGGAAGATGAGTGGTTAGGGTACCAAAGGGGACCTCTTGCTTCAAGCTGTTTGAGGTGGAGGAGAATTGATTAAAAACAAACAAACAAACAAACAAAAGGAGGGAAGGAGAAGTGGGAGGCTGAGAGTCCAGGCTTTTGTTCATCTGTAACCTCAGCAGACAGTGACAGAGAGCATGCCCCACCTCTGTCATCAGGCAGTCACTCTGCACTGAACACCCAGATGTGTTAACATAAAATGCTGTTCACACTTGAAATGCCTTTGGTAGAAGCATATATCTGGACAGCTTGGTCTTTCAAGACAGAACTGTATTGATCATTGAGAATTTGGGAAATAAATACAATCTATTTTGATCTTACATATTTCTCACTCTTTCCACAATTCCTCCATATCCACCCATTACCTCCTTTTCTTTCCCAACTCCATGTCCTTTCTTTAATTTAATTTTATTTTAAAAAAGATTTCTTTCTTTATTATTATGTATACATTGCTCTGCCCACATATACACCTGCAGGCCAGAAGAGGGCATCAGATCCCATTAAAGACAATATTGAGCCATTATGTGGTTGCTGGGAATTGAACTCAAGACCTCTGGAAGAACAATCAGTGTTCTTAACCTCTGAGTCATCTCTCCAGCCCATCTCTTTCATTTTAATAATATGCAGAGTCTAATTTGTGCTGCTTATAAACTCATGGGTGTGGACCCACCCTCTAGAACACAGCGTACCTATTCCCAGGAGCCACATTCTTAAGGGAAAGGGACTCTCCCTCCCCCAGAAACCATCAACTTTCAATGCCGTGGTTTTGTCTCGCTCTTACAATCTTTCTGCCCCCTCTTCCTCCATATTTCCCAAGCCTTGAGATGACCAGTGCGATACAGATGTCCCTTTTATGGCTGAATGCTCCAAGCTCTTAGTCTCTGCACTCTGGCCAGTTGTGAGTTTCTATACCTCCCCTAAACACACACACACACACACACACACACACACACACACACACACACACACACACACACACACACACACACACACACACACACACACCAGAGAGAAACTTCTCTGATGACATCTGAGCGCTCTAGACCTCAGATACAGAGACATGAATTCAGAGTGAAGTTTGTTCCTATATCCATTTAAAAAAAATAATAGTGGTAGGTTCACATGTTTGGGTTTGGTGGTGGTGTTTTGTATGTGGTGCAGGATAGCCTCAAATCAACCATCCTTTTGTCTCAGCCTCCTGAAACCCTAGCCTCAAGTAGCTTCCTCACACATGTGCACGGACCAGGGCTCAGATAAAGACTGAGGGTGCCAGATGTGGTGGCACATACATTCAATCCCAAGGTTCAGGAGGCTGAGACAAAAGGATGACGAATTTGAGGCTATCCTGCGCCACATACAAAAACACCACCACTAAATGCAAACAAAAAACCCCCCCGGGGAGTGACTCATCAGTGTGTCTGTTCAGTTCTCTGTGCGGCTGTCTCCTCTGTGGTGTTCTGACAACTGGCCACTCAGGAAGCCCAGCTCTTCCCAACTCTGGGAGAGCATTTTGCGTGAGGTAGGCTCTCCAGGGAGTAGACCAAGATAACTGTGAGGCTCGTCTTGCATGTTTTCCTTTTGGGGGTCACTGCTCTTCGTTGACTTGGGTCTTGTGTCTTGAAAACCATTGCTCCACCTTGTATTTTGTCTTTGTTGTTATTGTTACTCAGGCATAGAGCCGAACAGATACCTGTTACACGGTCATGGCCACAACAGATTATAATTCTCAGTATTTTTCAAATTGTATTCTTTTAGTTATGTGTGTTTGTGTTGGGGGCGGGGCGGGGCGGGGCGGGGCGGGTCTGTCCATGTGAGTATATGACCAGTTGCAAGCTGCTTAACATGGGTGCTGGGAACTGAACTCAGGTCCTTTGGAAGAACAATAAATAGTCTTAACAACTCAGCCATCTCTCCAGCTATTTTTCAGTCATTTTAAGAATTTGTAGATGAAAGTGTAAATGAAATGTGGTTCTAATTTTGATGGAATCTGTTGCTTAACAGCCTGCTCCCTACCCCTTGATAGGAGTTTATTAAGTGATTGTAACTGGAAATTGTTCTATTCCTTGAAAAGCATGGTCAAGAGAGAGCAGCGGGTTCTGAGGACTAAGAAATCTTTTAACAATGTTGCCAAAACAAATAAATTAATTGATTAATCAGCGATTTTTTCCGTTCCTCTATTCCTGTGCTAATGATTCCAACTATGCGCTTGGTTGGTCCAGCTTGGACTAAACATTCTTGCTGTAGCTTGGGAGTGCAAAGACGCCTTGGATGACCGTCCCATCAAGGCTGATTGCTGTGGCAGGAAGATAAATCTCTCAAAGAGAACAGGGCTGCTCTTTCCAAACAAGGGCTGTGAGCTGTACAACTGAACAAGTTTCTCTTGCTGTGGGAATCCAAGAAGATGTGTATCAGACTGCTTTAGTGTTAAGGTTTCATTACCCATGGAGTGGTGGGTAGATGGTTGCTGCTCTCTGTCCATTGCATGCTAAGCTGCTTCTAGTGAGAGACCCCTCAAGGGTTTGCTGTTTCATGCCAGACTCAGAACTTCCCTGAGACATTAGCTAGACTCTGTCCAGTTTTAATACTAGGGCGGTTACAATACAGGGCAAGCTTGGGGGCCTCTGCTCTGGGAACCAGGCCAACCAATGGGTTGGGCAGAGTACATGGTGTGAGAGTAAGAGGTTATGAGGGGGAAGGTTCAGAAGGGATAGATGAAAAATGTGGAGTGTGTGTGTGTGTGTGTGTGTGTGTGTGTGTTGGAAACCCGAGGGTATAATTAATTTCTAGGTTTAGGTTTTTGGTAGCAGATGACCCTAAACTGAGACTAAGCAAGCACATTAGTGTGTTAAGCCTTGGGGCCTAGGTAGAGAGCCTAGCAAGATGGGGCTGATATTGTACTGGACTCAACACACAGGGGAGACATTAACTCCATGACACAGGGTGAACTTTGAAGTCAGGCTGAGCATTTTCCTGTGGCTGGCGACTGCAGCATCAATCTGTGGGTGCCGTACCGCTCTGGCGTCCTTTTTCATTCAGACTTGTGTGTTAGGGCACCTAGATGCCAGGGTAGACTTGCATGGCGAAGTGATTGAATAAAACAAAATTTTGTGCTAAATCAGGCTTTATCTCATTCTCATGGACCTATGTAGTAACATAAAGAGATTTAAGGAAAAATTACAAGATTACAAACAGAGGATTATATATTAACTTTCTGTTCTGTAAAAATGCCAAAACCTTGTTTTTCTATTTTTCAATGATTCAGTGCGGGGCAGGGAGGAGGGCGCTCTGTGTGGGTAGATGCCAAAGTGCCTCAGTGTAACCCACATTCTCTTTCTTAGCCAACACATTTTATTGAAAATGTAAGACATTTGTGTGTTACGCTATCAGTAAGCAAGACATACCCACAACCCACCTCGTGCATGCTGTGGATCCACATGTCACTCAAACGCTCTTCAGGGACGGCCTCACTGTCGTACCATAGGGAGTACACAGGGCTGTCGGATGGCTCTGCCGTTAGTACATCCAGATCTACTTCGACTCCTGAGGACTAGAAAGTGGCTCCAGCCAGTGGCTGGGCACGACATATACAAAGGCCCAGCCACATCTGGCCTCTTAGAACTGCTTCAATGACTCGTCTCCACTGTGGACTCCCAGTAAGCAGGCAGAAGCTCTACCAATTCCACAGAGAGGCCTGTTCCTCTTCTCCTTCTTCTAGATGATTCTTCCCAAAGAGCCTTTGTTCTATTATCATGCACCTCCTCTGACCCAACTAGCCAGACAGTCTGGAGAAGACAAGGGTACATTGATGTGACTTAACACACCTCTGAGGCCGCAGATGGTGAAGATGTTGCCCCGTCTTCTCTGTGCTGCCTGCCTTGCGGGAGCAGTGTTCTGACTCCATATCAGAGCCTAGTTTGTTCTCTTGCTGCACTTTGAGATTGTTTTTGTGTCTGATTTTTCTGTTCAAGTAGGTACAGACTTTCACATTCGTTTAAGGCTGTGATGTGAATTTTCAAGTAAACGCTTACATTTAAAGAGTGGTTATCTCTAAGTGTGTGTGTGTGTGTGTGTGTGTGTGTGTGTGTGTGTGTGTGTGTGAGTGCACAGGGAGGTCAAAGGCTTTGGAGTCCCCTGGAGGGGACTTATAGATGGCTGCATGCCATCTGATGTCCTGGACAACCACTAACTCATCTCTTAAGCACTAAGCTGCCTTGCCAGCCCTTGCGTTTCCATCTTTCTACCCTGAGATTCTGTCTCTGATAATCCTTCTTGTTCTCACGCATGCACAAGCAGTGGGTGCCCAGGACAGCAGACTGAATCTTCTTCACCTTAATGATTAACACAGCGTAAGACAAAGACACAGACATAAAATTACATACAACAGTCAGTACAGTACGAGCCAAGGCTAAGGCAGGCTGCCACCATTGCCGTTTTCATTTGTCCAAGGTTTACCAGGGTTTTCTACTTTAACTTCCACCAGATCTGAGCCTCCAGGGACAGATCAACCTTTAAGGCTATTGCAGAGGACAGGGACTCTTCCAGACAAGCACCGATGGCCCGTCGATAGCTCCACCCTTGTTAAGTGGCTCTTCTCAGAGTTTCAGTTTAATCAATTCCCAAGCTCTGCCCTAGAGAAATGAATATCCTGTCACACTTTCCCCCTCTATTTAAAGTTTTTCCTCACTCGTTAATTGCTTTATAGTTCATTAGTATATAGAAACTCTCCCATTTTGTAAGCTCCCAACAGCTTATGACCTCACTCATTAACTACATTGTTTAAAAAATTTCTGGTTTGATTTTTACTCTCCTACCTGACTTAAGAGTACACTTCGAAACAATAAAGGAAAAATTGAGGGCATTTTTCTGCTATTTACAGACACTGCTGTGTCTTGTTAACAGTTCTGTCGAAAATAGACAGAATTCTGCCTAAAAAAGGGCAAGCTTGGATGCAGACAGAGTCAACAGCCAAACTCTGCCAAGACAGGGTAAGCAAGTCCTCGATAGTTCCTTCCTCGCAAATATGTCTGCCTCGTAATTTTGGGCCAGAAGGATGAAGAGGATGCTCCAACATTATAGAGGGTTTTGGGTGACTACTCAAGTAGCAAACTGTCCCTGTCATCTTCTCCTTTGGGAAGCTACTAACCTGCACTCCCAGTATACTCAGATAATCAATTTTATTCTTTCTCAAGTCTCTGATGGGATTGAAGACCAGATAGTTTAGTTTTACAATTAAGCTTAGTTATTTAGGGGTTAAGATGTGTTTAGGTCTAGATAGATGTTTTAAGTTGATAATTACAAGATATGATAGATATTGATTTACACTCAGAATTTTAGACACACCAAGATAGGAAAGATGTTCCCTTCAAGGCTGCCAAATACAAATAGCCAAAACACTAAGAATGTAACATTTATATAATTCTTGATTGTGTCATGGCTGTTCTTGCTATAGGTAGTTTATTTTATATATATGTAATAACATAAATGTACATGTAAAAAATAAAAATATTTAATAAAAAGTTCTGTTTTTATTTATAGTTCTATTGTTGCTGTCCATCTTTGCAAATAATTTTGAAAAGATAACTCTCCTTTCATCCTCGAGGCAGATTGGCTTGCTGGAGGTTGCTGTCTGTCTGTCGTATATCATTGTATTTTCAAATTCTTGAAGCCAAAATATTGGTTCAGTATAGTTAGCATTTTCTCCCTACTCCAGAAAGCACTAACTGCCATGGAAGAAGTATCAATGAATCGGGATTCTCGTACTTTCCGAAGTCATTTTTTTCTCTTTGGTGAAAGGATGTGCCCATATCACTGACCAGTTTATCAGCTGTCTTGGTCTGGAGTGTGGGGGGTGATCAAATGCTGTCCTGGCCTCTGTTAAGAAATGTGAATGGGATACAGGGGACACAGAAATGAACACACACACACACACACACACACACACACACACACACACCTCTCAAAGACTTGTATATTGATGTATTGCAAAATCTATATGATGTGTATTTTTCCCCTCAGATATATTAAAGTTGTTTTTGTGATTGGTGTTTTACAGTGGCATCTGTAAGAAAGCATATTATTTATTAATCTGGGTGAATCGTTTTTCATGTGACCTGATCTGAAAGCCACAGTGAGGTCTTTCGATGTGTGGTGGAATTGTGCTTAAATTACATGTGCTCAGGGTATGGACTGTATTCAAGAACGTTAAAGTGAATCCCCCTCAGTGCACCTTCATGGATGGGAAAGCCAAGGTGATTATCCGGGAAGCGATTTTCTGGTTCCCTCACCTCGTAGATCTGTGGCTTTTTACTCTGTCCTAATTTTCTGCACTCTGGGTCGCCTGGACTATTGATTTTCACAGACCATCAATGTACTGACCTGCAACGTACCCATCAGCAGTAAAGAAGCCATCGCCTACAAAGGGACACCTCATGTTCCTCAACATTCCCTCTATCTCAGTGACTTTCTATTTTAGCGTCCCCGCATTTGAAAATCCATCCAACCAACGTCTGCTGGAGGAACAGGAGTCTCAGCGGCCTTCAGGGAGTGCAGTCACTGGAGGGTGCAAAACCAAGGAGGTGACCTTTAACCCACAACTGAAGGAGGCTGGCCAAGAGAGCAGACAGCGCTGCCTCTGCCAGAAGCCACAGCACTGTGCCTGTAAGGCAAATGCTGTTAGATTATCATGGAAAGAAAAAGAGAAACTAAGGCATTCTGGGGAAATGGATTTTTATTTTGAACACAGAACTTGATCTGGGCCTTTAAAACTCCCAGAAGGTTCTGGTGGGACAAATACCCAACAGGAAGTGTGGGAACACGGGCTCTCTTTCTGCCTCTACCATCAGCTAGTTGGAGAAACTCCAGTTTTAAGTCATAGACACTCCCTTATCTCCTGGCTCTTCACCTGTAAAGTAAGGGATGGGGCCTGATGGAGCAGTTTCAGAGGAGTCTGTGGCTCTAGGGAGCTCTGTGCACTGTCTACTATACAAGGAAACCAACTGCATAAAAGTCCGAATTTCTAGTCCCCCTCCATCGGAGCTGAGTTGAGAATCGATGGAGCTCAGTTAGTGGGGCGTGGGAAGCTCTGGCTGCCGTGACGCCCCTTCTTTTTCTAAGGAGAATAGATCTTTATAATGTATTGTGTTTCAAGCATTGCATCCAAACACTTTAGACTATATATTATTCTTTTCACTCCAAAAATTGCGGGAACTGGGACCCACCGCATATGGAGTATTTGCTCTTCACGTCTTACATGGGAAACAGTAGTGGGGGGGGGGGCGGGGCTTGAATGTATACAATGCCAAAGCCAAAGCATCACGTTCGACCATTCTGCCAGTGCGTTCCTATTGGAAAATTCCTTACCATATAGGGAAACACACAATCAAGAAAACATGCATATGGCGAGACGTCCTCAGGACCTTCCCCACTCACCAACCAAGTCCCGCGTGCATTTATTTGCTGGCTCAGTCTCATCTTAGTTTTTGAAATGAGAGCATTTTGTACTTGGGAGTTGAAGCTCAGGCTGTTGGGAGGAAAGGAAATTGAGGACGAGAGCTAGAGTAAAAAATTTTTTTGTTTTACTGTTTTCTTTTATTTTTTACTGCATTTTTTTATTTAATTAATTTATTCAGATTGCATCTCAACTGTTATTCCATCCCTTGTAATTTCTTAGAGACACCGAGTACCTTTGCTTTTATCCAGAAACAGGGTGGAAGTTACCATTTCCTAAATATTCAGCAGGAGAGTCACGTGGCATGCCTTGCAAACCGCAGCAACGTCCTCAGACAGACTTCGGGGGGGGGGGGGGTCAGTATCTTGTGTAAGGATCACCATCAAACTCCGTGGAACTTCCAGACTAGAGGTAAAGTGGGCCAGACCTCACAAGTTTCAGAGCCAATAGACGTTGCTGGTCTAACATGGCCATAACGGGCCCCTATCCTAGAGTTCCAGCTGCAGTCGGGATCGGCTCTTCTTTATGCCAGCTGTAACGGATCAATATGCTGATCATTGGCTTCCTCTACTTACCCTTTAAGCACGTTGGTAGTTTTTGTTTACTTTTGCTTAGTCATAGTTTAACTCTTAACTTTAACACAACCTCCCTACACACACACACACACACACACACACACACACACACACACACACACCCTTGAGTTTGGCCTTCTGAGCCAAGATTTCGCTGTGCAGTCCTGGCTGGTCTCAGTCTTGGAATCCCGCCTCAGCCTCTCTCTCATCTGCCACGTGGTTTCTCTTTATGCACCAGAACACTGCCCTTCTTGTGCTCACTACCCCTATGAATTCATGTTTCCCAAATAAAACCCCCAGGGAACTGTCTCAGATCCTGACCTGTGGGACAATGTGAATCTTCCTTGTCTACAAGGTCCCTCCCACCAGATCAAGGTGGAGACACAATTCAACATGGCCATGACCCATGATAAGGACTGGAATAGAAATATGGGTTAGATCGTCACCAAGCGAGCCACCACTTCCATTTAGAAAGGTGTGGGGATCATAACCGACCTAGTTTTTGTGAATAATATTGATCTATCTGGAACAGCCTTTTCTTACATGGAATCTGCTGGTCAATAGCTCTCTTGGATAAGTTTTTGGGGGTGCTAGTGCAATCTCTGTAAGTCTTGGAAGGAGGTCCTTTTGGAGCTTTTGATATAATAAAGCACATCTTGAATGGCCAATAGGAGGACAAAGAGTATGCTTTCCTTAGTGCGGCACAGGCTGGCTTCCGCATACTGTAGCCCCAGCACATTTTGCAATTTGAGGATGGCTTTCTCTGTACACCCATATTTCTTTGATCCAAGGCTACATGTGTGTGTGGGGGGTGGGGTGCTGGGGGTGGGAGTCGGGGTGGAGGTCATGGTGGGCTATGGGAATGAGCTGGATCTGATAACAGGCGAACTCTAAAAATGAGCAACTTAATGCCTCCCAAGGCAGGAGTCAAGCAGCTGTAGAGGAGATGGCAGATGCGTTCCTTGTGGCTTCTTAGTTAGGGAACTAGGGTACAGTTCTTGGTACTCCCCTGATTTCCCTCTTCCTCTGTGGTAGCGGGCTTGATAATGCACTCTGTGCTGGTCCCCTAGTTGTTGATGGTGTTCCCTGGGTGTGCAGCTCTCGACTCAAGGCCTGCTGTAGGAGAACCCAAACCAAAATTTCCTTTTTTACTTCTGGTAAGACAACATATATATTAGCATCTAATACGTCCCTAGAAATATTGATCTAAGGTACCCAGAAGCTAAGGGAAATGACCTGTGCCGCAGAGAAATTGAATTTCCCAAGATTTGTTGATAGTGAAAAAAAAAATATAGTGTGAGCATTCTTTATCTCTTCGTGGGTTGTATATGAAAATATTTAAATCTTGGCTGTGTAACCATTCCATTTTTATTTTACCTCTTTGTTACTCTCTTCCTGAAATATGGTTTATATTGCATTCTTTTATATTGTTACATCTCACAAGAAAGACACAGGAGAACATTTTTTTTTTCTCAGTATGATTGTAAGTCCTGACTGTGTTTACAGCCTTAGGTGTCAGTTTGAGGATTCTACAAGCTACTGCATATACGCACTGTGACACTCACAGACACCACCACTTTGTCCATCATTATAGGAAAAAGTTTCCCACCATGTGACTTAGAATTATAAAGGTTTTCCGAGATGATTTTCCAAAATTTTAAACAAATGGATCTACATTTGTCAATCACATGCTGGTTTTCAAATACTGAGGTGACTTTTTGTTTTGTTTTTCAGTATAGAATCTTACCCTGTAGCTCTGGCTGTCTTCAAACCCACTGTGTAGCCCAAGCTGGCCCTGAACCGCCTGCCTCTGCCTTTAATTACTGCAATTAAAGGTGCCACTGCACCTGACTCTGAGGTGATTTTATATTGAGTTCTTAAGATAGTTAGAGAATTAGATTGATGAGAAAATAAAGCATATTTTTAAGGAATTTGTAATGCCTCACAAATATAATCCTAACAGTGTTGGCAGCATAAGATATGTCCAACTAGTTGCAACATGATTTTCAAGGCTGGTCCATTGAGATACTTACCCAGGAAACCCCAACCCAACTGTCTTGAATACTAAGGGAATTTTATTCTCATACACATCAAAGCGAGAAGTTCTGAGATTGCTCACTGCAGGATTGGCTAGTGGGTTCACTCGCAGTAGCACCCTGCATCTCTCTGTCGCCTTCAGTGTGTTGGTTTTGTTGGTTTCTTCCTGAGGCTTCCTCAGAAGATGGAAGAAAGGAAGAGATTATTTTTTTTTTTCTCTTGTGTGCTTCTGTAAACCAAGCGATCCTGAGAAAGTCTCTGTCGACCTTCCCTTAAGTTCACTGGGCAGAATGGTGTCACATGCTTCTTCCTAAACACACCGCAGGCTTGACATGTCATTGCCTTTTGATGGCTTAATCTACTCCAATTTTACAATGAACTGCATAGAGAAAGGGTAGTCCAGAGCCAAACTCAGAGTTCTCAGCAAGGACAGATAGTAGGGCTAACTTTTGGCTGGTCAACCCTCAGGTCTGCTACCACCCTCCGTCCTATTTGTTTTGGGATGGCCTACGCAAAGTTCTCAGAGAACTTTCCTCTCTAATAGCCATTTCAGTAAAGAAATGCTATTAAAGGACCAGCAACAAGGTTCGACCATGCTGTCACACGAAGATGGCAACTGAGCATCAGAAGGTCATCTTTCAGACTCCAAACATGGAGTTCGCTGTAAAGAAAGGAAGAGATTTGGTGGTTCCCCTGATTTAGACAATCTTATGTAGTAAATGAATTCTTTTAGTTTGAAATAACCTGTAAAATAGAGATTTCTCTAAGATATAGATCAAAGTATGCTATGATTTCGTGCATGTGTGTGTGTGTGTGTGTGTGTGTGTGTGTGTGTGTGTGTGTGTGTGTGTGTGTCTGATGTTCATGTGTATACAGGAATACATTGGCTTGGAGCTTGCAAAGTACACTAGGTTGGCCTGCCAGTGTCTGCCTGCTTCTATCTACCTATCTTTGGGATTAGATGTATGCACCACCAAGCACAACGGACTCTGGGGAATAGAATTCAGGTTCTTATGCCCACAAAGCAAGCACTTTACCACCTGGGACCTCCCTCCAGACTAGATGAACTTAATCATGTTTGGGGTATATTCACAGCATTCTGGAGTCTGAAATAGCAAGATTTTGAATTCGTGACCAGCCAGTCTACATGAAAAGTCTGACAATCAGACCCAGTCTCAAAAGGACAGGGCATGGTGACTCGTGCCTTTAACCTCAGCATTCTGGAAGCAAAGGCTTGGAGACCTTTCTGAGGTCTAGGCAGGCCTGGTCTGCATAAAGAGACCTTATCTCAAAACAAAAAACAAAAAACAAACAAACAAAAAACAGAACAAAATGGCCTAAACAAAATAATTCAAAGTGATATAACCAGCAATAAAAAAATTTTAACCAAACTGATCCAAGGAATTATAAACTATTAAGTGGCCTGTGTATGGGAAATTTTAGTGAATTAATTTTTAATTAACAAGTTGTATTTATGAGGTGCTGCAGATGTTTGGATAGACATATACATACCTATTTTGTGTATTTGTGTGAAGAACATTTAAAACCTGTTCTGTTAATAAATTTTAAGTTTGCAGTACTTATCATTATTAATAGCACTTATCATGTTATAAGAAAACATTTTTTAAAAAGTATTTTATGTGGATGGTGTTTTGCCTGCCTCTGTCTGTCCAACACCCATGTGCAGTGCCTATGGGGGCCAGGAGAGGGCATTGGATCCTCTGGAGCTGGAATTGTAGAGAGTTGTTAGTTGCCATTGTAGATGCTGGGAACTGAGCCCAGATCACCTCAAAGAGCAGCCAGTGCTCTTAACTGCTGCGCCCAAGAAGACATTTTTTTTTTCTCCAAAAGAACAACAATGTGCCATTTATACAAGGAAAATCTTCACACTAGTCTTGGCCAAGGAGTGGCAGAGGTGCTTAGGGAAAACAGCTGGGACGAATATTGCTAAGGACTATGTTTTCAATGTAATAAAGCTGATTTATTAACAACTCTAAGAAGCTTAATCTCTCCAAATGGTGTGTTAGCATGTTTAGGAGAGGGCATTGTATAATGTTTTATTGCCTTTTCTCTCAACTTCTATGCTGGTAAGGCATGTGTTGACTTGTATGTTGCTTTGTTGTTGTTGCTGTTGTTGTTTTGATTTATATTTTGAAACATAGTCTTACTATGTAGCTCAATCTGGTCTAGAATTTGCTACAAGGCCAGGGTGGCCTTGAACTTGTAACCCTTCCACTTCCACCCAACTGCTAGGATGACAGGCGTGCGCCACAGCGCCCAGCTGGCCTGTTGACTTGTATGTTAACACAGCTGGAAATCAAAGCTCTTCGTCTCTCCGCAGGGCAGCTTTCTGTGTTATGACAAGGTTTTTACTGGGTCTGATTGAATTTGAAGTCTTGGTCACCTACGCGAGCTCTATTTTGCTTAAACACGCACGTGTCCTAGACCTCCACATGGCCTACCCGAAAACCGATCGTATCCTAATTAGTCAGGTGCTGTGACCTACCCTCTCATCTCTTTGGAGCCTGAATTATTCATCTCCAGCCTCAGTGCAGGGCTCCAGATGCCCATGCTGAAAAGAGTTCTGTTGACCTTGAGAATTTGTGTGTGTTGTAATATGGATGTCATTAAAATATCACATTTACCTGCTGAGAACAACATTATACTATTTATGAAACCATATAATTTCAGTGACTAAACTCAGCAAGATTTTATTGCTCCCTCCACCTGTAATCACAGAAGTGCTGACTCATCACGGGGGGGGGGGGGGCGGGAGGGGGAGGTTTGCTCACCAGTGCGCGGCTTCACTGCACACGAGCAAGTGAGTCTTGTTTTTCATCTTTTCTATGCAGCTTTTTTTTTTTAAAAGCAGTTAAATAGCCTCTTTCTAAAAGGTTATAATTAATTAAAGGTTCAAATTAACACCAGGAAACTTTCATGTTACAAAATTCTCAGTGCCTCCACGGTTAGAAAGGGCTGTATTTTTAATACCATCATGATAAATTAAAATTCATGAATGCCTCTAAAATTTTTATAGGTATTTTAACAGTCAATTTCACTTTCTCTAAAGATATACTAAAAGAAGACTTCTTTGATGTGCTAAAGTGATTTCTTCCCTATTTCCTGACCCACAGCTCTGGCTTCTATTAGATGCATTCATAGCTCTCGCTCTCTCTCTCTCTCTCTCTCTCTCTCTCTCTCTCTCTCTCTCTCTCTCCTTTCTCCCCTCCTTAATTGTTTTTTTTTTTTTTTTTTAATCAGATTGCTTAAGTGATTTTTGTAATTCCTTTGAAAGTGTTTAGCCGGGCTCAGATGACCACTTGTTTTGCATTCTATGTTGGTTTTCTTTCTTGGTACAAAGTCTTTCACAGAACTCAAGCAAGCATCCGCTTTGAAATCCCTCTTCTGCCTCCTCCACCTCTTGAGTGCTGGAGTTGCTGGGATTTGCCAGGGCAGCTTGATCTACATTTTGATTGCTCCCTCCAAAGGGAGGGGGAGAATAAAGACACAGAAATGGATAAATAGGTCGGTCATCCAGTCCCATTGTCACTTCCTCTGCAGTTGATACCACGCAGTTCAGATCAGGTGAAGGTCTGAGAGCAGCCGAAGTAGATCCGGGTTCTCCCTTCCTGTATTATTATAAATAGGGAAATGGCTGGGAGCCCTCCTGGCTGCAAAGAGTGTAGGTGACAAATGTGACAATCGGGTGGAGTGGATGTCGTTCTTATCTGTGTCATATTACATCATTCATGCCCCACCCCCATCTCCGCAAGCTGTTAGCCTCCATTGTGCCCTGAAGCAATTATTTCCACAGGTTAATGACAAATTATATGAAGAACCATTTCCTTTTTATTCCTGGTGAATCTGCCTTTTAATTTCATTTGGATAGCACTTTGTCTTACATAATGAAATGTGTAGGCTTGAATTAACTGTCCAAAGATTGATAAAAACTGATATGTTAGCTGTGCTTTGAACTACACTTCAACCTTATAAATGGAATTTGCTGTTTTCTTTTTAAAAGGCTGGTCATAAAGAATATTTGATTATTTTGGTAAAGACAGGCTTCCACTAAGAGACAGTATGTTACTGAATGACATTTATGACCTAATGTTTTTTAGATAGAATGGGGGCGGGGGGAGGAAAGCCAACAGGACTTCAACAAGGGAGAAAATTTAGAAAATGTGGAATTCTGATTAAAAAAAAAAAAAAACATAGCCACTCATTTTCACCTGGTTGAGAGAGACCACGTCCTTACCTGCTAGGGAACCCGCAAGCCAGTTCACTTAAGGGGCCCGGCTGAGACATCTGCCAAGTGGATTTATTAATCATTTCAGGAAAATGAAGAGTGGCTTTCAAGACAACATCCTCTCCTTGGCTTTACAGAATCTTTTTAGGTTTTACTGTTAATAAGATTAAATAGGAGATGAGCAGTAAAGATATTGAAGCTGAGTTTATTATGAGAAAAAGCACACACGAAGTACGGGCTCCCCACCACTTAACTCGGGACTTTGTGTACATATCTTTCCATTCAGATTTTTTTATTACTGTTTGCTTAGGGGGGTTAGGTCTCCACCTCAAGAATGTGGCAGGAGTACATTAGTCGGCCTTCCAGGGCTCTTTCTGTTCGTGGGGCCCCCCGTGGATGGCGCCCAACTTTGTAGTTCCTTGCTAGTTGGGGCTGGAGGCTGCTGCTGGCCGAAACCCAATCTCTTTGCAATAAAGGAACCATTTGACTGCGTTGTATTTACTGGGGCCTTTGCTGGACCAATCAGGGGCTGCCCTTGGCAGAAGGGGATGAGGAGAAGTTTATAATAGGATCACTTTTGTTTGCAATTTGTTTCTAATAGATGCCAATAAGCCAGTTAACTAGGCTCCAGTTAATGGACGTTTTATTGTTTCTCCTGGCCACCCCCACCCCGGCCATACTCATGACCTTTCCTTAGAAGCCTTGTGATGCTCCCTGGTAGCCCGAGGGCTCTCTCTGCTCTGGAGAACTTGTTCGCCAGCCCTGTGTGGCCCAGCAGCCCCCAGTACTTTGATCATCCTGTCAGTGGGAAATTTACAGAACATTCGAGCTTTGGTTCCATGTGTATTTCTCCAAATATAATATCTCCCTCAAGAAATCAATGATAAGCTGTTAAACTAAAGAGCATGGTAACATCCACAGCGCAGTAAATTAATGGTCTTTTGTGGATAGATGGTTACAGATTTCATCATAAAAAATGGATAAAAGATTACATATCACGCAGAGCGAAACTTTTAATAACTCAACATGACTTTTCTTAATGGGTTTTATTCATTTTAATCATTATAGTGTCAATGATGATTATAGCCTTATTAGATTGTAGTGATTGAGGGGCCTGTTTATGAGATATTGAAAATCTCAGGCAGCTCAGAATAGCCTGGCGGCCTGTGTGGGTTTGATGTGTGACTTTATCTGAAGGAGTGGGGCTTGTCAGGAGAGCTTCAATTAATACTTTTACTAAATTGCTCCTGTCTTTGGTGACCTAGGTCACAGATGACTTAAAGATTCCACAACAGCAGCTTTTCAAAACAGTTGGGCTACGGCCGAGTAAATCAAAGGAGGTTGTGAGCGAGTGCTAGTGTTTAAATAAGAGCCAGCCAGGCAGGGCCCCGGGCATCTGGGAAGTTCTTCCTCTTCACTCTCGGCCTCCGTGGACCTGCTCCAGGAAGGAGTTATTTTTAACAACATTTTAATAACTGGATTAAAAGTTGGACACGAGGATCTGGAAGGAGGGTTCTGGTCCCCTCACCCCTGTCTGGACACATACAGAGCCAGGACTCTGAAAGTAATTAATAAGGCACCGTTCCAGAGAAATGCCCCAAGCAGAGTCATCTGGAAAAAATTATTAAAATAAAGGTGTCTGTGATGTTCCCAAGATGAAAAATGCGCTAACAATAAATAACCTACCAAAGTCTTCAGCAGGAACACCACCCAGCTGATACCCTCTTGATTTAATATTGATTCTTCAGAATGTCTATTTCCATTATACGCAATTCTGTCACCTAAAATCATTCCAGATGTTTCTCTGTGAGGGAGCTCATCTGTCACAGGACCTGAGAAGCAGAGCCCTGACTGAACCGGGCAGTGCATTATTTTTGCTCGTGACTTGGATAGTACAAATTTCCACTTCTTCATCAACAGAAATAGAGACAACAAGAACACTTTTGCCCGTTTTCTATCTAAGATGATGATGATTTGATTTGATTTGATTTATTAATACAAGTTCTCACTCTGTAGCCCAGGTTGACCTTGAACTGGATTCTTCTGCCTCAGCCTCTAGGGTACTGGGATTACAAGCGCCACACCCAGCTGGTCTAGGGAGAAGGCTAATCTGTTAAGGGACTTGCTGCCCAAGTCTGCATAAAAGCACATAGGAGCACTCAGCTGTAATCTAGGTGGCTCCTGTACCTGGAGAAGGGAGGCAGAGACAGGAAAAGCACGAGCCACTCTTGAGCTAGCAAGCCTGGCATCTGCAGCAGTGAACCACAGAGAGACCCTGTCTCAAACAATTCTGGACTGACATACAGGGTCGTCCCTGACCTTCATGTGTGTGTCATGGTATGCAAGCCCCCTTCCCCTGGCACACACAGTATGAATATATATATGGTTCTGACTCAGTAATGGAGCACTTACCTGTTTACGGCCCTAGGTTTGAGCCTCTGCCCTGCAAAAATAAAAATTTACACAAGCAGACAAATGACTCCACATTTATTTAAAGGAACCCTATGTTTTCAAATCAGTCTTCACATTTCCACTAAAATTAAAGGGGCAGATGACATGGCTTTTAAAAACAAATGATTATTAGCCGGGCATGGTGGCGCATGCCATTAAGCTCAGCACTCGGTAAGCAGAGGCCGGCAGATTGCTGTGAGTTCGAGGTCAGCCTGGTCTGCAAAGGGAGTCCAGGACAGCCAAGAAATCCTGTCTTGAAAAACAAAACAAAACAGAAACAAATAAAACAAATTCTTACATTATCGCCCCCCCCCCCGTGTGTGTGTGTGTGTGTGTGTGTGTGTGTGTGTGTGTGTGTGTGTGTGTGTGTGTGTGTGTGCAAGAGAACAAGCTTCCTCCCTTCATCAGGAAGGCTCATGTGTCTGAACTCAGGCTATCAGGTTCGATACAAGCACCTACTGAGCCACGTTGCTAGCCCAGCACAGCTTTTTATAGGGTTCACCAGTAAATAGCAAGTGATTTTATAATCTAGGAGAGTCATGTTTGAGGCGAGTATAAATGGTTTCACCCCAATCGTTAGAAAAAGAGCAATGTAAGGCCAAAGGTCTAGGAGTGGCTTTTCTTTTCTGGAAGAAGGAGACTTGGATATTAGGGTTACAAAGGGCTGTGCTGGCCTGTAGAAATGGTTTAGGATTTAACTAATTTGTAAGTTCATTAATTTTTGAGACAGAGCCTTACTAGGTAGCCCTGGCTGGCCTGGAACTTGCTTTGTAGACCAGGCAAACCTCCAATTCACAGACCTGTGCCTGCCTTTGCCTCTCAAGTGCTGGGATTTAAAGGAGCATGTCACCACTCCCACCTGATTTGGAATTTAAATTCAAGGATGTTGGAGTCCTTTGTATCCATTAATCAGGCATGCAGAGCTCTGCAGGTCAGCTATAGTTTATGGCAAACTTAGTGAAGACAGAGAGAGATGGCTAGCAGTGGTAAAAGTCTAGGACTTACAGTAGAAAAGAAAAGTATAAAGATTTGGAGAAAGAGTTGAAGAAAACCCACAAAATTAGAAGCGTAAAAACATATTACATCTCAATTGTTATCCCATCCCTTGTAATATGAATAAATTAATAAAGTATATTTTTAAAAAAGAAGTGCAAAAACAGGCACTGATAGGTGGTAAGTGAGTACTGAGTGTTGGATATGCCTATGCACAAAAAACAAACAAACAAACAAACAAAAAGCAGCAAGGAGGAAAGGCTATGGTTCTCAAGACCAGGACTGAAAGTAAAATAAGCTGGGTAGCTTTTCTCCACGCCCGTCATGCAGCCTCTGGCTTCCAGCCTTACTCCATGTCCACTCGCCTGTCTTAGTTACTGCTTTATTACTGTCAAGAGACACCATGACCAAGGCAGCTCTTACAAAAGAAAGCATTCAACTAGGAACTAGGGCCTTATTTACAGGTTTAGAAGGTTAGTCCATTATCATCAATGCAGGAAACAAACAGGCATGGTGCTGGAGAGTAGCACAGAGAGAGAGAGAGACAGAGAGAGACAGAGACAGAGACAGAGAGAGACAGAGACACAGAGACAGAGAGAGAGAGAGACAGAGAGAGACAGAGACAGAGACAAAGACAAAGACAGACAGACAGACAGAAAGACTGGGCCTGGTGGGTTTTATTTTGAAACCTCAAAGTCTACTCAAAGTGAAAACCTCCTCTGGCAAGGCCACACCCACTTACTGGGGACCAAATATTCACACGTATAAGCCCAGGGAGGCCATTCTCATTCACACCATCACACTCCCCAAGGATGGATTCTCTGCAGCATTTTCATTGCCTGGAGTGTATGTAGTGACTGGGGACTCATAAGTGGCCTCAATGCCATTCTTTCTGTCCACTGATTCTACTTTTGATCTGTAAATTCTCCCTGGGAAATCCCACCCAAGCCCAACTTTTCCTATATAGCCGGGACTCTAGTTCACAGTGTGGTCATCGTCAGCCTTTTCTTGGGGTCTACACATACCTTTCTACTGCCTTGCTGGTCGGTTTTGCTTAGGTGTGTCCTAAATCTACCTCTTTCTCATAAAAATCTCTTCTTGAGCTGCATACATTTTCTCACTTGGAGATCATCTGTTCCGTTTCCTCTCTCCCACAGCCGACCAACCACTAACCTTATTGACTATAACTCCTTACTGCAGTGGGTTTGAAATATGTCCACACAATCCTTCTCCTTCCCTACTGGAAGATGGGTTTCACGACTGTTTGATTTATATAGCTTGGTGACGATGATACTGTGTGACTTGCAAACCTGCATGCCATAATTCAGTTTTCTTGCTTGTGTTTAAAATCTCTGACCAATGAGATCTTGTTGTTAGGCAGCTCAAAGTAGGCCCTGGGGAGGAGCTGCAGACCCAGACCCTGAGTCTACATCTCAAAGCTGCTCTGCTTCCTCTTCTATTTCAGCTCCAGCAACCAGCAGACTACAACTAGACTATAACCTGTCAACCAGCAAGCTACAACTAGACTATTCCCTGCCAACCAGCAAGCTACAACTAGACTATTCCCTGCCAACCAGCAGACTACAATTAGACTACACCCTGTCAACCAGCAGACTACAACGAGACTATAACCTGCCAACCAGCAGACTACAACTAGACTATACCCTGTCAACCAGCAGACTACAACGAGACTATACCCTGCCAACCAGCAGGCTACAGCTAGACTATACCCTGCCAACCAGCAGACTACAGCTAGACTATACCCTGCCAACCAGCAGACTACAATGAGACTATAACCTGCCAACCAGCAGACTACAACTAGACTATAACCTGCCAACCAGCAGACTACACTGCCAACCAGCAGACTACAACTACACTATAACCTGCCTACAGGCCCATACATCCACATCCTCCTCAAATTTCTGACCCAAAGGAATGGTACAATCAGTATTGTTGGAGCCCCTAAATTCCAAAGCATACGGTAACATCACGATGGGTGCCTCATCTCCCTCCCTTCCTACAGCACCACCTTAACCTACCCAGCATGTTTGGAGGAATGAAAGTCAACCTCGTGACAGCGAGTTTTGTGGCCAAGGCTAGCACTTTAAAGTCTAGGTAGGTCAACACTCTGTGGCAACAGACAAATAAAACTCTGGGGATTCCAGGAACATGCCTCAGTCAGAGACAAAACAATGATAAGAAAACAGCAGACACCTTTGCAGTTGGTTTGGATGAATCCTTTGTCCAATTTTATTGTTTGTCTTTTTAGTCCAGTAGCTCGGGTCTTTTTTTTTTTTTCCTCCCAAAAGAGTAATCAAACATTATCTTCCACGTGTCTTTTCCCTGATGGCTGGTGATGCTCAGTGTCACCTGGAGGTGTTTAGGGTTTAACTTCTGCTAATCCTTAGGCAACACTAAAAGGATCCAGGGAACTGCTGATTTACACATGCGGGGAGACAATGCCTTCCAATTCTTACAGCCTTTTACAAGTCCCATTTTTCAATTTTATCTACGGCAGAGTTAAAAATCTGGCCCCTTTATAAATTGCCTGTTAATATTTAATTTCTTATATCATTGTATTATGAGCAGATAACCACAATTGCTGCATGGAACAATAACAGAAGATGCATTAACTATCGACAGAGGAGGACACAAGTAGATGGCAAAGGCAATATATATGAAAAATAGTCTGTCAAGCAACGCCAGCCCCAACGAGTGTGAATTTACAGTTTCGTACAGTAGTCACGAAGGCTCTCGTTGCTGATCACCCTCTGATTGCTCCATTTTCACCGCAGACAAAACGCCCTAAATGAACACCAAGATGGTAAGTGACGAATCTGTCATCTCTTTTTTATTTTTGTCCTGTGCTAGGAGAATTGGCAGGAGGAGAGCCGTGAATGGCGATTCCTGCTGGCTCTGTGTCATCAGACCCCTTTAACACACTGAAGGCAGTGTGAATTATTTAAGACACAGAATGGAAAGCCGGAATCTGCCATCTTACTGAAGCTTAATGCCAAATGCTTCCCCCAATGCTCCCGCACAGTCATCTTAGACCACGGTTTTGTTGTTCAGAAAAGAACCAATCAGTGTGAGAACGTTTGCCAGTGAAACAGAACGGCCAAGTCAGGAATCAAGAAGCCAATAACAGGAGTAAAGATTGCAGGTACAGGGAACACAGAGAAATGATTTAGTTCTTCTGGGAATCTTGCATTGGTCCCGCTAGGTAATTTTAGCTGCCTCACCTCACCATGGATAACATTCCAGAGACATCTCAAAGCCGCCATACATGCGACATTCTGCCTGAAACGTCTCATAATGGAACACACCCAGCCCAGTGCCTTTTCATCTTGTTTTTTTTTTTTTAATCTCAATGGCATTGTAATTGTCCTCTGTACTGAGCTCAAAGCCCTACTTCTTCCTCTGTCCACTCGCTGGACACAGTCGTTGCCAAGGGAGGCAGATTTATCAGTAGGCAGATAGAGCAGGAGTTTTCGGACGCCTTTATGTACAGGACTTTCCAGGTGATATTTTTTTGGGGTTGGGGCAGGTAATGTATTCACAAGGCTGTAGGTTTTAACAAATTTGAAAAAAAAAAAAACAAGATGTTGACGCTGAGGGAAGGCAGGGCAGAAACCTGGAGTCAGGAGCTGATGCATAGGCCATAGAGGGATGCTGCTTACAGGCTTGCTCATGATGGCTTGTTTGGCCTGCTTTCTTATAGCACAGGACCACAGGCCCAGGATGGCCCCATTCACACTACACTAGGCCCTCCTCTATCAATCACTAAATAAGAAAATGCCCTACAGGCTTGCAAACAGCCTGATCTTACAGAAGCATTTTCTCAGCTGAAGTTCCCTTCTCTCAGATGACTCCAGCTTGTTTCAAGTTGGCATAAAATTAGCTAGCACAGTGGTCTTTAACTGCCTCAACTTTCCACTTGCTACAAATGTCATTTTTCTTTGAACTTCCTTTATTTTTGTGTGGTCTAGCAGAGGAAGGAACTAAAATGATTCCAATGGCAAATTTTCCTCCTTGAGTGTACTCTTCTTCTTCTTCTTCTTCTTCTCCTCCTCCTCCTCCTCCTCCTCCTCCTCCTTCTGCTGCTGCTGCTGCTCCTCCTCCTCTTTCTATTTCTTCTTTGCTTTTTGAGACAGTGTTTCTCTGTGTAGCCTTTGACTGTCCTGGACTTGCTTTGTAGACCAGGCTGATGTTGAATTCACAGCAATCCACCGGACTCTGTCTCTCAAGTGCTGGGATTATAGGTGTGCACCACTGAGCCCGACAATAGTATTCTTAATAATAACAATAAATACAGTTTCAGTGGCACCTGCTAGGTGCTGGGTATGTTATGTATACTATCTTTAATTCATCCAGTCACTATAAGAAATGGGTCTTACTATCACTGTATGGATGAAGAAACCAAGACTCAGAGTGTTGAAGAAGGTTGTCCAAGCATACAAGGTTACCAGATGACAGAGACTAAGTCCAACTTCGTTTCTCCTGCTCTCATTCTGATTGTAGCATGTAACCATTCTCTCTCTCTCTCTCTCTCTCTCTCTCTCTCTCTCTCTCTCTCTCTCTCTCTCTCTCTCTCACACACACACACACACACACACACACACACTGTGTGTATGTGGTGTTGCTTCTCTCAATTTTTCCAGAAAGAAATCTCCAAGCTTTTAGCTCTTCAAAAGTACCTGCTCTTCTTCTAGATGTACCCTCCCTTTTGCATGTGAATGCATCATAATTCATCCAAACAGAACCCCTGATAGCTTCCAAGTGAGGTGTGCCATTTCCTTGGTGCAAAATTGTAACCTCTCCATTGCAACCCTTTCTGTCTTCTGGAAGCCTTGAGTACAAATTTTGCATGCTTTCTTCACAGTACCCTCCTTCTCTGTACTTCCCATAGCACACAGCCTTGCTGTTAGACTACCCAGTGCATTCATTGCCTTTGGTAGGAGCCGGATGGGCAGTCCTCTTTACCTGATTCTGGCTGGCCCATTGTGTACTCTGCTTATTATACCATCATGGAATTGTCATTATTTCTGCATCACCAATGCATTCCATTCCATTGATTTTTCAAAGTGTGACTCATGTAATGAAGGTACTTGCTGGAGCAAACTTGGCGCATTACATACTTTTCCATTGCTGTGATGACATACAAAATCAACTTAAAGAGCTCACTTGCTTTATGGCTCCAGAGGAGTAGAGTCCATAATGGTGAGGCTAGCACGGCATGGCTTGGTGGCAGGAGTGGGAAGCTGGCTGACCATATCTTTCTTTACACACAGAAAGGAGAGAGAAGGGGCAGGCAATGGAGAAAGGTGGAATAAATTTATAAATTCTCAAAGCCCCTCCTCCTTGGTGATGTGCTTTCTAAAGCAAAGCCGAACCTCTTAAAGGCTCCATAATCTCACCAAATAGCACCACCAACTGCAGACTAAGTGTTCAGAAACAGGAGCCTGTGGAGAACATTTCTCATTCAAACCGACAAAAAAATTTAGATGGAAAGATGGAGACAGATGACTCCACAAAGCTGTCCTCTGACTTTGACATGGCCACTTTCTCCCCCATCTCTCTCTCTCTCTCTCTCTCTCTCTCTCTCTCTCTCTCTCTCTCTCTCTCTCTCTCTCTCTCTCTCACACACACACACACACACACACACACACACACACACACAATTTTTTACAAGATGGAATGATGAAATAGGAAGCTTTTATGGATAATGTGTTACAAACTAAAAACAAGCAGAAGTGTAACATGCCCAGGTCTTTGAACCTGTAACAGCAGGAGCTTGAATCCAGGTTCAGCACCTGATTGGTTAGAGATTTGCTGATGCAAACACCACTGTGCCAGATGTGTAATTGGACAACCACTGCCAATTAAATGAGGCAGGCGATTAAAAGGGTCCTGGAGGTAATTGATTCTCCAAATTAGTAACTCAATTGGTCAAAATTACAATACCTGTTGAAGTTACTTTAAATTACACTCTGATAGTAATTAGGGGCTTCACTCCAAGCTCTATGAAATATTTCCCTTTGCCGATGAAGTACTAAGGGACTGGTAATTTAGGCAAATAAATGATCATTGCTGGATCAAAGTCATTAAATTAATATAAAATGTAACGGTAATAAATTTTCTGGTAAAAGAAAATGGTTTAATATCTCTTCAGGGAGGTAGCCAAAATACACTCTGCAAATATTTGGACACATTTTCCGAAGGTCCGGTGGCCCATTCCACTTTACAGATTGATTTAATAGCTTCAGAGAGCTATCTTTTTTTCTTTTTCTGTGGCAGTAAGTAACAGTATCTATCCTATGCCTTTGTCATACCTAATTGACACTTTATTGTTCCCTAAAGGCGACTGGACAAAGACTTTTAAAAAGCTGAGTTGGAAATGACTGATAAGGGTTTTAAAAAAGGAACTGAGAGGTTGCAGAGCCGGGGAAGCCGGATGCTGCTCTCTACCTGTTACACTGAAGGTGACTAACAGTAGTTCTCTCAACCACACATTGCTGAGAGAGTAGCCGTGCTTTCTCAAGACCTAAGTTTTAAGGACCACATGTCGTCACCACTGTGACACAGGCAGCGTGGTCCGAGTCCCTTAGACACTGCTGACCAAATCTTCATATACAACATTGACGTTCCTCAGGAAAAGAATTCTTCCAGCATATCGGGGTGCACAGAGGAAAATGAGCCTGAAATAGTAGTTGTGGCTTCATGAACTTGGAAAACTCCATTTGTCATGAGGCGGTGAGAGAAAGGGGGTGATGGAGTTCCTAGCGTCCTAATGAGGCTCCTGGTGGCTTTATAGAACAGAAGACCGTGGTGCAGCCGGGAGCATAGGACACGGCCATCTGAAAAGCACTCACTTGCTTTCACTGAGAGGAAAAACTGAAAGCACCTCTCACCTGCCAGAACAAGATCTGCACTGCCATGCTTTTCTCCAGTGCGTAATTATGCTGCATTAAATAAAAATCACAGTCGGGTTGTTTCCAGAATCCTGGGGCATGTGAACATTGCTTCCAAGCATAACCGTCCGTGGCAGCACGAGCAATGTGAGAGAGAAACCTGGTGTAAGGAATACGCTTTGACCAAGCGGCCTTGAGTGAAAAACTCTCAGCCAGGGGGACCTCACATGTCTGGGTTTGGGTCTTAGGGGCTGGAGATTCTAAGCCTTCCTCGTTGGCAGCCAGTGAGACACAGCAAATCATGTCTTAAAGGGTGAACAGCTGTTTAAAAAAATGTTTTCAAAATAAAATTTCGGAATGTCCGTTTGGTTTCTGGGTTAAATTGCCTCTAAACTACTCTGTTCTAAAGCAGCATTTTGAAGCTGTGGGAAGCCCTGTCTGGGGCCTGTCTAGACCTCAGAATTGGCCTGGTTTGTTTTAAGGTTCCAGCAAGAGCAAGGCTTGCCGGGTTTGCTGAGTGTCGGGGGTGTGGGGTGTGTGTGTGTGTGAGGGGGGAGACACATGTGTGAGACGTGATGTAGAGTCCGCAGGTACTGCTCGGTTTTGTTTTCTTTATAACATGTGGAAAAATAATTTCAAAGTGATATCATGGTGTATTTCTGGAATTACACCATTCCTGGGCTTTGGAGCTTCTCAAGTGAAGACAGACAAAGCGATGGCTCCAAACCAGTGGTGCACTGGCATTTATCCAGTGGCAGGGGCAATCTGGTTCCCGTCACACCCTGAAGTGACCCATTGTCAGTCTTTGGAGATGCCCCTTCCACTCAGCTCCATCTCTAATTTGGAATAAAAGTAATCCCTCTACAGTCTCTTGGGCTCTCTGAGTCTATGACTACACACACACACACACACACACACACACACACACACACACACACACACACACACTTACACACACACACACACATATATATATATTTTAAAAGTGCTGACAAGTTTTCTACAGTTTATTGTATGTTCTCTGTTCTTACTGGAAAACAAACCAACAATTCAGCACTAATTACACAGAGGACAAAGTTGCAGCTTAGAGAGGACAGCTGGACAGTCCAGAGTTAGTAAATAAGGGTTTATGGAGACTCAGAAGCTCATGCAATTGGGGCACAGAGCCAGCTGGAGTTAGCATCTGTCCTTGCCGAACATCCACTTCTCAAATATAGGCATGCTTTGGTTATTCTTTTTTTTTTCCTTTAATAAAATTTCAGAGAGAACTAGGAACATTGATCAAATCAATTAGCACACAGCCTAGCAGTTCTGCTTTGTATGCATGTGCCAGAGTGGAACATTCATTAATGAGTACAGGTAAGCCCCGTCAGGGCTGGCTTGTGTCATAGTCTGGCCTGTGTGACTTCTGCATAGCTTTAATTACTGCTTCATGAACACCTGTAGGACAAGCCAGCACTGTTTGTCCAGTGAGCCTACACTTCAACCTGAAGGGACCGAGGGCATCTCTTATGTCTCTGGCCTGGTCCTTTCAAGTTGGGCCGAACAGGTGGGTTGGAAACCGGGGGCAAAGAGCACTGGGCATCATACTGGACTGTGTCATTCTAGTCAATGTGTTCCCTCAATAGCAAAAGCTGTTTGCACACCAGCTATGTGCAAGGAGACTCGTGGCCCAACACAATGCACTTCTTTTCCAGTTCAGTATGTGTGGTCTAGCTGGGTAAGAATTAAATTTCAAACAAAGAGAAATGTCTCCTTTTAAAAATTACAATTGTATGACCTGCTGGAACACATGAAGGGGCTGAACCTGCAGACTCAAAGATTAAGAATCTCCTTGACACACAGCAACAATGGGATATCCGACAGCAGTCCCAGCGAGAATCTGGTAACGATAGTGTAGGTCTCCAACCAGACGCATGACTTGTAGCAATGAACATGTGAAAGTAAACATATGTGGACAAAAGGCTATACTGCATGATTCACTACAGCTTCTGTGGCAAGATTTTTTTGTTTGTCTGTTTGTTTTATTTTACTGGGGGTTGGAGAGGGATTTTGGTGCATGACGTGTAAATCATAGACATTCAATAAAAGTAAAAACAACAACAGCAACAAAAACCCACCAGTTCAAAGTTCTCACTTTATAACATTTTTAGAAGTTCACAAATACCCAAAAAAATTACAATTGTTAACATGCATCAACAATACAATTTAGCAAGGCTCAGGGTCTTTTCACACAGCGTGCACACATTGTGTCCTGATACTGGCCGCTCATTTTAATCCTAATCCATCTCTAGCCCCCATCCCAATGCTTGATGATTCCTTTTCTGCTTTTAGGTCTTTTGGGTTTTGGGGTTTTTGTTGTTGTTGGTTTTTTTTTTTTTGTTTGTTTGTTTTGTTTTGTTTTGTTTTTTGGTTTTGTCTCCATATCATCACAAGTCTTTACTTAAGAAAGAAGACAAAGTTCACTTAGGCCCACTTTTTCCTCTAAAGATCAAATGGACCCATTGTCCCAATAAACTCTCTCTGTGCACCAGTTTGGTGATAGGAAATTTTCTCTCTTCTTGTAACTCTGAAGCTCTGTCTCAGTGATACGCCTGACTATAAAACAAAGGTTGGAGGAATGCATGATGGAAGGGAGACTCGCATAATAGCAAGGCATCTTATATATGGGCCTGTTCATCCATTCTGTTTTGTTTTAATTGGATATTTTTGCAGTGCCGTCATGGGACCCAGGGTTCCACAATGCGTGCACGTGCTCATCCTCCTGAGCTATGTTATAGACCCCCCCCCCCCAGTCCACAAGCAACCATTTTAAAGGCCCTGGTTCTGAGGTGTTTGTTGCAATTACAATTTTGTACAATGTATATCTCTCCATCTCTCATGCACTTACACACTCCCCCTCCCTCGAGTTTCTAAGTTTTAAACACTCAGAGAACACCCTCCATCCATTGGTTAGGCAGTTTCTACCCAGTCTTTCTTCTACTTCCTAGCAACAATAATCTGTCCTTCTGTCTCTGTGAACAAGCTTACCCTGGGGGTGTTTTATGCACTCGGCTTGCAAAGGGAGTGAAGGAAAACAGCACATCTCTGTGGTCTCTAGGTTGCTTTAGTTATTTAATATTTATCTGCCCAGGCCTCTTGCTGCCTTTCCCCCCAAAACACAGCCACCTGCAGACCAGGACCAGCCAGCCTCGGAGCAGCCCTAGCTCAGGGAAGAATGGAGTCCATTTAGGCTTCCAGGAAAGGTGGGAGTATGGCCAAATCAAACGGTTTGACTTGGAATTTGGCCATACTTAAAGGCTAATTATAGGGGATTATGAACAAAGTGAGCGGTATGCTCTTGCCGGCCACTGAGTTATCAGTACAGTAGATTCCGGCGTGTGGGTTTTCTAGCCTCTGGAGAAGGATGCCCCTGTGTTCCAAGTAGCACACTCAATTGCGTAAGTGCTGGGGAAAAGGATGCGGAGCGAAGGGTCGCTGCTGAAATCTGTAGGACTAGAGATGGGAGGTCCTTTGAGTTTAAGTCTCAGGGGGGCAGTGCTGGCTGGGGGGTGGGGGTATCGTTAGGAGTCATGCTGCTGGCTGGGGGCAGGGGTTAGGAGTCATGCTGCGGCTCCATAAACTCTTCTAGCCAACCCCCATCCTACTCTGGACAGTTAAATTCTTACAGGTGAATTGAAATCATTTCTATACAGGTGCAGGAAACGAAAGGACAGCAGGTGGGCCCGTCTGGGAAGAGAGAAGGAAAATGAGGAAAACAATAACGACAACAGGCAAAAAAAAATTTTTCTTTTTCCTGTTTCTTATAGGCATCATTTTTCACTGGCCAAAATTTTCCCAAATATTCCCTGTCCCACCTCATGGACACGGCCTTCACAGGCTCCCCAGTGCCGGTACTGGGCCAGAGGGAAGGCATTCTCCGCCTCTTCGGCTAAGCCATGCATTGCATCGCATGTGAGAGCACATGGGTTTGCTTTTTTTTTTTTTTTTTTTAAATCAAAGCCTGTGATTTCTCTCCCTTGCAAAGTCTTTATCTGTATTCATAGAAGGTTGCAGAGCACATAAAAATTAAAAATCTTCTAACCCACAACTTAAAAACAATAGCTCACCTTTCTCCCATCTGCCCAGATGACACAATACATAAAAATTCTACTCCCTGTCATCTGGCTTTTCAAACACGGCAACAGGGAACATTCGTTGACCTTTGCTTATTGCAGGAGGCATAAGCACCGCTTTCTAGAGAAGAGGAGAAAGGCTCAGGCAAGTGGGAATAGCCTGTTCGTCTGCTCGTGAATCCGAGGGCAGTGCTTCCATCTCTCCAAAAGACAGGAAGAGATGGGTCGGCTTGGGATGTGAAGGCATCTTGAGGAAAAAGAGGTGCCAAGGAGGCTCACTTCATCTAAGGGGTTTCCTAGCTAAGCTCGTGGGAGGTGGAAGCTAGGGCATCAGAAGATCAAGGTCCCCAGCTACACAGCGAGTGAGGTCAAGGCCGGCCTGGGATACGTAAGTCCCCGTCGGAAGTAAAACTACAATAGGACAAAATGGTGACCCAAAAGTTTAAAATACTGGCTGGCAAGAGGCTCAGTGGGTACAGCACTTGTGGCAGACCCTGACAACCTGAGTGTGATTGCAGGAGCCCACCTGTAAAAAGTGAGAACAAAGTCCCACAAGTTGTTTTCTGACATCTGCATGCATCCCACTGCATGTGCGCATACCCACATACACGTATACATACATGTAAATAAATAAAATGTAAACATTGTAAAAAATCATCATAAAACTTAAAATGAGCTTTTTGTGACTTTTTCCTAAGACTTAAAAACCACCATCAAATATTACATTTTGCTGTCATTAGTTGTACTTTGCACTTGCTTTCATTTTAATTTTAAATCTATGGGACCCACTAATCTCAGAGCTGAAATGCTTTTATTTTTACTTATGCTAAAGATTTATTTTTAATTATGTGTAGATGCATGTGGAGTTATACAGGTGGTTTGAGCTGCCGCGAGGATGTTGGGAATCAAACTCAGGTCTTCTGCCAGGTCAGTGAGCACTCTTCACCACTGAGCCCTTGTGAGGCTACAGGTAACCCTGTAGGCACTACATGCCAGAGGACCAGGTAACTTCCTGGGACGCTGGGAATTGTGGGGTCGGCAAGCTTTTTTATTTTTATTTTTCGTGGAGGCCTTCTTTAGTATGTCATAGTTAACATTTTTGTGCTTGGTTTCTGGATTCTGGTTATGGGGCACCCTATCTGGGAACAGGGAAAAGGAGACAGCCCACGGCCCACTGGTTAATTCTGGTTAATTGGGACATCCAGCCAGAATCACTAGGTTTTTAAAATTTTGGTTTGTTTTGGTTTTTTCTTTAGCTCTCTCTGAGAATACTCTAGTGACACCGGGGACAATATGTTCAGAGGCTCGGCACTTGGGTGTCCCTCAGCAGGGTTCAAACGCTTACGCTGTACCCCAGATTATGGTTGTGCCCTGTGTCTTCACTCTTGAAGAAAAAAAAAGGTACTTTTTTTTTTTTTTTGATATTGCAGTAACACATAGTTGAGAGACTTTAAACTTCTTTAAGAGGAAATTTTGGAGTTTCACAGAAAATTAAAAAAAAAAACTGGATTTTTTAAGGAACAGTTTTTAAAAATATTTACATTTATAAGACAATGGAACAGTTTAAATTTATAAGATTATTGTTAGATTGTCCTTATTAATATGTGATCTTGATAAATAGATAAATAAAAGGCTAAAAATTAGGGCCATAGCTATGAACACTGAACAGTAAACACAGAGGAATTACCAGCTAGTTGAGGCACCAATATGTAGGAGCATGAGAGCCAAAGGCCCCCTCGCTGCTGACGTCAACGACGCCACCGATGCTGTAGTTTCAGCTGGAAGCAGTCACAGACCAGAATATGTTGTCTCCTATCCCCTACAGGCCGAAAAGCTAAGTCAAAAACAAACTCCCCGGCATAGGCGACAAAATGGCTACTTATAAGGCCCACTGGCATGCTAGAAAAGTGGGCCTAGATTTATCAACTGGTAGATTCACTAACTGAAATAATTCTTCCGTGGGTACCATTAAGATGATGGTTATTAGATCCCAGTATAAACAAGTACCCATCACAGAATCAAGGATTTGACCCAGGATACAACTCAACAGGGCGAAGGTATGGCCCAAAGTTACCCTGTAAACTCTACCTACCCATGAACCATATAACCTCCTGGAATGCTGGGAGCTGTAGTTCTTAACAGGTAACATAGCCACATGGGAAAATACGGTGGCCCAATGGCTTTATCCCTAAAAGCCCCTACAATATATGTCACCCTAGCCCCTCACTGGGAATTCCAGGGAGTAGCCCTGACTGAAGTCGATCCTGGTCAGCATTTAGTTAAAGCTTGCTTCAAATTTGAATCAAAATGATGAAACTGGTTTTTCTCTTGTAAGACTCAGAAGTAATACCATCTCTCCGGCCCTTTAATTATTTATTCCTTCCTTCCTTGAGTCATTCATTTATTTGTTGTTTGTTTGTTTATTTGATGTATATGGGTATTTTTGCCTTCACGTATACCATGTACCACATTTATGCCTGGTGCCAGAAGCTTTAGAAGAAGGTGTCAGATCCCCTGGGAATGAAGCTACAGACATGTGGTGCTGGGACTCAAACCTGGGTGCTGGGGCAGAGTAGCCAGTGCTTTTAACTGCCGAGCCATTTTTCCAGCCTCTGCAATGATTTTTATAACTGTAAGTGGAAACAATTGCCTAGGTTTTATTTTTTAGTCTTCTGTAGTAAGTTTATTGGCTCTCCTCCACCCCCTCCCCCCACCTCCCCACCCCCCGCCTCCAAGGTTTCTCTGTATAATAGCCCTGCCTGTCCTGGACTCACTTTATAGATCAGGCTGGCCTCAAACTCACAGAGATCTGATTGCCTCTGCCCCCCGAGTGCTGGGATTAAAGGTGTGCGCCACCACCACCCCACCCTTATTCTTTGTATTTTACAAAATTCAGACCTGGAAAAAGAGGGCCTGACAATTTTGCTCCCTACACACATCCAAACATGCAAAACAGCAGGATGTTTTTTCATGTATGCTCTCCACTATTTCTTCAACTTACAGTATACAGACATGGGAATCACCCATCGCTGCGGGGGAGCACTGCAGGGGAGTACTGCCGGGGAGCACTAGGGCTGCTCTTAAGACTTTCCATAATCACCCGCTTTGCTCTGAGACAAGCTCCTGTGTGGAGGGAGGTCCTCAGGGGAGAGGGGCTGTGCACCTCCAACCCCCCAGGGGATGCGAAGCCAGGAAATGGCACATCGGGTGAGAATAAGTTCTGCCTCCTCCCAAGTCTATTTGAAAGCACTTTCCATTTTAAATATAGCAATAAAATACCAGCCTCAAAATGTCTGATAAAGATAAAAGCAATAGATCCAAATCCAATCTAAATCTGACACTGCCAGGAACAAGTATTCACATTGGTAAGTCCAAGCTCATTTATGGGGCCATAAATGGGTGGGCCAGCTATAATTTGGGTATTAAACTTGTAAAATATATTGATGGTATGGAAGAGCTAAATAAATAATTTACTACAAGAAAATTGGAAATCTTTACGCGGTACTTAATTGGCCAGTTGGTGTCCTCGATTCTCGATGGTCCTCGTTTTTCGTTGGTGTCTCTCACAGGCTTTGCTTTTTCTTTTTCTCACTTGAGTTTAATTTCTCTTTGCAAGTGAATGATCACCAGTTAGTGCATTTCTGAAAACATACGGTTTCCGTTTAAAATTCTGCCACTCCATTACACACTTTTGGCAATTTCGGTTACCTTTTAGGAGGATAAATGTAACCCACACTTGTCGGTTCCTGGATTAGACAATTTTCTACCCATCCCTAAAAAGCCCTCTAAGCACCGCATCTCTGATCTTGCTCTGGGTGCAGAATGAAGTGTGGTCCATGAGGGGCTGTTCTTCTGCTCCGTTTTGTCTGCTATTTTGGGAATCTGCTGAGTGAGAAGGAAAACAAATGATCTTAGATGCCCTGTCGTCATCTGCAACACATCTGTGCCAGCCTAGGATAGGGAAGCGAAAGGAGACGGGACACAGAGAGCTCAAATTCAGGCGATGAGATCTGTGTGCATGTCGCCAGGCAGTCAGGACGACAAGGAGATTGCTTGGGTGGGCTTTCAATTTATTTACCCAAAGAGTTACAGCGTTTCAGATGCATACAACGACTACCCTCACATTTCAGAACATTGCGTGCCTTTCATCTTCCACAACGTAAATAGGACAGGCATTACAATGACTAGTCTTGGTAACAGTCTTAATGAGAAAAAACGGAGGTTTGGGGAAGCTGGGATTTGCACACAAAGTGTTATAATTAGGCTGCAGCTGGGAGCCTGGGTCCGTGGAATCCCAGATTGACTTTAGCAGAAGAGGGTCAGCCTGGTGTTTTCTCTGCAGGAGATAGCAAAGCCACCTCAATCACGCTGACACTATGGAAACACCTCGGCGCCTCAGCATGAAGAACGGGAGCGAGGAGAGGTGGATGCTGGGTTTGACTGTACTTCTCCGCTCTAGGCCCTTCTAGAAGCACATTTGGGCTCCACACTGGCTTTCCTCGTAGCGAATGGAGATCAAAGCATCTGAGAAGTGAGGCATGGTGGCACGTGACCACGATCTAGCACTGGAAAGGTAGATGTAGGAGGCTCATGAGTTCAAGGCTGATCTCAGCTGCATGAGTGTGGGAGAAGTCTGGCACAAGAGGCCCTGTTTCAAAGAAGCGAACCAAACCCACAAACACGCAAAGAGAAGCAACTGACGTAGAATATTCCTCAGTTCACCTCTGCTGGATCAGAGAACCTGATTCTCCCCATTGTGATTTTCATAAAACTTTTTTTTTTTTTTTTTAAAGAAACGTCCAGCAAGCTTTTTGGTTCTCCAGAACTTGAACACCTACAATCTAAATAAATAACTGCCCGGGACCAAGGGATTGCTTTAATTAGGCTGGTCTAATCAAACCCAATCTTGTGCCACATGGGCCATCAAAAGGAGAAAATGCCCCTGCACAAATCAAGATTTCTACAAGAGGGATGTCAAAGAGATGGACAGAGAGAGTGCGGGCAAGGAACAGACCCCTCTGCAGTTACCTGCACGGCTCTGCTAGCAACGAATTCCAGAAAAGTCATATGTCATGGAACAGAGACACAACCACACACTTTCAGTTTAATTAGAGGAACTAGCTACATTCTGGGTGTTTCCGGAGCTAGTGAGCATTGCCTTGCTGGGCTTTTCAGCGCTATCCCTGCTTGCCTGTGCGGCTTCTACCTGGCCTCTTCTAGATCACTGCTGCGTGTCACTCTCAGGAAACCCAGAACCTTGGGAGATGGACTTGCTCTCCCAGAGGCCCAGCTTCACTCAGTATGAGACTCCATTTGTCAAGTTAGAGGACACAGAAGTGAGCCATCTAGGCGATGGAATACCAAAAGGAAAGGAGGACCAGCACTCATCAGTGTCCTGGAAGTGAGGGTTGGCAGTCCATAATACTCACAAGTGTGCTAACGGTTCATCTATCTGTAAAATGTTTCTTAGCACCCTAACTTACTTTCCCGCCCCCACCCCCACTGCCTCACTGGAAAGAGTAGGAGCATATATGCAGATAAATACGGTTCTACCTGCTCACCCCCACAACCTTACCCACTGCGATGTACTAGGGAGCTTTTAAAACCTGGAACATCCATGGTATTGTAACAACATGAGCCCCTTCTTGCAGCAGGTGACACATTGGCCCTTATACCTGGCCTGACAGTACATAGTGGGACCAACCATGGAAACAGGGCTGACCATATGGGGAAGGTGTGCTTAGAGGACAGTGTTAAAATGGCACTTACTGGGGCCATGGGGAGGAGATACCCAGCCGCGTTCCAAACCACCACATATTTTTAATGGTAGATTCAATCAGGCAATTGAAAAATGCCTTCTCTATAGGAATTAGGACTGGGTGGGTAGTGGAAAGCAAAAATATGACTCCAGACTTTCTCTCTCTCTCTCTCTCTCTCTCTCTCTCTCTCTCTCTCTCTCTCTCTCTCTCTCTCTCTCTCTCTCTCTCTCTCTCTCTCTCGTGTGTGTGTGTGTGTGTGTGTGTGTGTGTGTGAGTTTTTCAAGACAGGGTTTCTCTGTGTAGCCTTGGCTGTCTTAGACTCACTTTGTAGACCAGGCTGGCCTCAAACTCACAGAGATTCTCCTGCCTCTGCTTCCCAAGTGCTGGGGTTAAAGGCGTGCGCCACCACACCCAGCAACCACTCTCTCTTAAATGAGGTTTGAGACTTAGTTATTCATGTGTGACTTTCAGTGTTGGTAATAGAATTTATAAGCCTTGCACAAAAAACGGACTCCTTCTTGAAAAGTGAGTAAGAATTAGGAGACAGACACCAGAACAAAGTCCTTAAGCACCACGTGGCCCCCATACTTGAGAAGGCGAGCACAGTATGGCCACTCTCTAGAGCTTGGCCAAGCCTTTCTATTGCTTTTGTCTGTTTCTGCCTCAAAATAATATCTCTCTTCCAAAGCTCTCAAAATATAGAAAACTAAGCTGTTACAACACTAAGAATTATTTGAGGGCTGGAGATATGGCTCAGAGAGAACACTGGCCATGGGAGCATGAGGATCTGAGTTAGGATCCAAGTACTCACGGGAAAAGTTGGGTGTGGCTGTACACCTGCCCACTATTCCCAGAGATGTGGAGGGAAAAGATAGAGGGAGCCACGGAGTTTGCTGGCCACTAGTCAAGGCTCAGATTCACCGAGAGACCTTGTCTCACAGGCATAGGATGGGAAACGGCAGAGCAGGGCACCCCGTAACCTCCTGTGCCTCTGTGTTCTCTCTATCTCTGTCTCTCTGTCTGTCTCTGTCTCTCTGCGTCTGTCTCTCTCCCCCCACTCCACACACAGTTTTCATCAAAGGAGCAGAGCCTAAAGGCTGAGAGGCACAAACAACCGTGTCTGTTGGTTTTGCTCTGGAGTCGGTCTTGATTTGGTTGAGCTTTGATTTCTAAGTGGCTGTAGGTGAATCCCCGAAGCCTCAAAGGGAGAGGAGGGCTTTTCTTAAAATAATTAGTAGTTGTGATTATTAACACTTCCAGAAAGCAGAGTTGGTTGAGAGTGGGATTCCTCCAAGGATGTTGTCTTACGGTTAAGGATGTCTTAGGGCTGTCAGATGGAGTTGTCTTCTCCTGAGCCAAGATGGCAGAAGAAAACTTTAAAGTGTTTACTCCTTCATTTATTTTTTGGGGGGATAATATACCTTTTGTTTTTAGAAAATTCCAGGAAAATAATTGCAGAAAAAATTATTCATTCAAAGTAATAACACATTTCTTCTCTCTTTCTAGATATTTTTGAGGCTGAGCCCCTCGGCCTTCCTCTGTCCTCGCAGGGCTGGCATTATACATAGGCAGCAAGCCACCATGCCAGCAATAAGGACTCAGCATTTCAATCTTTCCCACAAAATTTCTTTCTTGCCTATGTAAATCTCATAATAGTTCATCTACAGTTTTATATTCTGCTTCCTCCTCTGTCTGTAAATACCACCTCTTCAAAATGTGACACTTTAATCTGTGTTGGGAAGAGATGTGTCATAATGTTTCTTTCCCTGCCTCTTAGAATTTTAACTCAAAACTGCACTGCTATGGATTCCATATGCACACTCCGAGAATTCCCTCTTCAGCAAGGGGGAAGTGTGCTGAGGCCCGCTGCTCTGCCTTCTTGATACCCACACCTTACTGGACGCCCACTCCTCCGCTCTCTACATTCAAGAGAATCGAGCCACTTTCTCTCCATGGATGTGGCTGAAATCCTCTCCACGTATTATCATACTTGCAAATCTTCAACAACTTGATGGACCCAAAATGGTCATGTCTGCAATATTTTCTTTGTATCAGGATTGAATATGTTTCTATGTTTACTGAGTATTTGTATGACGCTGAGCTGGCAGCTCATGGATGTTTGCATTTTATCATTGAGGAATTTAACTTGCATGCTGCATTTTCAGTCATGTTCCCCTACATTGTTAAATCTCCTAATTAATATATGTCATATACATTAGGTAGTTTCTATGACAATAGGTATTTGTTGTTACATTTATTTATTATTTATTTGCATATTTATTTATTTATATGTGTGTATGTGTGTGGGCACATGTGCCACGGTGTGTTCGGAGGTCAGAGGATAACTCAGGGACTCAGTTGGTTCTTTTCTTTCACCATGTGGGTCCTGTGAATCAAAATCAAGTCGTCAGACTTGGCAACAGGCACTTTTACCTGCTGAACCATCTAACCAGCCCCTACAATAACATATTCTTACAACTAAACCCATAAAGGATGTACAGTATGGAATGGTACTGGAAAGATGGAGAAGTACTTAGCAAACATGAGCACAGAGGGCTACATTACCATCCATAGTAGTCGCTTTAGGCAAGCCTGTCTTCCTTGCAAATTACAGCAACAGCTCCAGGAACCCGACCTTCTATATTCTGTATTCTTCTGAGAAGCCATGGGTATTTTCAGGAAAAGTTTTGGGTTTGTTTGTTTGTTTGTTTGTTTTTGGATTTTTTGGTTTCGCTTTTTGTCTTGTGTTTCTCAGTGTAACCTTGGCTGTCCTAGAACTCACTCTGAAGACCAGCCTGGCCTCGAACTCACAGAGCTCCGCTTGCCTCTGCCTCCAAGTGCTGGGATTAAAGGCTTACACCCACCACCACCTGGTGCAAACTTTTTTTCTATTATTTTTTCTATGTGAGGAGGATAAGGTGATTTTTGTTTTATTCTATTCCTTTTAATTTCCAAAGTTTTCATCCTGACCATTTTACCTCCTATTATCTCTTTTATAGCAAACAATAAAAACAAAGACCTAGTGATAATTAGAATAAGTCCATAATATTTGTGTTCACTATGACTTAACAGAACTGAAGTTACATGTTGAATTAATTGTCTGACAAGTTACAAATGAGCTGTGTAGGCCCTTTGCCCCTCTAGTCTTTGTGTAATCAAGATTGGTAGTTGACTACCTGTAAAACATAGCCGGGCAGAGGTTCCCACAACAACGTGTTGGGTCCGCTAGACTTGAAGCTTCATCCACATGGCCTCATGGTTGTGTATGGCTCTGGACATGAAAGTTTCTGAACCTTAATTTTGTGTGCTTAAAACAGGACCAATAGCTGGACATGGTAACACACATGCCTTCAGTCCCAGCACTTCGGAGGTCGAAGGAGCTTAATCTTTGCAAGTTTGAGGTCAGTCTGGTCTACATAACGAGTTCTAGACATGCTAGGACTGTGTAGTGTGTGTGACACTCCCTCAAAAAATATATTTTAAAGAGGCACAAAAAGTCTTTCTAATAAATGAAATAGAATGGTTAGCAGAATCATAGGCACACAGTAAGTGCTCAACAAATGAACACCATTATTGTCAGTCAAGTAGGTACCAAGCCTGCTTCAGCAGTAAGTTGTGTTCAGGGACTGTGCTGCATATTGGGACTTCCGAGGTCTTATTTTATGTCCCTTCTGAGGAAGTGATGTCAAGTAGCGAGCACTGCATCACTGCCGTCCCTGTCAGGGGCCCTGTCTGAGCATGCTGCTTCTTAAGCACGTTCATTCCAAATTATGTAACATGCCCAGGAGCCATATATTGGGGTAGCTTGTTCCAACCCCATCACAGATGCAGGGAACATTAGTTGTTTACTCTTCATCCGCTTTCATCTTGCTATTCAAGTTTGGTGACCACAAATAGGGTTGAGATAACTAATTGGAAGCTGCTGTGCTGAAAGCAGTGGACCTAGGTAGCTCCTAGGTAGATGTGTATCCTGTGTCCATCCTAAAGTCTGTGCTGTCTATCAAATTTGCAAGAAATTGACGACCCTAACGCTGGTCTGGAGAAGCATGGAAATTCCAGTTCTTCCAGTGTGGTGTTGGCAGAGTGTTTGTTGTCTGGAGGGCAAGTTAACAACAGCAAGTTTAACCACCACAACCACTATGAAAGAGAAAAGGCAAGTTATGGAAGACCTAGACAAAATGACTTCTAGAAGGTGGAGACTCATTGTCCCACATGAAAGGGAGTCTGGAAGTGAAAGCAAGAGCTATAGCTCGCTAATTGAGTGGTTCTATGAGCACTGGGGTCCTATCACGCTTCCTTTCTGTTCCACCATTTCTAACGTGTTAGGGTCACCCTCGTGGTCACAGCACGGCTGCAGCAGCTCCAAGCATTAGAAACTCGTTTTTCCAATGTTCAAAGGGTACACACATGAATGCCTCCTTTTTGTGGCTCCTCTATTGAAGAGGAAGAGAACTTTTCCAGAAGTCTCTTTGTCTGCCCTTCTCTAAAGTTTTCCCTCACATGGCCCATTGACTAGGGCCATATCATGTGCCTGTTCTAAATCCTACGACTGGCAAGGAGAATGGAAGCACATACTTGGCTTGGAGCTAGGGGAGGTTTGGCTGCTTTGAAGCTTAGGCCTTGCTGCATTCCAAAGCAGATGTGAGTTTAGGGAAGACAGTGGGGGTGTTGCTGCCAGTGGAATCTGCCATCCTCATTAAGGCAATGTTTTCAGAGTTTTCCTTAGCATTAGCATATGGGGGAAATTTTCAATATTTGGGGGAAATATTGACGAGAGTTGAACAACTTCAATATGGATCACAGTGTAAACAATCATTACATTCCCTTTAGCTTTTTTGAGATACAGTCTCACTGTGTAACCCTATCCAGCCCGGAACTCCTTTGTCAGTCTCCTGGTGCCGGGCTTAAAGGTGTGTTCCTCTGTGCCCAGCTCCTTTCCCCTTATATTCTGTACTTCTGATAAGGAAATAACATACAAAGCATCTTAGATGATAATAGTATCGTTTAAACTCAGTGTGGTTGTGCATACTTGTAACCTCCAGAGCTCAGGAAATGGAGGCAGGAGGGTCAGAAACTCAATGTCATTCTCAGTTACACTGGGGGTTTGAAGGCAGCCTGAAGTACACGAGACCCTTCCTAAAGGTATCAGCTGTGGTGGTATGTTTACCACTCTAGTTAGGAATGGGACCTAGGAGGATGGAGCCAGTAAGTGAGACGAACTACAGTCTCATGCAGTCGTCAGCTTTACTCAGAGCGTCAGGCAGTTTCCACTCTGAGAGTTAAGAGGAGCCACCCAAGCAAGGAAAGTGTCCAATCGCAAAGGCAAGCTGCACTCGGCACAAACGCGTTTTCCCATAGAGGATTATAAAGAAAGAGTCAGAATGCAAGTACTGAGTGATCTGAAGTAAACTCAGTCCCATCCGCTACACTTGGGAGGAGCACAAGAGCAGGAGGCAATTTCATATTGCTGAAGACACTGAGATCACAAGATCTTGTCTTGGATTCTTGGAGTGTTCTCTCAAGCATTCAGAATATTCTTCTCACCACTCCGGTCTTGGACCAAGTTCCAACAGAGATGCACACTTTTAATTGCAGTACTCTGGACGTAGGGGCACGTGGTTGTCCATGAGTTCAAGGCCAGCCTGGTCTCCGTGGTATGACCCTGGCTCAAAATTAAAAAGTATCAAATTGTATAGAACTTCCAAATGAGACCTTTTGAAATTTTAAGAAGAGAAATCTGATCTTCTTTTGATTTGCTTTCCTCTATTTTGGATTTTGTTTTTGAAAATTTGAAATAGCTACATGAACTGTGGATTAAGACTATTTTTTTAAACTGGGTGATGGTGGTATATGCCTTTAATCCTAGTACTCAGGAATCAGAGGCAAGCCTGAGTTCTAGGCTAGCCTGGTCTGCAGAGTAAGTTCAAAGACAGCTCAGACTATACCAAGAAGTCCTGTCTCAAACAACAAACAAATAAAAAACAAATAGCCCTCCCCAGACTTTCTTTTAATTAATGATCTCAAGTCACAAAGAAACATGTTGTAATTAATTAATTAATTTTTGTTTGGTTGGTTTTGTTGTTGTTTTGTTTTGTTTTTTTGAGACAGGGTTTCTCTGTGTAACCCTGGCTGTCCTGGATTTGCTTCGTAAACCAAGCTGGCCTTCAACTTACAGCAATCCTCCTGCCTCTGCCTTCTTGAGTACTGTTTGTTCTTAATTTAGAAGATAAACTAAACATTTTCTACAGTTGCAAATCTGTTAAGAAATAGACAATCCTTTCTTGAAATTTACTTTATTAATAAAATTAGGTTCAGATACATGTGAAATTTATTTATTGCAAGTCTTCTGGAAAAGTGACAACGTTCTTATACATATGTGGATGTCGGTATCTAGCCTGGAAGATGCCACAATGGCACCTTAGGGGCAAATGGATATAGGTTTAGGGGGTAGAAGAAGCCCATTCCTGATGCACCCTGTGCTCTGTGTCAGTTTTCACTCCAGTTCCAGAGTGTGCCTGGGAGATGAGGGGCACCAACAGCTGTGCAGCTCACAGCCCCTGCTGCGAGGCAGACGACAGCTCAGGAGCCTCTTGCTTAGGGAGTCCGTATGAAGTAGCCAGAGGTGAAAAATGAGAAGGCATGTGAAAATGTGAAGGTTGACAATGACAAGAATTGGATGTACTGAGCAGAGCTGTGCTCCAGCATGCCTACATGTCCATTTTTAAAAAGTTCACTCCCCAGCCTGGCTCCACCAGGTAAGAACTGCTGTTGCCCCATCTTATAGATAAGAAAAACTGAGGTACCACATGTTAAATAATTAGCTTAAGATGAAGAAACGGAAGCAGAGGGATAAAATAGTTAATCAACAAGTCATGGGTTGAAACCAGGTGATTTGGCTCCAGATGGGAGGTCTCAACGACTTCCCTTCTCTGTCTTTTGTGTCCTGCAATTCTTTCATCTCTCTCCAAGGAGGTCCAGCTAAAGCCCTGATGCCTTGTAGTCTCCTGACTTTACCCCCAATCCCTTTCTCTAGTTCTGATCCCTTGGGTGCTCTTCAGTGGTAAACATGGCCAGGAGTCGCTTTGTTCTTTTGCTTCAGGGTATTTCATCTCTACAGATCCTCGGAGACGAATTTGGGGGTAACTGTCCCTCAGGATGCTTTTCCAGGTTATACTTCTGCAAGAGCAGCAGGAAGCTCCCCGCTCCCTCCAGGCAATGCGTTTTCACTAATCAGTTCCTTTTAGGTTAAAGACTCAGTGTGTCTTTTATTCTAGGACTTGCTAGAAATTTTCCCAGTGTAATCAGTACACGAGACTTTCTATTGCTTTGTAGCTTTTCTAGGTTAATTTGCATGGTCTAGTTGAAGTAAAAAATGTCAAATTAAAATCTACACACTCAACAGAACCTGTCTCAAGTGCTTGGGCTAAGACAAATGCCGTTGCTGCCCTATTTTAGGCATAAGATTGGGGAACAGAGACAGGCAGTTTCTAGCATAAGGCAGCTGCCATTGTTTGGTCTCTCTCACTCTTCTTCAGAGCTCCTTTTCACTCAGGATGGCTCCTATTCGCCTATTCTGAGACCTACTCTGGCGTTTTGGGAAGCTATGTTAGACTCTTCATCAGTGTGATGAATACCTGAGGGAAGCAAGGTGAGGGGATAGAATTTCTTTGGGCTCATGGTTCCAGAGAGGTTTCAGCTTCAGGCTGGCCAGCTCCATTGCGTTGGGCTTGGAGGGAGGCAAAATACTATGGTAACAGCAGCAGCCTACTGTGGCAGACGGAGAAAAAGAGAAAGTAACAGGAAAGGGATGAGGGAAGTATGTCCTTCAAAGGCACGCCCCCGGTGACCCACTTCCTCCAGGCGGGCTCTCCCTTCCACACTTCTACCTCTTGAGTATCCACCCTGTGTCTGGGTCCCTCAATGGGGTGAGGTCATTGATTCCGAGCTCTTCTGAGCTAACCCTCCAGGCAAGAGCCTCACAGACACCCGGAAGTATCCTCTACTAGTCTGCTGAAGTTTTCCATCCAACTGAGCTGATAAGATGAACTGTCATGAATGCATTGTTTTTCCTCCCCAGATGAATGAAGAGGAAGCATTTCTCTCTAGAGCTCCTTGAGAACTTCCTATATTCGCCCACTTGGCTTGCTCTTCGTCCCAAGTCCTCCTGGCGAAGGCTCTGGTTCGTGGATATTTGATAAATATTGAGTAAGAAAATGAATGGGGCCCTATGAGCGTCGACACTTTCCGCCTTGTTTGTGTACTTTTCCATCCCTGTAAGAGATGGCTCGGCTTTACTTGTTGGCGAACATAATTGGAGCATATTTTTTTCCCCTGACTTCTCTCTTTAGTTAAGGGGAACCTGAAAAATCAGGAAGTCTTCTTAAAGAAAGCCCAGAGCACCCCTCCCTGTTCTTGGCAGCTCGGAGGATGCTGTGGGGGCATAGCACGCCCCAGTCCCCACCTCCTTCTCTGCTGCTGTTTCCAGAGCCTGCTGGCTAGGAAAGAACTGAAGAGGGAAAGGAGTTGTGCTGCCCAGCCCACTTTCCCAGCCAGGTTCCTGCCAGGCCTTTCTTCCCCCTACAATTTCCCAGAGATCAAGCCGGTGGCTGCTTCCTGCCCCCTGCTAAGCTGGGCCTGGGGGCTGATGGTTTTACTGTTCTCCAGTAAGCGCACAGAGTAACAGCTGCCTGCTCAGTAGCTGGAGGCCTCCTTTAAATTGAGAGGGCTGGGGCAGCACATTCCACAGGCGGTTGGAAACCTCTCTGCCTTGGGTTCCTTATTATGAAGTTACTGTGGCTCTGGCCTAGACAAGGAATACGGCAATGGTTTGGGATGTCTTTTGTTTCGTGCAGCTCATAAAAACCGCAGCCTGGCTGGCCTCTCTGGCCACACTTGGTTTATGCAGATGGACAGACCTGCCACCCTGACAACCCCAACTCTAGGCTCTCATTAAGTTGATTACCTGCCAGAGGGGACTGTGCATGTGTGTCGCCCCCCACACCCTCAGAACGTGCTTTCCCGCTCATCCTCTTGGAGCGGAGCAAGAGGTTTCCAGGTGCCAGCTACCTGTAGCGCTGTATGGCGTCCCTCCGGAAGAGCTGCAACTGAATTGTGTGACAGGCTTTTCTGTCTTCAAGGTGACTTTTATGGAATAGGAAGGCATCTTAACTTCCCACGAAAGCCAGTACCAGAGGCTGAGCAGTTGACGATGGCATGGAGACTTTTCATTCTGATTAAGCCTCTGGCGACTCTGTCCAAACACGAAGAACAGATGCATTGTAAATGAGTTTGTGGGACCCCCCCCCCCAAACTGTGCCCATACAAAGAGGTTCCTGGTCTTGGTAGCATTTTTCTCTTGTGTCTGTTTAGCTACTTTGAGTCCTAATGAGAGCCTTCAGGGGCTCTGGCTGACTAGGGACGCCAGAGAATAGGGATAGGAAAATACCCAGGGCTGTTTTGACCTCTTTCAACCCCAATTTGCCAAGAGGAGGGAGGGAGGAGTACACAGGCAAGGCCTGCTTGAGCCTGTGAAAGTGCCTGGGAGTAGAAGAAGAAACATCAGGGTGAGCTCCACATCCCCTTCCACCCTGTTGTGAAGTACCACCCAGCAGGCATGGCCCTGTTAGTGGAAAACGATTGGCTTTTCCCCTCATCTGGATGTAATAGCTTATGACTGTAACCCTAGTGATCAGGAGGCTGAGGCAGGAGGATGCTGTGTTCAGAGCCAGTCCAGCCTATATAGCAAAGACTCTAAAAATAATAATAAATTCTGAACAGCGAAGAAAGCATATTTTTGCAGAGCTCTCTGTGTACACAGTTATCCATTAGACATCCCAAATGGTGGACAGTCAGTTTGTAAACCAGCCTGTACTAACCACAGGCCTAAGGTGAGGAAAGGCTTCCCTAATGAGTAGCAAAGCAGTGAGAAAGATTCAGATGAAGAAAATAGACGTTCTAACATCTTTTGCTTTGGATTTTAGAATCAGTCACTCAGCCCAAATGGGAGTTTGCGTGCATCACTGCCACCACGGGTATCTTCAGATTACAGAACTGATTCTCCAAGAGCCTGGGTGGAATCTGCTACAGTCATCCCTGTGTGATAGCTCCACTCGCTCTGACAGGATTGCTGAGGAACTGCTGCTTTACACCTCTGCACAAGGTGCTGGGGGGTTCTGGTGGGAAGAGTCCTCTGCTTGAGCTGGGAAAGGGAAGTAGTTTTTCCATTTCTTTTTTTTTTTTCTTTTTTTTCTTTTTTTCTTTTTTTTTTGGTTTTTTGAGACAGGCTTTCTCTGTGTAGCCTTGGCCATCCTGGACTCACTTTGTAGACCAGGCTGGCCTCGAACTCACAGTGATCCACCTGCCTCTGCCTCCCGAGTGCTGGGATTAAAGGCGTGCGCCACCATGCCCGGTTTTTCCATTTCTTGAAAGCTCAGGCGGCTGTTGTCTGTGCTCTCTGAGCTGTAGTTGCAGCCGCGGGAGGAGCCCTTGAGCTGGTGTAGGTTACAAAATGTCACAGACTTGTGAAGGCAAAGATCAGACCGAGGATTGTGCAGAATCGTTTAACACCAAGCTGTGAGGTGTCTCTGGGTGTTTAGATGGGGAGATAGGGTACACCCTTTAAAGAAGCATGGTGAAACTGGGTGTGGTCAGTGAATGCCTTTAATCCCAGAACTTGGGAGGCAGAGGCAGATGGATCTCTGTGAGTTCAAGGCCAGCCTGGTCTACTACAGAGTGAGTTCCAGAGCAGCCAGGGCTACACAGAGAAACCCTGTCGCAAAAAGTCAAAAAGGCCCTGGCAGTGGTGGTGCATGCCTTTAATCCCAGCACTCGGGAGGCAGAGGCAGGTGGATTGCTGTGAGTTCAAGGCCAGCCTGGTCTACAGAGCAAGTCCAGGACAGCCAAGGCTACACAGGGAAACCCTGTCTTGAAAAACAAAGTCAAAAAGGAGGAGGAGGAGGAAGAGGAAGAGGAGGAGGAAGGCAAACTACCTGTCCCACGATGGGAAGCAGTCCCGATGCCCCTGAGGACCAGCAAGGCACAGGCCAGCCAGTAGTGAGCTGGAGGACAAGTGCCCTTGTCTCCGCACACGGGCAATGAGCTGTCCAGCATCCTTGCACGTGGCACAGAATCAGGACTGTGTAGCTGGTCCCTTCTAAGTTCATATCAGCCCCGTGTGGCCAACTGTTTTTAATGGTGGCCAAAGTGGGGGAAGGCAGAGATGAAGAGAAGGGCTTCTCCACACACCCCTCTTTGTTATGGCCCTGTAACCATTGAGCCACCCAAATCAGAAACATGCTGCGCGATTCTTTAGCAACCCCTTAGCCTGAGCCTGAGCTCGCTCACCTCTGGGGAAGCGGGATGGCTGCCAGCTAGCACAGAACTTTCACACAGGAGGACCTGAGATTGTGTTTGTTGCCTTCCTATGCGATCTCTGCAACCACACAACGTGATCTCTTTCTTTCTTTTTCTATTAAGATTTTTTTTTTTTTAGAATGATGTGTACGTGCCTGGCATGTGGGCATGCGAATGTTAGCCCAGGTGTCTAAGAAGGTCAGAGGTGTCAGGTCCCCATGGAACTGGAGTTATAGGTGGCTGGGAGCCACCTTATGTGAGTGCTGGGAGCCACACTTGGGTCCTCTGCAAGAGAAGTGTGAGCCTTTAATCACTGAGCCATCTCTCCAGCCCACAGTGTGATTTCTTGTTCTTGTGTCTCTTCCCATATACAACTAACTACCCCAAATACCAAATTTCCTGGTTAGCCAGACATGGGCGCCTGATTTAAAAGATACTAAATTGAAAAATTAAAAGGTGCACACTGGAGAACCATAGCCAGTGGCCCCCTACACCCCACACCCTCACCCCCCACCACACACAAATTGCCAGAGTCAGCGCACCCCATGCACACACACAAATGGCTGAAGTCTTCACACTGGAAACTGAATATTTCTGTCTCTTACAGTAGAAGAAAAAAATGCATTGAAGTTTGCCACCGAGAACAGTTATGGTACATCTGACCCCACATCTCAAAACTGCTGAAAATGGCATTTAATTCTCACAGCACCCTGAGAATCTGCCACTCTCAGTGGGGGATATGGTTTAGACTGTGCTGGGTCTGCCACCTGAGCTTTTAGTTGTTTTTGTTTTAAGTGTGACGTTAATAAATTAGTTCCCATTTCCCGCTCAGTTCTCCACTGCCTATAACCTTGAAACTTGATTTGCTATCCACCAAGAGACCTGATTTGCAACTTGGCTACATGTGATGGAGTGTGTGTGTGTGTGTGTGTGTGTGTGTGTGTGTGTGTGTGTGTGTGTGTGTGTGATGGTGGGGGGGGGTGCTCCACAGTCTCAAAATGAGCTTGTTTCTCACCAAGCAGAGTGGAGCTCTTCCTGTGACCTTGCTAATGCCACCCAAGGTGAAGCCGTTGTGAGGAGGGGGGTCCCCTGTCTCTAACCGGAACAACGACCCCCAGTGGATTCTGAGCAGCACATTGTCAGCCATCAGATGTGGTCTCTGCTCTGAAGAGTTTTACTAGCCCCCGGAAGGGCTCTGCTTTGGCCATCTTAAGTCACTTAGGTGAGAAGGCTGGACAGTATTTAGCTTGGAGAGATCTTGGCTGAGAGAGTACCCTTAAGTAGATCAGGCTGGCCTCGAACTCACAGAGATCTGCCTGCTTCTGCCTCCCGAGTGGTGGGATTAAAGGTGTGTGCCACCATGCCTAGCTAAGTAGAAACACTTTTAAAGAGACAAGTGAGGGACCCAAAATCTTTCACAGAGTATCAAGATTTTGTCCTGATGCTGAGAAACCACACTGTAGTTTTCATATTGTCACTCTTATTTTTCTAGGATAATTATCAACTCCCTTCCTCATTGTTTCTTTTTTCTAGTGTTGTTGCCAGTCTTCTCAATCAGCCAACCTTAGAATCGTGATAAAAGTCAAGTTTGCTTGGGGGCAACTCCAATTCCTTCGGTGCTGCCTTTCACCTCTGCCCCTCACTGCCTACATCCAGGAAACAATTTCAGTGACTTGCTCCCAGAGGCCTTGGGTGAACATACACTCGGCCTTCTGTCAACTATTACAAAGCCACTAAATGCCTCAGTTTCTCCACATACACCAGTGATAGGATAGTTATTCTCCTTCGATCAGAAGGGTGTTTTGGTGGCAAACACTAGAACACCATAGTCAAGTTGCTCTAAACACTAAGGGCTGAAGACCAGAATAGGAAGTCTCAGGTTGGTGGGTCAGCCTCTGTCAGGGTTCCATCTCGGGGTGGTGGGTCAGCCTCTCTCGGAGTTCCATCTCGGGGTGGTGGGTCAGCCTCTCTCGGAGTTCCATCTCGGGGTGGTGGGTCAGCCTCTCTCGGGGTTAGGGTCCCTCTTCTGTCCTTTTTGGCCTGCTACAGATGGAGAGAGGCATTTGCAAACTGTCAGGGGCCTTGCTCGTCAGGATTTTGTTTCAAACCCTAACAAGAGGGTTTTGACCCATAAAGTTCTAGTCTTCAACTGTGAGCTTTCATGCCTTCAACTCGCTGGCATGTGTTTGGTGTGGCAGGAATACTTCCAATATCCAGATAGAGTACCGTGTGGGACACTGGGGAGTAAATCTGGGGTAGTGAACGCTCAGAAAAGTAACCAAATATTGCCTCTGAGAGGAAGCAGGTGTTAACATTAGCAGGCAGAACTGAAGCTGTCTGCCCAGAGGCAAAGCATGTCCAGAGATGTTAGGTCACGCCATCTTGGGTTCCCTTAGAGGACAGATGCATAGACCAGCCAATGTTTACTCCTGTTGGTGGCCATCTTCTAGAAATCTAAAGCAAAGGTCCTCAAACTTTGAGCCTCTTGGAATTCCTGTGGAAGCTTGTGAAAACACAGATTCCTAGTCCACGCACCATGCTACAGCACAGCCTGGTTGGTCGGCCTTTTTTTTCTTCTTCCTCTCTTCCTTCCTGCCTTCCTTTCTTTCTATTTTTCTTTGTGGATTTATTTTATTTTATTCATGTGAGTATTTTGCCTGCACTTACATATGTTTATGACATGGACATCTGGTACCTTTGGAGGTCAGATCCCCTGAACCTGTAGATGATTATGAGCCATCAAGTAGGTCCTGGGAACCAGAGTCCGGCAAGAACAGAGAGTGCTCTTAAACACTGAGTGACCTCTTAGATCCCATTGTCAGAGCCTAGTCTCTTTGCATCGCTAATGAATTTCCAGGTGATGCCGATGCTTCTGGCCTAGGGACCACACTTTGAGCAACACTGACCTCGAGATGAGTGATGAAGGATGCTTTGCAGCAGTGAAAACAGCAGTGCCGCAGACTCTGATAGGTCATTGCCTGCTCTGTCCTAGCTTGTTTACTCTCAATAACTTCCCCAGAACTATTAAGTGTCCTGAGTCATGGAGGGAGGCCTTTTTTACCCCACAGGTAGCGCGCCATATGAGAGAGTTATCAACTTTCAAGAGCTCACGATTTTGTTTATGTGCCTGTTTAAGTTAACCTATTTTTCTATTCTTTTCTTTTTTCGATCAGGGTCACATGTAGCTGAGGTTGGTCTCAAACTTGCTACGTAGCTGAGGCTAGCCTTGAACTATTGATCTTTCTTCCGTCAGATTGAAAGTGTCTAAGTGCTGAGGTTACAGGCATGTGCTATCATAGCCAGCGTTCATGTGGCTGTTAACTGTGAGGTCCTATAGGTCTCCTCTTTTCCCTAGCTGTTCAACAGCAGAACACAAGGAAATCATAGGGAAAAGCCCTTCACAGGGTCAAGGGTGTAGTGGCTCTGAAGAACTTGTAGCTATTGGGCACTTACTTACAGACTTAACAAGATTTCCTGTTGGCATGAACGCCTTCTGTTAAATATCATTTCATTTTGAAAAGATCTCTTGTGTGGAAACTGAGAATGTCTAGCCACTGTCTGGGAAGGACAGATCTTCAGACATTTTATCTTTTAGAGAAAAATCACTCTTGATTTTTTTTTCCCTCCTCTTTATTTCAACACTTGAAAAATAACATTTAAAGTTGGGCATGGTACCGCATCCCTGTAATCCCAGCACTCCAGAGGCTGAAGCAGGAGGATCAATGTGAGACCAGGACCAGCTAGAGGAGGAGGAGGAAGAGTGAGGGAGAGAGGGAGGAAGAGAGGGAGGGAGGGAGGAAGGAAGGAAAGACAATTAAGGAACTGGGATGTAGGTCAGTGGTAGGACACTTGCCTAGAATGTGGATGCTACCGTCAGCACCGCACAACAAATAGAAAATGAGTTGTAAAAACCTGAGTATAACCTGGAAATAATACTAGAAACTAACATAGTGGAACACACACATAGAGCACATAGACACACACATAGAGCACACAGACACACACATAGAGCACATAGACACACACATATACACACACACATAGAGCACATAGACACACACATAGAGCACACAGACACACACATATACACACACACACACACATAGAGCACATAGACACACACATAGAGCACATAGACACACACATAGAGCACACACACACACACATAGAGCACATAGACACACACATATACACACACACACATAGAGCACATAGACACACACATAGAGCACATAGACACACACATATACACACACACACATAGAGCACATAGACACACACATAGAGCACACAGACACATACATATACAGACACACACACACATAGAGCACATAGACACACACATACACAGACACACATACACACACATAGAGCACATAGACACACACATATACACACACACACACACATAGAGCACATAGACACACACATAGAGCACACACACACACACATAGAGCACATAGACACACACATATACACACACACACATAGAGCACATAGACACACACATAGAGCACATAGACACACACATATACACACACACACATAGAGCACATAGACACACACATAGAGCACACAGACACATACATATACAGACACACACACACATAGAGCACATAGACACACACATACACAGACACACATACACACACATAGAGCACATAGACACACACATATACACACACACACATAGAGCACATAGACACACACATAGAGCACACACACACACACATAGAGCACATAGACACACACATATACACACACACACATAGAGCACATAGACACACACATAGAGCACACAGACACATACATATACAGACACACACACACACAGAGCACATAGACACACACACATAGAGCACATAGACACACACATACACAGACACACACACACAGAGCACATAGACACACACACATAGAGCACATAGACACACACATACACAGACACACACACACAGAGCACATAGACACACACACATAGAGCACATAGACACACACATATACAGACACACACACACACACATAGAGCACATAGATACACACACACATAGAGCACATAGGTACACACACACATAGAGCACATAGGTACACACATACACAGACACACACCTATACACAGAGCACACAATTAAGCCAAATCAAACCAAAAACCAAGTCTCTTTTCCATGAAAAGGTCCAGGGCTACTTTCCTATTATTAACCCCCAACAATTATGTCCACATATTTCTGGAAATTCTCCAAGCATATTAGTACAGTACATATACTACGTGTGTGTGTGTACATGCACACACTTAAAAGAATTTTTTTTTGCTGGCGCATCATTTATAAGGACACCCCATAGATTACTGAGCTGACCCTCTGGAGCCTCCTGCCTGCAGAATTCTGCACATCTGGACAGTGTTGGGAGCGTCTTGACTATGTTGGCAATTTTCTTAAGATTTTTTTTTTCAGTTGGAATTGCTGGGTCAAAATTTTGAATATTCCTACTTTTGGCAAATTGCATTATAGAAGTTGAAACAATGTTCATCCCTGCAACGATGTCCATGAATGCCAGTGTTGAGTGGGGTGTGGTAGCCCACGCCTGTGATCCTAGCCTGGGTGGCGGCTAAAATGAGATCATGAGTTTGAGGCCATCGTGGGCTATGGTGTGAGCCGTTGTCTTAACCCAAAACCCCAGAGTGCAGTGTTTCCCTATGTGTCAGCCTCCAGTGTGTGGCCAACCTTTGGAAGTTTTGCCAAATAACTAAAAGACATCACAGATTTGGATCTATATTTCATCCTCTGTCTTGGGTGTCATTCAACACTGTTTTATATTTATAATACCGTTTGCATTTCTCTGAAGTTTAGGTCCTGAAGGAAGGTTTTAATTAGGAATGAGGAAACACAGAGGGGGGTGTGGGGGGGAAGGGAGGGAGAGGGAGGGAGGAAGGGAGAGAAAGAACAAGACACACAGAGAGACCATCTACAAAGCAGAGGGAGTTTCAGGAGCCCCAGTTTTTTTTTTTTTTAATATTCTTTAAAACAATTTCTCAGCCTGACATGATGGTGCACGCCTGTAATCTCAGCACTCAGGGAAGCAGAGACAGGTGGATCTCTGTGAGTTCAAGGCCAGCCTCGTCTACAAAGTGAGTCCAGGACAGCCAAGACTATATATAAAAACCCTGTCTCAAAAAACCAAAACCAAACCAAAAAACTATTTCTCTACTGGTGATTGATCTTTCCCCTATAGTTCTATAAGGTTTTTTTGTTTTTTTTTTCAGGCCAGAACCATCTTTTTTTTTTTTTTTTTTTTCCTTGCCATGCAAGTTGTAAAAGCTTATTTTCTTATTTCATCACTTTTTTGTTTTGTTTTTGGTTTGTTTGTTTGTTTGTTTGTTTTGGTTTTTTCAGACAGGATTTTTTTGTGTAGCCTTGGCTGAAGACCAGGCTCTGAAGACCAGGCTGGCCTTGAACTCAGAGATCTGCCTCCCTTAAGGACATGAGCCACCATCACACAGCTTTGCATTTATGATTATTTTTACCCAATGAATGTATTTTTCTGTGAAATAAGAGTTTTATCATTTGCATTTATTAAAGAACTATTTTTTATCTTTGTTGTATTATCTCATTTTGTGCTACACATTTGGTTTTTCTTCTTTTTTATCTTGTGCTATGTAGCTTTCTTTCTTCACAGACTGTGCTGAGGGAATACACTTACCCCTAGTTCCTAAGGTTGGATTCTGGTTTTTGGTTTTGTTTTATTTTGTTTTGGTTTTTGGTGGGTTTTTTATTTGTTTGTTGTTGTTGTTTTGGTTTGTTTTTTGGTTTGTTTTGGTTAATTGGTTGGGGTTTGGTTTTTTGAGACAGGGTTTCTCTGTGTAGCCCTGGCTGTCCTAGGCTCCCCTTGTAGACAAGGCTGACCTCCAATTCACAGAGATCCACCTGCCTCTGCCTCCCAAATGTTGGGATTAGAGGTGTGTACCACCATGCCCAGTAGTTTTAGTAAAGTATAAAGTTCTTGACTTGTCAATTTTAAACAATATAGTTTGGCACCTCACTGAAAAAAAAAAGATTTAAGCGAACAGAACTTCTTGGGCCCATAGTTTTCTGCTGTTCGCGTATGCCCTGTCAGCCCCTCACATCCTCCTTTCGCCCTCTTCACATAGCACACCACCGCCCTGTGGTGAATGGTCATCGCCACCGTAGTTTGGCTCTCTTCACTATACTTCATGTGTGAAGCTGCTGTTTCTTTATGGGCCTATTTGCTTGTGCCCAGTTCCCTTGCTAGACTATTGCAGACTTCGAACAGCCAGAAAGAGCTGACACAACTGCGTAGTAAGAGCAAGTGTTCCAAAGACCTCTGCAATCGCCTCCCCTATGTTGCTTATTTTGCAAGTGAAGATGTGAAAGGACAAACACATTGCCCGTCCCCCCCCCCCCATCACAGAGCCAGGGGGTCAAGCCTGCCTCCCTTCACCTAGGCTTGTTTTAAGACCCCAGATCCCCTCAACACACACCACAACAGACCTGCATTCTAGCACCGAAAGAAGGTCACCTGGAGAAGCAATACGAAGGACACTTTCCAGGGAATCTACTTGTTATCACTCAATACCTTTTTTTTTTAAGGGTGTGATGCTTTGATAGCTTTATTAATACATTACAATGTAAAAGAATTATCACTTCATGTGCCCACAACACATTATAGATGTATTCTGAATTTCTGGACCTTAATTGAGGAAGAAGCCTGCGAAGGCGAATACCTGTCACTGTGAGTTGAGAACCATGATTCTAATAAGTGACAAACTCCCAGTCACTTAGGATGGCAAAGAATTGATTCCAGAAAGAAATCTGTTTCCTGGCAACCGGCTCCGTTTCTCCCTGAAGAGCGCTTTGAAGGAAAGTTCAATCAATAGAAGGGTCAAATGTTTTCTTTTTCCAGCGTCCATTTTGCATGTAATGACTGCGCTGTGTGGACTCTGCAGGGTGCTCTTCAATTGTTCAGAAGATCTAAGGTTCTCTGGTACAAACCCATGTGCTGTGGGTGAGAAATTACTTCAGCTGAGTTTATTGGCATTTCTTAGAGCATAGGAGTTCAAAGAGAATTATTACAGGTAAGAGCTCTGTCCGTTAAAACAGCACCGTATGGATTACATAGTGATATATATGTTCAGAGAGACAGCCAAGAAAACCTCGTGCAGATCACAATCACACAAGTTTCAAGGATGGGTCTCTACCATGGGCCGGTAAATCTTGCTCCTGACCCCACAGCCAGCTACTTGGCCCTGATTATTTTTTTCAGTCTGACTGAATTGTCTCTACTTTAAATATATGGGGGCAGTGAGAGGGTTGCTGATGTGAGGGAGAGTCTTGCTTTGAACCTGGACTTCTCCATGACCTGAGAAAGCTACTTAATACAGACAAGCCTTACTTCCTGTAGGCATGGCTCGACAGTACTGTAGTGTTGGACGGCTAGAAAGTTAGATGGTGAGAGACTTCAGTGGTATTATATGCAAGTACGGCCGTGACACGTTATTAGAGGTCAAAGACTGGCCTGGAAGTCTGGGACAAACAGTGTATGGTTAGAGAGATGATGGGTCAGTTGTGCCAGCTCTCAAAACTTTGTATTAAAAAATAACTCACTAGGTTTTTAGAAACATGGATGTCCAGTTACCAGATTTGGGGGAAAAAAATAGAATCATCAATAAGCAAAGAGGAAACTTCACGTTTTATGAAGTGCTGGTCAACTTTGTGGTTGAGCAGCTCTCATAAGAGGTACCTGGACTCTGGAGCTCTGTGTGTGTGTGTGTGTGTGTGTGTGTGTGTGTGTGTGTGTGTGTGTGTGTGTGTGTGCACGCGCACGTGCACGTGCATGCAGTGTGAGAGCTGTAAGTAACTAGAAAAGATGACAGGATTATTCTTGGCCAGGGTAATAGACTTTGGGATTTTTCCTTGCTGTACAAACATAGACTCCTGGTCCACGGGTCTTCAGTTTACCTTTTAAACTCATATTTATAAGCTTCTCTTTCTAAAAAAAATGAGAAAAGATAGAGTGATACAATAAGAAACAAACATTGAGGGCTCATGAGATGGCTCAGCAGGTAAAGGCACTTGCCATACAAACCGGATGATTTTAGTTCAATCTCCAGGACCTGTCCACAAATTGGAATGAGGTGACTTTAAAAAACTGCTCTTGCTGGGTGTGGTGGTTTACACCTTTAATCCCAGTACTCGGGGGGGGGGGGGGGGGGGAGGCAGAGGCAGGCAGAGCTCTGTGAGTTTGAGGCCAGTCTGGTCTACAAACCAAGTCCAAGACAGCCAAGGCTACACAGAGAAACCCTGTCTCAAGAAAAACAAAAGAAAGAAAGAAAGAAAGAAAGAAAGAAAGAAAGAAAGAAAGAAAGAAAATTGTTCTTGCACTATGGTGCGCACGCGCGCGCGCACACACACACACAGAAACACACACACACAATCACACACATAACAGTCACACACCCAAATGCATAAATAATATTTAATAAATCTATTTGAAAAGAAACATAAATATTTAGGTGCTTTTACAACATTTTGTGGGGAGGGGCTTGAGACAGGGTTTCTCTTGTGTAGTCCTGGATGTCTTGGAACTGTAGACTAGGCTGGCCTCAAACTCACAGAGATCCGCCTGCCTCTGTTTCCGGAATGCTGGGATTAAAGGCGTGCACCACCACCGCCTGCCTCTAAGTCTCTTTCTAAAATGATTTCAGCTGGACCAGTAATAGTGGCTCATCTGAGAAGACCGGTTCACTTCCCTGTTCGGGAGCCATAGTACTAGCGGCTGAAGCTCCTCTTTCTCCCTTGCTCCATGTAGGTGTTTTCTTCCTCTGCCCCTGCTGGTTGCTCCACGTTGTTTACTGACTGGGTTACCTCAGTTTAATTTGAGCTTTATGTCAGTCGTTGTGTCTTCACGAGCCCTTTAGCATAGCATCATTTCAGTAAGGGCGCCACAGCTTAGTCAGTCTCTGGCCAAATTTCCTTGTTACTGCCGTTTCTTCCCCGCCTCATTCGAGTCTAGCCATAAGTAGGTGCTATTAGCACTGCAAGTTTCCCCACCCACCTCCTTCCCCACAAAGAAATTCAGCTTTTAGAACTGGACAAGGTGGCGGTGTATCAAAAACTGTTGCACAGGATGAAAACTGAGCAAGCAAACCAAAGAACGTGCCTTTTGCTCATGAAAGAAATAGGGGCTGGGCGCAATGGGACACGCCTGTAGTCCCAGCACTCAGGGAGGCAGAGGCAGGCCAATTTCTGGGAGTTCAAAGCCAATCTGATCTACAAAGCAAGTCTAGGATAACCAAGGCTACACAGAGAAACCCTGTCTTGAAAACCAAAAACCAAAACCAACCAGAGAGAGAGAGAGAGAGAGAGAGAGAGAGAGAGAGAGAGAGAGAGAGAGAGAGAGAGAGAAGAAAGAAAGGTGAGGTAAGAAGATCATTAGTAGATCATTAGTATGGCCTGAGCCTGGGCAATGTTGTAAGTCCTTAGCTTAAAAAAAAAAAGAAAAGAAAATTAACATTTTTTAAAGGGAAGAAGAAAATAAGTAAATAGGATTTCAAACCCAAATCCACAGTGAGGGTCCCATGTGTGAACAAGGTCTGCAGCCTAAAATTTGTTATAATTAGTAGAAGAAATAAAGATTAAAAAGCACAGCCAGTGGGAAATACAACTGAAAATCTGTTCAAAGCACTAACCCTAAACATTTAAATTTAAAATGTCAGTCGCATTGTGATTAAAAGTACAATGAAATGAAATTAGTAATAGAATTAAAAAAGAAGAAGAAAGATATTTCTAAAATACTCAACTTAAGGTAATTAGCAAGCTTCCTAAAGTTTGTTCAAAATCATGTCCGTTTGTTTGTATGTCTGCTGGTTTGAGCAGCTGGATGTTGGAGGGAAACAAAAACCCACAACACAGTAAGTAAGTCAGTCGATGAACCCACGAGTATGCTAAGTACCTCGGGGATGACGAGGAGTGACTGGGAACCCTGGGTTATGGAAACCTGGAGAGGAACTGTGCGACAGGGAGCTAACCTCACAGACTCCGAACAAAGAGCAAAGGAATGCTGATGTCTTTAGAGAGACCTCTGGCCGAAGATGCTTGTGTTTCGTTGATGATGATGCTGTTGAGAAAGCTTCACGAGGAAGAGACTCAGTATCCCTTCTCTGGCTGCCTATTATTAAAAGGGGACACCTTGCTCACAACCTTACCCATGCCTGACCCGACTTATATGTTAGTTGCTATTTATTGTGCGTCTTCCCCAACTTCGAGAGATACGCATAGGAAGTCCTGTCATTCTGTCCAGTGTTGAATCTTGGGACAACGAGTGAAGCCGGCATGTTGTAGGTGTTCTCTCTATATTAGTTGTAGAAACAGAAGAATAACTAGTCATATTTATTTACAGGACTAAATCCCTTATAAAAAAAATTATTGTACCTCAAACTAAATATTGTCAATAGAACCTATGTGTTTATCTATGTTCCCTTCAGAAACAGTTTCTGAGAAGCTGTCAGAGGACACCGTGTAGCACCATGGTTCTCAGCCTTACTAATGCTGTGGCCTTTTAATATAGTTTTGCATGTTGTGATGACCTCCAACCATAAAATTATTTTCATTATGAGTTATAACAAATATGTGATATGTGGGATATCTGACAGACCCTCCAGCAGAACAGAGGAAAAATTAAAAGAGAAAGGGGCCCAGGACTGAGGAAGCAGAGTGGTAAAAAAATTTTTTTTTTCCAAGTAAGAAGAGAGGAAGTCTCAGCCAGCAGATAGCTAACAGATTTAGGGAGCAACCGGTCCAGACCCGAGTCCAGCACTGACTGACGTCATGAAGCAGCAATAGCAGTGTGAACACATTTTGATGCATTTGAAGATGCTGAAAGGAGATCCTATAGTCCTATCAGATGATTTGTAGTTGAACTAATACACAGTGTCTGAGCCTCTAGCTCCAATCCCTATTTAGTGTGGGTTTGGGGTGGGGGTGGGGCTCATAAACGTTGTTTCCAATTACGGAAATAAAGACGAAAACAGTGGCTAAAAGTTGATGGTGGGGTAGCCTTTGGAAAGCAGGGCTAAGGGTACAAAATGGGGCAGTGTGCAGGTTTCCATTATAAGCTCAGTAAGTCTTGACTTTCTAAGTTGTGTGTGTGTGTGTTATATTTTTATATAATAAAAATGAAATGGGATGCTTTTATTTATTTTCAAGTTTTAAAAATAATAAAGTTTAAGAAAAAGAAATTAACAAGGGGAATTTACACTTTCATCATTAATGCCAAAGGAAGGCTACAGGGGTCAGACATGCTCATGTTTTTATCTCTGTGCACAGAGCATGTTTGATAAATGAATGAGTGAGTAGGTGAGATATGTCACACACTTATTTAGAGCTCAGAACAGGTCATTGGTAACCTGAGGGAGCCCAAGTCCTGCACCAAGAACCAGTTTGAGAACCCCTTACAGAAGCTGTGCAAGTGTGTGCCCCACTACAATGGAACACTGGGGTTTCTGCGCAGTTGAACCTATTACATAGTGTAAGGCTGGCAAAAACTGCTCATTTCCATAGCGCTGACTCCACAGATTTAAACAGTCCTGAATGGGGAATAAATATGCTGCTCTTAATAAATGTCTAGTTAAGGTATAGTTAATACAGTTAAATGTGAAAGTGTATAAATGATATATTTTAATAGCATTCAGAGCACATTTTCGGGATTGAGATAAATGCAAGCTTAAAAAAAAAAAACAGCCTCTAAACACATTGCCTTAACAGAGTAAATGATAAATTACCGAAGAAAACTGTTATTCTGCAATGTTTTGAAGATTAAGTAGAACATGAGTGAAATTAACATCGTGTGTAAGCGAAGCTGCGACTTTGGCGTGTCAGGGTGGTAATAAAATTGCAAAGGGAGAGAGTTAGAGTTTTTTATGCCAGAGAAATGGAAGCAGTTCTCATTTTAATTGTTTTTCTTAAAATGGATTGTTTCTGTAATACACTATATTCTTTCCAGTTCACAGATGTTCAGGAGGGATGAAAGAGTTATAAAATACTCTACTGTGAGCTCTTAGAATAGCTTTTTTGGAACAGGAGGAGAGCAGCCTATGGAATTCAGAATTTTCAGACTACAATAAAGCGTCCACGTTGCAAATTTAGTGGCTCACATTTTGGCGAGATGGAAAAGCAAATGGCCTCTTAACATTTATGCCATGCTTGGCCTTTTAGCCAAATAAATTAGTTTCATTTCTGGTCCTCGGTCCCTTCTTTGCAGGTTAAGTACCTGCACTATTCCCTCCCTCCTTCCCTCACACGAGCAGGGACCGGCCTTTCCTGCAGCTGTTGTCTGAACATGGCTTTGGGCTCTGTCTAAGCTGACCTGGATGGGTTTACTGTGCCACAGGACAAGGCTCCCATGGGTCTCTCCGCCGCTGGTCAGACATTGGGCCCTCTACCTGTCCAGGGGTGACTTGGAGGCTCAGCTTCAACACAGAACCGGGCATGCTGTGCCCCTTGTATATTCCACACTTGGTTTTTCGTATACCCTTCCCTTCAGAAGTTTCTTCCCGAAGCTGTTATCTGTCCGCAGTTCTTTCTAAAGCCATGTGTAGCCTCCGAAACCTGCACCGACGGTCCAGTGAATCCTCACTGCGCTGTTTTGTTGTTGATGGTGGGAAAGGCTTTGTTGTTGTCATTTCTTTTCTTTTACATCTGCACATGAAGTCGGGCCCTTTGAGGTCTGCGGGAGAGGAACCACTGCTCACATGGGTGGAATTCCATTGACGGGTGGCACTGGATTAAATGCCATTGTGTTCACTCACTCACGTAATAACCGCAGACCCACATTTGCTGAGAACCTGCTACATCGTGTGCTAGGTTTATGTTTATGTTGTTGAACAAGAGACTTGGGATCAGTAGGAAGCTTACAGTCTGGTGAGAAAAATATACATAAAACAAGCCACTGGGAGGAATTCAGCCGTGCACTTAAAGCATCGTAAGCATCCGGTCAAAGACGTTTAAGACTGTGTGTGTTCATAGAACAGAGACGTCTACGTGGTCAGATTTCTCACTACTGTGGAAAATACATGAAGCAGCTTAAAGGAGAAGAGATGGTTTTTTGATTCACAATTTCAGATATTTCAGCTCGTGCTTGTTGGTCCTGTTACTTATGACATGATGGGAGGAGGGACGAGGGGGCATTGGAGAATATCGATGGAAGAGGCCAGTCACCTCATAGCAGCCAGGAAGCGGGGTGGGGGGGGGGGCAGGAAGAGGCCAGGGAAAAATAAACCCTTCAAATACCAGGCTTGGACCTGTGACCCACTTTCTCCAGTGAGGCCAATTCCCTCCTATTCCACTCAGTACATGTCACAGAACGCACCGATGACTTTAGCACCCTTGGGTTGTAGTCACACCTCAATGGTTAGATCCACTAGTAAGGATCGAACCTCGAACACATGCTTATTTTATGAAATATATCATACACAAACATACACTGCAACATTCTTCACTGAAGGAGCATTAGGAGGAGGGGCAGAGACAAGGGAGAAAAGAGTGTCTACAAAACAGATCAGAAGTCCGGAGAGAGGGCTTCGCGCACAGTGACCGAGTTTGGTTTTCAGTGTCCACAGTGAGTTGTTCACAGCCTGTGATTCCAGTACCAGGGGACTGAATACCTCTGTAGATACGGAGTAAAGCTTAAGGGGAGGGAGGAGGAGGGAGAGAGAGAGAGAGAAACAGCGATCTGGCCAATGAGGCAGGAGCGCAGGTAAGGAGGCTCTTCAAGGATGAGGCCAGAGTTAGAGGAGGGAAGGGACCGTGTGTGTAGGACTGGTCCACAAAACACACAGGCCTAAGTAGGAGCACGATGGCACGAGATCTGTACGTTGATGAGACTGACATGTTTCAGAGCGGATTGGAGAAAGGTGTAAGCATGGTAGGAGAGGTTCGCTTCAGTTCCCTCCCAAATCTGAGCGAAACTGGCTCCCCAGGAAGTACCGGTGGGTCCTGTTGGTCCCTGGCTCCCAAGAAAGTACCAGGGCATCCTGTGGCCCCACATTCCATCCTGTTGAGTGTGTCATCAGGCATAAATGTAGCCACTTAGAAAGCCCTCTAGATTTTTCTTCCAGCTCATTCTCAGGTCAACCTTCTGCTTTCCTGAAGAGACCACCCCTGCAGCCCCTCTGCAGATGAAGAGCTGAGCCTTGTTTGGCATCAAGGTCCCTTCTTCATCCAGAGTCAAAGCTAAGTTTGAGGTATGAAAATGTGCACAGTCTTTGAAAGGAAAAAAAAAAAGCCACATCAAGTGCATTTTTAAAGTTGCCGTTGAGAAAGGCCAGTGATAGAATGTGAAGCTAAAGGAAAACACAAACCCAGCTTGCATTTCCCCAGCGGAAAGTCGTCTTTCCCTTGGTTCTGAAATTCCATCAGCCAAGCCAGAAGGTTGGGATGACCCTGTCCTCCTCCCTCCTTTCCACAGACCAATAAAAGCAGATTCTTTGTGGGAAACAGCATCATTTGTGGATATTTTACTTTATATCAGCTATTTAGAAAGAAGAAAAAGCTAGTCTTCTTCTCATCCTTCCATGCCGTTTTCATCCTCAGACTATTTTATACTTTTTTTTTTTTCCTTCTAATTCAGCACTTGGCTTCACTGGGCAAAAATGGAGGTTATGAGTCAGAGAAAATTCCTTCCTCGCTCCATCCTTCCTGTCTTCTTTCTTCCTGCCTTCACTTTTCTAATCCCTTCCTTCTTTCCTTCCTCTCAGAAACTAATTTTGTTGGTGGCATTGGAAGTACTAACTTTACCTTGATGTTGGATTTGTGTAAAGTTTTGACCACAATCCCAGCACTGCCCTAAAGTGGCTACTGAGTGCTGACCCAGTTCTGCTTAGTAAGCCAGAGGAAATCTCGGTCACATAGACTTTTATGGCCATAAATCCTGTCTAGTGTATCCAGACAGGGTCTCTCTGTGTTGCCTTGGCTGTCTTGGGAGTGCTTTAAAGACCAGGCTGGCCTCGAACTCAGAGCGATCTACCTGCCTCTGCCTCCCAAGTGCTAGGATTAAAGGAGTGTGCCACTATGCCCAACCAACGACAAAGTTTTTAGTATGACCCATGTGAAGTGCTGAATAACTATTCCAAACAGGCCTAATATATGAATATTTATCTCTGAAAAATTTGGAGGAGGGGCTATTAGAAGATGGCTCAGTGGGTAAGATGTTTGACCACACAAGTATGAGAAATGAGTGCTAGTCTCCAGTAGAGATGTTAAAAGCTAGATATATCTATAGGCCCAGTGTTGGGGTGGGGTCGGGGAGGCGAGGCACATCCTCTAAGCTCATTGGCTATGCAGCCCAGTCAATTAGTGAGCTCCAGGTTAAGTGCCAGATCCTGTCTCAAAAAATAAGGTGGAGGACCAGTATGGTGCTGGCCTAGTGGGTAAAGGCAATTGCTACCAAGCCAGACCACCTGAGTTTGATTTCTGCCCCTCCTCCCTCCAGCCCCACACGTATATGCCGTGCTGACATGCGCACACACAGAGAAGAAGTAAATGTTGGAGGAAGGTCCAACTGTGTTTTTAAGTGCTGATTTCACTGCCTTGAGGTCTGGTTCCCACCCTGCCATGGGAATGTTGAGCTATCTCCTGTAACCATGTGATGATAAGGGATGTTCCCCAGTTATCCCTGATTGGCTAAATAAAAATGCTGAAGTCAAACCATCCAGATGAGAACTGGTAGGCTCTGAGCATATGGTGGGGGGAGGAGGTCCCCTTCTGTCAGAGGTCTAGGGGAGGGAAACAGGGCAAAACAGGGAGGGGCGAACAGGAAGATACAAGTGAGGGGAAAACAGTGGGGATGTAATCTGAATAAGTTATTGAAAGAAAAAGATGCTGAAGCCTATGACTGGGTAGAAGAGAGGTAGGTGGAGTTTTAGGTGCCCAGGCTTGGGTTTGAGAGAGAGGAGAGGAGAAAGCAACAGAGAGCAGGAGGAGAGGAAGAGGTGGAGAGGAACAGAAAGAAGATGGTGCTGAGCACATGGCTGTAGGAACAGACTGATGGAACAGAAGCCGTCCCGGGAGTCATCAGATTGGCAAATGATTGGCTTTTATGTAGGTTTTAAAGGTACTAGAATTAGTGTAGCTCAGAATCTGCCCAGCATAGTGCTTACAGCTTAAAAATAAATCATAGTCTCTCTGTGTCAGCCACTGGAGAACTAGCTGGTTAACGAAAGCTACTGCCTTAATAATTTACTATATTGATTAATATAGAAGGGATAATTGTCTTTCTACAACAAAATATAACAAAAAATAAAGTGGAAAACTATAGAGGAAGACACTCGTAGAACTCTGGCCCATACATCTGTACATGGGTGCACGTGCACTCAATGTGCACACGTACTAACATGAACGTACACATTCAGTACACAAAAGACAATTAGGCAGGGTTGCTACAGTGCTTTGACTGACTGTGGTGCTACATACCTCTAACCCCACCTGCTGGGGAGACTGAGGCAGAATGGCTGCAAGTTTGAGGCTACCACAGGCAACTGGGCTAGAGTCTCTCTCCAAATAAAAATTGAAAGCAGAGCTGGGGTTCTATTGCAAATTAGGACTTGCAAGGCCACAGGTTTCATACCCTGAAGTGTAAGGAGCAAGCAGGTGCTCTACCAAAAAAGAGTCTTAAAGTGTGTCTTATGCCAATGAAGTATTAAAATACAAACGAACAGAGAAAATATAGACTTTTTCTCCATGTGAAAACATGATTCAACCAAGCTATGTGTGTCACCGTAGATTATTTTTCAGAAATATTTCTTCTGCATAAGCCAGGATACACCTGGCATTATGATCATAAGTGCAAACCTGTCATTTAAATGTATCCAACATGCTGAAAACAGATAAACAAGTAGGCAGTGGAGCGTGTGTCCAACGGCCAAGAGGTACCCACTGCAGGTGCTTGGCAAAAGGCCATTTGCATGTATTCACCCTAAGATCTTTCTTTTGCCTGGCTTCCCATTACAATCAAATGGGAAATTAAAGAAAACAAAAAGCAAAACCTAGCACCCAGGCTGCCCCACCGGAACCCCCAGCACTAACTCAGGCACTAGAATTGTTGAAGCTCCCTAGGTTATCCCGATGTGAGACTGAGGTTGAATATTGACGGCGTGGAACAACACTTTGCAAATTTCAGTGCGCATGGCCTCCCCTGAGGGTCTTCTTCAGTGCAGCCTCTGATGCAAGAGGTGGGTCCCAAGACTCTGCATTTCTTTCTTTTTTTTTTTTTTTTTAAAGATTTTGTTTTTATTTGTTTTAAACATGTGAATATATCTGTCTCCGTGGGGGGGTATGCATACATGGACACAGCTGCGCTCTGAGGCCAGGAGGAGGTGTCAACCCCCCCTAAAGTTGAAGTTACAAATGGTTGTGAACCACTTGATGTGGGTGATAGGAACCGAACACAGATCATCTGGAAAAACAGTAGATTCTCTTAACTGCTGAGCCATCCCTCTCGGCCCAGAGACCGAATTTCTAACAGGCTCTGGATGGTACTGATATGGCCATCCATACGTCACAGGAAATGGCACCTGGGGAAGTTCTAGACAAGTTCTCAGTCCCCCACCCCACCTCATCTCCCATGAAAAGAGATCGCCATAAGTTGTATCACGTCTAAAAAGGACTGGGTCCGGTGGTCTTGGTGGTTCTAAGGGCATCTCACATGCACTCACAAAACATTCTAGTTACTGCATGGCCACGTACTGCTCATCTTTGGCCTAGCTTTTTCTGTTTATACTGAGACCCAGCCAATTGCCCAGCTACAGGTCCCACAGAGATCCCAGTGGGAGGTCCAGCTAGGGCATGACTCTAGGTAAAAGATGTCCGCCCTCAGAGAAGTTCTGTAGTATCTTCCCAGTGAGCTCTCTCTCAGGAGGGCCCTACAGGCCATAGCAAAAAGGCATCGAGGGGATCACCTCACCGGAGGGACCGTCATGTCTGAACCTTGACTCATTTTCAAGCAGGAAACACAGCCATAAGAACAGACACAGTCTGAGGGAGGGAAAAAAGGAGTGCATGGAGGCAGGAGGAAGAGCTCTGTGGAGGGCCAGAGTCATGGCTTCCACGGCAGTGGGGAACACTGCCAGTGACCTTTGACCCTCCAAGACATGGATGGTTGGGATCCCTGGCTGTGTGTGAATTCAAAGATTGAGATTCTTCTTGGTGAGCTCCCAGTGGCTCTTGTGTAATGAGGAAGCAATGGGGTGGAGACAGGGTTTTCAGCAGCAGGACCTACATGTAGAAATGCCCCTACCCCACAACTCTCTCTCTCTCTCTCTCTCTCTCTCTCTCTCTCTCTCTCTCTCTCTCTCTCTCTCTCTCTCTCTCCCTTTCCTGATCTTCCAGGCTCAATTTATCTTCTCTCCATTCACCCCTTCCCATCATATGTGTGTATCCATAAGTGTGGCATGTGTCCACGGCCCCCTGCTGCTGTTAAACACGCAGCTGTCTTTGCTTTGCCAAAATGCTGCTGTCGGAGGCACTACCAGGAAATGACTTTCATGTCCTTCAAGAACTTCTTCTGCCCAAGATCTATCAGCTTTACTGATAATAAAACAGTAAGTTCTGGAAACGTTTAAATGGTGTCAGGATTTCCCAGAGATTGCACCTATGTATCTCACTCTTTGGGGGGGGGGGGTTCTACTCTTCCGTAAGCACAGCGCTCTTGAATAAACATCTTCTGTTTTCTAAGTGGGATGGAGACACTGCGTTGTCCATATCCTCTGAGGTTTAATCTGTAGGCACAATGAACTTTGAACCCAATTAGGTAGTGAAGCTTGGTCACAGAAAAGCAAAGGCGTGCCGTCCTGGGAGTCACCTCACTCACACTGTGAACGTATGGCAAACACCTCCCAAATACGCAAGCTAAATTAGTTCTGGAGCCTCGTGTTGATAAACGTTCCATTAACTAATGGCTTCCCATGATGTTTTCACATGCAGCAATTGAGTTAAACTTCGGACAGTGTGAATCCCTTCATCCCGCAACTGTTTAAAACCAGTAGGTCTGAATTTAACTGTTCTTTTTAAAAAAAAAAAAAAAAAAGATTCTATTTTTATTTATGAACACGAGTGGTGTGTCTGGGGAGTACCCAAAGCAACTCCCAATGTGACAGCAGTCCTGGCTTTTGCTGAGATCCAGCGGGGGACATCCTGAGAGCATCTGCTGTTGCTGTTCCCTATAGGATCAGGGTCACTGGCTGAAGAGCCATTACGTCATCCCTGGGCAGAGGCTCACGGGTCGCCAGCAACACCTCCAGAACTGTTGGAGTTATCTGGCTGGCTTAGCCGCATTAGTGGCATCCTCCCTTGACTACAGGTACCTTAAAAAGATATCAACCACCTCTGTTTATTATGAATGTGAGCACATATGCTCAGGAGCCTTCCACAAAGAGAGTTGGGACTACCTGAAGTGCTCTTGGTTTATCATTCAGGACAGTCCAGCAAGCTGGCATGCACACTGTTACGCTTCAAATCTGAAATGGCCTCATTCAGGCTCATGTTTTAGGCACCGTTCCCTGGCTTACAGTACCATTTTGGAGATCCTGGAGGTTTTAGGAGGTACGGCCTGGTTGTAGGTCTCCATGGGAGAGTATGGAGGTCTCACTTACCTCTGATTCTGTGCTCGGCTTCCTGTCACGTGAGCAAGCCTCTGCCACTCACTTCCATCACCTCAAATGTGTCTTACAGTGCCTGCTGTCATCTGAGGCCATAAACTAAAGCAAACCCTTTCTTCTCTTAAGTTGGTTTTCTGTCAGGTATTTTGACCACAATAATTGCCCCCCCCCCATCACTTCTATGTATCTGCTCCCAGCTCAGCTCCCAGTTCAGCAGCCTGGATCCTCACTCCCCACCCCCACTTGTTAGGAAGCTCCCACAGCCGGGTCCTCACACACAGGCGTGGATGAGGCATTTGCACTGCCTTGATTTCCTCCAGAAATGAGTGGCAGCTTACAGAACATTTTCTATCAGCTCCACATGGCTCCAAATTACAGCCATGACTACAGGGAACTGCCAGCTCCCTCAACAAAACTGGGGACTTTGTGGACCCCACGAGAGGCCTTATTTATTACCTCTCCCAGAGAAAGCAGACTGGGGCAATAATCATCAAAGTAATATTTACCCCTTAATAACTGCCTATTTTTACACCAATGTTAGAGGTTAATAGCAGTGTTATTTACTCCTTTGCCAAAAAGAACTGAAGGATGTGAAATGTAGCAGTCAATAAAGCTGAGCAGCCAGATAAATAACATTCATAGCATTTCCTGACAAATCCTTCTGTTACCCCAGGATATAAATAACCCCAAGAAAGCGGTTCCTGAATTAGAAATCTACTGATGTGTAAAATGTAATTTTAAAAAGGGCTTCAAGGCCCAGAAGCACTGGATTCTGTAACGACGTCCACTGGCAGGCTGTGTGTATACACGTATGAGTTTGTGGGACATGCGTACTCACAGGTACGCCTGTGCACATATAATTGAAAAGTCGAGGTGCAGCGGTCACTTCTCACTCCCTCTCCACCCTTGCCATGACACTGTGGAGCCTCCCTCCCAGGCCAACCTTTCTGCTCTGGCACCTTCTTCTGTGATCCCCCTCTTTTCCATGACCGACTCACAAACTTTCCCATCCTTCATCCACCGGAGCTGCATCTTCCGCTAGAAACGGTCTCTTTGACATCCCACCTGGCTTTGTACTGGGCATCTCAGGCATGGTCTAGCTATGGTACAGTTCTCAATTCCACCCCCATCCAGCAAGTGGTACCACCTTCTGTACAATTATTTAGTGGAAGTACCCAGCTCCATTCCAATTGCCCCTGATGTTCACCAGCCCCTACATCATCCAAGCCACAAGCTGAGTAGCAAATGCCTCCTCAAAAATGTGACATACAGGGATCAGCCCATCCCCACCCATCTTTGTGTGTCTACCACTCAGCCCAGTCCAAGTTCATCATCTTTCAGCCCATGATGTTTCCACTCCAGCCTAGTCAGGCTTCTCCCAATAGAAGGAATATGACCCAAATGACTTGGCTGGGCTACCTGGCCACCCTCTCCTGTCCCTTTTCTCTTCCATCCTTCCAAGGACACTCACCCTCCCCCAATTCCTTAATCTGAATAAGATAATCTTCTGAGCAGAGCACATAGGTAGCTGGGACTATAGAAACTTAGGCTCTCAAAATACTAGAGGCGCTGGAAATCTAAAACCTTTTTAATACAATTTTTCCTTTTTCCTTTTGGTTTTTGAGATAGGCTTTCTCTGTGTAGCCTTGGCTATCCTGGACTTGCACTGTAGACCAGGCTGGCCTAGAACTCACAGAGATCCATCTGCCACTACTTCTCCAAGTGCTGGAATTATAGGCATTGCTACCACACTTGGAGATAGATAGATAGATAGATAGATAGATAGATAGATAGATAGATAGATAGATATAGATAGATATAGATATAATTTATTTATATTTTATTGTGCATTGCCTACACGTGTGTCTGTTAAATCTCCTGGAACTGTAGTTACAGGCAGTTGTGAGCTGCTATGTGGGTGCTGGGAATTGAACTCAAGTCCTCTGGAAGAGCAGCCAATGCTCTTAACTGCTGAGCCATTTTTCCAGCCTCATCTAAAATCTTTTTATTGAGAAAGAAAATGTATCAATTCCTTAGAAGAAAAACCTGGTCCCAGAGCTACGTTCTAAGTACAGATGACGTTAGGTGACAGACGGGCAGTGTCCTGGACAATGGCCCTTTAGTAAACTTATGAGGAAAAAAAAAAAAGCTGAGGTATCCTAAAAGGACTCAGAATATTCTTTTTTTTTTTTTTTTTTCTTTCCTACTTGCCCCCGATGCTCTTTCTGGGATTCTGAGCATTCTCGATTTCACCCATTCTGAGTTTGGCCCAGCAATCACACAGTGTCCTGGCTGAAACCCCACTTTCCTACCAATTAGACAGAAGAGCTTGGCTGGTTCTCTAGGTCTTTGTGATCACTGTTCCAGCAGAAAGCCACAGGGACCATTTACCCTGGTGCTAAAACGCTAACCACTAAGATTAAGACACCCACGTTTCTAAGAGGGAGGCTGGATGTGTGCAAGGGAGCCACTTCATGCAGGTTTTTTTCCTTTCGTTCAAAAAAAAGTTTTTATAGTGATGGGGATCATAGAAGTCTAGATCGATAGGATGACTAGCTTCTCTTAATAAAAACTCACACAACCCAACACATAACACAGACCTCGGCAAGGGACCTGGAGGACGGTGACACTCTGCAAGTGGATGAAGAGACGTGTTCAAATTCTCCTGTGGGGAATTCTCATAAGCTCTCATAATTTATTTTATTTCCTTTTACTTACTATTACTGTGTATGTGTGTGAGTACACAAGCCACACTGACTTTGGAAGTCAGGTGAGAACTCTGGAGTTTGCGTAGCAAGCATCCTTACCTGCTAAGCCATCTTGCTAGAATGCCCCAGTGATTTTGGACAACGTGGGTCCAGACGATGTTTGTTGAATTGTAGAAATTCTTATATAAGGTAAATTTAAAAATATTTACAAATTTAATATATGTGAGTAGACTAATGATTATAATAAGTCCAAGCATCTTATGAAATAAGATGAGAAATGTGTCCCCCAAAAATGATAGAGAGGTTAACTACAGAATGATTTGTGATAAAATAATAGTGTTTATTATTTAAATAAAAAATATTTATTTTTATATATATTATATATATTTATTTTTATATATTGTATATATATATATTTATTATTTAAATAATAAACACAGGTGGTGGTCAGAGGACAACTCGATGCTGTCAGTTCTCTCCTTCTACTTTACGTGGGTTCCGGGCATTGAACTCACATCCCTAGGCCTAGACAGCAGGTCGCTTTAGAGTCATTGCCTGCTGAGCCGTCTCACTGGCTCAGAACAAGCAATGTTAAGCAGAGGTTGGATTTAGCTAAGGATGCATTAAGAACCAAAAGGCTCTGAATAATGGGATATTCGTTGTGTGTTGAATTGTTTTGTTTGCTCATTTAGTCTGTCTCACTCGATTTCCATGACATCATCTATGGATACATAGTATATTCTCTTTCACTGCCTAACTTTCATCATGAAATTTTTCCAGGAAACAGATACACGTAGAGTCACACAGCTCCTTACACAGTCACCAGTGTACTCACTTCTTTTCTGCACTGTACACATTGTTTCTTTGAGGGCTGTTGCCAGTCCCTGTTGGGGCAGCTATTTACCCTTTTATCCGTTGGTTCCCTACACAATGTCCTTTGCACATACACTGATATGTGTACACAAATAGACACACACTATCGATTCCTGGAAGTAGAAACTGCTGTGTCCAGTCCTGTGATCACCCTGGGAGTTGTTGCCGCAGACTTAGCGAAATGAGTGCAGCCAGAAGCCAAGAGGACCTTCATCTCATACTGCCAACACTGAGGGCCACCAAGCATCTCAGTACCTCAGAGGAACATGCTACGTTAGTCTGCTCTGTCTGTCATTACAAATGCCTCAGACTGTGTCGCTAAAGGACAAGGATGCTCTCTCCCACTGTTCTGGAGGCTGAAGGCTCACATCTGGGCTCCAGCAAACTCAGGTCCTGGTGGGAGCCTCTTCCTGGCATCCAGGTGGTTGCTCCTCAGTGCATACACTCACAGTGGAGGGGGCAGGGTAGAAGCATGCTCCCTCTGGAGTCTCTTGTTAAAAGAACACTAATGCATTGTAGGTTCCACCCTTATGACCTTATCTAGCCCTAATCGCCTCCCAAAGCCCTGTGTCCAAATGGTACCCACCTGGGAGTGTGGTAGGGATTCTGCGTGTGTTTCGGGAGACACGAGCATCCACCTCATCCAGGCATCCCAACATCGTTTCCCCGCAGGGCTGTCTATTGGCAGCTTCATTCATCAACCCATCAACAACCTGGTTACCTGCTTTGCCTGTTTCCCTACCCGTTGGCCAGTAGGACTTTACAAAATTTTAAAGACATTAACCCTTTGTCATATATAGCTAATATTTTCACTGAATTGGCTTTTTTTTTTTTTTTTTAGTTTGCACAGCTTTTTGTGTTGAGCTTTAACTACATATAATTACATGCATGCTCTTTTCTTCATGGACTTCTTATCTTTCATAGAAGAGGCTTTCCTTCACCGACATTTACAAGTTGAGGAATAGTTTTCTTTCTCTAATCTTGAGATATGAGTTGTTACTTTAGCAATTGGCCATGAGAATCTTTCTTTCCAGGGTGACGCTGCCAATAACAGTGATGGCGGAGACATGAAAGAAAGACTGACTGGCTGTCAAGTCTAAACCTTCACAATTCCTCCCATACAAACCTCTTTTCCATGTAGACTTGGACACTTATAAGTGGTATGACACACTTTTAAAAATCAGAAGTCCTCAGATCCTTTCTTGGTGCGGTGCATATCCAAGCCAGGGCTTCATGAATGCTAGGCAAACACTCTTCCCCAGAGTCACACCCCAAGCCTGAGTGACTTTTGGCTTCTCTGAAGTCTTCAGAAAGGGCAAAGGAAGGAGTGTGTGTGACAGAAAGACAGACAGGGGTTCGGGTGGGTGTTTAGGAGCCTACGATGACTGCTCTTCTCTCCACTTGGAGTCCCTAAAAGTCGTGGAAACAGAATCTTTATGGTGACCTAGTTGGAGAAAGGTGGTGGGGAGGAAAATAGAAAAATGCTTCAAGCAAATGATGTGGCTCAGACGACTTGGAAGTTGACCTAGTAAAACTTAGAGCTCTGGTAGTTATAAATATCTGAGTCTTTAAAACCCCACATACCACCAACAGCATCTTAATATGGCGTGTGAGCAGGAGCCCACAGGCAACGGCAGATTGCGTCATGTGCCAAATTACTACGGTCTCTTCTGTGACTTACTTTATTCACACACACGCGCGCGCGCATGTGCATGTGTGTGTGTGCACGTGTGCGTGTGTGTGTGTGTGTGTGTGTGTGTGTGTGTGTGTGTGTGTAGGAGGTGCAGGCACCTAGAAGTCAGTGGACAACTCTTTCTCCTCTACCCTGTGTGTAACAGGGATCAATCTCAGGTCATTTGGCTTGGTGGCAAGCACCTTCACCTGCTAAGTCACCTATGTCACCAGCCCTCTTCAGTGGGTTTCCAAGAAGAACTCATAGGGAAAAAAAAATAGCCAACTTCCCCATCAGTTTGTAATCAGGGAAACAAGTAAGAAATAGAATTGGTGGCTGTGGGCAGGGAACATTATTTTATATATCTTGTGTGAGGGTTGAGAGGATCCTGTTTTTAAAAGGCTGCCCCAATAAATGATTTACCAGGGCAACCAAAGATCAAAGAAATTGCATCTCAGGGCACCTGAAATTCAATGTTTATGGAAGTCTCCAGAAGCCCAAACCTTTTATGACTTTTATATTAGCTAACCACTAAATTTTCAAAGCAACTAGGCTGCCAAGGGTTTTAATAAGAGCTGCCCAGCTCAAGCTCTCCTTTTAATAAATATAAGGGTGAAGGTGCTGAGAGGCATCTTGAAAATATGTCATATGTCATGGAAGACATAGGTAGGCTTGGCTGCACGATTGGAGTGTTAAATTCTGGTGACAAAACAATTGACACAGGACAAATTCCTGGCGCACTGTAACAAAATGAGGGGAATTCTGCTCCGGAGGAGGCACCCCAGCTGGGGTCTAAACACAGGAGTGCTGGGGAAAGATTAACCAGCTGGAAACTTAGAGCCCTCCACAGGAGATCAGTGCAGGCTCGCTCCTGATTTCCCCTCAGTAATGATAAAAGTTCCCTGGCAAGGTCTCAACTCTAGAGCTCTCCTAGAATGGTCCAGCCTCTCTGAATCAGGCTCCAGAAGTTCTCCAAGTGTGTCCCAGAACCCTTTGAGGGCTGGTGGCAAAGCTCCTTTCAGGCTGCAAGGTGATCTGAAGTTTTCCTTCCGCCTCTCCCAGCTTCAGCAATGACACTCAGATTGCTTCTGGGTCAGAAACTAGATCTCTCTTTCCTTGTCCCCCAAGATATATGGTCTGCCCTGTAACAGCAGACCTGCTGCCGAGCATTGCCGCCACTGAAGGAAAGAGCACACTCTCTAGTCTCCCTTGGGTGTGGTCATATGAGCAAAGTCCTGGCCAATGGGAGATCAGCACAAATTCTGGGACAGGATGAGAAGAAAGACAACAGTTCCTTCTCTCCCCTCTTCTGGAGGGCTGGAACATGAATGCATGGTAGCTGTTAACAACGTCATCTCATACTACGAGACAGAACACACATGCAGAGCCCAGAGCCCTGGCCTGTCCGACTGTCCGCCTCTTCTGTACGACAGTGAAATGAGTCCCTGTGTGGCTTTCTTCTTAGATGTGTGGGTCTCTTGTGCTAACAGTATGGCGTCTATCACAACGACAGTTACAAATAGAAATTCTTTTCTTTTTTTTTGGTTTGGTTTTTCAAAGCAGGGTTTCTCTGTGTAGCCTTGGCTATCTTAGACTTGCTTTTTGTAGAACAGACTGGCTTAGAACTCACAGTGCTCTGCCTGCCTCTGCCTCCCCTAGTGCTGGGATGAAAGGCATGCGCCACCACACCCGGCATAAAGAGAGATTCTTTGAGCGCTATAGCTTCATATTCTGTGAGCTTGGGGAAAAGCCTCCTTACGTGTTGCTCCAAGACAGCAAAAATTCTCCAGTGCCTCTGTAAGTGGTGTGACCACTATCGCTGCTGTTAAGTCACAAACTATAGGGAAGGGCAACAGGAGGAAAAATAGGTAAGTTGAGGCGCATCAGCATTTAGAATGCTTAGGCTTTAAAGGACATTATTGAAGAAGTGCAAAGAGAATATTAGAAAAAAAATTGGAAATTACACATCTGATAAACATCTGACATCCAGACAGACATAAAGGACTCTTACAACTGAAGAAGAACCCAGTTAAAAAGTGGGCACCTGGGCTGGGTGACACATACTGTACTTGGGAGGCTGAGGCTAGAGTGTCCTTGTGAGTTTAAGGGCAGCCTGGGTTACATAATGAACTCAAGGCCAGCTGGCATGTGTGGCAGTATGCTACCTCAAGCACAGCAATAGCAACAGCAAGCAGCAGGAACAAAAGGGAGGTGCATAGTTGTTTATTCAGAGGTCATATACTGATAGCCAACAGACATTGGAGGATGCTCAGGAGGTTAGCCGTTAGTTTGACGTGAATCAAAGCAAAGCAATGCATTGCTCCATACCTGCTAGAGTAGCCATGAGAGAGGCAGAGTGTTTTAAGGGGGGGGGAGTGGGGTGAGGGCATGGCACGCGTTAGAGGACATAGAGACATTGCAATCTTTATACGTGAGTGGAATATTAATGCATTGTTTGCGCCAAACAGTTTGCCAGTTCCTCGGAAAGAGGTAAAACATAGAAATGCATTTCCCTCAGTAGTTCCACTGCTTAGTAGACTCAACAAAATCTAAAGAATTTTAGCAGAGATAGGTGTACACGCATGCTTAAGGTAGCAATGCTCATAATAAGCAAGGGCTGGAGAGATCAAAATGGCCATCACGCACAAATAAGCATATCCAACAGAATAGTATTTAGCATTAAAAGGAAACAAGGTAGTGACACATGTTAGAGCACAAGTGACACTTGAAAACATTATGCTAGGTGAGAGAAGTCAGACTTGAAAAGGTCACACATGTGATTTCATTGATATGAGATGTCCAGAGTAGATCAATCTGGAGGGACACAGAGTGGATGGGCTATTGTCAATAGATGGAGAGAGAGGAAAACAGGTCATGATCTATATGGGGTTTCCTTTCAGGCTGATGAAAATGTTTGAGAACTAGGGATACGGTGCTTGAGAAACACTTTGACTGTACTAAATGTCATAGAATAATTCATTTAAAAATAAAAGTTGCTATATTTATGTTATATGAATTTTACCTCAGGATTTTACATAACACACACACACACACACACACGCACACACACACACATGCACACACACACACACATTCACAAAGAGCAACAATAAGAGTATTTCCAGAAAGACACCCAGCAGTGCAGGGGTCTGCGGGAAGGACGCTGTGCGCCATGTTAGCAGCAGGGCCACTAATGAGCTCCCTCTTCCCTGGAAGCCTGCGTTGCTCCTCCACCTCCCTCTTCCTCCTCCCTTCTTCCTCTCAGCTATTCATTAGGCTCCAACCTGCTACTTGTCAGGTAACATTAGTTGTCAGGGCATCCAGGGGACTTGTGTGCCCTTGTTCTTCCTGATTCCTTATTTATTATGTTAATGAGAACATGACCAAGCCTCCGAGCGGAAGTTGCAAGGTGGATTGTTCTGGGGCTGTGTAGTCTATGACAGCCGTCCACATGGTACTGGAGTGTGCACCGCTAAGAGGTTTGGTTGTAAACTCAACTTGGGCGTGACTTGCCCTGGGTTCTTGAGAAAATCAGTTGTTCTTGAAAGCAGGACTAAATAGCATTTTTCTTTATTATGTGTAATATCTCCAAGCCAACAGCTTTGCGCTACCTCACCTACACGGTGTACCCCATCATCTTCCCTCCTCAATGGGCTCACTACGGCTGCTTTTGTTCTCCTCCCAACCTGCAAACACACTCTCACAGCCACGTCACGAGGGGTCACCTCCTCCAGAGCTCACAGCTCACTCAGGAGGAAAGCCAAGTCCTTGTCTAAGCCTCCGTGGGCTCCCCTAACCCTGAAGAGTCTCCTCTTACCACTGCCCTGTTGCTCACTCCAGTTTGGTTTAGTGTTCTTTGTCTGTTCCTGCCTGCGAGCCTGTGCGTTTGCTGTCCGTTCACTCCGAAGGGTTGTTCATAATTTTTTTTTTTTTTTTTTTTTTTTGCCTCCCTTTTACACAAACCCATCTGAGCATCCAGAGAGAGATCTTTCACCTAGGCATCCTCCTTTTTCCTGCCAAGCTTAATTTTGCTTTGTAGTGTATCGCAGCTAATGGCCGCGTTTATGCCCGGCTCACGTTTACTCCCTGTCATTTGTCTTCCTTTTGAGGTGAGTCCCGTGAGCTGTTTCTGTTTTTGTTTGTTTGTTTGTTTTTGTTTCGTTTCATCTCACAGGCTAATCTTAAGCAACTCAATGATACCTGGTACATAGCACATGGTCCATAAATACTTGGTGACTGAGTTGTTTTGAAGATGAAGGACAACGGATATGAAAGCAGGAGGAAAAAGACACAGCGTTTAATTACTCATGTCAACGTCAAACGCCTTACCCCAGTAGAAAAGATGATATTTACAGGAAAGTAATAATAATTTTTTTTCACTGTGCAGAAACTGCCAGAAGCACCAAGAGGCAGATGTGACAGAATCTGACTTTCAACCCCGCAAAGGCAGCTGCACCATCCTTGTCTCAGAACTACCCCAGCATGCACTGATTTCAGACGAGCTGACTAATGACGAGTGAGAGTCAGAGGAGATGGGCTGTGTCGGTTGGAGTGTGGTTTTATGGATGTATCGTATGAGAGTGCATGTGCGTGCACATGTGTGTGCGAGTGTGCGCGCTGGGGTCGGGGGGGGATGGTGGAAGGAGACAAATCACGAAGAGGTCAGGCCTGACAGGGAGGTTCCTTCTTAAAGTCTTATAAATAGAAGGTAATTTCTGAAATGTCAAGGGTTTCTTGGCTCAATTAAAATTATTTGTAGCACAAATGGTTGAGATCGGGGAGTGCTTTAAGCCTGGGAGACGCAGTAACAAGAGTCATAAGAGGCGAGGGCTGTCTGGAGAAGTATTATTTAAACGCCGTGGACTTCCCACGGAGGCAGATGCCCGTGGTGAGGGGGGAGGAGCTGACTTCGGGTCCCTTTCTTTCTTCCTGCTTCCACCTAGAAACTGGGGAATAACTGTCAGCCATTTTGCAATCAAAACAACTTCATTTCCTACGTCCGTCCATAACTCAGCATGTCCCCCCCTCTTAGGGAGGCTGGTGATGCCTTGGATGCTTCAGGCCTGAGCAAAGCATCTATATCCTTTCTAAATACAGTCTGGAGTCTGTGCCTGTCACCTACTTAAGGATGGGTTTTGCAAATATTATGAGCTTATTCATCTGGGAAACAACACCACCACAAATATCCTCTAGACCCAGCTTTTTTTGTGACAGACAAATAGTTCTTTATACAGCAAGCTCAGGAGTGTTCAGGCGCAGCCTCCTGAAGTCCAGTGAGGTGTCAGTTCAAGCAAGAGGCATGATCATTTATTGTCAACACAGACTGTCATCACTTAAGGCCGTCGTCAGAAAAATTGCCGCTGATTGATGCTGACGGCAATGATTGTTCTGGCGATAAGCTTAATTAGAATAACTAGCCGCCATTGAATGTGGCTTACTTGTGACACTGGTGGGACAATATGGGCCACAAGGAAGTCACCAGCCAGCACAGCATTCTTAGCTCAGTCCTGACACAGGTGGGAAACTCTGGAGTCAGGGAGTGTGACTCTTGAGGCCCTCTCTTCTGTCGCATACATAGATCGTTTCCTGTCACACAGCAGCGGCGACTACAAGGAAGGTGACGACCGGGTCCATAGCCACTGGGCCTGCTTCAAATGCAGCCCCTGCAACGGGTCCAGAAATCAAAGTATGCAATCATTCAGATGTGCAATGTCCCTCAAAAATCATGTGTTTCAAAAAAACACACTAGAGCCAGGCATGGTGGCTCATATCCATAATCCCAGCAGAGGCAGAGGCAGGTGAATCTCTGTGAGTTCGAGGCCAGCCTGGTCTACAAATCAAGTCTGGGATAGCCAAGGCTACACAGGAAAACCCTGTCTCAGAAAACAAAACACCAAAAAACCAAAACCAAAACCAAAACCAAACCAAACCAAAACAAAACAAAAACCCCCACACCTCTGGTCCCTAGCTAGTGGCACTGTTTGGAGAGGTTGGGGAACCTTTTAGACATGGGGCCCAGCTAGGTGACAGGCCATAGAGGTAGAATTTGGGGCAGTGGCAGGTCCCAGTTCCAGCCTAAAATCTGCTTCCTGGCTGCCATGTTGCAAGCTTCCGCCACCACCTCAGCCTCCACGCTGCCTTCACCAGGATGGTCTGTGTCCTTGAGAGCCAGAACCAATTCTCCCTGGCTAGAGAGATGGCTTGGTTGTTAAGAGCATGTACTTCACCTCCAGAGGCCACAAGTTCAATTCCCGGCACCCATGTCAGGTGGCTCACATGAAACTGCACGCGCAACTCACAATGGCCCCGGCGTCCATGTGTACACACAGACCTACGCGTAATGAAAAATAGTAAAAGATAAATATTAAGAACAAAGACCAGTTCTTCCTTCTTTAAGGTTCTTCTGTTAGGTGTGTTTTTCCGCTCTGAGGAGAAAAGTAACTAACACACTGTGGGATGTCAGATTCGGTTTCCACTGTGCCTTCTGATAGGGGAGGCCATGGAGCCCCCAGCAGAAAGCCCTTCCTCTCTCCTGGCACAATGACCAGAGGCTGACACAACATCCCATCGGTGTTTCCCTTCCTACAGCTTCTTCTGCTGGCTTTTCCTCTGTCCCTTCAGCACCTGGGGTGTAGACACAGGAATTAAAAACACTCTGAGGTTCTTTCGAACCACCTAGAAGGCCAGCCTCAAACTGGGGCCCTGCACCCAGCTCACATAATTGGGAAGGGCCTTAAAAACACAAACAGCCCTTATCCACCACGGGAAGATCAAAAGAACATTTACTCACTCACTTAACTCAGGGAAAAAAAAAAAAAAAAAAAAAAAAAACACCCAGTGCAAATTGTGGGCTTTTAACCAGCTTGTGGGACCAAAAACCTAATCAGAGCGCAGAGGACGATAAACATCTGGGAAGGGGAGCAGACAGTCATTAAACTTTGATTATGAGCCTAGCAGCTCGGATAGAACTTTACGGGCTCATTGAAGAAAACCCTGGCACTGACCGGCCACCTTCCCTGCAGAGGGGTCCCAGAGAGAGAGTGGAGAGACCAGGCAGAATCTGCTGGGCGCATCTTGCCTCCACAGATGCCTCCTGAGCAAGTAGCCCTACCAGAGTGTGGATTTTTTTTTCTTTTTCCTTCTTCCCCTCACCCCTTTCTGCTTGCTTATGTGTTAAACATTCGTTGTCTGCCAATCACAGGTGGGAAAAAAAAAGAAGCATTGTTCAGGGAGCATGTGACAGTCACTCCTTTTGGTTCCTGAGGACTTGGGGTTCGTTTTAGTCAACTGGTCCCTCACTGGGCAAGAGTTTATTGAGCCTCTGCTTTGTACTGGGTTCTCTTCTCAGCACCGAGATGAGCAGAAGAGACAAAGGCCCCTGGCTGCACACAGAGGGACTCACGCGATACACAGGCGCAAACTTGGGGCGTGCTGAGGGTGGACAGACAAAAGGAGAGGAGGAAGTGTGTGAGGTGGGACAGGAAGTTACCTCACTGTAAAGGAGCTGTAGAGGGAAGACCTGAGGAAGCACTACTTAGAAAAACCAGGACTGAAAGAAATAACAGGAAAAGTTAATAAAAGGACAGAGGGACAGGGCTGGCCTTCCCGGAATGCTGCCCCGTGACTAGCTCAATGTGCCCACTTTTCCTGTGTCCCCCTCCTTAATATAATACTGCCTCCTGTGGATAATCATTTGTTTGCAACAAGATCATATTTACCCCGGTCGGTACATTAAGATATGTGTCACTCTAGCTCCAAACTTCTCACCAGAATCTAAGTATCCAAATGACTCAAAGAAATCATTTTAAATCATGTATTTTATTTTATTATTTCATTTATTTATATGGTGCTTGGAGTTAAATCCAGGGCTTCACACAGACCAAGTAAATGCTTCACTAGATTTTTACTTTGAGACCGTGCATTGGGTAAGGGGCCCAGACCTGCCTTGAACTTCCAACACCAATTCCAAATTTGTAGCATTGCAGCGATGTTGCCTTGGCATGAGCAAAGCAGAAACTTGTTTCCCCGAGACCATCTCCAGTCTGCTAGTCATTTTCTTAAAGGCACAAGCCTCGGTGTGGCTACTATTTTGAACTGGGTATTTCTCAGGGGTGGGGCGCTAACCTGTGCTCATTCCTGCCTGTAGTCACTAGATATCTGGGGCATCTCCCCAGTGTGATGCCCAAAGAAGAAACAGTCTTTAAGCCCCACCACATCTGTCTCCTCCCACCTGGTCCACAGCAGGATCCTCAGTTTTGTCCTCTTTGTGACTAGCTGGTCCCCTGAGACAGTCTACACATCCTCTGCATAGTTTCTCTGGGGAGAGCTGATGGTGTTCTGTTCTATAAAAGCCCCCGACAGTCTTCTAACAGAATCCTAATGGTCATGACAGTATCTTAGACCCGTTACAGTGGCTTTCAGCCTCCTGTCTAGACACAGCTCCCATAGTGCACTGCCTCAAACCAAACCGTCCTTCCCTGCCCTGTGCAATTTAATCCCCAACACCATGTTCCTGCCCCTCTTGCTCTGACCACCTGCCTGCCTCAGCCTTGGCTTCTTGGTTCAGTTATCCTTTAGGGCCCAGCTGCAATTTCCTCTCTTCGGCTAAGTCTTTGCCAGCATCCCTCCCAAGCCCTCCAAAATAAATAGCATCTGCAAATGCTATTCTCAACTCCCAGATCAGACTTCCATCACTGTGCTGTGTGACTCAACCCACTCATCCATGCATCCAACAAATGTCGATTAAGAGCATCCTGGGGACCAGGCACCTTCCTGGGCTCTGGGGAGAGGGGATAAACACATGTGGCAAAAGCTCTCTATCTGTATTCTAGCCTGGAAACTAGGAAAAGAATAGAACTACAAACTGGTTGAAGGAAGTAGGGATAGGAATGGGCTGGACTCACTTTGTCCCTGCTCTCAAGGGCATTTGGTTCTGCAGGCTCAGAGGCCGTACAAGCAAGAAGGTATGAAAGTAAGAAAGAGCCTGTCTACACTGTGCCTAAGTACGCCGTGTCCATGGTCACAGAGAGCCCATTGAGCTTGCTCAGAAGGCTTAGTTAGAGAAGGCGGCAACTTTGGAAATTCTGAGAACGTTACGGAAGAAACCGTCTAAGAGATGTGGGCCTTTTGCCAGGTACAAGGTGGTCAGGGAGGCCCAGCCTCAGGCGGCAGAAAGAGACCGCTCCTGAGAGGCTAAGACGGAATCCTGTGCTAACTTACCCCAGGCCACACAGTCCCCTTTGCTTTCAGCGTCACCTGACAAACAGTGGTGATTTATGCCCTGCGACTTCCTGAATTCCCGTGCTCCTCAAGTGGGACTTCCTGTTGGAGATGGTGCCAAGGAAACGGAAGAACATTCTGATTCTTCCTAGGATGCAACTCAGCGGCACGTAGGGTCGGTCACCTTTCCATCATCTCACCAGTTACTGACTTGACGTTTTATGTTCCCGTAAATCCATGTCCTGAAAACTGTCCTTGTGTAGCGGAGTTGGGAGCAGGGGCTTTGGAGAGGCCACAAAGGTGGAGGCCCAGCTATGGTAACCCTTATACCAAGGGCTAAGGGAGAGGGGCCACTTAGTAAATAACAGATGACTAGCCTTATTAGATGGCAAATCTCTCACTTTTTTCTTTTATTGGAAATAGACTGTTTCTCACATACATATCCTGACCATCGTGTTCCCCCCGCCCCTACAGCTCTTCCTTTCTTCCCATCTGGATCCACCCCCTTTCTGTCTCTCATTAGGAAACAAATAGGCTTCTAAGGAATGATAATAAAATACGACACGATAAAAACAAAAATGAACACATTGGAATTTGACAAGACAAGCAAGGAAAAGAGCCCAGGAGAAGGCACAAGAAACAGAGATCCACTCGGTTGCACACTCTAGAACCCCATAAAAGTAGTAAACTGAAAGCCATAATACACACACACACACACACACACACACACACTCGGCCTGGAGGATAAAAAGAGGGAGTAAAAATATAAAAATTAAAAGTAAGATTGGTTTTTTTGTTTGTTTGTTTGTTTTTTTCAAGACAAAGTTTCTCTGTGTAGCCTTGGCTGCCCTAGACTCACTTTGTAGAACAGACTGGGCTCAAACTCACAGTGATCCACCTGCCTCGGCATGAAGCCGGCCCTTAAGAGTAGTTGACAACAAATCTCTTGCTACTGGACATTGCTGTCCCCACAGCTGTGAGAAATAGACTCCTATTGTTGATAAGCAACCTAGCTTGTGGCAGTTTATTACAGCAGCTCCAGGGGACTGACACCAACCTTGAGGGCATATCCAAAGGTCACAGAGACTGTCTGACAGGCTGTCCTTAAGCAGCAGGTAGAAGAGAATATATAATATAGAAACCAAAAACTCATCCCAGGAAATCAATGTTAAATCTACCTAACAACCCTATGGGCTCTCCCTGCCCAGCCGTTTCCTGTGATCTGCCTGAGTTTTCATTCATTTCTTTTGCCATACTGTGGAGATGTGTTGACGCTCACTTCCTTGAAATAGTTAATCTTTGAAAAAACAAGATTCCAAATAGGAGGTTTAAATGGGGGTGGGGTGGGGGTGGGGATGGGAGGGGGTTGGGGGTGGGGGTGGGGCGACCAACGCAGTCTGTGTGCAGGTCATTTAAGAGCCCAGGCTCATCTTTGAAATATAGATTAGCCAGAGAGTATGAGTTCAGCATTTCTATATAATCTTGTTTCATTGATCCTGCTGGCCAACTGGATGTGGCTTCAGACGGATACCTAAAAATTAGTTTTAAAACTTTCCCATCTTTTATTATTTTATAACCTGTCAGAAAAATCAATGACTGATTCTGCCCCCCTTTCAACGCTCAGTCTCATAGGAGCGGCCGTTTAACCACTAGGAGGCTGCTTCTCTCCCTTACCAGGAGCAGTGGTCCAGTTCAGATGAAGGACGCCATCACAGAGAGCCTTGGATTCATGGCGTTAGAGACACATCAAGCAGCTCCGACCTGCCTGCTGGGGCTGCTACATCTTGGGTTCCTTTCTTCCCTACAACAGCCAGAGAATGGCTTCCTTAAAGCTAGGGAGAGGTCAGGAATGGCAGGTTGGTATCGGAGGAATGCGGCCATAATTTGAACTTGTCAGACATCTTGACGTGGTCCTTTAGGCTGTGAAGAACAAACAGTTTCTCCCAATCTTGCCCTCTTTCTGCACACATGCACATGAGGTGCATTCTTTCAGGGGGTAAAAAGGCAGAAAAACTTTATTTTTCCCTACTTCTTTCTTCTTTTTAATTGACAAGTATTTAAAGAGAAAAAGACATGATCAGCAAATATGCCAAAGAGTTATCTTATTTTCTCCCTTGTGTTTTCTCTATTTTGTAAAATCTCTTCTATGAACAGGCATTGAATATATATATATATAGTTTATGCAAAGTCACTAGCACAGTACTGAGAACCTAGGGTGAAAGAAAATAGAGACTTTAATTTCAGTGCCCTGCTATCAAGAAAATGACCAACTTCTATAGCATGCATGACTCGTTACTTTAGAATGGTCAGATTCACCCTACAGAACAATATAGCTCCTCCCATGGAAAATTAACTTAGTAACCATTTATATCCAAGAAATGGGGGGGGGGGAAGAGGTGAGGGGAAATGGGGAGCTCCAGGTGAGGAAGAAAAAAGATAAGGGGGGAGGAAGTGTCAGGACAGGAAAGTAGACAGAGCGGGCGGCGGCAGTTGAACCCCAACGAAGTGCTGGCCTCTATAGGGAAATTCCAGCTCAGCTCACGCCCAGGTTTACAGCAGTCAGTAGCAGCCCAGCCCAGCACCTTTCACCCCTACGAGTATCCATGCTACCTTCACGTTATTCTTTAAATGGAAGTAAAACACTTGTTATCTTTATGACACTGACGTTTAATAACACCAAGAGGCCTCTGCAAGACACCTCCAAGTCACTGTCTTTGCTGTGTTAGCTGTGGCTCATAGGGCAGGATATCAATTACTTGTCTGTCTTTACACTCTCTGACAAATTGTAGCCTGAAAAATCAACAGCCTGGTTGTCTAGCTACCTGCTGCGCTCCCCAGATCTCCCCCTAGCCAAAGAGGCCAGGAAAGTGCACCGGAAGACGGTGGTATGCTTAGCACTGTGGTGGGGGAAGCCTATTAGGAGTCACCTTGAACTTGAGTTTACCTGACATATTAACAAAGAACACATTCAGTTTGTACTTTCCGTCTGCCTTGTTGGGTCTGGGAACTCAGTGAATTCTTCTTTATTGCAGTCGCTAGGCAAACTCAACACAGTTGCTTGGTTTTTCTGAATGGAAAGAAACTTTCTTTTCCACCCACCCCCCTTCTCTCCCTCTCCCTCTCCCTTTCCATCTCCCTCTCCCTTCCTCTCCTCCTCCTCTTCCTCTTCCTCCTCCTCCTCCTCATCCTCCTCCTCCTCCTCCTCCTCCTCTTCTTCTTCTTCTTCTTCTTCTTCTTCTTCTTCTTCTTCTTCTTCTTCTTCTTCCCCCCCCCCCCTGTATTCCCATGGCATTTGGTTTGAAATGTCTAAACATCTTCCTTTCGAGCAGTTACAAAGGCGGTAAAATGAAGCCCTCGACGCTCACAGTCACCTCTTACTGTGGGCAAGATAATTCACTTCTTGGTGTACTTACATTAACCTTGAGACTGTAGAGGACTGTAGGCCTCGTATCCTGCTAGAGGCCCTGCAAGGATTCCCAACACATGCTAGCAATGCCCAGTATGAACTTAGTTAGCACCCTAGGATTAGTAACAGTCATCTATATTTTTTCCTTTTTTTTTTTTTTTTTTAACCACAGCATCTCACTATATAGCCCTGACTAACCTAGAATTCTCTATGTAGATCAGGCTGGCCTCAAACTCATAGAGATTTTCTTGCCTCTGCCTCTCGAGCAATGGAATGTGTGCTGCCACACTCATATTCCTGAGTGTCTGTTTTGTGCTGCGGACCATGCTGAACACAAGCAATAGAAAAAGGAGGGTGCTTAGAGCTTACATTTCAGTGGGAAAATAATGTCATAACAGTAATAATGATAGCTATTGTTTATTGGGAATATGGTATGCATTATCTTAATTGATCTTCATAATAATCCTAAGAGGTAAGGAAGACTATTCTTTCGTAGGAGAGGAATCCGAAGTTGAAAGGGGCTAAAGACCTTGGGCACACAACATGGCTGCTAAGTAACACATCAGGGTTCAAATGAGCCAGCAGGGCCCCAGTTCTCAGACTTAAGCATGCCTTTACTTTGATGGAATGTGGGCTATTTTCAAATAACAACCATGGCTCTAAGGAACCACTTGCCCCTTCACACTATTCTTAAAGGACCATCTCTTCGGTCTGTTTCTTCTATCCAAGTACCAAGGTCTTTAAAAATGATGAAATTCCACCACCCAATGAAAATCACTTTACCTAGTGGTCAAGAAAACAAGTCACCATTGAAAAGAAAATTCTACATCATACAGTGTTGGCCGCCATGCTGGGAGAAAAGTACACATCTACCTACCATGAGCCAATCACTAGGGAAAGGTTTAATTGGTTCATCATATGAATTACAATCACTTAATCACTTTAAGCACCACCAGCCAATTAGCTCAGACTTATGAGTTCTGAGGTAATGGTTATGCAAATGTTTGCCCCACTACAGTCTATTAAAAACCATATTTTCTCTACCAGGATGACAAAGACTGGTGGGTGGGGGACGACAGAGAGGAAAGTGAACATTTATTTAGTTGAAACTTTTTTCCTGTTGGTTTATAACGAAGCATTGAGTGGGAGGGGCACAAAACATAATTGTTTCTTTATCTTACTCAGTGTGAGGGGGTCAGAAAGGTCCCAAGGGTACTGCAGGAAGAGCCCACTAAGAAAGCTAGGAAGTGATTGCACCATGACCACAGGATCTGAGTAGGAATGGCTGGCTTTGCTGAGTGACCGGTGGACTCAGCTGTGTTACAGATAAGCAAGTCAAGGGACCAACGTGGAGATGTGACCTTTGCTGCTGTCTTTCTCCGCTGGGCAGCTGTGCGTCCCTCAGGACTGTGGGAAGAATGCCTGAGCAATAACGATAGCCCTGGAATAGCAAGGAAGACCTTAGAGCTGCCCTGGGAAGCAGAGGTCCCAGAACTCTGAAGATCACATGGACACTGGTTACATGGGAGATGTGCTTTGGCCTCGTCGGTCAAACGCACAGTTGGCGTTCAAAGTCGTCTCCCCATTTTCCAAACAGAAGCCTACACGGGTCAAATAGTGCAACTTTTTTGTTCATTCACTTAATGGTACCCATGGGATTTGTATACGCCAAAGGCCAAGAGCAGAACTGGGCACACAGCACTGACCTGCGTAGTACTGTAGATTGCAGAAAGAAAGAGGGGGACTGTGCAGGCTGCCACAGTCATGGCAACTTCCTGATGGGAGAAGAGGTGTGTCTGAGGAGGAAATGCTAGACAAGAAGAAGAAAGGGGGTTTGAAGGAGAAAATTGATTAGGCACTGTAAAGGCTTAATAAGCTACATTGTTAGTGTCTTTTTTTATACACAAGGAATTTATCTCTTCCAACTTGTTAGTTTTAATTGCCTATAGGAATCAACTGGCCCTGGGTTACCTTGTGTACCTCATATGCCCACGAAGTGCCTTGTCCATGGTCTGGAGGCAGAAAAGTGGTCACCCTCCCTGCAAGACCTGAGACAATGACGTGGCCTGTCCCTCTTGCCACCCTAAAACGATTCCTCAAACAGGGAAAAATGAGATCGATCTAGCCTACTGGTGTTGTGAAGAAAACTGTATTTAAAAAGGAAAGGGGGTGGGGGTGGGGGGGAAGAACCACACAGGAATAGTTCAGAGAATGAGGAAAACAATAACAAAAAGCCTGACAATGAGCAGGCCAAGACAGGAGAACAATAGGCGGAAATATAAAATCACATGACCAGGCTTTAAAGAGTTTTCTTCCTTCTGCGTTTACAATACTCTATTATTGACTTTAGATTTTTTCTCCCCTTGCACTTAATTAGTCAAAAGCCAGCCTAACACTCTTAACTTAGTTTCACGGGTCAGACACTAGTCAGAGTTCATCTTCCTGAGGCAAAACGTTACAGACCACTCCATTACTTACTTTCAGCTTTTGTGCTTGCCTAGCCCATGTTACATTTATTTGCTTCCCTAGGTAGAAGGCATTTATTTGTCTCTGGGGATTTTCCTACCTTCATATGACTTCCTGGGAGGGCCTTGTTTCCTGAGGAATATTAGGAGACTCTTTTTTTTTTTTTTTTTTTTTTTTTTAAGATAACTCAAGGTCATAACATCGAGGTCAAATCTGACCTTGACCTCAGCTGCCTCTATGAGAGGCAGCCACGTGCTGATTGAGGCCCTCCCTCCTTCCCCGCTTCAGGGTTCAGAATGTTGTAGAAACTTGGCCTGGCTTCTGTAAGTCGGCTTTGATTTCTATAACATCGAGTATTCCGTGTTCAGGTTGAGTTTCCCTAGAAGTAGGCCTGGAGGTAGAGGTTCATCTAAGACTAATTTCCTTGGGCGGAACAGGGAACACCAGCAGAGGAGAGAGAAAACGGGGCACGGAAGAGGGTCAGAGAAGGTGTGAGTCACCAGCTGCCATAGTGCCACCACAGCCCAGCCAAGTCTGAAACCTGGTACAGGATGTGGGTCTGCGCTTGCCAGCTGCTTTTGCTAAACAGCACTGGCTCCTCTCTCCAGCCCACGGGTAACTAAAGGAAGAAAGGCAGGTAGCTCTGCTTTTCATTTTGTCATATGCCTGCTTGGCTCTTTGTAGGCATCTGAATCAGCCATTCAAGGAGCGTTTATAACTTATCTCCTTCTGCTGCCAGGGTTGAAAGTACAAAGATGGCCCCTTGCTCTACGCCTGTCGTCACTTTGGACCCCAGGAACAGCATGGCTTCATGGTACACACCAACCCTAAACGAGAGGGTGGTTATCCACTATAGAGGAGCTGTACCCCGGAATGGCTGTAGTCTGCTCCCGAGAACCAGATTGTCCCTTTAAGGACTTCCTTGGACCACCCTGCAGAACCGGAGAACAGCAGCTGACCCCTTGGTCAACAAGACAACACCTTGGTCAAGGCTTTGTGAGTCTGCATCCCTCTTGGGCCTGGCTCAGTTCTTCTTTCACTTAAACCCAAAGTCAAACTTGGGGGGGGGCGGGGAGTCACTGGATCCCCTTTATTCCTCTTCTCAATGTGTTGATTAAATTTCCTCTCTCTTCTCTCCACCCATACTTTGCCTCTAAAGTGACATAGTGGGACAGTGGCCAAGCCTTCCCTTTTGGACATTTGTACCAAGGGCCTTAAAACTCTGGATACACCGTCTCCTAAGTAGTCCACCAAAGGGCTGAGTGCACAGGAGTATTTAAAGGCTGACTCCTGTCCGTCATTAGTTGAAGACTTCAAGGTTGTTAATTTCAAGGAGATAACATCGCATCACCACACCACCAGAAGCCCTTGAGTGTAACAATATGGGTATTGCAGTCAGAGGTGAGCAGTGGTCTTGGGAGCACAGTGGCCTAGGGGACTGAATGAATTTCTATGAAAATATTTGTAAGTTTGCACTTGAGCGTGCCGGTTGGGAAGTACCTCAGGGAAGCAGTGGCAGCTTTTGCTCGGAACCTGCCTCTTCTAGCAGCACTGAAGGGGCAGGACTGCTCTACAATGGCCCCACAATTGCACAGCTATTGTAAGAATATGGGATTTTTATAACAGGATCACAAAGATATACCAGAGGTCAGAGGGCAGCACGGAATAGCCCTTTCCTCTTCCTCGAGATTGTTCATCAGAGGTTGGGCCCCCCTTAGAGCCTCACAGGAGAGGAATGCTTAATGCTTTCGGGCCTCTCACTGAAGATGGATATAGACTTGGGGGCTGGGGGGGGGGGGGGGGGGGGGTGGGTGGGACGTGGGGGGCCACAGTCCTGGCTAGTGAAGCCTGAGAAGAAGTTGAAGGTGGAAGACTGGGAAGTGGGAATCTAGAACAAGCTCCTGAGGACAGGCTTCCTTTTGTTAGAAATCCTAGAGTCCGCTCTGAAGCCCTACCTCTGAATCTGCCTCTTCACTGTGAGGGTAATCATCACAAGCTGTCCCCCTGCGCCTGGTGCATCAACTCAGAGTGACGTCACACTTCTTGTTCTTTCAGGTTAAGACACTGCCGGCTGCATTTCTTCTCTAGGTTCATTTTATTTCTTAATGTGTATTTTGTAGACAATATGGGCACACGGCTGCAGGTGTGCCTGCACAGGCTAGAAGGCGGCATCGAAAGGTCGTTTCGAGCTGCTGCTGGGATCTGAATTCAGGCTCTCTGCAAAGACAGTATGCAGCCTGCTGAGCTACCTCTCCGACCCCTCGTTGGATTTCTTTAAGCTTAAGATATGTCAACATTCCTTGTGCTTAAATAAATCCTAAATGATACAATGTGCTAACGTGGCTGATTGGTGACAAAGGTTATTACTTTATATCAAAATAACTAAGGGTGGGGCTGCGTGAGAAGAGTCTTACTGGAAGGAGATTACCAGACTTCACGCTTAACTGCCTTGTCATCCAGCGCTGCTATAACATTGCATCACAGGCAGGTGGTTAAACAAGCATTTTTTTTTTTTTTTCTTTTCACCATTCTGAAATCTGGAAGTCCAAGATTGAGGTGCTAGCACGATTCGTTCCTGGTGAGACCCACCTTCGTAACTTCCCTGTGTCCTTGCATGGCCATCCCTGTGTGCACATACTCCTGGCACGGAGCACTTCTGCATAAGGAAATGTGACAGGTGCCTTGAGGTAAAGCACTTGTGTGACTAATGACGATGGAGACAGTCATAGCATATACTAACCTTTAATATTATATAATAAAATGTTGAATGTGTGTTTTCCAAATCATCACTTTATGGAGCTTCCAGATCATATGTGGGCACATGATCTAAGCAGAGTAAAAGAGACGACGATATATTTTAATGCAAGAGCATGAAAAGTTCATTGAGAAATTTTGTCCTGTGTTCCTTTCCACTGCTGTGGTGAGCACCGCAGCAAAAATCGAGTTGGGGAAGTTTCAGATCACACTCCATCACTGAGGAAGGCAGGGAAGGAGCTCAGGTCAGAAATAGAAGTGGATAGCCAGGTGGTGGTGACACACGCCTTTAATCCCAGCACTCAGGAGGCAGAGGCCGGCGGATCTCTGTGAGTTCGAGGCCAGCCTGGTCTACAAAGTGAGTCCAGGACAACCAAGGCTACACAGAGAAACCCTGTCTCGAAAAACAAAACAAAACACAAAAAAGAAAAACAAACAGAAGCAGAGCCTAGGAGGGATGCTGCCTACTGGCTTGCTCTCTGGCTTTGCTTAGCTAATTTTGTTTTTATACAGCCCAGACTCATCTGCCTAAGAATTACAACACCCATGGTGGGCTTTGTCCTCCCACATCAATTAGCAATTACAAACATGTCCCACAGACATCATTGAAGACTTCTTCAATTAAGACTTCTTCTTCCAAGTGACTCCAGCTTGTGTCAAGTTGACAACAAACACTAACCAGTACAATAAATAATAGTCATAGGTTTCCCATTGAGACTAACATTCTAAAATGGCTTCTTTTCAACTTTGGTGTATCACTCAAGGAAGATTATAATTATCTTTACAGATATGAATATCTCTAAAAGGCCAAATACCGTGATGGATTAAATGACTGTAAGAGGTAGGAAAATTGGGCTGATTTGAATGTATTCAGACATTAAAACTTATAAAAAATAAAATTGGATTTCTCAACTGGTTATTATAGAAACTAGCAATTTTGTGTAAAAAAATTTTGTTTAATATAAGATAGGCCTATTAATTTATGATGTAATGAGTTGATTCTTTCTTTTTCGAATTTAAGATATAACATAGCAAATATTAAAGTCGCCTGTAAACCCACTGAAGTGGAGAGATGGCCATGGGTTCAAGGCCAGCCTCTGCTACATAACAAGTACCAGGCCAGCAAGATCCTGTAACCTGCACAAAACTTTGACAGTTCTCAGTAATTTTAAGTGAGCAAAAGAAAAGCTTGAAATAAAAAAGTTTGGCAATTACTGGCAAAAGTTATTAAAACTTCTGAGTAGACAGAATAGGTGCCCGTGCCAGGCTTCTGCCAACACCAGACATCCTCTAGCTATTTAGGTAGAGAAGGAATGCATTTAAGGCTGTGGAGCAGCTCCCTGAAGCCCGCCATCCCCCCACAGCATCTTGTGAAAAAGCGGCCCTGTCTCTGGCTACGCAGTATTCCACACCAGAGACTCACGGGGGTGCCTCTGGTGGGTAGGTGGGGAGGGCACACTTGGAGCTCATAGCTGCGACTTGGGTAAGATGCAAATGGAAACATGACAGACACGTTGGGAGATGGGGCTCAGGGTTCCCATGAGGGTGCTGGACACAGGAAGCACAGTAGCAACCGACACAGGCTGCCCTCGGTGTTCCTGAACGATCATTCTGGATGTCGGTGCTTCTCAGACTTTAAGGTCCCCAGGAATTCTGTTGAAGCAAAGATGCTGCTGCTTTGGCAGGTCTGGGAGGGACCGAGCGTCTGCATTTCTAATGAGCTTCTCGGTGACTCAGACTGCAGGCCTGAAGCACTCTTGGCAGAAAGGATGCATTCTACTACTGTGATTGTAGAATGGCGACTGGGAAGACATCTCTGTCAACAGCCTCATAGTGGGAGTCTCTTGCAGTGTAGAAATAGCTCTGGCCTTATTCCTGCCAGAGGTGTTTGAGGCCCAGCGTGCGTACCTTCTGCCACAGGTGACCTGTGACAGGCAGGACTAATTTCCAGCTCCGTGGAGGTTGAGGGGGAAAAATGATAATGGGGAGGACCAGGATGCTGACCGGAGGTGAGGTGTTTACACACCTTGACCAAATTCACTCTTGGGGGGTGGAGGGGGGCTCTTCTTTCTCCCTCCCAGTAACAATGGGATGCATTTTTATTGCTACGTCTAGTTGAGATGTTTCATAAATCTGCGGGGCAAATCATTTAAAAGTTAAGTTTTCCACTAAAAAAACTGTTCACGAAGGAGGTGAAACATAACTAAACACAGGGACTTTTTTTTTCTTTTGCACCACAAATGTGCTTCCTCAGCAACTAGCAACTTTAAAAGGATCTGTCAGACTTTGCATAATTGCATCTCAGCCTCGGTGACAGCAAATCATTGCAGAAACACTTAGGCAGCACTGGCATAAGACCACGGACCATGAAGGGATAAACTTCCTTTCTACGAGGCTAAAGACTCCACACTAGCAACTGGAGGTGGGTGGGTGGATAAACTCTTAATTTGGAACTGCCAAAAGAACATCCAACAGGCTCTAGTGAGGTCATTCCTGCCCACAAACAGCTTAGCTTTCATGAAGAGTAAAAGATCAAATGACAGAATGTACCAGTGAATACAGTATTTCCAGAGGATCATACGATCATTGCCATTTGGCTATGATAAAGGTCATTTCATAGTGTCATGTTAAATAAAAGAACGTCAAATTCTCTTGTCTTAACATAGTCATTGTCTCAAGTCTAGAACCTCATGCACACTAGTCAAGTGCTCTACCATTGAACTGTACACAAAGCATTCATCAAATCTTTCTGAATATTCACTTCAGTCCATCCACCAAAATGAATTCCTGTGCGTACGTGCATGTGTGTGTGTGTATGTAGTGTTTGAAGATACATGTGGCCATGTATGCATCTCCAGAGATCAGAAAAGAATGTCGTGTGTCCTGTTCTATCACTCTCTGCCTGATTTCCTAGAGACAGCATCTCCTAATACACCTGACTCTAGACTTTGAATCAGAAAACCTTGGTTGTTTTTCTCCCTCGGCACCCACGACACCGGCGTTATCCTTATGTGCATGATCATATCTGGCATTATACATAGACCTGGGATTTGAACTCAGGTCCTCATGCTTAGACATGAAGTGCTTTAATTAGGCCATCTCGACCCACCATTAATTTTTATTCCTTAGAACTATTCCCCAAGCTTTGAAATTCAGATTTAGCTACCCATCATAGCTCCATACTAACACACACCCCTCCTTTCATTAAGCACCACCAGTATCATTACCTACTGTCTCTTCAACTAGTGTGACACTTAGAGACACACAGCCTGGCTAGGTTCATGTGACCTTAAACAAACCACCTAATCACAGTTTCATCCTCTGATAAAAAGAAATGAAGATTGTGGTGATGGTTTCTGTCCATGAAGCTGCTGTATGGAATAAACACGCTCAAGGCCGAAGGCAAGGTGTTCAGAGCAGCGCCTGGATCAAAGCACCATGCTCGTGTTTGCCATGGTGACAATCCTGCGTGGCATCCTCATGGCCCATCTCAATAGATGGCTTATTTGGCCTCCTGACCAGTGAACAGACTTACCTTCCTTCTCTATGCCCAGCCCACAAGACCCCAGGAACTGGTCATCTGCCCTCCTGCTGCCAGGATGTCATGCGAGATTATAGACAGATACATCTCCTTGATGTGTCAACCAGACTCACATGGTCCCTTGCATGATCTTGGTACACAGAGAGCAGCTGCCGGCACGTGGGAGCCCTTTGCTTCTGGTTGCTGCTGATCATGTAGGAATGAGCACCTGGTCCGACTCAAGTTTTCATTCTCTCTCCTAGGAATTTGACATGTGCAATGGAGGACTTCACTTAAGCCTTGGGAGAGGGAGAACTTTAGATACAGGCTCCCTGTTCTCCTGGTATGAGCCCTCCAGCCCTTCCCGGACTCTCTGTCTTCTGTTGAGATATCTCATGCCTTTCCATCAAATTCCTCCATGCTCATATGCTGTCCGGAAGCAACGAAAGGAACCACACCAGAAGTGGGGGAAAGAAAATAAAAAAGAAAAGAAAAGAAAAATGGCCACAGCGCTGCCATCAAGCATTCCATTGCAGGTGGACGATCACTGTAACTAGGCACTTGATTTCTCATCTTCTTTTACTTTCCTGAGCATTTACCAAGTAGCAGTTTACAATGGTCACTACTCAGGACTCCCGTGTCTTCCTTTACTTCCTCCCCCAGTCAGTCATACAGAGCTTTTCTCAGCCTTCACAAAGTATTGGTGAGAGCCCCAGGAGCCTGGCACACCCACCCCTGGGTCTTCATGGGTGTTGATGGGTAGGAGAGCAACCAGGGTTAAGGACCATAGCTCGTTAGAACAATGCTGTTCTGCCCACGTTCCTTCAGACTTCCTGCCTCGCTCTGTTCTCTCCCTTTTATTCCTTCAACCCAGGCCTAGAGATGATGTGCATCTGCCATTTGGCAAGGTTCAGGTCCCCACTGGCCAAGGAGGCCTGCCTCAACCCTTCTGTCTCTTCTCCCTCCTACAACCAAGACTCTCGGTCTGCCTGCTTCCCGCCGTTCTTCCAGACACACTACTCAGAGGACCAGTCTGCAGCCTAAAGATTCTCTCACCTATTAGGAGGCACCAATAATTATATTTAGCCTTCTGAGTATCATATGACCCAATTACTGCAACTAAGAGTTTTTAATGAGTGAGAAATATACAATAACAGCACACATATCTGGAACACTTACTACAGGCTGGGCCCTGTCTTATGCTCATGGACATCTGGTTCTCACAATCACCCTGGGCCATGGGATCTGCTATTGCCACTATATGAAGAAAAAAAATCAAGCCATGGCAAAGCTAAAGCACTTGCCTGGTGACATACAAGCAGGGCATAATAGAGTTGGGACTCAAGAAGATCCACGGTAAACACTTTGCGACCGGGACTACATTGCAATTAGGAGGTATGCAAGTGTGCTCTGTCTTAAATAGCACTTTTTACACATGCTCACTATGAGTCTGAATTTTTTCTTTAAATGTCAGTGTGATCAGAATCTTTCTTTCTTTCTTTCTTTCTTTCTTTTTTTTTTAAGATTTATTTATTATTTATACAGTATTCTGTCCGCACATGTGCCTACCCACCACAAGAAGGCACCAGATCTCATTACAGGTGGTTGTAAGCCACCATGTGCTTGCTAGGAATTGAACTCAGGACCTTTGGAAGAGCAGACACTGCTCTTAACCTCTGAGCCATCTCTCCAGCCTGCAGAATTTTTAAATTAAAACAGCTGCTGCCCCTTAGCTTGCAATCACTGGCTTCTGTGGTGATAGCCTTTTCTTCTAATGAAAGATAGATTGTGGGAGGATAATTGACAACATGTTATAGTTTGCATGAAGGCCAGCGACTGTCTAATCTAACCATGTCATATGCTAATATTGATTAAATTTAATGCTCAGTTATTTTTCAGCAAATGAGAAAGAAAAAAAAAACCAACTCCCACCTATTCATATCAATCTAAGAGGGATCTCTTATGGCATCCGTGCTGTGGGTAGAACAGACATTGTATAATGAAATCACTTACCCTCTTCAATTATGTTTTGCTTTCTTTAATAAATTACAAGTTACAGTGAGGCTCCTAAGAGCACTGTTTGCTGCGTGGGCAGACAGCCGCATCACCGGGTAAGCCAGCAAAAAACCCACTGTGGGGTCACTGCATCCCGGTATCATAACCGCTGTGGCTGCCAAAAGAAATTGACTGTTGATCAGTAGTAAGCTAGCGTGGGAAGTTATTTTACAGTTGTAATTACAAAGGGAAATGAAACCTGCTTTTGCAATGTTATGAGGTGCTCTTTCTCCACCATAAGTGTGAATGACTAGCCCCCCCAGAGCAAACGCACTGCCGGGCCACTAACTGCTTTTATTACACAAACACGGCACTGAAATAAACACAACTTAATTGAGGCAGCATCTTAAGAACTGGGGAGGTGGCTCTCTGTCCCCATGGCTCCAGGTAAACCTGTCGGCAAGTGGCACAAACTACTCTTATTAAAGTCAACAAAACCCTTGTAAACAAAGACTCATATTTCTGATCTAGTCTTTTTAGTCTAAAAAATTAGAGTTGGTAAAGTAAGATAAGCATGTTACCATCAATTGATCTCTTCTGTGGACAAGTCTCGGCCTCTGTTCTGTTGCTGGAAAGAGACACCATGACTGAGGCAACTCTTGTAAAAGAAAACATTTCACTGGGGGCTTGCCTACAGTGTCACAGGTTTAGTCCCTATGGCCGTGGCATGGAGCATGGAGCATGGCAGTAGGCATGCTTCTGGAACAGTAACTGAGAGCTACATCCTGATCCTTGGGTTGAGAGAGAGGGGGGGGTGCGGGGGAGGGGGGACCGGGCCTAGCATGCAGAGTCCACTGCCAGTGACGTACTCCCTCCAGCATCACGCTTCCTCCAGCAAGGGCTATGCCTCCTAATCATTCTCAAAAGGAGCCACTTCCTGATGACTAAGCTTTCAAATATGTAAGCCTATGGGACCATTCTCTTTTGTTTTGTTTTGTTTGTTTGTTTCTTTTTATTTGTTTGTTTTTTTTTTTTTTTTGAGACAGGGTTTCTTCTGTGTAGTCCTGCCTGTCCTGGGACTTGCTCTATAGACCAGGCCTGCCTCTGAACTCCCAAGTGGTCCCGGATCCCAAGCTGGTAAGGGAGAGCAGGCCTCTCCCAGGCTCTGACTCTGGTCTAGGGACTATGGAGAGAGCTGGCAAAAAACAAAAAAACAAACAAAACAAAACAAAACAAAACAAACCAGAGATGAGTCACAGGCAGATTGTTGCAAAGTTGGATAGGACAGTCAGCTCTTCCCTTGATGATGGCAGAAGGATACAAGAGCTTAAGCTATAGGAGAGTGCTCTGGGCCATGCTGTCACCCTGATGCAGGGTCTGAGGAATAAGCACATCTCTGAGACAGTCTCTCCAGGAAATCCTTAATGCTAGGCAGAATAAATATAAATCCCATGATTCTCTCCTCAGCTGTGACACACAGTGGGCCCTGTGGCACTCAGCCTCCCTCGGGAAGAGCATTAACTATAGGCTGGTGACCCAGGGGCACTCGCTTTGGAAATGGGCACCATTGCTTTATCTCTGCTACACAGGACACCAGGCCTATACCCCATGTACCACATGCCAGGTGCTACCATGTTCAGCGGGCTCACAAACGGGGTTCCCATTCTCTCCACATAGATGAGAAGAGTGGAATCCTTTCATAACGCCCCCACCCACCCAAACCATCTCCTCTAAAGCTCAGACACACTAATGGAATTAACCAATGGGTCTCCAGCCCCCACACACTTCAGACTCTCTGCACCTCTGGTGGCCGGCCTAGGAAAGCACTTGCAGAGAGGTAGGTTGGTGTGCTGAAAGCTAACCTTCTGACCCTTACCAAAAACAAACAGTAAAGTTGTCTTTGGCTAGTCAGTATAAAACTCCCCTTTGCTGCTCTGAAAACCATTTGGAATCAGTCCAACTTACATATCTGCGGGTCATTTGAGAAATACATGAAGAGGTCAGTGGAGAAAATGAGGTTTCTTCAGATGGTTGTCTACAGGGACGACGGTTGGAAGAGAGGATACACGGGAGAGGTGGTCCATGGCAAACTAGAAGGGAACGGAATCATGGCTGTCAACACCAGAGGAGGCAGTCCAGGATGATGGGACCCAGAAAACCCAAAGCCACGGGATTAAACGATAGTGGGTGGTTCGTCTTAATTATCTTGGGCCTTGTTCAAATGCACGTGCCAGTTCCCTAAGTCTGGGTTGGAGTCTGAGAGTTTACTTTTCTGGCATGTTCTCAGTAATGCTGGTGCTCAGGCTACACTCACCTGAGCATTGCTAGAGCTTAGGGTTGAGTTTGCCCTGTGGCAGTGCTGGCAAGTGGTGGATCCCTTAAGAGGAAGGGTTAAGTGAGGTCATTAGAACCCCTGGGACACCGTCCTTGCAGGGTGGTGGGTGGGTTCATACTGAATGTGCAGTCAGTCAGCTGTTCTCAAGACAGAGTAGAAGAGGGAGACTCACCCCTGGATTTCCAGTTCCACGTCTTGCCACGTGATCTCTTCCAGGTGCACAACCATCCTGATATCGTGCCCCCCAATGGTCCTACCAGAAGCCAGCTCCACACTCCTAGACAGCCAAAACTCTATAAACTCTCAGCTCCGAGTATTTTGTTATAGTAAAGGAAACTTGGGGGGCCACTGCTTACCCTTGGAGCCCTGGCATTTCAGCAAAGGCTTCTCAAGGGGTAGATCCTGATTCGCTCTGGCCACATAGGCTCATGGATGGGCCATGGACCTCAGCTTGTCTGATCAGGGTAAGTTCCCAGGGCTTTGCTTGGCATGCTATCATACACTGAGTGAAAAGAAAGCTCCGCCCCACGCTCACAGCACTCACAATTCCCTTCGGTAGCAATTTTAAATGAGAATTTTCTTCCCTTTTTATGGCGAGCACCACGACTGAACTTATTTTTTTTTATAACATGGATGTAAAGACAGTGAGAAATTAATAAATTTGATCCAGATGAGAGCAAACATCTGCAAAAGCTGGTCCTTCCTAAAATTAACTCCTTTGGTTTGGTTTGGTTTCTCCTGGTTTTACAAAAGCAAAATATGCTTACAAGAAAATATTAACTACTAAAAAGGGTAAAAAAAATGACAAGCAATATTTCTTTTTTTATTCATATTTACTCCTTAGGTATGTAAGACAAGGCTCTTGTATATCTTTCTGAAATTGTCCTATTAAATGATGGCCTGAATGTCCCGGTCCACCAAGGCCAGAAGACAGTTACTTGCAGCCTCCTTTGCTAACGTGAAAATGACTTGACATTTTAGTCACCACAGAACACATTTCTACAGTGCTGGGGCCTTGTGACAACAAAGCCAGACGCCAAGACATGGTCTGGAGGACTAGAAAAGCCAGTGCCGTTCTCGGGAGCTGAACTGTGAAAGAACTTCATGATGTATGTCATCAGAAGAACAGAAACACGCCATCGGCCCACACCAGAATGCCAACTCGTTCCCTTGGAGTGACGGCGCCTGTTATTTTACCCCTTTGTATCTGCAATATTATGTACATTATTCACAAAGCATTGGGTACTGATTTTTTTTAAAAATTGGAAATAGCACTTTTAATAGCTTTATTGCAATGTAATTCATATACCATATAACTCGCCCTTTCTAAGTGTGCAATTCATTGTTTTCAATACATTTATAAAGTCGTGCACCCATCTCCACAATCAACTTGAGAACATTTTATTATCCCCCAAAGAATTCCCACAATCCTTATCTATAATGTATAGACATTTAACTTGTGATCTGACCCTGTATATCACCAAACATCCACTATTAAAAATAATCAAATATCTAATAAAGATGTCACCCTAACACAGCCCTATTTTCTCTCTCGAGATTTGCCTGTGCCCATCTTACAAGTAAACGGAATCATACTGTGGTGGGTTGAGTAAGAACAGCTCCCATGTGTTTGGGTGCTTGGTCACTAGGGAGTGGCACTACCCGACAAGGATTAGGAAGTGTGGCCTTGTTAGAGGAAGCGTATCACTCAGGGTGGGCTTTGGGCTTTCAAATGTTCAAGCCAGGCCCAATGTCTCTCTTTTCCTGCTGTCTGATAATCCAAACATAGAGCTCTCCGTTCTTCTCCAGCACTATGTCTGTATGTGTGCTGCCGTGCTTCCCGCCAGGACGACAGTAGCCTAAACTTATGAAATTATAACCCGGTCCCAATGAAATGTTTTTCTTTATAAGAGTTGCTATGGTCACAGTGTCTCTTTGCACCAATAGAAACCCTAAGATGCATGTGATGTGTGCTTTTTGTGCCTTCTTTCACATGGTGTATTTTTGAGGTTGATTCACTTTATGATCATGTTTAAACACCCTCCTCTCTCTCTCTCTCTCTCTCTCTCTCTCTCTCTCTCTCTCTCTCTGTGTCTCTCTCTCTCTCTCTCTCTCTCTCTCTCTCTCTCTGTCTCTGTCTCTCTGTCTCTCTGTCTCTGTCTCTCTGTCTCTCTGTCTCTCTCTCTGTCTCTGTCTCTCTCTCTCGCTCTGTCCTGTCTCTCTCTGTGTCTCTCTCTCTCTCTCTGTCTGTCTCTCTCTCTCTCTCTCTGTCTCTCTCTTTCTCTCTCTCTCTCTCTCCATAGCTGATGATGGCTAAATACGATGAGCATCTTTCATGTGTCTGACAGTCATTTTCTACATCCTCATAAGAGAAATGTATATTCAATCTCATAACTTACTTTGCAGTTGGGTTGTCTGTTAATTATAGATCTTTACATATTCTAGATGAGAATCGCCTATCAGATAAATGATTTGCCAAATTTTTGTTCCATTCCTTATCTTTTTCCTGATTTTAGGAGAACAATATTCAATCTCTTACTGTTAAGTATGATATTCTCTGTGGGTTCTTCTAATTAAGTTCAGAATGGCATCACCTATTCTTAATTTATTGAGCCCACTTTATACTGAGGGGGTGTGGAATGTTGTCAAATGTCTTTTAGTATATATATTGAGATGCTCGTGTGCCTTTTGTCATTATCCTAATTCATGTGTCGTACTCTGCTGATTGATCTTGGACGTTAAACCAGCCTGGCACACTCATGAGTAAATCCCACTTGAGCATAATGTATAATCATTTTTCCATATTGCTAGTCAAGGACTTCCAGGTCCACGTTTAAAGAGATAGCTTTGATTTTTGTTAGCAGAATTGGCTAAACAATTACAGTACATCATATATTACACTTTTGCAATCAGTCAGCAAACCATTGCCACACGCAATTACGCATAAGGTTGAACAAAAGAACCCATCATTAAACAACACCTTCTGTGTAATTTTGTTTGGATAAAGTTCAAAGACCAGAAAACTCATCTAAGCCAAGAAAGTTCTGTCTTTAGAATATTGAGTAACAATTAGGACAGACCTACGGGGCTGGAAGGATCCTGGTGACATTTTATTTTCCAAGTTGTGTGTGACTCATCCAGATAGATTTGAGTTTATGTGCTCAGTGAGCTGTCACAGTGCACTTTTGTGCACTTTTCCAAATGTTGCGAACTGTTTCAAAGAAGGAATGTTGAGTCACTGAGATGTTTTCTACATAAGGTGTGCACTCCTCTCACTCGCTGTGTTAAGGTGGCTGTTGGGATAATCCCATGTATTTTTATGTTAATTACTGTTTTCTGTCTGTGACCCACCTTTTGCTTAATAAAAAGCCATCCCACCTGGCCAGGGCAGAGGAGATAGGTGGGGCTAGAAGAGGAAGGAATTCTGGGAAGAAGAAGGACTGTCAAGGGGAAAAGGAGAGAGACCTAAAGGGAAGAGAGGAAGGCCGCCATGGGTTAGCTGGAGGAAGAGAAGCACATGGCCCGCAGTGTGGATGGAGAATCCAGCCCAGATGAAAAACATGAACAAGTATTTAGGATTATGGATGTGAGGTAACTTGATAGACATTATTAGAAGCAGAGGGCATGGGATTGAGACAGGTATCCCATGCCTGCCCCACTATGGGAGGCAGTTTAGAAGATTGATATCTGCCCTGCCCCAGGTTAACTAAGACTATCTTAAAATATAACGAGTGTCTGTGTCTTGATTAATTACTAGCTGGGCCTACAGATAATACTGATAATACAGATAAATTTTTAAAACAATAGTGACTCTTTCTTTGCGTTGAAGCTTTCTGCGCACACTTTGTGTATGTGCCTTTGGATGCATTTGTATGTGTGCACGTGGTCTGTCTGTGTGGTATATGTGTCAGAGGAGGAGAGCAGGTTTCTCACTCTAACACTCTCCACCTTTCTCCCTTGCAGCATCTCTCTCTCTCTCTCTCTCTCTCTCTCTCTCTCTCTCTCTCTCTCTCTCTCTCTCTCTCTCTCTCTCTCTCTCTGAAACTGGAGCTAGGCTGGTGGCCAGCAAGATCAAGTGACCCTTCTGTCTCTGCTCCCCCATAACTTTGGGTTCACAAGCAAGCATATAACCATGCCCAGTCCTTTCCAGGGTCCTGGGGATTTGAACTCAGGGACTCAAGCTTGTGCAGTGAACACTCTTACCTGAAAGTTGTGTCCTCAAGCCCTCTATGTTTTCTTTACACCATGAGATTAGCAAAGTTTAACTTTTTCTTTGCTCTGAACTATTGACACCTTGGCAAATAACACCACCTCACCCAAGGGCCGTTTAGATTCTAAGTCCACACCTTCCCCCATCAAACCCATAACACTGAATACAGCACTCATTCAATGGCTGCCGAAGCTGAGACTACTGCTGCCGTCCCCTCAGGAATTCACTGGAAAAAGGTTTCTCTGTACTTTGAAAGGCAATTTGGAATTCTTTGCGACAAAAGGTTCTCTATAAAGGAGGGTTATATAATGGACTTGGCTTTCAGCTCCTTTCATTTAAGCCTTAACAGAAACATGAATCTACTATATTCGCATCATAAACCAATAGGTGCTATATAAGTGCTGAGTAGAAATATTCTGGGTGAATTAAATTGCAAATATAGCCATGTATCAGCTAAGTGCTTCTGCAAGTACTATGCAAACATTGATTAATAAGGTAATTATGTTCAATTAAAATAATAATGCTATTTCTCCTCTATTCTTCTAGTTCTCTGGATAGCCATTTTCTCTGTTATTTGGTATGACTATGCCATCTCAATCCCAAGCCTCAGTGCAAATTTCCAGGAGACGTGGTTTCAGAGGGATACCATTTTTCTTCTAAGCTGGTACCAAACAAAATCCCTAGCAAGTATATGGAGTGTGTTCTGGGGTGACGTGTCCAGAGTGCATAATATACAAAAAAAAAAAAAAAAAAAGGCCTGTGGACTCTCAGGCAATACTGCCCAGAGCTACTTTTACACTTCTTAGGGTTTCATTGGAGCCCAGATTCCCTAAGGCTTCACAGCTTTATGAGTGCAGTGTTTTCCATATCATAAATGGTTGCGGCATTTTACCAAGCAACAGCGATGACCGGGAACACCTAGAGTGATCCCTACATATACTCTGAAAAGTTATTAGCATGATTTGGATGGAAAGCACGTGAACTTTAATCACTGCCATTTCTTTAAAGTGACATCTTTGGGGACTAAAGTGATTCCCACTTGAGTAGGATCTACAATAGAAATAATGTTTGTGGTTTTGAGATTTACAAGGAAACGTCCATATGTAGAACACAACTCGTTGTTTCGCATGTATGTCAGATGAAATACCTTGACAAGTGACAATGGCTTTCTTTCTCAACCCTTCGATACTGTATCTCGTGAAGCCTCATTGTGACTGCACAGAACACAGTGTGAGTCTTGATGGAAGTCAGTGTTCTTGCAGCACCCGTCCACTGCACGAGATGACATCATCCTGCTGCCGGAAGTTTCCATGTCACTTTGGATGGTTGTCTTAGCTAGGGTTACTATTTCTGTAATGAGACACCATGACCCAAAGTAAGTTGGGGAGGAAAGGGTTTATGCTTTAGCTTATGCTTGCTTGCATATCCGGTAGTCATCGCTGAAGGAAGTCAGGACAGGAACTCAAACAGGGCTGGAGCCTGGAGGCAGGAGCTGATGCAGAGGCCATGGAGGACTGCTGCTTGTTAGCTTGCTCCTTGTGGCTTGCTCAGCCTGTTTTTCTTATAGAAGCCAGGACCATCTGCCAGGGTGTGGGAGTAGGGGTGGGGATGGGGATGTGTGTGTGCAGTGGTAGGGGTGAGGGTGGAACCACCCATAATGGGCTGAACCTTCCCACACTAACCATGAATCAAGAAAATGCCCTCCAGGCTTGCCTACAGCCCAGTTTTCCCGGAGGCATTTTCTCAATTGAGGTTTCTTCATTTCCGGTGACTCTAGTGACTCTAGTTTGTGTCAAGCTGACATAAGACTAGCCAGCATAGATGAATACACACTTTTTAAAGGAGGAAAGGAGGGGCCGCTAGCCTGAGAAAGGATGGTGGAAGCTGCCTGACTGTTTCATAGGACATGGGCCTGGGCCTGTCTGAAACAGGAAGGGTGTGGATTTATGTCCCTAAATGGAGTCACAGGAAACATGCTATTTCCTGGAAGATGCATAGGATAGCCCTCATCTTAGCACTCTTTCTTCTGGTTACAAATGCACAGATCTCTCTCTCCCTCCCTCCCTCCCCTCCCTCTCTCTCTCTCTCTCTCTCTCTCTCTCTCTCTTTCTCTCTCTCTCATACATACACGTGCACTTGTTTTTCAAGGACAGGGTTTCTCTGCATAGCCTTGGCTATCCTGGACTCACTTTGTAGGCCAGGCTAACCTTGAACTCACAGAGATCCACCTGCCTCTGGCTCCTGAGTGTTAGGATTAAAGGTGTATGCTACCACTGGCAGGCAGGTCTCTTCTCTCTGTCTCTGTCTCTCTGTCTCTGTCTCTCTGTCTCTGTCTCTGTTTCTCTGTTTCTCTCTCTGTCTCTGTCTCTCTCTCTCTCTCTCTCTCTCTCTCTCTCTCTCTCTCTCTCTCTCTCTCTCTCTCTCTCTAGCATTTCCTGCTGATAGAAAGATGGCTCACTGGTTAAGAGTACTAGCTGCTCTTGAAAAGGCTCAGGTTCAGTTCCCAGCACCCACATGAGCTGTCCTGTAGCTGACTGTAACTCCAGCTCCAGGGGATCCAACACCTTCTTTTGGCCTTTGTGGGCACCATGGTGCACAGACATACATGCAAACAAAACACTCATATACACTAAAATTAGAAAAAAAATAGCACCTCCCACATAAAACAGACTCTTAAGAGCAGTCTAGTGGGGCACAAAGCTTTTTGCATCTTTAGAACACACCACTCAACGAGATGTTAGTGTAAGACCTCAAACAGAAACGAAACAAAGCCCCGAGCCCTCCCCAGGCCTCCTCTCATTCTCCAGCCTTCTGAAACAGGTCCTTCCTAACTCCTCCCACCAGTCAATCCTAATAGAATAAGGTCCACAAGTTGATGCCATTGTCAGAGAGATCTATAGAATCTTCCAAGAAGACTCACTTCACCAGAAGGTGTATTTCTCAGGACTTTGTGGTGAACAGAAGGAGGAGGTAGGAGAGCACACTGGTTACTTTTCTCTTTGCCATGACAAAACATTGGACAAAAACAACTTAAAGAGAGAAAGGTTTGCTGTGGGTCACTGTTTAAGAATGGCCACAGCTGGTCACGGCGGTGAAGGCAGCCACAAAAGAATGAAGCAGCTGGTCACAATGCCTGCCCAGCCAGGAAGCAAGAGAGATGGGTGTTAATACTCAGTCTGTGTGTGTGTCAGTCTGTCTGTCTCCCCCACCCCTCCCATGCCCCTGTCAGGTTGGCGGTCTTCTTTTTATTAACCTTCACAGAGAGGAACCGCTTCAGGTGGCATACCAAACAGAAAGGGATAAACGCGGGAGCAAAGTCCATAAAGTCATCGGAAAGGCTGGAGGAATAGGTCAGCACAGAGTCTAGGTTGGATGCTTGACGTTATGGCGACGTTACAAGCTGGTGATACAGGGTTTGGGAAAGTCACCAGACATGATTGCTTACCATGCTAGCTGCCCCCACAGACAGCACCAGGCAGGCAGAAGCACTGCAGGAAGACAGCCTTTGCCTCTCCATCCTTCACAAGCTCACTGCATAACCTGGACTGCATCCCAAAGCACAACCTCAAGGGGTCAAAGGCTACGGCTTCCAACCTTTCAGCTCTGCAGCGCAGGAAGGAACTAGAGTAACCTAGTATGGTAGTGCACAGCTGCAAAGCCAGCACTCAGAGACACTTGCATTACACAGTCAGGCCGTGTGTGTGTGTGTGTGTGTGTGTGTGTGTGTGTGTGTGTACTATGACATTATTTTGAACTGTTTTATTTATACACAGCTTTTCACATTAAGAAATGTCCCTCCAGGAGCATCATCATTGCCAATAGACATATTCTTACGTCCGTAGTAAAGCTACTTTGTGCTTTACTTAATACATACTTTATTTAAAGCTTTCCTTTAGACCAACATTTTAGACTAACCATTCTTCAGAGGAGATCGAAGTTGAGAGTTATCTGAAGCAGACACGTCAATAAGATGAGAAGCTACAGCCAACTTGTCGCTAAGGCCTGGAGGACCCAGAGGTCTTCCTTGGTCTTCTCTCTCATATACCAGAGGAGGGCACCGAGGCTGACTGTCTGCTCTATAACTCTCCATGCTGTCCTAAGCCGTGTGTATGATTCTTATTAAGACTCTAAATTGCTGCCCTTAGAAAGGACAGCAGAAAGCCAGAGCCCATCCCATCTCACCCCACTGCGCTCCTCCCTCCTCTGCTCCACTGCGTCTACCCCACCCACTCCACTCCACACTATTCCCCTAGTGTTTACTGTGAGGCTGGCCTATGGCTACTCAGTGCTATAGAGCACAGAATTAAAATAGCCTAGCACACACCCTGACAATACTGGGAGGTACCTGCCCATCCTACATGTAGGGATGGTCCTGAGTCACAGGTAATTTCCCACACAATTCCTCACCTCCTGGGTTTTGATGTGGAAAATATAAGAAAAAAAAAAAAAGAAAAGAAAACACCTATATATACTAGCATAATAACTTTTAAGACATGATTGATAATATTTATCTTGCCTAAATTTCCCCATCTTTTTTTTCGTTTTTAATAAAACCAGAGAAAAAGTATTCCTTGTGGTTTGTAACAAGAATTCATTGTTGCCGGGCAGCGGTGGTGCACGCCTTTAATCCCAGCACTTGAGAGGCAGAGGCAGGTGGATCTCTGTGAGTTTGTGGCCAGCCTGGTCTACAAAGCGAGTCCAGGACAGCCAAGGCTACACAGAGAGACCCTGTCTCGAAAAAACAAACAAACAAACAAAGAATTCACTGTCAGAAGAACACTTTCCAGCACCGAAATTCTCATCTCTTGTCACTGTCTAGTTACTTCCTCATCTCTGTCGCCTCTTGCAAACTTCAAAGCATTCACTTGCTTTTCTAGGAGGTAGCCATGTTCAGTATGCCAGAGGTTTCCTAGTGCCCTTCCTTCGCTTTATAATTATACTGAAAGGGTAGATCTGCCTCTAAAGAAACCACCCAGGTCAAATATCCATTGCACAAATTCTTCCAAACAGAGCCGGGCTGTAGGCCGGGAAGATGCAGAAGTCAACGTGCCTCCGTGGCCTGGGGATCCTGGATCCAGATATCACGATGGTCAGCTTGGACACAGCCTACATCCCTCCGTGCTTGCCTCAGACCTTCTGAGACTTCAGCCATTCAAGCCCAAAGCTGGGATTCATAAACTTTAGACATGGTTTAATGTCTGCTCATTTTTCTATGCCATTTTTGTAGTCTTGCATGACCAGTTGTATTTTAGTTGGTGGGAGAGATGGGGACGGCAAAGAATAACAGCCCTTAAGCAGATGGCTGCAATTGAGCCCCAGGGATGAGCCTGAGGGAGGGTGAAAGAGACTAAGCAACATTCTAGGGCATTGTGACTCACCCGGCTTGTCCCCAGGCCAAGAGCAAGGAGACCAAGCGCTTCCAACCTGTCCTTTGGTAAGTAGTAAGTGTCAGGTGAATTTTCCTCATGTGGTAGGGAAGGTATCTATGGAAAAGAGCATAAAAAGTGATATGTGCTGAAAATGTATTCACAGAAGCCAAGTTCATGCGTGCTTAGAATTAAGCTGCGGCTTCCAGTCCATTTGTCATTTTTTTTTGTGTGTGTGTGTGTGTTCAAGTTTTAGTAACAGGATGTTTTCAAATAGTTTACAATTCTCTTGGGACATCTTTCCTGACCAAATGTCATAGTAGCATTAGCTTGGAGTTATTTGGGCTTCTTGTTTCCAACAACAAGATTTAGGCCATTTCTGCAAGCAGAGTTCAGAATTGAAGACAATGGGGCTTTTCTTGCCCATCCCTGAGGAGAAACATCACTGCATTAGTGAGAATTTAGAGCACATTATTAAATCCTCGGATGTTAAACCTTTCAGGTACTGGGAGCATGCATGCTTCCTAGAAGCATAGAGCAAACTGACTTTAAATGCCTATTTAATGAAAATGTTAATGCTGATATTTATTTTCTTATTAATGTTATTTTATGCAATGCCTAGTATTCTCTGACACAATTATATTTTAAGACAGTTTGTCCTCTAAATTCTTCCCTTATAATTAAAAAAAATCTTTTCTAGTTACAAAGCAATAGATCTTTATTGTAAAAAAAATTGAAAAGTACATAACTTTAAGAAAAACTTAAAAAAAAAAACCAAAAAAAAAAAAGAAAAAAAAGAAAAAGAAAAACTTAAGATAGCTAACATCTTTAAGCTCAAGTTCCTTTTTTTTAAAAAAAAAAATATCAATAGTGAAGATTATTTGAAATCTCATAAAATTTAATTTTTTCTGAATCAATATCTCTAGCCCCCCTCCCCCATTTAAAGCTGGTGCATTCTTCTGGCAGGGACCTGACTTACTCCAGCTCCCAGGGCCCAGCGCCACACTTCAAATGAAGTTTTATTTTCCAGTGACCCTGACTTAGATAAGTGGACAGGAATATAGGGGAAGGCTGGCTTGGATTTATCTCACTGAAGCCACGGTTAATGCACGGTTTCCTCGGTATTGTAATGGTCCACATATAAAATGAAGATTAGAGCCATGCGTGCAGCTCAGGGCATCACCAGCAGCGTAAAGGATGCGTCTACAAGTTAGGGCCCTGGCTGCAAAGGAATTTGAAGAGGGAAAGTTTTGAGTTGCACACTTTGTTACTCTGGGTAGAATGTTATTTCTGAAATAAACATCTAGAAGGGTGTTAATATAGAGCAAGCAGCTGGTGGAATCTTCCAAGGAACTGTCCCAGACCTCCGTGGGCAGATCTTGGGATGCCACCCTTGGACCTGGGGCCTCTGGTGCCATGTGCCACAAGCTGTGACCCTCAGACCTGATAAGCCCACATTTCACACGACTCTAAGGAGTCATGAGGACAATTCTGTCCTGTACTTTTTCAGCACAAGTACCGGAAGAGAAAGTGAGTTTTCTAAGAGGGCTCATGGAGTTTTCATGGACCTAGTCACGAAGATGTATTTATGGTGAATCATCTCCTGTTTCCAGCAAACACATCAGAGCCAAGTCTTTTGGAAGCAAATTCACTCCAGATGCACCAAGTCTAAGATCCAAGGAATGTTTTTTTTTTCTGGAACAGCAGTGTTTCACAGGGGGCAGTTGCTAAACCGAAAATAGTCTAGCCAGGCCAACAACATCAGGCAGAAAACAAAACAAACCTATTGTTTTTGCTTGCCCTGGAGATGTCCCTCTCGGGCTCCCGTTTGCAATGCTGGTTGTGGCAGAGCTTCTGGAAGGCGTGGCCTCGCTGGTGGAGGTAGGTCTCTAAGACGGATCTTTGAAGGTTCTATGTGGGCCCTGATTCCTCTTGTATTCTCTGCTTCTGGGTCTACCACATGCTCTTTACTACCGTCACTCCAGCGTAGCTTCCTCACTAGGATGGAGGGACCAAGTTTGAAACCATACATCGAAATAATTTCTCCCACAGTGTCTGCGTCACATATTGTAGATACAGTGACGTAAATTAGCCAGTACACCCATGTACTGAGTGCAACAGATTTTCGTACCGGCGTGGTTGGTTCCACAGGCTTTTCTGTGAATCCGACTCTTCCGGGGCACCGCTCATTTCAAGTGTCTCCAGTCTATCATAATGTTAAAGTTCTTTCGACGGATAAATTCCAGATTCTTCTTTAGGCTTACGCGTACCTCACATTGAACCAACTCTAGGCTGAAAATGTGCTAATGCTTCATGACTACCGGACTCCTCATCTTGTTTCTCCTCCTCATCTTCTCTGGGCCCTCGCGCTAGTCTGTAGATGGGGCACAGCGTAAAGGGGATGGTATTTAGAACAACAGCTGTCGCGAGGTTTTGTTTTGCCACAGCCTGACTCTCCCTTGCTCGTTTCTGCAAGAGAGGGCTAATTGCCCAGCTTTTCTACGATCTAGGTTTCAAACTCTGCTGTCTCTGGGCTGTGCTCATTATTGGATGAGATGACTACACTTGGCAGAGGTGCAGAGAGCTGTTTTGATGGCCGAGCACAAGAAATTGCAGCCACCGGCTCCACAGAACGAATGAATTGCAACTGCTATCCTCCTGGGGGATGCCACCTAGGCAAGAAAATGAGTTAGGAGATTTTGATTATATTCAGAGCTCTTAAGTTTGTGCCCGGGGATGTTTCATCTTTAAATGTTTGACATTTTATGTTTATACAAAAATTATACTGGAAGTAAAAAAAAAAAAAAAAAAAAAATCAAGGTTCTTCACATAAGTCTTTCCCACTTACAAAATGCACTTTTGGGGAAAGGGAAGTCAAATTTTGTTCTTTTTGAGATAACACACATTAAAGGCTCACTGTGCACCTGGCACATGGCGGTCACCTTGAAATGTCGCTTTCCTCCCCTTCTCCCTCTTTCGCTTGTATTTCATCGCCCCCGACTCTGGCTTGAGAGCATTATGCAGAGAGTCAGAATTCCAGTGTGTCTGCTAAAAGTCTGATGGAACCAAAAAGAATTCTAGTTCCCACTGTTTTCTAATGACCATGGCTCTTCATTGGCTACAAAGAATCCATGTTCAAGCCATTGGCTTTTCCACCTCTGCCTCAATTAATTCAGCACACAGTGCTTGCTGGTCGAGCCGGGGGAAAGCTGTGCACATGATAAACTGTAATATGTACCAGGGACTGGATTGTGGGAATACTACAACAAACAAACAACAACAACAACAACAATAATCATTGTTGGCAGAGCTAACATTACATTAAATATTGTTAAGTGTTTTTTACATACTGTGTGTAACTGTTTCATGAATGGGCCAGCCCAGTGAAGTCAACTGCTGCTTCTTCCCTCTCTTCCTCTTCCTACCTCTCCTCCGCTTGTCTTCTTTCTCCTCCTCCTCTTCCTCTTCTATGTATGTGTGCACATGTGGGGTACATACATGTATACATTGTCACATGTGAGTATGTGGGCGAGTGTAGAGGCCCACAGTTGATACAGAAAATCTTATTCAATAGCTCTTCTACCTCTTCTCACTTGAGGCAGTGTCTCTTAGCATAACCCAGAGCTCACCAACAGGGCTAGTCTTCCTCAACAACTTGCTCCAGGGATCCCACGTCTATTTTCCAAGGTTAGATATTGGGGGTAGGGTGCCACATTTACATGGGTTTGGAGATATGAACTCATGGTTACATAGAGTTCTCTGACCACTGAGCCATCCCCAGCTCTGGGGTCAGCTTTCATCTAGAAATGGCTTATGCCTTTCAAGCAATTTGTCAGGGACTGGACAAGGCTGGATGCCCATTTCTCTAGATCAGAGCCTGCACAAGAAAAACAAAGCCAAAAATTCAGGCTAACATCCAGCTTAAATCTGCCCAAACCGGTGCCTTCCCAGATGCTCTCTGCAGGTCCCACAAAGACCAGCTGTGCCTAATCTCCAAGAGAAACCCCTGGGTTTGGTCAGTAGCCTTTTTCTTTTGATTTGAGCAAGCTGGCAAACATACAGGCAACCCTTCCCTACCTAGAAGAAGGCCGGCAATAAATTCTCAGCAGAGCTTTTGAGAAACTGAGATGCGTGAGCTGCTTCGTCCTCCATGCTGGCCACCACCCAACTCTTCTGGCAGTCGTTAGCTGCCTTTATCCACCTTCCTCCACTGAAGAGCCCCTGTGTTGTGCATTTGTGACTTTGAGCATCTTTACTCATAGAAAGGATGCGGAGGCTGACACTCAACTAGGTACCACGAGAGCAGAAGGGATGTTTGTCCAGGAGAGTGTTTGAGGGACACGCCCATCCTTCATTGTAAGGGAAGTTCTTACCTTCTCCTACCCCGGGGGCTACCATGGGGCTACTTACCAAATTTAAGATATAAGCCCCTTAAGTTCAGCGAGTGTCTGCCTTTCTCTGTTGGGACCACAGTTGTGGGCTATTTTGTGTTCTTGTTGTTGGTGGGTTTGTTTTATTTTTTATTTTTTCCAGACAGGGCTTCCCTGTGCCACCCAGGATGTCCTGGAACTCATCCTGTAGACCAGGCTGGCCTCGAACTCACAGAGATCTGCCTGCCTCTGCCTCCTCAGTGCTGGGAGTGCTGGGATTACAGGGGTGCAGCACCACCACACGACCGATTGTGAGCTATCTTCTTCTGCTCTTTACATATCTCACTGGAAGCTTCCATCAAAAAGTGAGACAGCAGGCTAAGCCCCTTCTAGACCCTGAGACAGATACTGCGGGACTGAGTCCTCACAAACGGCTTTGGTGATATTAGGATTCCTGCGTCACCACTGAGGAAGGACACAGAGATTCAGAGCCAGGTGTGGTGGCGCACGTCTTTACTCCCAGCTCTCGGGAGGCAGAGGCCGGCGGATCTCTGTGAGTTCGAGGCCAGCCTGGTCTACAGAGAGAGTTCCAGGACAGCCAAGGCTACACAGAGAAATCCTGTCTCAAAAAAACCAAGCCAAACCAACCAAATGAACGAAAACCAAACTAATTCACTAAAAGAACATAGATCCAATACTTTGTCCTAGATGCTATGCTAGGATGAACGCTCTGGTGGAGGTGAAGTGCAGCTTAGTGCTAATATGTCTGATTAGCTGTCACAAGCCCTGCCTTCCATCTCCAGCATCCAAAGCAAAACAAAACCTCAGGTCGGTGAGATTCGGTGTCTCTTCTTTCCCCCACAGTCAGACAGAGAAGAAAGCCAGACTGTCTCAATAGCCACAGGTTCCTGGTTGGTGTTCCCTGCCGGCTCTGACAGTGGGTGTCCTAGATGCCTGCAGTGCTGAGAAACAGTGAGAATGGTAGGAGACAGGTCTGCAGAAGTAGGACCAGGCCAGAGCAGGGAAAAGCTCAAGTGTAGGATGTGCATGTAAAAATGGTGAGGGGGAAGTGTGAGCCATGTTAGAGGTGACTGGGAGTTCTTTGAGTCCTGTACAGGGGACTCACTCTGGTGTCTCTCTCGGTAGTCTGGATGTGTGGAGCCAGAATGGAAGGGAGGTCTACCTGGGCAGCCAGGAGAAAGCCAGTGTCTAGGGGTGCCCACTGTACATACCCAGGAAACGGCAAACAGGCATGGGCACCTAGAGCATGGTGCTGTCCATGGTGACCTAGGGTAGAGCAGGTCGAAGGACTTCCCTGAGGCCAAGCCTGGCTGGCCCAGGAGGACCACGGGTGGTGCTGAGCTCTGCAAGGGCAAGTTACACACTCAGCAGACCTCGCTCCTGCAGTCCTAGACGGTGATCCTAGACACGTGTTTTTAATGGATTCTCAGGCTGCTACCAGTTAGTGTTGTTAATGACCTGTGGAAAGATCCAGGTCCCTGGATGAGGGCTGCCTGCAAATCTTGGTTATTACTCTCAGAGTCTGCAAAGCCCCAGCTGCCTCCTTGCTTCCATTCTTCTTTTCTAAATGTGGGCAGAGAGGGAGAGAGAGAAAGAGAGAATGTTGTGGGGTGTGTGTGGTGGGAGTGTGTGTGGTGTGGTGTGGTATGAGTGCGTGTGTGAGTGTGTGTGTGTGTGTGTGTGTGTGTGTGTGTGTGTGTGTGTGTGTGTGTGTTCCTCCCTGTAGCCTTTCTCTGCACTGAACAGACCACTGCCCTGCCCATCATCAGGTCACCTTTCGAAGACCAGGGAACATTTTTGTCAAGCACGACACTTTTCACACGAAATCAGATTTTACTTCTGAATTAGTTCAACAGGAGCGTCTATTATAATCAATACCACTTAACCAGGAGCCTGTTTCGGTTGCAATAGAGTGACATGACATACAAGGACCTGAGGGCTTCCAGACAAGGTCCCGCTTCTTAGCTTCCAAACTTGTTCATTCAAAGTGTTTTGAATGTGACGTTCACCAGCCAGGCTTCGTCCTACTGTGGGCCCTCAGCCCTTCTGTTCTTGCTGCTTGGGATCCCCTTCAAGCACAGACCACGTACACTTCCCGTCCTCCACTGACCTCAGCTGGCCTGTGATGCTCCACCCAGGGGATGCTACCTCCAGAGTGCTCTCCCTCTCCTGCTCCTGTCTCTCTTCTGCACAACCCTTTGTCACACCCTTTCATGTTGCATTTCCTCCAGATTGTGTTAAGTCACTCAAACTTGTAGAAAAAGCCTTAAAATCTTTAAGATGTGCAGCAATAACTTGTGTTTTAAAGCACCATTAACGTTTCATTAAATTCCACTACAGTATCTTTTCTATACCTATATTTATATAACTTGGTTTGTTTGTTGTTTTCGAGACAGGGTTTCTCTGTGTAGCCTTGGCTGTCCCGGTGCTCGCTTTGTAGACCAGGCCGACCTTGAACTCAGCGATCCACTGGTTCTGCCTCTTGAGTGCTGGGATTAAAGGCCTACACCACCACCACCCAGCTTGTATACTTTTATACACTTAGAAAAGCAAAATAATGAAATGACATTTAAAAAAAAAAAAAAAACAGACAGGAATAGCTGGGTGTGGTGGCATGCACTTTTTAATTCTAGCACTCCGGAGGCAGAGGCAGGCAGCTCTCTGTGAATTCGAGACCAGCCTGGTCTACAAAGCAAGTCCAGGACAGCCAGGACTAATATACAGAGAAACCCTGTATCAAAAAACAAGCAAACAAACAAGACAAGAATAGTAATAGAAATTTTTTTTTTTTTTTTTTTTTTTTTTTTTTTTTTTACATCTTGTGTTACCAAGTGACTGGTAACTTTAAAAAAAAATAGCTTAGAACATTTAAGAATCAAATAGCAAGGAAGGACTTTTAGTTTTGGTTTTTGTTTTTTTTGTTGTTGTTGTTGTTGTTGTTGTTGTTTTGTTTTTTTGGGTTTTTTGTTTTGTTTTGTTTTGTTTTGTTTTTTTGGTACCAGTTTAACAAAACTGCTGCTAGAAAATGGGCTGTTAAGTAAATATGTCCAAGCAGTGTGGGTTCTGTGTTTAACAGGCATTTTATCATGTCCTAAAACTTCTCTAAACACGCATTTCTATTCTATAATTCTGTTTATAATTTTCCTTTTATTGCAGCATTTGTTGACTTTTTTTGGTGGCCCCGTCAGACAAAACTCGTTTTAGGCAGCCCTGTGATTTTTATTTTATATCCAGTTTAACACAGTCTGAGCACAAGGTCAGCAAGTAATAAACTGAATAAATGAAAGATTATTTTACCCCCTTCCGAATTCATTGCTTCCTCTTTACTTGGTCAACCAATAGTTAGCAACTGCTAAGATTCAGGACAGTTGCCAGTGTCCACAGGCTGGGGACATTGACTGCACTACCCACAGGTCCACAGGGGTCAGAGTTGCTAATTCTCTAGCTCTGGGGACAGCTATATTGTCAGCCCCGAGGGATTGACTCACCTAAAGAGAGCCGCTTCAGCTAAAGTCACCTTGTTTCCTGAGGTGACCTATAGCCATTGACTGGTCTGTGGAAACTTGGCCTGATGGGTAACCAGGGAACGACTCTGAAGGCCTGCTTCCCACTCACCTTAGCATCTCTTGAGGTTGCCATGGAGACCACATCCCAGCTACACTTCTCCTTCTGTGATTATGCTTTCCTTTTCTGCCTTCTGGAGATGCAAGTTCATATTCGCCTGACTCCTAGGGATGGCTAGACACAGTCCCAACTGGAGTGACAGAATCCCTCTGTTTCACGCATTTCCAGAGAACAAACTGTGAGCTCCTTGGACAATGACTTTATTACATGCGGCTTCATAATACTGGGCCTCATGACAGTCCCTACAACATAGCTACCTCATGGAAGTCCATTGGTGAGAAGTTTAGAAAAATTCCGGGTGCTGACAGCAGGAGTAGCAAACAGGGGACTCCCAAGATCTAAGCCTACAAAACTGAGGCAGGAGGATGCTGCCTAGAGAAGTTGGCACTGGGATAGTTGGATGGCAGAGAGTGGTGCATCTGAAATGTCAGAATCTTCGAGAGGAACTTGCTATAAGCAGCAGTTGCTGCAGAGCCAGATCTTATGCACAGAACAGTGTAGAAATGCACGCTAGGTAGCTATGGACTCAGGCAGTGGTAACATGAGGAGGTTCAAAAAGAGGAAAGTCTCAGATTTTGCTCTTTTTAAAAGACAGGATCTGGTGTAACCCCAGCCTTGAACTCACTGCATAGTTAAAGATGAACTTGAACGGCCGATGCTCCTGCCTCCACCTGCTGAATGCCAGGCATGCACTATCATACCCAGTTTCTGCAGTGCTGGGGATTGAACCCAGGGCCTCATTCATGCTGAGCAAGCACTCTACCCACTAAGCCACAGTTTCAGCTGTGTTTTTTTTTTTTTCTTTTAAAATTAGACATAGAAGCCGGGCATGGTGGTGCATGCCTGTAATCCCAGCACTCGGGAGGCAGAGGCAGGCGGATCTCTGTAAGTTCAAGGCCAGCCTGGTCTACAGAGTGAGTCCAGGAAGCCAGGGCTACACAGAGAAACACTATCTTGAAAAAAAAAAAAATAGACATAGAAGAGCAGAAAAGCCATCCATTGTTGGCCACCCAGACTTGAAGAGCAGCGTCAACTCTGGTCTCCAGAGGGCCAGCTTTCCTGGTCGAGTATAGGCATGCCAACTTTCATAAGCTAATTACGTAAGATCTCCTGAGAGGTAGAAAAATGACTGACTAATGTCCCTCCATCTCTCCATCTACATTTTTTAAAGATGGCAGTAGAAAGTACGTATGCATACTACTTTGACTAATACCCATATTTATTAAAACCTGACCGATACAAATACATAATTAAAGAAAGAGGTAAAAATGCATAAAGTAAAGAAGTCAGGGCTGGAGAGAGGCCTCAGCTGTCACAACCAAAAGAAAAGAAGTCACATGGGTTGTGCCAAGTGTCAGTATGATGCTGCCTCTCCCGTGGTCAAATGAAGAAAGTTGCAAAAGCAATCTCTTTCTCTTTATTTGCTTCAAGCTACACATAGAATTCTTGCTTCCATGATGCAAGTCTTCACAGAAGACAGAAACAGTGCATGGAGCAGGGCCAAACATCAAGGAGTAGAAGTGGGGTAAGAGGGAGAGTAAGAATGAGGAGGGAGTTAGACCAACAGCATCCCAGAAAGAAGGAGGAGCTTCCAGCGCATAAGACAAAGCAAACGAAGCGCACAGCAGTGGGTATTTTGAATGTGACGGATGAATTGGATGGTAAAATTGTCTCATGGGCAAAGAAGTGGAGGAAAGGAAGCTATGAATTCAGTTCTGGAGGTTGAACTCTGCAAGTGAAACAGACGAAATCAACCCAGGAACTATCGCAGAAATTATACAAAAAACTTTTTCCACCTGAGAAAGGTTTCATGTTGAATGGGATTTATGGCTCACCATAATGAATAAGACTGGTCAATAACAAAAGAACAGTGTCGTCATATTTCAAAGTTGTAGGGGTAAGAAAAGATTGAAAATGAGATGAGGGCATGGAAGCAGGGAGGGGAGGGGGAGGGATGAATGAGAATGACGTCAAGCCTTTTGAAATTTTATGGGGAAAATAAGTGAGCTCCAAAGCAGAATCGTATCCCTTCTAAGAAGCCGTCATGATGCAGAATCTGCAGGACGCTAGATAGAAGGGGAGGTGATGGTGGAACCCCAGTGATGGAGCCGAAGTCTGACCTTCCATGGCAAGAGGTCATATCTGTAACTGAAAATTCAGCAAATGCAGCAGCGTAGTGACGTTAGGAAGAGGGGTTAAGACACAGGAGGAAGAGTGTGATGAAAGAAGCTCCAGAGGAAGGCAAGAAAAGAGTGGGCAGACCGAGGGAGAAGGAGGGAGGGGCTAAAGGAGAAGGAGGGAGGGGCTGAGGAGGCAGGAAGGAGGGGCTGAGGAGGCAGGAGGGAGGGGCTGAGGAGGTAGGAGGGAGGGAGTAAGAGGGGGGACTGAGAGAGAAGGAGGGGGACTAAGAGGGAAGGAGGGAGGGACTGAGGGGAAGGATTGTTGCTTTTCTTTACAAGTCTTGTGAAAGCACTTGTCTTTTAAGTTAAGCACGTTTATTGCTTTTATACAAACTAAATTTAAGTAGGCAAAAGGTCTATTAATATGCCAGAAATAATTTGTAGATTGTGGGTAAACGCAGCCCCTTTCCCCTACACTATTAGAAGTGGCCTTTCCGGAGAGCGAGCTGCCCCTCTGGATTGCCCTGTTCCCTCTGCAAATAGTTTTTACGTCTTGGGAGCCCATCAATCTGCCAATTAGAACAGAACACAAAGGGAACAGCGGGAACCGGGGCTGCCAGGACACAGTTACCGTCCCATAAAATTATTGCCTTTACCAAATTAGAATAAACCTGTCAAGACGATGTTGAACCATCTTTATGTAAAAATCAAAATGGTCTGACTTCAACTGTCAGCCGGGCTTCTTCTAATCTGTCTATAGCACGGTGCCGTCTTAGTACCAGAATCTGTTGCCAACAGTGTTTACAGTCTGGGGAAATGCCTTTGTGGCCGGCTGGTGAGGCCAGAGACCCTATTTTTTCCCCTGGTGGCCTCCTGGCTCTGCAGAAAGCCTGTCTCCTTCAGCCAGCCTGGTGGTGTGGCTGCTGTTCCTTACGGGAAGTGAAATATCACTGGACTTCCTCACTAATCAATAACATAAAAGCTGGGTTCCTTCACTTGGGTGAGCCTGTCACATTTACTAGATTTTACAAATGTGTGTCCCCAAGGCACAGGTGAGACAATCGGTAGACTACCAGCTATTTTCCCTGTAGAGTGAGAGGGCAGAATACAGCATGACTGATAGAATCTAAGGGGCCCAGGCCTGGGAAGTGGAGGCGGTTGGCTCACCGCAAGCCACATTTGAACCCCCCCCCCCCCCCCCCCCCCCGGCCTCACCACCACCAAAGACAACTATGGGACTGAGCAAGGACCACATCTCCCACCTTTGCAACTGGTTCATCAAGAACTGGAGATGGATAGGGCAGCATTTGAGGGAATGCTCTAGGCCTCTCCACTGGGGAATTTCTTTTGTAAACAGCGTCTCGAGAGATCATTATATGCTGCACAAGTCACCCACTCGGTGTAAAGTTCAGCGTTTTCAGTATATTTTCAGAGTTGCACAATCGTCACCACAATCTATTTTAGACGATGTTCATCTCCCTAAAGCCCCACACCCCTTAGAAGAACCTCCCTTCTGTCTTCCAAACCCTTTGCTAAACATGTGCCCACCCTCCCTCAATAACAGACAGAGAGACAGACAGAGAGAAAAAGAGAGACAGAGATGAGGGAGGGGCAGGCAACCATTATTCTTCCTTCTGTCGCTAAGCATTTACTTCCTCTGGATAGTTCACGTAGATAAAAACTGTGCAATCTCTTGTCGCCAAATTTCGTTCCTGTAGAGTAATGGTTTCTAGGTTCACCCCCCTGCAGTATGTCACTCCTTTCTTATGGTAAAATAAAGTTTCGGTATCTGCACACACTGTATTTTGTTTATGTATTTATCAGTTAATGGGCACCTGAGTTATTTCTACTTTTAGGCTATTATTGAAATGTTGCTAATTTTTGTTTTTGTTTGTGTGGGTGGGTGGATAGGTGGGGGTGTGGCGTGTGGGGTGTGTGTGTGCTGTTCTCTCTCTCTCTCTCTCTCTCTCTCTCTCTCTCTCTCTCTCTCTCTCTCTCTCTCTCTCTCTCTCCTGCCCCTGCCTGTGGGTCAGGATGTAAAGCTCTCGGCTACTGCTCCAATGCCATGCCTGTCTGCTTCCCGCCATGATGATCGTGACCTGACCCTCTAAACCTGTAAGCAAGTCTCCGGCTAGATGCTTTCTTTATAAGAGTTGCCTTGGTCACAGTGTCTCTTCACAGCACTAGAACTGTGACAAGGCATTTGCCTATACATCTTGAAAAGGAACTACAGAGTAGTACAGCAAAGCTATTCCTCATATTTAAAAAGTTTTATTTCTTTTTATTCGTCTTTATATGTGTGAGTGTGTGTCACATGTGTGCAGGTTCCTGGTGGTGGTAGAGGGGGGAACAAAAGAGAAGGTAGTGTTTGGATCTCCTGGATCTTGAATTACAGGTGGCTGTAAGGTACCCAACATGTAGCTGGGAACCTAACTCGAATCCTCCAGAACAGCAAAAAGTCCTTTTAACCCTGTGCCATCTCTCCAGCCTCTCTTCCTAGCATTCCGAGGATTGGCTTAACTATTTCCAAAGGTGCTTCTCACCTTACATTTCCAGAAGCAGATTAAGTGTTCTGACTTCTCTGCACGCCTGGTCAGCACTTGCTATCATCTGTCTTTTCCGGTGTCCCAGCTGCTACGAAGTGGTTCCCCATTATCTCAATAAGTCCTCATCTTCGGTTTTACTTCTGCGCCCCATAATACATGGGCTTAAAACAAAAACTGTCTTATTAGAAGTCCAACATAGAATGAAAAGGGCCAACAGAGGCCACTTAAACTTCAGTGGCCATTTTCAAAGGCCTTTCCAATACTTGGGGGAAAATGACTTAAGGACTCAACACAGATAATGGATAAACCAAGCATCTTTGGTCAACAGCAGCTGCTGAGTACACACTTCACCCAACATCCATTCTAAGCTCCCTTAGAGGAAATTAAAATCATTCAGGCTGGGCCAGTGAGCTGCTCAGGGTGGATAAAGGCACTTGCTGCCAGGCTTGATGACTCGAGTTCCATCCCAGGAACCCACACAGCAGAAGGAGAGACCTGACTCCTGAAAGTTGTCTCTGACCTCAACACATACATGAAAACAGTGGACAAAAGAGGAAAACAACAACAACAGAGCAATCAAAAGCACTCAGGCTCCTTACCAACAAACTCTTGCAGAGCTCTAGAGCTCACAAGGATAAAAATGCTTACACACATCACTTAGCCCTCAGCTCTAATCTGTGAGATGTGGCCCTCCATGGGTCTTGTAACTGAAAACAGGAAGAGCAACAACTTAACAGTAAAAGGCTCCCAATGTCCAAGAACCAAACATGAACTCAAAATCACAAGTGTGATGAGTCTGGGGTGCTCGTGGCAGTGCTCAGCTGGGCTGCTGTGTGTGACTTCACCACAGCCTGGGTTCTGAATTTATCACTTTGCTGCTTGCATGCCTTCGCTCCTTGAAATGCCAACAGGCACTCAAACACCTCCCGTCACATTGAGACCACTGTGAGTTGTGAATCGCTGGGCTTCGCTGTCCATGCAAAGTTTTCTGTTCCTGTAGGAACATAATGGTCTACCTACAGAAAGTACAGACTCTTAATTATTTTTCTACATCATTCCTAACATGTAACTATTAGGCGAAGATCTCTTTGTAGTGTATTATGTTAGAATGTAGGGTTTTTGTAAGTTGGTGTTTGAAGGGCTGGAAAGATGGCTCAGTAGTTAAGAGCATTTGTTTCTCTCGAAGACAATCCCAGTTTAATTTCCAGCACTCACATGGCAGTTCACAACCATCTATAATTTTAGTCCCAGGAGATCTGAGGCCCTCTCCTGACCTCCCTGGGTGCCAGGCACACATGTGGTTCACATACATAGTGTAAGCAAGACATGTGTTCAGGCTAGGCATGGTAGACGCACAGTGATGTACTTCCTCCAATAAAGCTCCGCCCCCCCCAAAGATGCTACAGTCTCCTCATACAGTGCTGCTGACTGGTGACCAAGTGTTCAAATATCTGAGCCTATGCAGGGCATTCTCATTCAAACCACCACACAAGCATTGCCATTCCAAACAGTGACAATTACTTGGCAAACAAAACAAAACACTGTCTTATCACCATTGCTTGTAAGGTGCCCAAAAATGTAGCATTTGGTGCAGTCCTGAATGTTCTTCAGCCACCTTACCCAGCTCTTCAATTCAGATACTGCAAAACTTTCCCTGGTTTTCCCCAAAGAGGCTCCGCCCATGCCCTGCACCCTTGCCTTCTGCCGTTGTTGCTGTCATCATTGTCCAGCATATCTAAAGGCATATACATTTCTCTTCCACAGATTGTGAGGTCCCCAAGTCAGGGGCTTTATCACATTCATCACTGTGTAGACAGTTACAAAGTGGGTCGCTCCATGTCAACATGACCATATGGTAACAAGTGAATTATTTTTATTAATGAGTGACAAACACAGTAATGAATTTGGTATTTAGAAAAATAATTACTTTGGGTTTGGGCATGGTGGTTCATGCTTGCAATGCCCATCCATACTTGGACAACTAAGGTAGGAAGGTTATGAGTTTCATCTACTCTGGGTTAAGACACTGGCAGAGGGGAGCACCTAGAGCCTTGGTGAGAGAAGTTTCTGTTCATAGGAAGTGATGGTTGATGGAGAGATTCATAACTCGTCAAAGACAGGGCGAATGAGTGGTTGTTACATGCTTAGCTCTAAATGGGGCAGCAGCATCACTCTCTCTAAGGATCAGGGACCATCCGGAAGAGAAAGGAGAAAGAACATAAGAGCTGGAGAGGAGTGCTATGAAATGCTGTCTTCTGGGTGCCATGGCCACTGCACCTTTGAACTAACTACCTACACAAGGCTAGGCCCTTCAGCATTCCATCGTGCAGGTAGAAAGGGCTATTGGGGGCCCTACCTCTCCCTGTGGAACCATTGACCATTAATGATCGTGGAGCAGGGGGACTAGTTTTCCTTAGTGGTATAGTCATTGGCAACTTGCTCATGTTTATGCTTGGAGCAATCCCAGTTAACCTCAATGGTCCACAAAACAACAACCAAAAAATACAAAATTGAGGGAACCTGTTGGGAAGAAGAAGAAGGGGTTAAGTGTGAATGGGAGAGATGGGAAATGGTAATGTGGGAGTGAAAGTGAGCAAAATATATTATATACACGTATAAAATTATCATGGTGAAGTGCTAATCTTAGGTTTGGACATATGTAGGCCAGCGGTAGACAGCCTGCCCAGGATGTATAAAGCTCAGCATCACAAAATAATAAACGCATAAATAAAGCAGATTCACAGAGAAAACTGTTTTAAAGTTGGTCTCAATATCAGATCAGGATTATTAGCATATTGTTTTGTTATGCTCACATCTTGTTCCCAAAAAGAAACTATTTAAATATGTTCTTCTGCTTTGATTAGAGTTTGTTGTTGTTGTTGTTGTTGTTTTGTGGGTTTTTTGTTTGTTTGTTTGTATGTTTGTTTGTTTTTTAGAGTTTACATGGATATACTGTCCTACCCAAAATGACAAAATAGAAATGCAAGTTGGATGCTTTCACTTGCCAATCGTCATCACACAGAGGCACAGTTCCCAAGCCAAGTGCTCTCTATCAGGATAAGAGCAACGAAGGGAGGGGCAGGTCTATGCGGTGACTTTCGAAGAAACCCAGTTAGCCAGGACATGTCAGAGATGTGCTTTGTGGCACATGTGTCCTCTGATGAGAACTGAACTATACAGTGGGGAATGTCCCTAGTGTAAGGGTGGCTGAGTGATGCACTATTCCTTTCCCTTTGGATCTAGGCTGGCTCTATGGCTTGTTTCTTCTAATAAAAGATAGTAGAGGCGACACTGTGTGACTTCTGAGGCTCAGCCTTAAAATATCTGTAGTTCCTAGTTCTGTGGGCTGGAAACACTTAGTCTTAGAATCTAGATGCTGTACTGTGATGCGTGTAGGAGAACCGCAGTGCGGCGGCCAGCACCAACTGCTAGCCATGGTATGAGCCTCTTAGAAACTCCAGCCCAGCAGAGCCTCCAGATGCTACAGCACTAGCCAACAGCGCACGGAGCAGGAGACGCTCCCCAGCCAAACCCAGCCAACCCATGGAGTTTCAAGAGACGAAAAATGGCTGTAATCTTAAGCCACTATGTTTTGGCACAGTTCATTATGTAGCAATAAATAATTCAAATAATTCCTGATTTGTATTTATTGGGAAGTGACACCAATTCAAAATTCTACACATGTTTAGTAAAGCAGAGTGGGGCAGTAATAAGGCTGTCTGCCTGGCAGGCGGCTCCCAAGAGAAACAGCTTAGCTGGCAGTGGAAGAATTAATAAGAACAATGCAGTAAAGTGAGACAAACTGTGCTAAGTCAGCAACATCAGTAGCAGAGTGTACAAAACCTTATTGTGCCATTAAGGTAAGCAATTCAATTACTACAGTATGTACAAAGTGAAATAATAAACCTTTGGTGTGACGAGAAGGCGTATAAATTGCTGGCTGTGAAGAGCCTGGTGGAATCAATAAAGTTTATGAAAATGAAATTAGTTGTGCATGAACATGGGTAACAAACATAGAACATGTTCTGTATTTAGGAAATGAGCACAGTGCCTTCTATGGTCTGCGGTCTCATTCGAAGTAACAACAACAACAACAAAAAATGGGTTAAAAATACCCATCTCTGACTGGGTGGGTAGCTTCGTGGTGGAACACCTGTCTAATGTGCATGAAAAAGGCCCCAGCTTGGTCCCCAGCACCACAAAACAAACAAGCAAATCAAAAAGCCATAAGCTGCCTAAGCCATTTTTATTAGACCCAGAATGGTTAGGTTTATTGTGAAGGTTCTATTTCTGCTCGTGCATCTGTCACCTGCCTCCTGCCTCTTACCAGTGGCCCTCAGTTTACTAGGGTCCCGTTAACGCTGCCCACGTGAAGCTTTTCCATCGTCTTCTCCATGGTGTTCTGACGACACTCCTTTTTTTTTGTTTGTTTGTTTTGTTTTGTTTTTTTGTTTTTTTGGTTTTTTTGTTTTGTTTTGTTTTGTTTTTCATGGTATGTATTTGGGGTTGAAGAAACACTGGAGTGAGTATAACCAAAATAAATAATAAAAATGAAAATTGCAAACAGTAAATAAAACTTCATTTAGAAAACCTTTAAAAATTACAGATTGGACATTTGGAGTGAGTTTTCCCCATTACAGTGTTCTGTGTTAAAGGTGGACATGAACTTTTCCATATTATCTCATTATTTTGATGTACATGTCTGACGACACGTCTTACGTTCTCGGAGCAGCACCTCGCCCTTTTAAAGTGTCTGCCCACATGATACACAATCAGGTGGCAACTACCCCCTTTTTCTATTTGCTATGTTCCTTAGGGGGCAAAACATGATTGTGGATAAGAAGAAAAAAAAAAACTACACAGTGGGTGCTCAGCATTTAAATGGATAGAGGACTCAGTGGATGGGAGGATGGGTGGTTACTCCTTAAACTACAAGCCAATAGAGTAAATACTCTAAGGGCTGGACAGGTAAGAGGGGGAGAGTTAAAACAGGAGGGGTCAAAGCTCGGCCGTACTGTTGGAAGGAGAGTCTGAAAAGCTGCCCTCCAGCACATGCCTTCCTAGATTCCGTATTTATTTGGGGGTAGATTTACTACTCAAGATTATGAAAAAGCTAATGCTATTGGTACAGTGAGTGGAAAGGTCACTTGCAACATTAAGCTTGTTTGATTCTTCACAGCCCTCCTGGTTGGTGGTTGGTGGCAGAACCTGATACATCCAAAGGAGGCAAACGCAGCTCAGACCGCGGCACTGAATTGAAAACTCTACCGCTGGGCAACGGCAGGAATGCATCACGGCGTCACTAGGGCACGAGGCAGAGACCTCTGCAATTTCTCCGCATACGTGGACTCCACGCCTTGCGGATGGACTTGAAGGGTTTGAAGGCAGATGTTCCTGATGCTCTAAACTCTTCCCAGGTGCCCCTAAGAGGCAGTCAGGACTAGCTGCCACTCAGCGCTCTAAAAGCTTACTTTCTCATCCAGACGCAGCGATAAGGACCACAATGTATACAGGACACTGGCAACAGAACACAAACATTGTCTGCATATGAAGAGAGCCATGTTGTATACACATTAATTCCACTGACGTTTATGGGGTGCCTGTGATGTGCTAGGCTGGTGCCTGCAGGGTCTGAGCCACGTGATATGCAGTTCTCATTGAACTTGCAAGTGTATGCAGAGTCTCAGACATTAAATAATAAACATATGCGTAATTACAAATTGTGACACATTCTGTGGAGGAAAGGACATGATCCGGAGAAGTCCAGCTGAGACAGAGCAGGGTCAGAAAAGAGAAATAAGAAGTATGAAGTAATGGTTTGGGTTGAGAGTGAAGAACGGAATACATTTGAGGAATTGGGGGTCAGTATTTAGGTCACGCCCCCACGAACTTGCTGATATTTAACTGTGAGCATCGCTGTGGCAGTGTGTGTGTGTGTGTGAGGGGGGTTAGGCTAAGAGGCAGGAACAGAGGCAAGAGGCACAGTATTCTACTTCCCCCGAGATGGACAGCTGTCAGTGAGAAGTGACTGCGGACCTGGAGAGATGGGGTAAGAGGTAAATGTGCTTCTCACACAAGCCTGAAGGCTTGGGCTTAACACCCGAACCTCACACATGAATCATAGCAAGAACATGCCCATACCCTCACATACCCTCTCTCCCTCTCACCCACTATCCACCCCTCTCTCTCTACAAATACTTTTCTCTTGAAAAGAAAAGAAAAGAAACTGTAGGAAGGGGAAACTTGAAGGCCCACACTACTGAGGTCACTCTGGAATCGAAGCTGTGCTGTCTCTGTTATTCTTCAAATCCCAAACGCATGCATGCCCCCTGATCCCTGAGTGAATGCTATACTGCCGCTCCTTCTAGAATTCTAAAATAAAGGTAAGAAAGAACGTTGTGGTCTGGGTCTTAGCCATTCTGTGCTCTTGCATGAATCAGCGGGCACCATCTATGTGACTGCACAGAGCTGGCCATGACATGCACTCGGGAGCCGGCTGCAGTGACTGTGTAACAGAACACGCTGAGAGCAGTGGTGCAAAGCAGCGTCCGTTTGTCCATTTGTGCTCACACAACCAAGGGTCGAGTATTAGAAAGAACACGTGGAGTTGCTCTTCTCTGTTCCACTCTGGGACTTGGCTGGAAAGATCTGGACAATTAGCGGAAGATGACTTGGAGCTGAAATTTCTACTTCCCAAGCGTCTGGTGCACTGGGATACGTAGGAGGCTGGTATACTATTGCTGTGACAGAGTCCATGACAGAAGAAAAAAATTAATCTGGGTCACAGTTCAGGGGAAGGTATGGTGGTAGGGCGACTGGTGCTTGTGGCAGTGAAAGCACAGGTGGCTCGCTATGTTGCAGTAGCAATTAGAAAGCAGAAAACCCATGGAAACAAAGAAACCAGCCTACAAGCTCCAAGCTCCATCCTTACTGACATAAGTCAGCCAGGTGGGGTTCATGCCCTGGGGACCTTGCTGGGGTAGGGACATTTCACTTTTAAACCATAAGAGGTGATTTCACTGAAGCTCACCACATGGTCTGGTCATCTCATGGCCTGACAACTGGTCAGGGTCCCCAGAGGGAGCCCTTGCAGGGTGAGTGTTCCGAGACCAGCTCACACTGTGGCATTTGTACACTTAATTTCGGATGTCACATCGCATCTTTTTTGCTTTACTTTGTGGGTAGAAACCAGCATGAGCAAACTCAGACACAAGGGGGAAAGCGTGTGAGACAAAAGCCACCCTCAGTGGGTCGAGTGACAAGGTGACATTGTAAAAGAGCATACAGGGTAGGGGCTGTTATTTCACCGAATCTTTGAAAATGCAGCCCACCTTGGACTGATGAGAGAGAGACCGGCAGAGAAACTTCCCTGAGGCAGCAGGAAAGTTTTACATAAAAGGGTTGTTTGTCAACCAACCAACCAAAGAGAAGGTGGAGGTGAGGGTAATCTGTTCTAAGGAGGCAGGGACTTCCCAAAAACACCAGCCTTTCTCTTGTCAGATGTGCAGCAAAATGGCTAGCTCTTCCTGGGAAGATGGGCATGCCGGTTTGGAACGACAGAGGCTTTAACAGGTGGGGTATAGTAGAGAGACCAAGTATTCCAAAGCAACCAAAAGTGTCCAGACTTGGACATGGGCAAAGCACAATCTGGAAGGAGGAAAAAAGAAGAATCCATGCGCTGATGTTTCTTAGGTCTTGGCATCCACTCTTCCACAGGCCAAATCAAATGAGAGCTAAAGAGCAAGAAGCCAACGATACAATCCTTCAAGCTTCTGCAAGTACACAGATGGGAAGAGAAAGTAGAGGGTGACGCTTCACCAAAGCCTGTATGAAAGAGCTCCAGACTTAAAGGCCTCTGGACCAGCAGGCTCCATCCAACGACCATGTCCTGAGTTGCTGAGGTTTATTTATGTTTGAGTTTGCTAAAGCTGTGGTAGAAATCCATAGAAATCGTAATGGGGACACATTCCCAGTTCCTTGTCATCGCCGGCTGTGTAGGCGTGGCAGCACGAGGCTGAGATGTGGGCTCTGGATTCACAGCCTGAGGTCAGCCACTCGGGGTGTGACCTTACATGAGTTACCAACATCTCTGGACATTGACTTCCCTCATTCAGATGCCAGGAGGTAGAGGTTCTACCTTGTGGGTATATTCTGGGACTGGAAGGACTGTGGTGTGCAGTGGGGGACCGTCACTGGGCTGGCATATCAGATGCTCCCACGGGGAACTTTACGTATGGAAGCTCTGGGAGCCTTCATTAAAACGGGAGGTTTCATTGCTACTTAAATATTATGACTCCCAATCGTAATGTAACCGTTACTCTCAGATGGACAAAAACACTAGGAGCCAAAAATTGCAGCACGTATGCCAATTGGTTCAACAATTCTAATCCTAGAATTTTGTTTCAAGTTGACTTGGTCTCTTGGAGTTGTTTCAGATTCACAGTGGGACTGTGTGCAGGAAACACAGAGTCCCCTTATACTTCCTGCCCCACATCATTCTCCATTACCAGGACCTCCACCAGAGTGACACATTTGTTATCATTGATGGACTGTTTGGACGTGTCATTATCACTCACAGTACACAGTTGAAACCAAGGCTCATTCTGGGCGCTGCACATTTTGTAGATGTGGCAAATAAATTATGACATGTTCCGCCATTATCATATTACAAAAAATCATTTCACTGCCTGAAAAATCGTATGTCACCTTCTTATCCTCTGTCACCCAACACCAATCCCTGATAATTACAGGTCTTTTTCTCCCCCTCTGTAGCTAAAGTCTTGTTTTGTCAAGAACGTCACATAGTTAGAATCATATAGCACATGGCCTTTTCAAATTGGCTTCTTTCCCTCACTAATATGCATCATGTTTCCTTCCTTTCTTTTTTGTTTTGTTTTGTTTGTTTTTGTTTTTTGAGACAGGCCTTGGCAGTCTTGGACTTGCTTTGTACACCAGGCTGGCCTCGAACTCACATCAATACACCTGCCTCTGCCTCCCGAGTGCTAGGATTAAAGGCATGCGCCACCGTGGTGGTGTACACTTTCAATTCCAGTAGTTGGGAAGTACAGCGAGGTGTATCTCTATGAGTTTGGGGCCAGCCTGGTCTACACAGAGAGTTCTGGCATAAAACCAACCCCTCATTCTAACACATAAAAAAATAACAATTAAAAAATGTTTGAAATGTTAATGTGTGCGTGTGTGTGTGTGTGTGTGTGTGTGTGTGTGTGTGTGTGTGTGTGTGTAGAAGCACTTGCTATCACACATATGCAGAGGTCAAAGGACAACTTTTAGGACTCTGCTCTCCCTTTCTACCTTAGATTCCCAGCATCGATGGGTCATCAGGTCATCAGGCTTGAGTGGCAAGTGCTTTTTACCTGCTCGGCCATCTAGCTGCCCATCTATTCCTTTTCTTAACTCAGTAGCTCATTCTCTTTCAGTATGAGTAACAACCGTTGCCTGGTCTAGATATAGCGTGGCTTATTTCTCAGCTGACCCACTGGAGACCATCTTGGCTGCTTTCAAGCGTTGGCAATTATGAACAAAGCTGCTATACACAAGTGTGTGTAAAGTTTTGTGTGGGCCTAAAAGTTTTCAATTCGTCTGGCTGAATACCAAGGAGCACAATTGCTGGGCCATATGGTGAGAGAATGTTTAGCTTCATAAGTAACTGCCAAACTGTCTTCCACAGTGGCCATCTATGCCTTCTTGGATCCCCATGAGCAGTGAATGGACGTTCCTGTTGCTCTGCATCCTTGCCATCATGTGCTGTTGTCAGTGTTCTAGCTCCTGAGCAGACTAAGCAGTGTCTTCTTGTTTTAATGTACCTTTCCCTGGTGATAGAGTGTGGACCATCTTTTCATATACTTATGTCTTGTGCCGCTCATATATAGTTGAGTATCTTTGAAAGTCTTGGGTCCACTCTTCAATCTCACTGTTGTCCTTTAAGTGGTCACTGCACGTTGTGGATGGGGGGGGGGATGGGATGTGACAGCGTCTTATCAGATAGGTATTTTACAGATTCCTTCTCAACCATAGCTTGTGTTTCTTTCTTTTGCAGAGCAGAAACTTCTAATTTTACTGAAATCCATTAAAATTCTTTCCTCCATGGTCCCCCGCATTTAATGTTGTACCTAGAAGTCATTGCCATACCCAAGGGCACCGAGGTTTTTCTCTTCATAGCCTTGAAGAGTTTTACAGCTTCGTGTTTTATAATGCTGTGATTTTAACAGAGATAAGATATGCACAAATACATCCCCTGAAGTTGATTTATAATTCCAAAAGATAAGGAGCAACCCAAATAGTGGATGGCAAAATTACACTACAAAGAACAAAGCAGATCCATACCTTCTTTAATGGGTTTGGACAATAACAAACTCAAAGCTAAAAAGGCAAAGTCTGCTTCTTGACATCCAAACTACTGTTTTTGGTGTGTGTGTGTGTGTGTGTGCGCGCGCGCGCGCGCGCGCACGTACGCGCTTTAAGTACAGTGACATATTCTCACAGTCTATGCACTGCTGAGAGAAAGAAATGGGGTTGAAATCTACCACCAGTGTTTGGCTCAGGTGGGAAGACCACCACAGCCTAGCGCTGTCCTCTGGCCACCATCTTTCGCCTGTTTTGCCTGTGGAGTAGAGATGTGGTGGAGTGGTTTTCAGTGAGAGGCAGCTCTTCCTGGGCAGCCTGACAATGTCTACAGAGGGCTGTGATGCACTTCTGGATGTGGGGACTCTCTGATGGCCACACCCAATACACACGTACACATGCTGGCTCAGGTCAGCAGCTCCTCCCTGAGTGGGTCCTCTGTGGGGCTGTCCTTGAACGCAGCTCTGTTCAGCATCTCCCAGTAGGGAGACCACCTACTTTCATCCATCAGTAATGAGGCCCCTACCTGATTTAACAAGACACCAGCGCTGTCCCACTATTCCTGGAATCTTTACAAATCTTTGCTTTGAAATCCCTGGAGAGAAAGGAAGGCACCTCTAATGTCTTCTTTCTGTTTGATGGGGTTCCTGCCCAGCATCCTCTCTGCTCCCCTCCTTCCTCACACAAAAGAAAGGTGATCTTTACAGTTCCTCTAATTAACAGTTTGTTTTTATTCTCAATATCTGGTGGTTGATTTAGTTTAGAGCCCATGGGGACTTACACTACCTGGATTAGTGGGGAGCAGCGGGAAGGTGGTGGAGGTTTCCAGAGTTTCTTCTCTCTCTCTCTCTCTAATTGGTAGCAGCGCTTGCTGTAACAAGGTAGGTCTAATTCTGTTCTGCTGAGAGAGGAGGAAAATTTCATTTTTATTATCTTTCTAGGACGATCTAGCAAATCGGCAATTTTTAAAAAATACTATAAAAATTAGGAAATTCCTAGTTTCTTACCATTTCTGGGATATATTCAAGTGAGTGCGGGGATATCCACTGAGGAAACAGACATGTCCCTTTTTTCAAGGCTTTGTCTTGCTCCAGGGTTCACTTCGGTCTTTGAGTGTCACCTCTCGACGAAGCCTCTCCAGCAGAGGCCAGGCCATCAGACTGCTCCTTTGCTATGAATTTTTCCCCACAGTGGCATGATACGTGCTGCTGGGACTAATTCTACAAGTGTGGCTACTCCCGCACAGATGACAAGCTTTGAACTGTCATTGGCACGGGCTGCACACTGTTAAAACAACCATGAGGTATCCCAGATACCCCTAACCTGCCCATATAAAGGCAGCTAGTTCAAAAACCTTAGTGGATGGCAATTTGGTAACAGGAATCGTAAGACGTCATATTTTGTGGGCCCTTTGGCCCTCCCTCACCACACCTCTAGAGGTACCCAGAAAAAAAAAAAAAAACAAGCAGGAATGTTCACTTGAAGTTTTAATTTCTTCTAAGAGTGGGAAGTAATCCAAATGCCAAACAATAAGAAAATGGCTAAACAAATTATAAAGCTGTTTTACAACAGGCTTCTCTATAATCATTAAAATATTATAAAATTATATTTGATGACAGGAAAGATATTCAGGTTACATTAAGTGAAAGAAAAAAAAAAACCCCTTCACATTAATGGCAAATTTTACTTTTAATCATCTATCTACAGCTTATAAGAGCTAAAAATGGAAACAGATGAGTCATAAAATTAGAAGGCAGAGTTCTTTTGATGGCAGTGGCCTCTTTCCCACATGTTAGATGAGGGGAAAATTAAAGATAGCTAATGTGCTGGGTAGTTTTATGTCAACTTGACACAAGCTAAAGTCATCTGAGAGACGGGAACCTCAATTAAGGAAACGTCTTCATTAGATCCAGCTGCAAGGCATTGTCTTAGTTAATGATTTATGGGGGGTGGCCCAGCCCACTGTGGGGGGTGCCATCTCTGGGCTTGTGGTCCTGGGTTCTACAAGAAAGCAGGTTGAGCAAGTCAGTAAGCACCACCCCTCCGGGGCCTCTGCATGGGCTCCTGCCTTTAGTTTCCAGGTCTGCTCGAGTTCCTGTCCTGACTTCCTTCAGTGATGGGCTATGATTCAGAAGTATAAGCCAAATAAACTCTCTCCTCCCCCAACCTGCTTTTGGTCATGGTGTTTCATCACAGCAGTGAGAACCCTAAGACAGACACACGAAGGAAAGAGTGACCGTCCAGATGCTTCGGTCGACCTGTAAACACAGTGAACTTGCTACTCATGGCATCTCTGTTGCTGCAACAAACACTCTGACGCAAAGCAACATAGGAGAGGGATGGGTTTGATTGGCTTAAAATTCCAAGCCATTCATTAGGGTAAAGTCAAGGCGAGAACTCAGGCGGCTATTCCAATCACAGCCACAGTTACGAGCACAGGAGAGGAGCAATGCACTTTGGTTCTTGCTGCTTCTGCTTAGCTAGCTGTCTTGTCTCTTTTCTTAGCAACTAACTTCATTCACTTATTTCCTGGAATTTGCTGTGTAGACAAGGCTGGGCTCAATCTCACAGGGAGCAGGAACTGCCTCTGCCTCCCTTGTACTGAGACTAAAGGCATGTATCACCACACCCACCACCTACGTTCAGGGAAGGTCTTCAAGAGCTGGACAGCCTCCCACAGACATATGCCCACAGGACAACATGACCTGGACAACTCCCCCTTCAGTCTCCTCCCAGGTGATTCTGGGTTTCCTCAAGGCTGACGGTCAAAATCAACCCATTCCCCCCATGTGATATATTTACATTCTTGATAAAAGTCTGCTCGATCATGTATCCTATTTTAACCCTCTCCTACCACGTACTGAATTTGTTTAATCTGCCCTTTTCCTTAGGTGATATTGTTACTGTGCGTTTTAACTGTAGAGATGTTATAAATGCCACAAGTCAAGTCTCACTCGGTGTGTGTTTGCATGCCTACATTCTGTCCACTGCTCTCTGTTCCTTTTTCATCTCCCATTTGGGCTTTAACCATTTCTCCTTCTGTGTAAAGAACATGCTTTAGTGTTTTCTTTAGTGAAAGTCTACTGGTGATAAACTCACCATTTGGGGCTAAAGTAGGGTTTTGTTTTTTTTTTTTTTCTTTTTAATTTATTTATTTTTATTTTAGCTAGAGTTACAGACAGTTGTGAGCTGCCATGTGGGTGCTGGGTATTGAACCCGGGTCCTCTGGAAGAACAGCCAGTGCTCTTAACCTCTGCACCATCTCTCCAGCTCCTAAAGCAGGTTTATATCCCCTTCATTGAAGGGTATTTTTTTTTTTAATCAAGTGTTAAGATTTTTGAACAGTTGTCTTAGTTAGGGTTTCTATTGCTGTGAAGAGACACCATGACCACAACAACACTTATAAGGGCGAACATTTAATTGGGGCTGACTTACAGTTTCAGAGGATTAGTCTGTTATCATCATGGCAGGAAGCGTGGTGGCATGCAGGCAGACATGGTGCTGGAGGAGCCAAGAGTTCTATCCGGATATGCAGGCAGCAAAAGGAGACTGTGTGACACACTGGGAGGATCTTGAGCATAGGAGACCTCGAAGCCCGTCCCCACAGTGACGCACTTCCTCCAACAAGGCCACACCTACTCTAACAAGGCCACGCCTCCTAATAGTGACACTCCCTCCCTATAGGCCAAGCGTTCAAGCACAGGAGTCAAGCAAGCACAGGGACATACCTTATGCTCCAGTAGTTTGCTACTGTTTTTCATCATTACCACTGAGCTGGTTGTTCTTTTTTTTTTTTTTTTTTTTTTTTTTTTTAATATTTTTATTTATTTATTACTATGAATACAGTACTTTGTCTGCATGTACACCTGCAGGCCAGAAGAGGACATTAGATCACATTATAGATGGGTGTGAGCCACCATGTGGTTGCTGGGAATTGAACTCAGAATCTCTGGAAGGGCAGTCAGTGCTCTTAACCTCTGAGCCATCTCTCCAGCCCGAGCTGGTTGTTCTTTTTTTTGACTCCCAATAGAATCGCCAGGCACACCTGAAGGAAAGTGGGGCTGCCCAGGACAATCTTGTTGTTAAATTGTTTCTCCCATGTTTTAGTCCACATTGCTGGTCAGAAATCAACCTATGATATTTCCTGGCAAATGGGGGTCAAGATGATTCCTGAAGTCACTCAGGGTGCAGGCACACCTCCTCCTCAAGGAATGAAAGCCCACAGTGGGTCACGCCTGGCTTAATTCCAATGCCAGGGAGAAGGGAAATATGACCTGCAATTCCACACACCAGACCCCAGGAAGCTCTGGAAAGCAAAGCTATCGGTATTAATAATTAATAGCAGCATCGATTCACTATCTCCAAATATAGCTCTAAATATTTAACATGAATAATTGAGATTAATATTTTAATCTGCCTTTGCTCTCCTCTCTTGCCAGCAAGACCTGTACGAGGCCTTCTGTCAGGGGCTCACATAATCTTGTTGCTTGAACTGAATTTCTCAGCTAGAAAGAGGACCTAATGTTTCTTTTTCAAAGGTCAGGCCTATCACAGCTATTATTTTCCTATTTGAGCCAGTTCTAAGAACAGCCTTTGAAGGAGAGAGGCTGGGATGGCATTCTCGATCCGTGTTTCCCTCCAAGGGGCTCTGATGAACAGAGGGGGTCCTGGCGGGAGGTGAAGGCAGCTGCCACTGCCTCTGTGTCCTGGTTCTGGGAGGATGGGGCATTGCAGCCTCTTGCTTTTAAGCGGAGTATCAGATGCATTGGATTTTGGGTACCAGGAAGTCCATGTGAGTTAGTGACATTTGGGCGCCTGCTTTGACTCCTGGGTGCCTAAAAGCTTTCAAGGTAACCAGGGGGGTTCTAAGTCTGACAGCTAAGCTGCCATGAGCAGAGAAGCTTCTTCTTGCAGTCGATGGGAACTAACACAGAGACCCACAGCTGGACAGTGTGCAGAGAATGAGAGACCCTGGAGCACTCAGTCCTAAATGTGATGTCCTCATCAAAGTCCTCTCCTCGGGGCTCAGGGGTCTGTGTGGAAGAGGAGGCAGAAAGACTGGAAGAGCCAGAACTGGTGGATGACTCCAAGGAAACAGTGTCCTCCAGAGTCATCAGATTTAATTCACATACGAACTCAGAGACAGTGGCAGCATGCACAGGGCTCGCGCAGGCTCAAACCACCCACAGAACTCACCAGGGTGTCGTGTTGTTTCCTATCTGTGAAGCGTTAGCCCTCTGTAGCTGCCAAAGTCTGTATGTCCTGCGGGAGCCAGACTTGCAGCATTTGCTTCACAGGAAGAGTCGGCAACAGGTTCTCTCTCAGAACTCCTGAGTGGAAATGCTCACGAGCGGTCCAGCAGCTGTCTCCTGGCCCTGCAGCTGGTGACTGCTGCTCAGTATAGCGCAGCACCATTACGTTGGAGCATTTTTCCTTTTGTTTTGTTTCTTTTTTGTTTCTTTTTTTATTCACTTTACAGCCCGATCGCAGCCTCCCTCCCTTCTCTCCTCTCAGTCTCAATCTCACACCCCTTCCCCATTCTGTCATCTCTATATCTTCAGAGAAGGGGAGACCAACCCCACCCCCTGCCATGGGTACTAACCCACCCTGGTACATCAAGTCTCAGCAGGACTAGGCACATCCTCTTCCACTGAGGCCAGACAAGGCAACCCAGCTAGGGGGAAGAGATCCAAAGCCAGGCAACAGAGTCAGAGAGAGCCCCTCCCCCCATGCTCTGTAATTGTTAGGGAGCTCACATGAAGAGCAGGCTGCACATCTGCAACGTATGTGGAGGGGGGAGGGCTAGGTCCAGCCCATGTTGCTCTTTGGTTGGTGGTTCAGTTTCTGTGAGCTCCCATGGTCCTAGGTTAGTTTACTCTAGGTCTTCTTGTGGTGTCCTTGACTCCTCGGGTTCCTTCAGGTTCCTTCGATCCTTTCCCCCACTCTTCCACACGACTCCCTGAGATCCGCCTATTGCTTGGCTGTGGATCCCTAATTCTGTTTCCATCAGCTGCTGGATAAAGCCTCTCAGAAGACAGTTATGCTAGCCTCCTGTCTGCAAGCATACTGGAGTATCATTAATAGTGTCAGGGGTTGGTTCTCTTCCATGGAGTGGGTCTCAAGTTGGGCCAGGCATTGGGTGGCCATTTCCTCAATCTCAGCTCCATCTTTATCCATGTACATCTTGTAGGCAGGGTAAATTTTAGGTCAAAGGTTTTGTGGGTGGGTTGGTGTCCCCCTCCCTCCACTGGAAGTCCTGTCTGGCTACAGGAGGTGGCCTCCTCAGGCTCCATATCTGCCTCTGGTAGAAGTCTCAGCTTAGGTCACCCGCATAGACTCCCAGAAGCCTAGCCAATCCCAGCGATGCTCCCCCACAGATTTCTGTTCTCTCTCCCAGCCTTCCTCCTCCCCCCCCCTGACCTTTCCATTCCCAATTCCCACCCTTGCTCCCCTCCCTATGCCTCTCCCATTCAGTGCCCTCCCTCCATCTATTTCAGATGTCTATTTATTTCCCCTTCTGGGTGATATTCAAGCACCCTCCCTTGGGCTCTCCTTGTTACTTGGCATTATTATAGCATGGTTATCCTGTACTATATGGCTGATACCCACTTATAAGTGAGGACATACTATGTGTGTCTTTCTGGGTCTGGGTTACCTCACCCAGGATGATCTTTTCTGGTTCCATCCATTTGCCTGCAAATTTCATGATGTCAATCAAAATGACTCTAAGATCCCATCTTACACCCATCAGAATGGCTGGGATCCAAAACTCAAGTGACAGCACACACTGCTGAGAGTGTGGAGAAAGGGGAACACTCCTCCAATCTGGGGGTTTCTCAGAAAATTGGGAATAGTTCTCCCTCAAGACCCAGCTATATACAACAAGGACATTTGCTGAACTAAGTTCATAGCAGCTTTATTTGTAATAGCCAGAATCTGGAAACAATCTAGATGCCCATCATCCAAAGAATGGATAAAGAAACTGTGGCACCCCTACACAATGGAATACTACTATTTAAAAGGCATCAGAAAAAAAAGAAAAGAAAAAAATTAAAAAAAAAAAAAAAAAGGCATCAGAGCATCTTGCTCTGGCTTCTCAGCCCTAAAAGTTAAGTTCTGGCTCATCCTGAATTCATGATCGTTCTCCAGGGTCTCCAGGAGATAATGCCTTTTGGGTGACTCACTCTTTCAAGCACAACATCAAGAAACATACTTCAGCCAGGCGTGGTGGCGCACGCCTTTAATCCCAGCACCCGGGAGGCAGAGGCAGGCGGATCGCTGTGAGTTCGAGGCCGGCCTGGTCTACAAAAGGAGTCCAGGACAATCAAGGCTACACACATTTCAGAATCAAGGGCCTCAGGGAGACAACAGCAGATCTGAGGCTGCACATGTGTACAGATTTCTAGGCACACATTTTTTTTCCTCCCATCTGAAAGTTCATGACTACATTTTCCTACCTGATCGTTGGGTAAAACATTAAGATTTTAATTTTTCTTTAAATGTTGGATTATAAATTTCCTGACTTAAAATTGATATAATGCTACCTCTTAGAAGATTTTTTTTCTTTTGATATTTACAAACCTTCTTCTCCCGTGTCTTCAGTGTGTGGCCACCAGCTCTCCACTTCAGGTGACACAACAGCTGGATTCAGCTGAGGCTCTATTGGCATCAAGCTCAGTTCATGGCCCCTCCAAGGTGTTTCATGTGCTTTCTGCACCTTCGATGCCCCCTTCAGCAAGCATCCTCTCCTCCCAAAGACAATTCTCGACTCTTACCTTAGTGGAACCGCAGCAAAGTAAAGACAGATGCAGCCAGGATTTCAGACCGTCACTTCAGCTGACACTGGATTTTTATTAGGCCTATATTAATTTGATACACTGTTATTTGCACACTGTGTAGCTCTAAGTACTGAGAAACGAACTCCTTTAAATATAACAGCCTTTTAAGGACGGCAGCAGGTGCTTCTCAAGTACGTCCAGGCTCGAGAGCCACGGATCTCTCTGCTCCTGGAAAGGGTTGCTGGCAAATGACAGCAAGTGTTCCCTGGGGCTCACCAGGCAGCACAGTACTGCTGAAGGAAGGTTTGGAAGGGGTCTGCCTCCATTCCTTCTCAAAAGCGGGACGATGTCTCCAGCCTCCTAGGGTTCTGAAAAGAAATCGGCATGAGGGCCTGCCCCTTCTGGACCAGCCAGGTCAGACCATTGGCTTAGAACGGAAGGCTTGGAGTCTGTCCCTGGCTGATGGCACTCCAAGGTGGTCATTTGCCAGGAACATTCTGAGGCTTAGGGTTTCTGTCAAGAAGGAGGGGATCAGTAAAAACAGAACCTTCTCAAGAGCAAGAGCAGCTAGAAGAAACAGGTGTGGAGCAGGTTGTGTGCGGGGAACCCCCTTTCCTTAGCCTCCCTAGAGCCAGAAGCAAGGCTGCAGCCCCTCCCTGCAAAGGTTTTCCCTTCCTTCTGCTACCTAGTGGGGCTGGTACTGGACACAGAAGCCCCGCCCACTAGGCCTCCTCTTCCAGAGGCGACTGCCTAGTTAGAGCTAGCCAAGCTCCTTCTACCTCCCCTCTGACCACCCTTTGGCCATTTCACTACTCATTAGCACTTCCTTCAGGAAGTGGCTTGGGACAGGCAGGACGCAGAAGTGATACCCAGTCATCCTCTTGATCAGCAGCTCTTATGAAAGCCTTGATGGATGACGACATTAACACGGAAGACTTCAGTCCTGTCCTGTCCAGTGGCCTCCCAGCGACCACTGGCAGCAATCACCAGAACAGCCACCGGGTCACGGAGCACTTCAGGGTCTGTGGACCTCGTGGAACCTCCTCCAGGCCCCTGAGGTCTACAGGATCCCTCTCTCACTGTCTAGATCTAGGAACTGAGAGAGGCTGAGAAAGACCTGTGAGTCTGGCCTAGTGGGCATGTGAACTCGAACAGAACTCTGAGTCCATTTTTCGTTCTCAAGTGACTCCAACCTACTGATGGATGCATGGCATCCCGGAGGGGAAAAGAGGGAAATGGTAGGAGTGCCGCAGGCACTAAGGATCAGTACCAGGTCCAAGCCACTTCCAGGAAACCAGAGATGGGCCTGGATTGGGCGGGGTTTCGGTAGATGAAGACTGGAAGAGATCCTGGGTGGGACAGAATGCCTGAGCAGACAGGAAAAGAAGGCGGAAAGGAAGCTATGCAGAAAGACAAGCAAGGGGGTGGAGCACGGCCAGCCAGGAGCAGCCTGTCGGAGAGGATAGGCCAGAGGGGGCGGGTCACGAGGGAAAAGGTGGGAGGCAACACTGAAAACTGTCTTCAGCTCCCTTTCAGCTGTGCAGCAAGTTATAGGAAGGAGCTGGCAAGCCAGGCTCTGGTTTCCATGATGTTATTATGTCCCGGATGACTGATGTATCCATCCTGGAGTTCATAATCTTCTAGAAATGTTCAAATCCTTGAATTCTTAAGAATTTCAAATCTTTCAGTAATTTTTAAACATTTAAGTCTCTCTCTCTCTCCCTTCCTCCCTCCCCCCGCCCCTCTGTGTGTGTACATGTCAAGCACAGACTTGGCCTCAAGCACCTTTGCACACTGAGCCACCGAGCTGGCCCTCAGGAAGAACTTTTAAAGGACTTCTTCCAGGCTTCCAGGCTTCATAAAGTTGGCTTTGCTGCCCAGTGTCCATTATAGAGGTCCAGTGTCTTCTAGAAAGTAACATAGTCAAGTTCCACCAGCTAGACTTTCTCTGCGCAGGCACCCACATAGGTATGTTTGTGTCTTATAAATTCCTAGCTAACTGGCTATTAGAGGCTGGGTGCTGACACATGCTTGTAATCCAGGCCCTGGGGAAGCTGAGGCAGGCAGGAGGAATGTGAGTTCAAGTCTATGCTAGGCTATGGAACAAGACATTATTTCAAAATAACAATAGTAGTAGTAGTAGTAACAACAACAGTGTTCCATTCACCGTTCTCCTTTTCCTGCCCTAGACCTGGCAGTAAACATATTTACAAATCTCTCAATTCCTCGGGGGTTCCATTGGTGATTCCCATAGTCTGCGCTTAGATTCATGCATGCTTGCCCTCCTCCTTGGGGCACTCCATCTCCTTCTTGATGAGTAATGATCACTGTGAAGCTCATTTGCATGCACTCAACACACCTGAGTCTTATGAGCTGGTCTGTGGTAGGACGGGAGGATGTGGATTGTGTGACCCAGATCCCAGCTCTTGAGAATTTGGTTTGAGAAACAGAGAGGAAATGAGGCACTGACGTGAGCTGAAGCCAAAAGGAGATGGTAACGGAGAAACTGATGGGAAGGGCATGATGGGGTGTCTGGAAGCCACAGCCATACACAGCTCCAAGGCAGCAGAAGGCCTGGGATACAGTCAGACGAGCATGTGATAGTTGCTTATGTGTTTGTTTTTGCCAACTTGACACAAGCTAGGGTCATCTGGGAAGAGGAACCATCGTCTGAGAAAACGCCTCCATCAGACTGGACCATAGGCAAGTCTATGGGTGCATTTTTCTCGATTTAGGATTAATGTATGAAGATCCAGCACACTGTGGGCAGTGCCAACCCTGGTAAGGTGGTATTGAGTTGTCTAGGAGAGGGACGAGCGGGGCGAGCCATGTGGAGTCCCCGCTTCAGTTCCTGCCTCCAAGTTCCTGCCTTGAGTTCCTGTTTTGGCTTCTCCTGGTGATAGGCTGTAACCTGTAAAGCAAGTAAACCCTAACTTCCTCAAGTTGCTTTTGGTCATGGTGTTTTATCACAGCAATAAAAGAGTAGCTGAGATGGGGGGAGAGTGGACAGACCCAGGGAGAAAAGCTGGGGACAGAAGATAGCCAGTCCCTGGAGCTATCTAAGGTCTTGCTTTCTGAATCCTGCTCAGGTCCTTGTGGAGCCTGTCAGCAAATCTCTGCATCTTTTAAATCTCTGATTCCTGTTTGATTCCCTCTACCACTACAGTACCTCCCTCCAAACAGAAACCTGCCAAGTCCGTAAAGGCTGGTCTCTCCACACAGCACCAGCTGGATGTGGTCAGAAGGCCGCTGGCCTTAGAAGCCACCATGAAGGGGTTATCTGGGATTGGGTTATATTGAAGACTCTGAACCACCACGCTCCCAGGTGATAGCACCTCACCTGTCTCCAGGCTCAAGAGCAAGATGTTTGGTGACAGATAAGCAACCCTGATGTTCAGCTGGAAAGGGAAAACAACAACAATCAAACAAATAATGCCTCCTCACCCAAACCCAATGCAAGGAGAGCAAAGTTAATAATCTGTAAAAAAAAAAAAAAAAAAAAAAAAAAAAGGCAACAAAGAGGTAAAACAAGTGATGCCGCCAAGTGTATTCCCCTTCTATGGTGTTTAGACAGAGAATAGAGGCAGATGCTCAAAGTGACCTCATCAGACTTCTGAGCTTAAGGAGCCTGTGGTATCTTAAGGCAGTCTTTTCTTTTCCTAGAGCAGAACTCTTAGGTGTTTAAATAACTATATTCTCAGGTATCAGTATCAACGAAGGCATTAAGAAAATGTGCCCCACCTCCAACAGTTTGGTTTTGGCTACTTTCCATGGCTCTAAGAAGCAAGCATTAGAGTTCACTAGCTGATGAATGGAACGATGGGACTTGGGAACCATTCTGAACTCAGCAAAGGGGTTTCTGATATCCAACAAGCTGCTTCCCATGGTGCCTGTAACGTCTCCTTGAAGCCCCCGGAGTATCACTGGTATTAAAATGAAGAGGCTGACTCATGATTAGTGACCTCTGGAGTGCAAGTGTTAGCATCATTATTTTTCCCCATTCTAACCATAAGTAGAGCTGTATACCTTTGCGAGAGACCCTGTTGGGTGAAGGTGACAGTGAGGTGGGAAATAAAAGACAAAGGGCACACTGCTGCTAACAGTAGGACCAACCCTGGGTCTGACCTGAAGAAATCCAAAGAATCATATAACAAGGAAAGATCTAAAGCCAAACCTGTCCGTGGTCATCCTAAGGGAGAAATAATAACACATGCTTTGTGTCAGTGGTATCTTCTAGGTTAAGCTCTTGGGTGATGGCTTTCTCAGTGTAGTATAACTTGCCAGTATTTACTGCCTGTGATAAATTAGGAGTACCCCCCTCTCCATGCTCTTTACTGCCTTAAGTAGGCTGGTCACAGCTTTCCCAGTTGTAAATTACTTTACCAACTACTTGGGACAGAAGAAAGTGAATTGGAAGACCCAAGCTTAGAGGGCCATTTTTTTTTCTTTCTTTTTTTTTTTTTTTTTACTCTCACTTCACCCTGGTGCTCATCTGCATATAACACTGGGGTGGGGGTGGGCGTGGACAGCAAGCTTCCCTACCGCCTGGCTGACAGCAACTCATAAGAGATCCCTTTTCTCCTAGTGCTTTCATTATTTGGCAGACACTGTGGCATGCAATCATGCCTATGTTCCCTCTGCTTTGTTTCTTTACACTTAGTAGAATGTAAAGATCTATTACATATAGCCTTTTATTATGTTGAGATACGTTCCTTCTATTCAAAGTTTCTTCAAGACTTTTTATCATGAAGGGATGTTGGGTTTTGTCAAAAGCTTTTGCCACGTCTATGGAGGTGCCTATGAGAGTCCTGCCCTTGAGTCCATTTATATAGCTGATATGGTCTAGAACTGGTATCAAGTCTATGGGTCTACAGCCTAGGGGGTCTTGATTTGGTTCGTTTTCTTTGCCAATGAACTAATTAAAAGGCAGGAGAAATCTGAAGTGGCACAGGCAGCAACAGAGAAATCTCAGATAGGATCACCAGGTGTTTATTAGGGGTAAGGAAACACACAATCAGCAGATACAGGGAGAAAAAGACCCTCTGGAAAGCCAAAAAAAAAAAAAAAAAAAAAAAAAAATCCAGTCTCTTCTCAAGGCTGGTGAACAGTCCCCCAATTTAGGGTTGGTAAGTTTGAGGACAGATATTGTGGTTGATTGGCCCCACACTGTTGTGTGACATGTCCTGATCCAACCTCGAACTTGTTGGCCTGCTGGTGGGAGACAAAAGCTGCCAGGCTTTTGTCTAAGGCAGGAAGTTGAAGAGGAAGAAGCTGGTCATCTTGGAAATTGGACACTTTTATTACCTAGCCAAGGTCTTTCTTCATATCTGTCTGCCTACCCGGGAATGTCTCTGACACCTATTCCTTCCTAACGCTGTGACCCTTTAATACAGTTCCTCATGTTGTGGTGACCCCCAACCACAAAATTATTTTCATTGCTATTTCATAACTGAACCTTTGATACTGTTAATAACAATAATCTAATTATCTGTGTTTTCCGATGGTCTTAGGTGAGCCCTATGAAAGGGTGATTTGATCCCCCAAAGGAGCCACAAACCACAGGTTGAGAACCTCCGACCTAGTCTCTCATAACCACTCATACATATTAACTTCAGAAGAAAAGATGAAACAAAGCCTCTTTGTTCTGTCACTGTGGGAGTCTGTTCTTGAGCTGGGCCAGCACAACAGCACACTAGGCAGAGTCCACCTGCCAGCATTCAGACGCAGCCACACTGACAAGAACACTTACCAAATACTTGTGATAGCTCAGAGAGCACGCTAACAGCCTAGCCCCAGTGAGTGGGTAGTTGGAGGGACTCCCTGATGCCTCGGGCCTTTAATGGCAGCAGCCTTACTACTGACTCAAGGGTCACTTCCAACCACTGGGTGAGGCTTCCTTAGAGTCGGTAAACGTCACACTTCCAGGATCAAGCTGCTTCATCATAAACAGTCCCCTTTCCATCTAATCACTTCTTCTCAAGAGCCACTAATCCCTAGCCACGTGGTTCTGACTCTTTTTCCTGGTGAGACAAAAAAAAAAAAAAAAAAAAAGAAAGAAAGAAAGAAAAGAAAAGAAAAGAGGGGGGAGGGAAATGCCAAAAAATTACTAATAAAGATTGGAGATGCTATATGTATCAGGTACTATAGGAGGTACTTGTGAGACGTCAGTGACAAGACCATTGCCCCTGCCCTATTGGCGCTCCTAACTGCTCAGGTAGTTGGCACGCTGCTCTGTCTCATGACAGCCTGTGGTGAGGATGCAGGTGCTATCATGTGTTGCAGCTGTTGCAGCTTTCCTGGAAGTACTCGCCTAGAGGAAAGGTGAGGGGATTGGTCATCTTTAAAAAAAAGCAGGAAGGGGCCTACAACAAGCAGAAAGAATATGGGAAAGGTGAGCTATGGAAAAACCTCTCCGTTAAGAAAAGGTGGCGTCAGAAAAGGCATCAGCAGAGGAGCTGCAAATCTACTCCCCAGCCCAGGGCCTCATCCATGGTCCTTTGAGAGTTAGAGGATTCTCATGACCCATTTTACCTAGGGGTGTGGGCAGGATCTCAAGTGAATGTGACTATTAATAGAACACTGTCTCTAACAGGCTTCACAGACAGGCAACCAGTGAGTCCTCCTCTTTCTCCATGGCCTAGCCAAGCCCATCTGGAAAAGCAGAAGGCACAGCCTCCCTTTACATCCTATTCATCTGAATTACCTGGACAGGGTATGGGGTCTTGCTCCTGTTGCTATGGAACTGTTCATAGCCTATCTTCTAACACTTGCCAAACCTGTGCTGTTTTCTCCCGTGTGGTATATATCCAGGGTGACAGTTACATAGTGAGCTGACTGGACCTCTCTTCCAGGAAGTAAGGGATGGCTAAGATCTTGCCTAGACACAGCAGGACATAAAAGCCAAAAGTTATTCTAACTGAACAGGTTAGTAATGCCAGTGTTTAGGATACTTAGAAACATCTCACATTGGCAGTACAATATACTCCAGGCCAAAGCTAGCAGGCAGGACTGCACTACACTGCACTATGGGTCATCACTTACTTAGAGATGGGCAAGGCTATAGTCAGCTTCTGTCTCTGTTGAGCTCCTGTATTTGTCATCTGTCCAGTGGCCAGAATAAGTGAAGGTTTTCTTTTGATTTTTTTTTTTTTTAATTTCAAAACTCAAGGGAAATTTTTTCTTAATTACTGATGGGAAGATTACCAATTATTCTAAAACTCAAGAATAAAAGCAGGTGTGAATGGCGGCACACACTTATAATCCCAGCACTTGAAAGGTAGAGGCAGGAAGATTTTTTTTTTTCAGTTCAAGACTAGCCTGTGATGAACCAGCCTGCCTCAATCTTAGACTTGAAGCCATCTTATAGTAAAGACAAAATAGGCTCAGTCCTGTTGGTGGTTAAACTTCTTTCTCAAGGATTAGACGATGCCCCATTTGTGACCTTAACTACAAATGGTTCTGCACTGCCTGCTCCAAGAAACAGCAACCATGCCTCTGTTTCATCTTGCAAACCTACCTTTGTTTCAAAAGTTTGTTATGTCTACCTTGTTATGACCACCTGGCAGCCATGCCTTTGTTTCAGAAGGTCATTCTGACTAACTTGTCATGACCACCTGGCAGCCACGCCTTTGCCTCAGAAGGACATTCTGACTAACTTCTAATGCTTATGTTCTGCTCCTGTAACTCACCTATTTTGCCCACCAACACCCCCCCCCCCAATTTGGAAACCACCTACCCTCAGCTATAAAAACCTTGTCTTTCTCATGTCTAATGCTGATCTCTTGAGCCCTGCATTTAGGGAGGGACAGTGCATGTATACGGTGAAAGTTCTGGTTTCTTTCAAAAAAAAAAAAAAAAAAACAACCCAGTTATGTTATGTGAGTATGTTTTTGCTTTAATCCCAGGTGTGGGCTAAGAGGCTGCTTCACAGCCAATGAATATAATTTACCTCATGCACTGCCAGGGGTGTGATTTTTGCTAGCTGCAGATAGTTTAATTCTGAAGACTCTAGAGAGGGTATAAATGGGAGAGCCCCAAGAGGGCTTGAGGCGGATGCTGCTGGTTCATCCTGATGCTGTTGTTGTTGCCGCTGCTGCTGATGTTGCTGTTACTGTTGTTGTGTTTACTATTGCTGGATTGCTGGTTTGCTGAGCTGCTGGAGATTCTGACAATGAAGAATGGACTTGCTTCAAGGAACCCTAATCAGCAGGAGGTAGCCTATAGAGGTCTATGCCCCCTTTCCCCTCTAACCTTCTTTCTCTCCTACGTAGTGTTTGTGTTGGAAGGAATTTAGGGTGGAATAAGGGTTGGAAGGGAGGTAGAGAATCCAATAAAATAGCTTTAAAAAAAAGAAAACGAGCCTACATGTGTATATGAATAAAATAAAAATCTTGCTTTAATTAATTTGGTCTTTCTTTCTCCTCGTATTTTTGGGATTAACAAATTGAGTTACATAGAAGATCCTGCCTCAAAAATAAACAAAAATGAAAGGGTAGCAAGATTCACAGCATGATGTTATGGAAACTCAGACCTTGCTGCCTCAAGCAAATCACTGCCACTTGATAGAGACCAGTGTTTAAATGGGTCAGATTCCTTCAACCAACCCACTTTTCACTGTGCAGGCCTGGAAGGCATACTTGAGAGGGCAGAGGTTTGTCTGCATTTAGCAAGCACCACAGGATCTCTGGCCTCCTGAACACAGCATGACTCCAAGAACAAGCATTTGTGTATAAATATTTGTGGACTGAGTCTATAATCCACTTGGCTTTTCCATTACAATTCAGATTAATTCCCCTTTCCTTCTCAAACAATCGTAATTGAAGAAAATCCTTGTTTGTAACCAGGTAACCCTAGTCATACTCCCTTTCCCTCATAGTTACAGAGAACCAGCTGGGTCTTCCATCATCATTTTCCCACTAGGTGGGGACAAGCCTTTATCTCATATACATATTCTTTCCCTACTCACAAGGTAATTATCTAAGATTTCTAGCTGAAAAAATAAATAAATAAATAAGTAAATAAATAAATAAACGCCATCTAAAAGTGGCGTTGGTCATTAAGGTTGAAAAAGGGACTGGGGCTTCACTGAATCCTATGCAAATCAGCCCTGATGAGCCCGTAACTAATCTATTTACAAACCAGACCTGCTAGACAGGCCTCAGTGATTTTCTATCAAAGCAAAGCAGGACTCTTTATGGGCATCTGGCTGTCCCTGAATGGGCAGTTTAAACATAGACTCTTTCCTTCAAAGTAAGATCAAAGCCTTTATTGCTCCTAAATGAGTGCATTGTTCCACTCACTACCGTCTTGTTTGCAATTTGTGTTTATTAACAGCACTGTCTCAGGTTTACTTTGTGAATTACTAGTTTCTGAAAACAGTATGGCAGTTTTATGGACCACAGTATGCATTTGTGGAGATTATGTAGCATATACCACACAGAATGGCCTATCAGATAGGACATTAGGCAAAGAAAATTCTCTGCAAAGATAGCAATACCTGACCATGCAGAATTCGCTCAGGTTTTTTTTTTTTTTTTTTTTTAAATGAAGGAAACCATCTGGCCTAACAGAGCTGACACAAGACAAGGGCCTCAAACTGAAGGGCTAGAGTTTGCTCGTGCTTTTGCTTGCCTTGGGAAGAAGTTTCTTTGGAGTTGTGACTTTGTCTGTCCCTGAGCGTCAGAACGTAAAACTGTCCTATAGATGAGGGACGTCAAAGGGACAGGTCAAGAAGCAGAACCAAGGATTTTCAGGCAGGGACTAGTCAGAGGGCCAGAAAAGGCAAAATTCTTTCTTCTGATTCCTGGCGCTCCACAAATCCTACTTTCATGGCCCTCCAGCCACAGCTTTCTCATATAAGGACACAGGCCTCCACCTCTCACGGCCCCAACATTGAGATGAGAACTATGTCCTTCACACACACCCTCCAATTCATCTTAGGAGGATGAAGCTGCCAAGAAAATTGCATCTTTTAAGATTTGTGGTGACACAGGTATACAAGCTCCAGGGTGTCACTGACCTAGAAGAGGAGCCAGAGCAGACCGCCATGAGCAGATGCAACGCAGGGGACCCAGCCTCCAAAGGCGCAGCTGTTAATGTCGATAGATGGAAATGGGACAGCCGGGGACGGCCATAATCAGAGATCACACCACCGCTCAGAAACTATCCGTTTTTAATGGTTTCTTTTCTTTTCTTTTGACAAGGAAGCAAGCATAAATTCATGAGGATAAAGGCACATTTGTCAGACCCCATGGACAGACTCGTACCAATCCAAAACGAATTGAGCTGAAAGTGGCACACCGAGAGCAGGGAGAGCAAACCCAAACCCACCGTAAATCTTCTTGGCTTATCGCCTTCTAAGTGTCCTTGATGGCCCAGTTCTGTCATTGTGACTTGGAGTGGAGAAGTGGGGGAGTGGGGGGGTGGGAGGATAAGACTGAGTTTAAATTAAACCCAAGTTAAAACAAAACTTTTCTATCTCCTACAGACAGGATTTGAAACCATGCTCCTGAAGTAGAAGACATTCAGACCCCACGTCACAAGCAGCCACTATAAAGCTGGACTAGAGGAAAATGGTTGGGATAGTGTTTAGGCCACTGCAGCTCAGTGGAACAGTCACTATTCCTCTGCAGCCCCTGTGATTGCCAGTGTCGCCTTCCCAGTAGCTGACTCTGCCCTTTATTCCACCTTAGTCGCCCCTCTTCTGTTTGCCTGAACTGTTTTTTATGTTTTTGTCTAAAATACAGACTTTTCATCTCTGAGACAGGTCAATGCTACATAAAAACAAAAGCCAGAGTAAATGCGTCAGGAGTTAACTTAGCAGAACGTGCTTTCATTAGCACAAATAAGCCATTGGGTTTCCCTGGTCATCTTGGCTCATTAAAGAAACTAAACTAAACCAAGCAAGGAGAATGAATCACATTTGGCACTTATAGAAAGCAGGCCTCGGGTCGGGGTTAGGGTCATTATGGTGAGACAGAGAGGGAGACCAAGATGAAAGGTGCATTTGCTCTTAGCATCTCTGAGATCAGAACTCTAAGGGAAATTCCTGGATAGTCAAATAGTCTAAAATTACCCAAGAATGCTTCAAATTCTATCCATCAATGGGATGCAGAGAACTTTAAAAGGCACAAGACAAGTGTTAGACAGCAGTGGACTTGTATCCTCTGCTCTCTGCTGGGGCAGGGGTTGGGGCTGCAGGCTCCATGGAATGGGCATTAACTCTTTCAGAGCATAAGGCTATCACTAGCAAAGTTAGAAGTCTTTCAGTTCCCCAAGCCCAGACTATTGGTCTTTTACAAGGCGAATGTGCAACAATTATGTCCAATTTCATCTGATTAAAGAAAGGGAAACTAGTGAAAGATTTTAAAATTTCTGATTTGACCATTTTAATTCGAAGTTCTCTGCTCTGAAATACTGTTTCCTGCTGAAACAATATTTGCTCTAACCTCCAACAACCCAAATGCTAAAGTATTTTAGGCATTTATCATTTTTAATAACCATGGCAAATGCCAAATTTTGTCCTTTTGAAGATAAAATGCAATACTCAAAAAGTCACAGGATTTGCATATGCAGCCAAGGCTGGGGAAAAAAAAAAAAAAAAAAGAAAAGAAAAGAAAAGAAAAAAAACAGGCCCCAAAGCTGCCCTTTGGTTTTATGAGTCTGGCTGTGAGGACGGTTTCCACAGCCTCCCCTCTGCCAATGTCATCACTACAGAGTGCAGGTCGGAGCTAAGCTCGCGTGTCAGGCCTACTCAAGTGGCTCATTCTAGATGAGCTCTCTTGCCATCTCTGTACCAGGCATGACAGAGTGTCATTAATAAAAATGTATTGATCTCTGAATCTATTCCTGGCTATGAAAAAACTTCTAATAAATGAGATGGCTATATGAGCCATAAATAACGTCTAACAGGACAGAGCCCAAAAACTGTCAAGAAAACATACCTCATGTTTTCTTATATTCTTAAGTAAGAAGAACCAGAATTTTAGAGCTAAAACAAACATCAGCAAGCACTGTAGTATTTCCCTGTAAAGAGAGAAGCAGATCCCAATACTGCACAATGCAGGAGTGCCCAGGACCAGACCTCAGGTCTCTGGTCCTCTAGTCCAGGGATGGCTCTTGTATCCAAGGCCCTCAAAAGCGGTCCCTGCCGACTGGCTGCAAAGTGCTTCTGTTTTGTTATAGTCTCCTATGAATGTTTTGAAGGAATCTGGTTCCAGTTTGAAGAAGTCTTTTTCCCTTTTAGGTATTCTTGAATTACTAAATGATGAATATAATTACATAGTGAAAGGTCATCTTCAATCTGTCTGCTGCCAGCGAGAGACAATTCCGTGTGCGTCTAGTATGACAGACAGACAAGCTAGTTTATGGGTTTGACACCTTGCATGGAATGTTACAAATCCCTATGTTGTGCTTAAGCTCAATTGAACTGAAAGATGGCTAAAAACCCCACTCAGGCTGATGACTCCCCACCGGCTAGCCACTGGAGAATGCTCCAGGGTGCAGTTTCTGCAGCTGAGGCTGGCAGTAACTGTGGCTGTTTTCCTGAGCACAGGCGCCTTCTGACAGAAGCCTGAGTCAAATTTATGAACACCGATAAAGTTGCTGTATTCTCTTCTGCTTGCACAGTGTAGACAGATCCTACACACTTTCAACTGCTTAGAAAGCAGGTCAAGATAATAGCATGTGCAGTAAGAGCAGCCAAGGACGCGGCCTGTCTGCAGTGTGCCTCTCTATGTCTGACTGTAAGGTGTCCTATCAGTAGACAGAGTCCCTCAAACACAACTCTTTAGAGTCCCTTAGTGAGTGCATCTGGGCTGTCATGAGGTTGCCTACCTTACTGCACATGCAAATCAATGATTCAAGTGTATATAGGGCCAGGCTAGCAGAAACATACCTTCCGCCGTGAAAACTTTATTCAGTTTTTGCAAAAGTCAAGTTTACAAACTTTTGATGAAAGAAAATAACTTTATGAAAGATCTGAATTCTCTAAGTTTTTTTTTTTTTTTTTTTTTTTTTTTTGCAAGTTGTGCACAATGAACTGTAATCTTTAATAAACTTGGCACTAAGCAAATGTCTTTAAGAGAAGCTGTTTGTGCAGTTTGTGGCTCACTTAGCATAGACACAGCACCCATAATTTCTACTCATTCATATATTCCAGTACTCGCCCAAGCTCTTCACTGATGCTCACGAGTCCTCAGAGCTGAGAGGACCGTCTGCTCCTTCAAAGAGCTTCCGTCCCAGAATGAAAGACAACCAAGGCAGCAAATACAATGTACCAGGTAGCTCCCCTCACATAGACGTTAACAAGAAACATTGATGAGGAAATGACAGCCTGAAGTAGCAAAGGAAAGCTGATTAAAACAATGTGGTACATCTACACAGTGGAATACTACTCAGCTATGAAAAACAAGGAAATCTTGAAATTTGCAGGCAAATGGATGGAACCACAAATGATCATCCTGAGTTAACCCAGACCCAGAAAGACACACATCACATATACTCACTTATAATTGGATACTAGCCCAACATGGATGTCCTCTGAGAGTCTTCACTCAGCGGGGGATTGGGGTAGATGCTGGGAATTGGGAAAGATGCTGGCTAGGACTCGCTATTGGGACTCCAGGTGAGAACAGTATGGGAGAATAGGGAGACAGAAGGACCCAAAGGGTTCAGGAACCCTACAAGAAGACCATCAAGGTTGGCTGATTTGCTTTTCTGACCTTTAGTATACATGGAATCACACTAACCATGGCCCTTTCTTTGCATCTACCCTCTTTCAGTTGGCCCATTCTCAATGCTCATCTCATGCTGTGCCAAGTTTTTCAGCTTTTGTTCCTTTTTAGTGACCAAATAATCTCTCATGTTGCTTAGATCACAATGTGCTTATTAAGATCGCTTCCAAGATGTCTTCCTTCAAAACGTCACTAATGACCTCTAATGACCAAATCCAAATGATTAATTTCCAGCCCCTCTATCACTGCACTATCATCCGTTTTTTAAACTGTTGCCTCAAAACAATTTTCATACAGTTTTCTACCTTTTTGCTACCGTGAATGCCGTTGCCAGGAGCACCACTGAGAGGCTTTTATGTTCACACACATTCCCATTTTGGGAGCACGAGGACCAGAACAGTGCTCAGGTGTTGACTCTGAGCGTAACTTCAGAGGAACTTCCAAGAACTATTTCTTACAGTGCTGCTTCCTGACACTCCCAGCAGCAGGCTATGAGTTACATCGCCACAAGCTCACCTTCACTCTCGCCATTGTCCTTAACTCACATTCTTTTATTTGCAATTTAGTATTTGGCTACACCAGGTGTGACAGCTTCACAGAGTTGCGTCAGGTCACACTAGAGGTCAGTAAGTCCAGCCTCTGCTAACATTTACCATTCATGTTAAAAAGCATGCTATTGAAGTTACACTCTATGTTCTATGGAGGCCACTGGCAGACTCTCCTCCCAACTGTGAGTCACTTAGCAAGTGTCTTCTCTCCTGTCATCTTTCCCCGACTCCCATCCATATTTGCAATTTTAGCAATATGTCTAGCGTTTCCCATCTGGATACTGAATAAGCTTTCTACTCCGCATTCCCTGCCATGGTCCATCCTGTCTTTTCTTCAGCAAACCACGTAGGTGTTCTCTCTCTTCCCCTCCAATTCCTCTCCTCTCCCTCTGTCATCCTCACCCTCACTTCTAAGACTTTTCAAAGCCTCCCGTGATGTCTCGCCAAATCCAAATGGTTCATTTCTAGTCCTTGATCACTCAAGTTATGAGCAGCTTTTGACAGACAACCATTACTCCCTTAAAATCACCTTTCCTTTTCTAGGATCTGCTCCTACCTTTCTGCCTCCTTTATGGTGCTTCCCAATCTCACCTTCCTGCCCCCATGGGCCTGAGACCTTTCATCATCACCAAACAGCTCCTAAACACCCAACCTTTGCCAGATCCCTTTCCTCACTCAACAGAAATTCCTTTCTTCCACTTTCCCAAGCTATGAATTGACTCTTCCAACACCAATAGCTCCATCTTTATAGTCAGGATCCAACCACTGCTTTCTGTAACATGCCAGCCCAACTCCCACCATCTCTCACCTGCATTATCCCACCAAGCTCCTAACCGGCCCCCTGCCCGCCCCCGTATCCATGCCCCGGCAACCCACTCTCCATGCAGCATCCACTAGGAGCCCTTTTAAAAGACAGGTCAGGTCAGGTCACTCCTAGGAGTGAAATCCTTCACAGACTCACTTTTGTAAAAGGCAACTTGCAAAATGGCTACCATAACACCCTTTCATTGCATCGGCATGCTCACGTGGTCCCTCCCCAAGCTGACTCTGGCCTTGGCTGTATGAGTTCCTCTGCCAACATGCCAGAAGACTAAAACTGCTTGTTCATGGGGCTGGTTCTCTGTTGCTTCAGGGAACACTTCTGCTATCAAGTGAAAAGGCTCAGGCCAGCTTCCTGAAGGGTGTCTTCTTTGAGGGAAGCCACCATAATTTCAACTGTTCTAGACAAGTGACCCTTCAGCTCTGTTTGAGTTAGCCGCATGTGGCAGAAAAAAAGTCACTCTAGACAATCTTCAAAAATAGTAACATTTTTAAGCCACTAGATACTGGGGTGCTTTGTCACCCAGTGAAAACAAACTGGATATATTATCATTTTACTCAGAAGAAAAAGCCAGTCCTGCCATAGCTGCCTAGCCTCACTTCCTACATTTCACTTACAGCCTTCTTATAGCCTTTTTGTAGTCTTCATTGTCCCACCTCAGGGCCACTGTACTTTGTTGCCTATGCTTAGACTATCTTTCTTCAAGCACTCACGGGGCTTGATCCCTGAAATTGTATCATCTGAGAGAACTCTATCCTAACAAGTGCCTCTGGTGCTCCCTCTTCCACTTTTCTTTCTTGTTCTCATGATCTGACACACAGACTACCTACTCTTTATCACACCTGCTCTTATTTATTACTGTATCTTTAGCACTATTAGTAGTGTCTGGATTCTTACCATCAGGAAAATGATAGAAGCAGTACGCCCACCAAGCTGGTGTCTAGACCTACTATCACCTGTCCTGTCTTGAGGCTAAGGTAGGAAGGTGAGGAAAATGCTTCACTGAGGCAAGTTATATTTGATGGTGATTCTACAGCACTTACCACCTACAAAACCTTTAAGCACACAGCCGTCAAGTCTTCAGAAGGGCAGCTAGCCGCTGGCCTGACAATGGGCAAGTCCAAGCTCCCTACCCTTTGACCTTCCTGCCTTTGTTCTTTCCACCTTTCCTCCATTAGCTTGTAAAAAAAAGTTAGAGACAAAGCAAAAAGCTCCAAAAATGTTATCAGGATAGAAATTTATTTAAATCCAAAATAATATGACTATAGTTAGAATAATGTAATAATTATCTAAAGGAAATATCATCATTGGCTCTGAAACAGTCTAAAGGAGTCATTCTTCTGAGTCAAAAATATGTAGTAAAACATACAGGAAGCAAAAATCCAGAAGCAAGCCAGCTGAGTGTGGAAGCTGTAACAGGAGGGGCACACTAAGATGCTGTAACAATCCAAACAGGAAAACATGTGTCAACAAGCTGTCTTGTTATCAACCCCTGGACAGTAAGTCAGTAACCTGAAATGAAGGAATAACTGCACTTGGTCATAGGACAAATTTCCCTCTAATTTGTCTTCATAACTGATTTCTTTCCTTTTTACCATGGGCTCCATCTCGCTGACAAAACATTTGGTTTTACTTGCAACGTGGAGTAAATAAAGCATCCTGATCAGAGTGCTCGATTTCACTGAAGGTGCTCAAGGATCAAACCTTTAAAAAGGTCAACGGAGCTAGCTAGTGGGAACCACCGGGCGTGCTTGCTCAACAGATGAAAGCAGCAGCACTTTAAAATGGTGAAAGCTCCCGGGATTAAGGTAATGTAGACAATCGAAAGCAGACAGACGACCTCTGATTAAACCCATCACTAACAGAGCGAGCCGCAGGGACGCTCAGGACAGCGTGTGGATCCTGACAGTGCCCATGTGCAGAGGGCGCAGTCAGAAGGCCTCCTCCTCCCGCAGATACTGGAACACGGAGGAGAAGTCTTTGTTCGCGTAGCCCTTTGCGCACATTGTCCTGTACAGCTGATGGGCGACGCTTCCTAGGAGGATGGGGCTTTTGGTGCTTGTGGCGGAGTCTTGAGCCAATCCCAGATCCTAAAGCAAACAATGGCAGAAAGAAGCACACTGAGACTTGTGGGAAACTCATTCTGGAACTGGGCTAGGCTAAGGGGAGAAGGGAGGGTAGAATCTGGAAAAAAAATAAGATTTTTACACGCACTAAGCATGTGTGTGTGTGTATGTGTGTGTTCCCTCTTGTGATGGCGAGGATGTAGCCAGGCCCTTGGTAGAATGGTAGGCAAGCACACGCCCATGGAGTCACACCCCAGACCACGTGTTTCCTTAAGTGCTTTCACTTTCACAGACCGGGAAGAGTGCTAGAAACAGAGTTCTTGATTTCTGAATTTCCACATTCTTGTCCCCCAAGAGACACGTTTATTTTGCTTTTAGATAGAATTACTGTGCAGGCAGGATTACATAAAGATGTTTTTCAAGCCAGGCGTGGTGGCACACGCCTTTGATCCCAGCACTCAGGAGACAGAGGCAGGCCGATCTCTGATTTCAAGGCCAGCCTGGTCTAGAGAACAAGTTCCAGGACAGCCAGAGCTACACAGAGAAACACTGTGTCGAAAACAAAACAACCAAAACAAAAACAGAGTTGTTTTCAAATCTGTGGAAATCTGTACAACTGTTATAAAAAGTAGGTTCTAACATGAAGGGAAATTCATAGGAACAGTCTCAAACAGTACTCTATCCCCTGTATACGGTCATAAACATGTCAGCTGCAGCCTACACAGGCTCAGTCTTTTGAAGAAAGACACTCACAAGGGACTAGTGTAATTTGGGAGCAACACTACCAGTATGGGAGTGCTGGGTAAAGCCTTCTAGTCAAAAAGATAGCTGAGCACAGAGAAAAAAGATGAGGTGTTAGTTAAGTAAAAGCACGGGCGGTTGAGGGAATAGTGGCCAGGAAGAACAATCCTGAGGGAAGGAACAGTGAGTGGAAAGGTTTGGGCGTAAGGGAGAAAAAACGATTGGTTCACTGGCTAAAGCAGAGAGAGAAACAGAAAAGGGAAGCAAAGGCCAAGTTATCCAGGCCTTGTCAGACAAGCTGCAGGGATAACTTTCAGTGGAAAACTGATGCACTATTGTAACAATTTTGCCTTCTGGGACAAGTACATGCTTTGTTGAAAGGTGGTGGTGTGTGAGTCTGTGTCTGAGAGTGTGTGTGCACATGCATGCATGTGTGTGTGAGACAGTGAGGGTTAGATCATTACTTTTCTCTCCATCACAGCTCATCTCTACATTTACCATACCTTAGCCATAAGTGTTGTTCCAAATCCACCTTGGTAGTTATTAGATGAGGGGACTCCATCCATAACCCCGGGTACAGGATTGTAAGTGTCACTGGACCAGCATCGTCCTGAGCTCATATTCAGGATCTTAGCTAACAGTTTTGGGTCAAGGCCTGACCTGTCAAAGGTCAAAAAAAAAAAAAAAAAAAAAAAAAATTAAATGTCAGAATGTACGATTATATGAGACTTATTAACATGTGAAGGCATCCCATCTTTTTGTTCCACCACTGTAAATCTAAAGCCCACAGAAAGATGGGAGGCAGAAGAGACACTGACAGCTTGAGGCCAGCTTGGGATACATGGAGTATCAAACCAACCTGAGCTACAGAGTAGGAGCTTTCCTCAAAAATCCAAAATAAAGGCTGGGAATGGTTGCACCTCCCTTTAATCCCAGCATTCTGGAGGGAGGCAGATCTCTGAGTTCAAGGCCAGCATGGTCTACACAGTGAGCACCAGGATGGCCAGGGTTGCAGGGAGAAACCCTGTTTCAACGCCCCCACCAAAATAACAACAACAATAACAACAAAAGCAACAATAACAATAAATAAACACATCAAAACAGACAAAAAAACCCCATCCGTAAAATCAACGCCAAGTGAAAACCTTAGTTCTCAATGATGTAGCATTAAGAGCTGCTAATTTTCTTAGGTCATATTCCTGAAAAGACCTGCACTATCTACTATAGAGGAGAAAACACATACCAGCACACTGAGCATGGCTTCTCACACGCACGGGCTCGGTTATGTTCAGATATTACTGCCTTGTTACTTATGAACTTTAAATCAACTGATAATCTAAATTCTACATTCACATACAAACGATCTATTTCAGAAAGAAATACTGACGACTCTGAAAAGTCACCGGAGCCTGGGTGGCAGCACTTATATGCACATTTATCCCTTTGGTCTTTATGGGAGTAAATGCAAGAGATGAGCAACAAGCTGTAAAGCATGCTTAGGAGAAGCTGTCGTTACCAAAGGCAGCGCTTTCTGCTGCACACCCTTCCTTATTTATTAAGCCTTCATTAGATAATCTTGCTTATGAAGCAAGTCTGCCCAGAGCGGTGACATATGCTATCTATTCAGAGACATGCATTACAGTTCTGGGTCACCTGCTGATAAGGTTACTGATCCTGATAAAACAAAGCTTGCCCGGGCGGAAACATCATTTGTTCTTCCACTGGGCTGATGGCATAAGTGGCTGCTCAATGCAGCCCTAGAAACAGCAGCAAAATGCTCATCAGCTTGAGACTATGGATTTTAGCCTGGTTTAGGAAGCCCAGTTTCAGTTTTGTTAAGTATCAGTGAATCAAGGTTCAAGTAAACTCTCATACTCAGCAATTTATTGGTTTCGTTCATGCAAAAGGACTATTATAAAACAACTGTCATAAAAGCTTTCTATTTTGTCTTAAAAATCAATCTCTTCTAGGAAAAAAAAAAAGATTGAAAAGAGACACTTAGATAAATGTTAAACAAACGGCACTTCAGCGTGCTTAAATTGATCACTGTATAGTCTGCTCACTGCAAAATCTGAATACCCAAACAGCTAGGCGATTTTTCTGATGCTACATCAGGGAAGAGTGCTGACAGCCAAGGCAGGCATGGAAGCAGTGTTACACATGGGGCGTGATCAGGCTTCTGAGGTGGTGGTGATAAACAGCACACTGCGTGCCACACAGCTGAGTGTGTGTGTGTGTGTGTGGGGGGGTGGTCATGTAATGATGATGGGATTATGTCAAGCACAAAGATGCCAACTGTATCAACTCTCATACTTTCTGTCCAATAACAGACAGAAGCCCAATAGCCTGAGTCTTTTAGAAATACAGAGTTTGGCACAGCATGGTGGTATATGCCCAGTCTTAGTAAGTGGGGGGCAGAGGTGGGAAGATCAGGGGTTCCTGGCCAGTCTGGGCTACATAGCAAGTTCAGGCCAACCTCAGCTACATTAGTCAGACAGTGTTTTAAAAAGATCCAAGTTTGTTGTGTTTAGTTACAACAGACACTTTGGCTTTTGGTATAAATAAAATCAAGCTATAAGTATGACATATGACTTGGGAAGAGATAAAGACAATGTTGTTAAGGAATGATTGTGAAGAGAAAATCACCGATTCGCCATTAGCTAACTGTTGTAACTACAAGTGTATTCTCTAAGAAGCACACGCATCCATAAAGACAGCACTTTTTTCAAAGACATCAAACATTTTAGAAGCGCCCTTTCATCTTAGATACAAGATGTCGTCACATTTAAAGCAGTGGGATTACTCCCCTCTTAAGAACCTTCCAGGTTATACTGGCTAGTACTTCACCAGAGTCTTTGCTGCAAAGGAGCTTCATGCTGTAACATTTGTCCAAATGGTCTAACTCGCCATTTCCCTAACTTTACAACACCCTCTGCTTTCCCCAAGAGGACAGCCCAGGGAAGCGCTAGCACTGACTTATGGGAGCCTGCTTTGGTGACCATGTCAATATCTAGAGGCATCTAAAGGGCACATGCACACATATAAAATCGGGTGGTAGCTGTTTCTCTGCTCACTTTCCAAATCTGATGCTCCTGCCGTGCAGATTCCCTTCAGGAGCCTGCTGCTCCCTCCCTGGCCCCACTCTGCAGCAAAGTGTATCATTAAAAAGAGCAAGTGAGGAGTGCTTTGCATTTCCTCTTTCTGAGGCTTCTTCAGCTGGCACATACAGGACTGACAGCTAGAATTAGACAGGATATTAAAATCAGTTACTGAAGTCCTCTGTCTTCCTCTGTGCCCAAGGCTTGTAATGGTCTGAAACCAGCTAGAATACACAGTAATTGTCATTCAGAGAGTCTACCCTAGAACGTCATGCTTCACTGGAGAAGACTGAGTTTCCATTTGAAATCAACAAATTAATCCAAGACAGGTATCTGAAAGGGCAAGTTTAATAGGAAGCAGCTACTGGGCTCTCAACCATGATAAAATGTTATTGCTGCTTCCCTGTAAATTGGCTGGGAACATATGATACTTCTGCATAAGAGCCCATCGCTGCTCAGGAGATATACAGCTCAAGCCATCAAAAGGATGACAGTCTGTCAGTCCCCATAATAACTTGCCACTGGAGGTGGTTCAAGAGTGTATGCACGCATGCTTGTGGCTTTACAATTGCTGGGATGTTCTCTGATATAAACAGAATGAATTCATTGCTCTGACTGCATATTTAATGCAACTCAAATAAACGTCACTATGTCAAACCCACTCACCTCTAAAACATTAGAACATTAAATGAACTTTTGGGAGAAGTAAAAAAATGATGCATCATAAACTGTTTTTAAAACTGAAAAGTATAAAAACCATTTGCTTTCACCATAACCAAAATTTTAGTCACCAAAATCTTGTTCGATTTCTATGTTTTGAGTTTCTACGCTGGTGTTTGGTAGGAACAACTGGGTGTTGGTACAACAGACCTGGAAAGAACACATCTATAGCCATACCCATTTTAGTCAACCACACACTGACTCGCTCATAGTTACATGGACTTGCCCCATGTCAGCTGCAGGCAGGAACCAATGAGACAACAAAGAAGCGGAGCACTGCCTGTGCCGCTGGCCAGGGGCAGGTGAGGGGGCAGCCACCCCAGAGGCCACGCGAGCACTCTTCTACCCCTCTCTCCCCGCCTTTTCATTTCATCAAGTCTTCACTCTTGAGTGTCTGCTACGTTCTTAAGAACTGGCCACACACACATACACCCTTTGTGGAGCTTACATTATAGAAGAGAAAATAGGCAGATAGTGAGAAAGGGGGGAAAAGTGAAAAATTAAAAAGAAGAAGCAGTGTAAGACAACATGGTGGCTACAAGAGGGCCCTGAGCATGACTGACCATGTAAATTACTTGTGACATCGTCAGTGTTTCTTAAGAAGCAATTCCCAATGAATCAAAATTAAACACACACACACACACACACACACACACACACACACACACACACACGTGTTGCCTGTGTGGTGAGATCACACAAACATAACCTCTCTCATGCAAGCAGGGTGCTTTTAAGGCTATAAAACGATTTCAGAGCCCTAACTAGGAATCCAATTAAAGGAAAAAGATCTAATAAAAAGGAATCTCAAAGTATATTATGTACCAATATTTTTTGCACTTTATTTAGTTTTTTACAACATTTTAAAATTTCACTAACATCCATAAAGGCTCACTGTAAAAGAGCAAGGGTCAATACAATTTTTAAACTGTATGATTTTATTCTTCTATTAAAGAGAAACCGTTATTTCAGAAAAAAAAAAATCCATTGCTTATGAGAGTGAAATTAATCAGAAATGATCACTTCACTGGAACAGGCGACTCAATTTGTAAATGTTGACATAAATACTCTAGAAAATTCCACTTGTGAGCGAGCACAATATGAATGCAGCTAAACTGCTTTGATGCTGTGCTACTCTGTGGGAATTTACTGCTTGGGAATTTATGCTTGCTGACGCCAATTTTCTCTTTCACCTTGCAAAGCTCAATAAATTGTGGCCACTCTCTCTATACTCTATTAGAGACCGGTTCTGTCATCTTAAACCATGTCTGTAAACCCTGACAGAAGAAAGCAGCGGAAGCGCTCATCTTTCAGACCACTAAGAGTCTTGTAAGGTAGCGTGGGAAACCCTCAAGGTAGGAAAGCAACTTAGTACAATGTGGAATGTTAGAAAGGTAAAAACCTTAATAGTCAAATAAGATGAGTAAGTTTCTGCCTTGTTTTTGGACTTTTATGCACATTTTATTTATATTTATAGGTCATTACATATAGTGTGTTTGTGCACTATATCCATACATAGAGTCTTAGAAAAACTAAATATTTAAAAGTTTTGTATTTTTCAGAGTCTAGAGAGCTGGGTTCTACTATACCATGGAACCACAGAAAAGCTTTCTGCTCTCACATATTATTTTACCATACTGGGTAATAGCCAAAGTAAGATAAACTATTTTTCTGCTATTAATGTCCCTCTGTGGATTTATGCCGTTTTTTTCTCCTCTCCTTGAGAGCAAACCTAAAGCAAGTAGCCCACAGCTTTCACCTCACTATACATTCTGTTCAGTGGATGTTCCAATGATTCTTTATTAGCTGGCATCTGGTGAGTTTGCACAAGCACTTACCCTGGATAGTAAGTTTTAATTTTTAAAATTACATTGATTTGTATGTGTGCATTCACATGCCGTGGTATGTGCAGTCAGAGGACAATCTGTGGAGTCAGTGCTTGTCTCGCTCAGGTGGGTCCCAGGGATCAGGCCTGGCAGCCCTCACTTTTACTTTTACATGCTCAGCCATCTTCCTGTCCTCAGAGCGTCACTTTATTTTATCTGTTTGTTTAGAGACAGGGTTTTGTCATGCAACTTTGCCTGGATTGGCAATCACTATATAGACCAGGCTGGCCTCAGACACACAGAGGGATCTGCCAACCTCTGCCTCACAAGTGTCTGGTATCAAAGGTGTGCACCACCATATCCAGCCCAAAGCTTCATTCAGAGTGTTGACAGAAAAACAAGTCAAGAAATGCTAGAAGACACATCACTGTGCCTGAGGAGCACCCTGCACCTGGGATGCACTAAGTGAGAAGTAAAGAACAAACTAGTGTGTTATGTGTGTGTGGGGGGGGGTGGGGGGTGGGGGGGAGGGCTTCACCCAGGCTTTTACTTTTATGATCTAGTTCCTTATTTCCAGAAAAAAGAATAAAATCATACATATAGGGATAATAATTCTGTTTTTGGCAACAATTAGCTTTATATGTAATTTGAGTTCCAGAAAGTTTTGGTTTCCTCTTCGATGAAACTGGCCTAGAGAACGGGTGTGACAAGGTTTTCAGAATGACAAGTACCCACAGTCTGAAACTGGCCACGGCACAGGTGACGTTCCAACGGGCTCCCACACACGGCAGTTTTACTAAGGCTTTGTACAGACATGCCTCACCGTCTTATAGACATTTGGTTCTAAAATGTAAATGGTATGGGATATTGATAAACCAATTAGCGCTGATGCAAAGCAAATTCCTCTTTTATCTCAATTACAACATGACAACTTAATAGGTCAAGATAGTTTAACATCTGAGACGGGCAATTCAATAAAACAACAGCATCTTGATATGGTAATTAAGAGGAAATGTGAATCCATTACCATGTTTTAAAAAATATCTGAAGCACTTTGGCTCTTTTTATTGCTTTTATCAAAAGCTGCGGTCCCAGCCACTTCTCTATTATGGGATGTATCTGATAAGCAGCCCAGAGAGATGAAGAAAAGCTACAAATAAAGCGACCTACACACATTAAGCAGTTCTATAAAATAAAAAATGTGTATTTATTATATTCATGGAATGAAAAACATTAAAAATATTAATTAGGTGATTAATCATATGTACCATTCCCAGTCCAAAAGATTAAAGGCTAAAATTAAGGCATTAACCTTAACCATTCTACGGAATGATTACTGGAAAGAAATTTTTACTCACTTTAAGTAAACAGTTAGTGAACACTATATTTTAAAAAGATACATGCTAACATAGAATAACCAAGCAAGCTAAAACAAAAGTTATGTACATGATTTGCACCTTTAGGAATGGATGCCTGGTTACCCTAACAACAGATTACCAAGAACCCTGCTAGCGCAGATTATGAGAAATAGATTTAAAACAGGGATATACAATAAGTTTCAGGGTGGCATAACACCTGAATTCACTCCACATTAGAAGCAGGTTTCACTCAAATTTGTCCTAACATGGCCAAAATATGTCTGAATTTTAGTGTTTGCATTTCAGTGTAATAGAAGGTACAGGGCTTCCCTAGAAAAGCACAACACAACTTCAGTGCACAGTGCAACACATCCTATGGCTGTGGCGAAGAGTGTTGATGGTCCCTAGGGCCCTATTGCTGCCTAATAAGCAAAGTCTATTAAAATTCAATAATGAACCCCTTTCAACATGCTCCTGAGCCAACTCATTTACTTCCATGAACATCATTCTTTTGACATAAAAAATCAAATAAGGAAGAGAAGAAAATTGTTAGTATATGAAAATGTTCTCATCAACAAACCTGATTCCAAGATTCATAGCTTCGGCGGTTCCAATCATACTTATAGCCAACAGCATGTTGTTGCAGATCTTTGCGGACTGAAAATAGAGGGCATGTTATAGTATCTTTATTTTCAAGTTATAACTTCTAGAAAGCTTTTCTTTACCTGGTTCCACAGGGTTCTCTCTTGAAACAAACACACACACACACTCAGTTGTGGATTCTCCCCAGTGGGTGCACTTCCCTCTGAACCTAACACTGTGCTCAGCAGAACCTGGAGTCTCTTGCGCTGGTGATAAATGCCACGGCTGCTGTGGCCTCAACAGTCCCCGCGCCACCACTGCTCTCTAAGGGGTGGGTTCACACTCTCACTTAGAAGTGGGGATGATATGCTACATGGAAGGGAACAGAGGAGCCAGCGAGAGCAATAAACGCTCAAGTGCACAGTGGAGGGCACAGCAGGGTGAGGAAGAGCGGACTCAGTGTGAGCATGTGGGGCAGGGACAGCCGATTCAGTTCTTGTCACTGCATCACTAAAAACGGGCTGGGAGGACGTGCAGCCGGAAGTCAGGACAGAATGTAAACAGGCAAGAGAAAAGATGGGCACAAGGGTCAATGGTAAATATATAAGAAGGCTAACTGCAGAGAAGTACGGGATGAACCTAGGATTGTAAGAACATACATGTGTCTTCTATTATAAAACTCCTATGTGAGGACGTGGACAAATTTGATAGTTGAGACAGTCAAGTGGGGAAGGAAGTTAAAATCAGACACAGTCAAAAATAGGGATCTACTGGCCCTCTGAGCAAGACTTTAAACAACGATGAAAAACCAACTCATCCCAATGTAACTTAAAATGCACGCAGGGAATCCTCACATGAACCAAGTAAAGAGGGGCAAGAATGTGGTCAGAAGAAAGGACATTCACACGGAGTCACGTCATTCGCGTGGTAACATTACCTGCCCAGTCCCAACAGCTCCACAGTACACCACATTGGAGCCCATGCATCCCAGCAACTCTTGGGCAGCAGCAAATTCTTCTTCAACTCCTCCCACCATGAATGTAAGGTTTCCAGACCGAGCAGCTCCTACACCTGAGTCATTTTGGGGAAAAGAGATTGAAGTAAAACCGCTCAAGTAAAATGCCAAAAATGAGAGACAAACCTAAAAGCCAAATTTAAATCCCTTGCCTCAAAAATGTATTTCTGCCAGGCATGTGTACATTTCTCCAAATCTCCATAGGGATGTTCCAGCAACCAAGCATCACACAGGTTAATATAAACCCACAGGCATGCATAGCCATCCATACACACTTAGTTTACTGGAGCCCTGACGAGCAGCCCAGCACGCAGAGGAACCTGCTGTAAAGACAGCATGTGAGTGTGTGGCTCAGAGCTCCTCCTCCAACCCTCACCTGCTGAGGAGATCTAGAGACTGACTCTTAGGCCACAACAGGTAGGTATTCCGGTAGCTAGGTTCTTTCTGAAGCAGAAGTGGTTGCTTATCTAGAGAGCTCTCATCTGCACTTTCCAGTATCACCTGAGTCTCTCTTGCTTCTCTTCCCTCCCATCTCATCTTTGAGGCAACTCATCCCCAGCGGTAAGAAATAAACCCTGAAGCAGAGCACGATCGTGCACGCCTTAAATCCCAGCACTTGGAAGGCAGAGGCAGGTGGATCTCTGTGAGTTCCCAGGACTACAAGAGAAACCTTGCCTCAACAAACAAACAAACAAACAAAAAAATTGGCTTTTAACATGCTTGACAAATTGTCTCTGGTTGAAAGAATCAGTGAAGCAACTTCTAATTTAGGCTTGTCTTTCTGCATAGAAGGAGAGGGGTCACTTTCCTATAACTTTTTAATTAACTATGAAATAAAAAGTCAATGTTTAATATTGGGAAGTTCATAATTTTCAAGTTAGATTTTCTTGTTCAAAAACAGTGAATATGTGGATAAGCTTTACTAGTGCAACTTCTGTTTTTGTAATTACTTTGCAGCTTACTTGCAACTAGAAATAGGAAACCGTAGTTGAGCCATAACTAGACTAGACCTGGCCATTAGAACAGACCGATATGAGTGATCGCCGGCTTTTCAATGAAATACAGCTTTTAAACATTAAAATTAAATTAAATTGTCAGTATTTTGCTATTGCCAAATCAAGTGTAGCTCTCTCTTTCCTAGTTCGTGTTATTTTTAGTCATTCACTAAAAGCAAAAGCCAGTGTGATATAAGCCATACAATCTAGGGAGTGCATTCCCTATACATGGAAGCCTACAACACCTACAGGAAATTTAATTACATCATATCATAATAGCATTAGAAACATTTTTAGACTATGTAGAAAAATTTAATTATTTTAACATTTTGATAATGACAGTCATTTAGCTAGTTTCTACTTCACCAAGATGGAGAAGCATTAATGTTTTACAGTTATTTTAGTCAATTTTGTTATCCATGCTGCCTCCCAATCCTGTTGATCTAACCTGGACAAGTAGACGATTTAAGTCAAAGCTTACAAACAAATCCAGCACTGCCCGTCACAGGTGCAGCAGCGCTGTGTCTAGATTACAGACTGCTAAATAACTGCAGAGAGTCATTTATTGAAGGAAAATTAATGCTGACAATGGTTCTCAGCTGGTTAATCTTTTGACAGGTGCACTTTCTCACTTGTTCAAACACATATTTCAAAAAGAAGAAATAAGTTACTTAAGCAAGAAAAGCTCACAAGAAAGAATAATTTATTCTTGATTCAGGAGTCCGTGGCAGTACCACTTTCTCTCAATGTGATGGTGTGTTTATTTCTGACCTTATCACAACCTACATCCCAGCATAAAGTCTGATTAAACTGAGTACATTTGAAAGCTTTGGCAATTCTTGGGACCAACTTCTATCATCCTACACATTCCTTTAACACCATCAAGCAAGCTACTCCCAATGTTGGGCCAAGCTAGTGTCTACACCATCCTAAAAGAAACTATCCTGAAACACTATCCTAAAAGAAACATGACCACTGTGAATAGATGAAAAGGACCTGGAAGGCTAGAACCCAAAAGCTTCGAAAGAACTCTTTCGACTTCAGAAGACACTGCATAGGCTCTTATGTGTACCTATAACAAGCAGTAAGTGTTTTGTCTTGCCATGCCATTTTAATTCAAGCCCATTTTCTAAAATGAACAACACAGAACTAATATATACTCAGGTAGCTAGTACTAGAAGTATTTGCAGGACTCTGTAGACCAGGATGGTCTTGAACTCAGAGATTCATCTACTTCTGGCTCCTGAGTGCTTAAAGGCATACACCCCCACTGCTCGGTAGTTGACTGACCATTCTTAATTCAACAATCTAAAACCTGTTATGTCTCTTTTAAACCCAACCCTTTTTGAGCACCAACATGAAGCCACAGCAAAAAATTGAGCATCTATCCTTAGGTAATAGGATGCAGTCACACTAAAAGTTTACGTAAAATTACATTCAGCCTATCAGTGCAAGGTACACATAAAACAGAAATGAATCCTGGATTTAAATTTGGGTTTCAACCCCAAGATATTTCCTTATATATATTCAAATAGTCCAACATCTAAAAAAGTTCTAAGTCTGAAACACTGTCCCCCCGCTACCATTTCAGATCTTGAGCCTGTATTTTAGTTTATATTTTAATAATAGTATACATAAAACCAAACATACTGTCTTAGTTCTATTATAGTATTTACCATATATTATTAACATCTTTGATTTTCTTTATCTGATTTTCCCTACAAGGTCAGCATAGGGTCTTGCTTATGTCAGTATTCCTATTATGTTGCACACTGCATGATATATTCAATAGATGACTGTTTGGAAAATAAATCAATAAGCACGGTTGAAAGAATAAAGGCTCTAGAGATGTAATAACTAGCTTTGAGAGTGATACTTGCTGGCTGTGTGATTATAAAGAAATAACTCCAAGCCCATGAATAAAATGGGAAAGGCATTAATACTTCTTTACAGAGTGGTTGTGCATACCACATAAATAGAAGGGTTTTATAATTTGAGTTTGTGAAGTAGGCATTTTCCTATCTTGTTATCTAAGCCGCTGTCTCTTCTGGGATAGTTTTAGCCTTGGTTGCTAAGTATCAGAGGCTGTGGGCTGACCCCATAAACAGGAGAAGCAGACTGGCCCAGGTTAAGATGGTCTGTACAAGTCTGTGCCTGGTTGATGTTGAGGGTACATCACTGAGCCCAGCATGGTGGCACACACCTGTAATTCTAGCACTCGGGGAGGCAGAAGCAGGCAAATCTCTGAGTTTGAGGCCAGCCTGGTCTACAAAGTGAGTCCAGGACAGCGAAGGTTATACAGAGACACTCTGTCTAGAAAAACAAAACAAAACAAAACAAAAAGATATATCCTTGTAAACTGGTGTGTGGTGGCACATGCCTGTCATCCCAGAACTTGGAAGGCCAATGTAGCAAAATCCATGAATTCTGACCCATTTAAGCAGCATAATGAGAGCCTGTCTCAAAAAAGAAAGTGGGGAGAGGAAAAAACAACCACCATGAAGAACTCTTGGAAAACTCTGTGACCACTGAGTGTATCTTCTGGAAAGAGATGGGAAATCTGCATTTGCTTGTCCATTCAACACAATCTACTGGGTACCTAGTAAGTATCCAGCTCTGTAGTCAACTGTAGGGTGAGGCTGAATCCCATGGATCCTAAGAAGTTGTGCGCCTGTGACCTGCCCACTGTTTTCTACAACCCCCATCTAAGCATGAACTACGGCAACAGCTTTCTTCCCTCCTACTTGATCTCCCTTCTGCACTGTCTCCAACATCTATTCTCATCACAACAGCCAGAGGAACCCTCTGAAAACATAAATCTAGCTCACGGTTTTCCCTACTCTTAGCCATTCCCAAACTTCCCATCATGCTCAGCGTTAAATCCAAAGTCCTATAGAGCCCTCTTAATAAAGCCCATGGCTTCCTCTCCTGTCTTATTTCACACACATCAAGCATGCCCTCATCTCGTCTCAAAGCCTTGCACTTCTAATTCTTTTCACTTTGGCATGTTCTTCTCCATATTATTTATGAGTAGCTTTGCTTAAAACGCACCTCTTCAGAGAAGCCAGGCTCTTATCACTTGTTAAACATATACTCTAAAAAAGTAAGTCATCCCCAAGACAATAGTGTTAAACAGTGAGGCCCAATGAGGGGTAATTAGAACATCAAGGCTCCATCATGCACAGACTCATGCACCTTCAAGGGCATGGGTTTCTTATGAAAGATCTTCAAATGTGGCCACTTTCATATTGACCCTGCCTCCATCCTTCTGTTCTAAGCCATGATGACCCTTGACAAATGTCATCACTTTAATTTGGAGTTCCCAACTTTCAGAACCATAACAAATAAGTTTCTGTTCCTTAAAATTAACTAATCTCTTCTTTCCCCCCTTTGGCTTGTGATGGCAGTGCTGGTGGTGGTGGTTACTAGGCATCAACTCCAGGGCCTTGAACATATTAGGCAAGCACTCTACCAACTGAACTACATCCACAGCTCCCAGTATCTCAAGTATTGCTAATGGATCACAAGGGGACTAAGAGACAAGGTCAAAGGAAAGAACACTGAGATACAGTACTGGATGAAACCTGTTCTCACAGAAATACTCAATGATGCTGAGGGTTACCAAGCTTTGCTGTCATTCTAGTAAGCTGTTAAATGCTGCCTGCTCTATTCATTTTCAATCTATGAAGGTAGTCAGACAATATAAACTTTGACGTCCTATGATCATTGGGGGTTCTCAAATCCACATTCAAACATGTACAATGCTAACACACAAAACTGAGGTACCTCTGACTCTACAATAGTTTCATATTAGAAAAAAAAGGAAGGCTGATCATGGTCAAATATAAATGACAAAAATAGTATACTACTTATTATGTGTGATATAATATTTTAAGATATGTATACTTTGCAGAATGGCTAAGTCAAACCATCTAACATGTAATACTGTGAATGCCTTTAATCCCAGCACTTAGAAGTCAGAGGCAGAAGGATCTCTGAATTCAAGGCCAGCCTGGTCTACATAGTGAGTTCCAGGGCAGCCAGGACTACATAGAGGGACCCTGTCTCAAAAGTAAATAAGCAAAATAAATACCCTCTATTTGATTAAGTCAGATCCACTTTATATATTCCCCTTTATTGCTTTGTGGCCTTTTAGCTGAGAACAAGTGTAAAAAAGGAGATTATTTTTTTCTTACATACCTATATTAACTAAATCTAACAAGCTCAGACCCTGTGGCTGTCTTTAGGGCTTTTCTAGCCATTTCTTATGATAATGTCTTTAGAGAATCTCTTCCATAACCCTAGAATAAAAACTATGAACTCATTTGTACAAACAAATGAAAATGCAAACGTCCAAATCACTCAATAGACATGAGTACTCTGCTTTTAAAAGCCACAGACATCTATCATACGTGCTGGCCGTGTAAAGAGAAACATTCAAGTCTAAGCTAGCCAGTCTTCCTATTTTAAAAACAGACTTAGGCTTGACGCACACACAAATCCTGCAACTGCATTTTCAACCTGGTACTAAGAAGCAGCTCTTATCGCCCAAGGAGTATGAGACCCATTGTTGGTAATGGGAGAAAAAGGGTCAAGAAAATCCACATAATACAACAACAACAATAACAAAGTTATATGCAAACTAGAGGAATAAATGTTCACAGATTCAAAGAAGAAAATTACCAGCAGCAAATTAGCTATCCAGTGCTTTAACTGTGCTAGGTATAAAAATTCAATGAGGAAATATGTTTCCCAAGTCAAAAAAAAAAAAAAAAAAAAAAAAAAAATCAAGATCTTTCCTGGCTTATTAGGAGAACATTTGAAATATGAATATTCTAAGAAGTCAAAAATGTAAGGTCATGGGAGGCACAGAATTCTATTTTTACCCCCCAGTTCCCAAGAACACACCTAGACACAACTCCCACACCTAAGGCACAGGGACCTTTGTGGAAAAGGAGCAGAAGGATTCTAGGAGGCAGAGGAGCAGGGAGTTTGCTGTGAGATTGTGTCTACTAGGAGTTATCAGAAGCTACACCCAAAAGGCCTCACCAATATGAATGCTTAAACATGAGATGAACAGGATGACATCACCAGACATGCGAACACGGATGAGGAAAGGCTCAGGGGCTAACCCTTCACAGAGAACAACAGCTAGCTTAGGAATGCTGAAAGCGGCTGAGATTATCTTCCCCAGGGAAGGGTACACCAATTGGTTATCCAATACCAAATGGTCCACACTGAAAACACACATATAAGTAACATACACATTGAGCATTGTATTTATGTATTAGGGTTATGTGTGTAGAATTTATGTAACAGCATTTAATGAAAAAAAAAAAAGGCCATGAATTTGAAAGAGAGCTAGGCTGGGTTTGGGAGGATTTGGAGGAAAAAAAGGAAAATGATACAATTATAATCTCAAAAGAAAAATTTAAAGAAGAGATGTATACTAGCAGAGTGCTAAAAACATCCTCATATGATACCAGGGTCAGATGACAGATGGCAATTACCACCAAATCCTGGTTCCTTCTTTCTTTCCATTTTTTGACTTCTGTTGTTGAAACGGCAAAAAAAGGTTAACAAGAAATCTTCTCAATGCAGGCACATGGAATCTGGGAACACAGTGTCCCATATTCCATACACACCTGCAAATCTCCTTCAAGCAGTGAAGCAGTCATGAACTGAGCAGGCAGTGTGGGATGCTCCTAAGTGCTCATGGACTACACTGTTCTCTAACTGCACAAAAACTCCCACCTCTCTACAGAGCTTTACATCTGCTTATCAGAGCAATCGTTTAAGCAGGAAGCCAGGAATATGGAGGGCGAAGTGAATTGTATTTCTGCCGATTACTCAGAGTAGATTTTAAGTGCTCTCATAACTAAAATCAAGTATGCACAGTATTGCATGCTAGACAGTTTGGCTTAGCCATTCTAGAAAGCATATATATCTTAAAAATTACTGCATATTGATATGTAGTATACTATTTTTGTCATTCATTTAAAGATCAACTAAAAGGTTAGGGATACTGCTCCGTGGATAAAGCTGTTGCTCTACAAGCATGGGAATCAATGTTCAAATCCCCAGCACCCATGTAAAAGCTAGGCAGCTGTGATGGCTGCCTATAATCCTAGCACCCCAGAAAGAGAGACAGGGGTCTTGGGAGCAAGCTGCCTAAACTAGCCAATTTAGAGAACTCTCCCTGTGTTCAGTGGAGGCCCTTCCTCAATAAACAAGGTGGAGGGGCGTGAGGAAACGATGCTAATGTTGGTACTCTGCATGGACATCTGTAGACATAAACATTCAAATATTAATGTGAGCGCGCGCGCGCGCGCGCACACACACACACACACACACACACACACACACACACACACAGGCTTAGAAAAAAAGAAAAGAGCAAGTCATAACTAACAAATAGAAAAGGAATCCTAAGAGCTCACAGTAAAATAAAATTAAAGTCGTCTTTAAAGAGCAAAGTTCATTAGAGAAGAATAAAGCAACCCCAAAAAATGAGTTTGTCCTTGAACTCAGTTATGTGTTTGAAGTTCACACACTGTTCAGTGCTCATTTGATACTTTATATATAACACAGAAAATGAAATAATGAATAATGTTCTTCATATTACTATGCTCAAGGACTGTTTGCTCAAAGTGAACTAATACTCAGTTCTTCCCTTCTGACTGACTTGGCCTTACACCTGTAAAACAGTAAAAACTTGTGCTAGCTGTCTCCCAATCTCGGGTGGTTCTGTTGAAGAACCAGCCCAGGCTGGTGTCTCGGTCAGTGCCTTCCCATGAGCACACTCAGCTGTATATATCCTTCATTATTACTAAACAGGCCTTAGAGAGTCTGCTATGTCCTCCACTGAGTCAAAGTTTTCTGAAGAACGAGTATGCTTGACTCAGCAAAAGACAGCAGAACTCTTACTGTTGCTTTCCTTTGGTCTTCAAGTTGCAGGAAGCAGTGGATTTTTTTTTTCTTCTCTTTCCTTATATTACTTCTAATTTTCAAATCTTCATCTTTCTTTGTCAATGAATGCTAAGTATTTCTACCCTACAACAGAGACTACCTCACCATGTACACTGAGAACTATTGGTTTCTGTGCATCTAGACTGCTCCTTTACATGATAGTGCCTTCCTGTTGCTCACCTCCAAGACTGTACTCACGATGAGAGCCTCAGTCTCTTTATGGCATTCCGAGCTGGTAAAGAGCACTCAAAGCCACGGGTTTTTTTCTTCCAAGGACATAAGCTCTTTTTAATATGGGTAAGGTAAAGCTCCATCTAGCTGTCTCTCTACAACATATACACACTACCAAACCAACATGTTATAGATGACAAATACCATTTTTACTTATCAATTATATACAGACAGAAAACTTCAATTTTGGAGTAGTGTGATTCTCTGTGTGTGTCCCTAGCATTTTCACTTAATGCCATGTAAGCAAATTTGTGTGTGTGTGTGTGTGTGTGTACATTATTATAAAGAGTTAAAAGTGATAAACACATGATTCAAATTAAGTGGCCCATGTGAAATCACAACCCAAGTCACACCACTGAAGTCACAACACTTGGACAAACCCTAGTACCATTAAATCTTGGTTCCTCCATCTAAATTTTAGATTCTAAAAGGTGCCATTACTTCTACGGAAGCACCACAGGATAGAAAGGAAAGGTATCTTATATAGTAAACCACAATAGTCATAAACCTTAAATGTTGTAAGTAAATCTATCTGCCCTAAGCATGTCAAAGTCTCTGGCCTAACAGCACCAAAGAGCTGAAGTTCGGGAATTGGCCACACTTACCCAAGTATGAGTAAGCTAGAATAACCTCCTAGGAATCACCCATGCCTATCAGAAAGAGGGCTTCAAGCCCAGAGAGGGAGAGACAGAAAGCTGAAATGTACATTTCACCTATATCTGCCTTCAACACTGTAAAAGCCGAGCTGCCAAAGCACTTTCAGGGAAAACGCAGTAAATCACCTAATTTACTCAAAAGAACTTAAATGTTTTAACCAGTCTGCCATCAAAAAAGATCAAGAAGAGGGCCAATGGGACTTGGGCTGCAATGTGAGCTGTCTTTAAAACGCAATTGTTCTAATCATTTTCTACAGATGCAGCCTCACAGGGGCTGCTGTCACAGGGGCCATTTACGGCTTGTTATGGTGTCTCTATTGTTTACCAGCGTCATTCACCGAAAAAAGGCGACAGCTGGGACAGAAAGCTGCTACTCAACGAACAATATAATCCCGTGAAAGTAATCAACAAATTTAAGGGTGTTAATTAACTTTACACTTTATCATGTTCAATTAGTTGTCCTTTCTAGAAAAGATTGCCGTGCACAATCAGTTTAGAGCGTGCCATGTTTGATTTGTAAGTGATCACTGTTTCTGTTTCAGAGCCCATGTCAGATGTTCTCCTGGGTTTTGGTGACACAGATGAATGGCTCTGCACATGTTAGGGGTGATCTGGTTTAACATAAGCCAGCATAACATAACCCCTTGTTAACATTACTTCTGGCATAATCCGAGCTGGAAACAAGAAAGGAGAAACACTCACAGCACTATTCTGGAGTCTGATAAACAAAGTTTGGTTAGCCTTTCCTAAACAAAGACAAATACATGGCAAAATAAGTCATTTTTCATCGTTAATTTTCAAAGTAAGATTTCTCTTTCGGGGCATGTTTGGGATCATTTCCTCCCAGCAAGATCTCAAAGCTCTGGCACATTATGCACACAGCACTGCTGTAGCCTCAGACCTTACACAATGCAGCTGGGCTTCTCCACAGCACCTGAGCAAGTGGTAGGAGTGTGTCCAGTGCGGCCTGCACTAAATTTTAGACTGTAACTATTAGGTCCAGAAGCTGCATTCCTAAGTGTAGGAAAGCTGCAGGGAAGTGCATTAATCTATGGATGCAATCTGTCCTCACGCCTACATTTAATGCACCTGTTTCTACTTACTAATAGGACAAGGAGAGGCTCATGATGAAGCGGCAGTAAATTCACCATTGCATTTTAATGAAAGCCACTACGGCTATTCCGAACTGATAAATACAACATGTACCAAGATATTTCAAATCCGCTGAAGTGAACAAAACCTAAAACTGAGGCCTGGCAAGAGGTGTCCATTTTTATGAAAACAAAAACAATGGACATGTGCTAATCTCTTAACAGAAAAAGCTATCTTGAAGGATTTTGAAACAAGTCATACCTTGCTGTTCTGAACTATTTCTTGCATATTGCATACATTTAACACATATAAAGAGCTACAGCTGGTTAGCTAGTTACAGCATTCACAGGACAAAGCCGAACTTCTTTGAAACAGAAAAGTTGTTAACTCTGAAAGCTAATAATGTCCTAAGTTAAATATTAAAGAAGGAAATTATAGGCTGTATCTGAAACAGCTGAAACCACAATACACGGCAGCAGAAAACATTTGTTTTCTGCAGAAGATCTGCAGGGAGAAGAGAGGCGGTCGATAGATCCTTAAATTGGAAGCAATAGCCGCTCTTCTATCCCAAGTTGGCAGCTGCTACATTTGCAGACCTGGTTCATTATTTACCCATAATGACCATCAAGCTGCAGTCAAAGTCAGATCACAACAACTGTCAGCAGCTCTTTTAATTAGCCTTGTTTGAATTCAGATAAATATCACAATAGCCCTGCTTATGCTGAAAGAGCAACAGAATATTCTGTGTGGAGCTAGCCTGGCTTGAGAAGCGCCGGTGTGGTACAGAATGCTAGGCAGAAATGCAGAGTGGGGCTTCACCACTGGCAATCACAACATAAAATGGTTTACCTGCATTTGGAAAATCACTTAAAAGAACAATTCCCTGACATCTGCCCAGACTGAGATGGAGCTCAGTGCTTAATTCAGGGAAACTCCAGGCCCCTGAAAGTCATGCGCATTGTGAGCCTGCAGATCTCCTGGGTGGTGCCTTTGGAAGACACTGAGTTTTAAACCTCTGTCTTGGGGGCAGAGCATGGTAGAGCACATTCTAACACTGCAAAAACAAAAACTCATCCTATAACTGTCTTATCTGTCAGCTTTAAAAATAATGTAAAAACAAAAGAAATGTTTTATTAAGTAGCTTATAACTTTAATGTACTTTTATTTTACCCCGTTAAAAAAGTTTTTTGAGGAGTTTATCCTTCTATGACAGGAATTAACTATTTTCCTAAACAGTTTCATATGCTTTCTTCTCATTCATCATTAAAAATCAAAATTTTAAATGCTAATAATAAAATTCTGGGTAATCCAATCACTGCTATATTCCACATCTGTCTGGACCCCACCCACCCCATCGTGCGACAAAAGAAAACGTGATAACTACTTTCTCTCTACTTTATGAAGAAGGCGCTGTAACTTTAAAGAAAGTGAGGATGAGAAGGAGCAAGCCAACAGCAATGACCTAACAGCAATGGGAGTAAAGGGATCACAAGAAACTAAGAGCGAGCACAGTCAGCCCTGGCTACCGGGAGCTCATTTCTGAGCCCCTCTTGTAACCCTTCTGAGAATCTGAACTCCAGATCTGGAGGTGGAAGGCCAAGCTGAAGAAGAAGCTGCTTACACATACGGCGAGATGCTGGGGGTCCTCTTCCCTTATTCCTACTAGCTTCTCAGCCCCCGGGTCTCACTCTTCAGTCATTTCTAATGGTACATGGCGACCTCAAGGAAGGACAGCCAACCATATTTGCATGGGGGTAAAGGACACATTAATATTTAGTTTTCACCCACTTGGAATATCTTTACTGACTAGAAAAACATTTCTATGGAAAACAATAAAGGGGGGAAAAGACTGCATTTGTAGTCAACTTCAAGTACTAAAACCTTAGAGTAAATACATTTATAGTATGCAGTGGGACCGTGTATAAGGTTTAAGGCAACTTTTACTTGAGTGCTGATAAGTTAAGTGAAGAGAACTCTCCGCCTGGTTTTCTGAGAGTTCTTCTGCAGCCAAGTTATACTCCTGTCTTGCTTTCTTTAAAGTGAAGCCATATGTAACAACCTGCCATGGAAAGTGAAAACAGCCTTTCAGCTCATCACCTTTTAATACAACCTACCTCTTGACTACATGCACAGCCAAGAGCTACATACAACATGTTTCTTATTGCTGGCCCTCACAGGCACAACTCAGCATGTCCTAACATGGCCCTCCATCTTCTCCTTCCGTCACACCCATGCTTGTTCTTCTTCGGGGATGTCCACTCACACTAGACATCCCCTCTGCCTACACATACGAGGAGCTGTAGAGAGGCCTTTCCCAAGATTGGCACCTCAGACCACTAGTTCTATAGGACACGGATGGAGAGTTACAGAGAGAAATTTACAGTTGTGTTTTGTTTTTGACCAGTATAGTTTCCCATCCTCCTCCTTCTGATAACAAATCCAAAAAACATGGACAGAGTACTCCATCCATATGGCAACTAAACCAAAAGAACTCTGCAGCAAATAAAAAAGAGGCAGAAATGTTACCAGGACTGAAACCCTGTTTTCTTTCAACTTGATAGCAACCCCAGTAACTCCCTAACACAACCCCCACCCCCACCAGCCTGTCAACACAAAAAGTCCCCTAAAGGTTTTGTGGTCAAACACATATTATATAAAACAAACAGATGCCTAAAAACATGAGCTCATATTAATATGCAAATATATGTCCTGAGTGTTTCAAAAGTGTTTTTGAAAGTCTTTACTACTGGGGCAGAGAGATGGCTCAGCTGTTAAGAGCACTCCCCAGCACCCACATGGGGACCCATAACCAACTGAAACTCCAGGGGATCCAATGCATTCTTTTGATCTCCACGGGCATCAGGCCTGCATGTGATCCACATACATATACACAGGCAAAACACACATAAAATAGCATAAAAATTTAAAAATCTAAAAATCTATCTTAAAATTTACTACTACTATTATGACTAACCAACACATCCAATTATTGACATGGAGGAGTACTTTTGCCCACTCTAAATCTAGGAACAGAACTCCCAGCCACTGTTGCCCAATTCTGGACCCAGAGTTCAGCTGCCTGATGGCATCAGTACCACTTACTCTACTGTATTTACACTCCATTTTTGGCTCATAGAGACTTCATTTTGAAGCACATTGCTAATGGTTTTCTCATTCCATTATTATATCCCATTTCTCTTACATTCTTAGAACAAAGCAGAGTTTCAACAAAACTATATTTTACTTTTCTCTAATTCTCAGTTATTAACCTGGTTTGGATCTGTTCATCTCTCACTTAACATATTGTACTTACTTAGTTGTCTTTCTTTGCTTCCACCTTCCCTTGAACCCAGTCCTCACTCAGTGCCATGAGGGTTGCTCAGCCTTTTCTCTCCTTAAAAACACCTGTCTCTCTGCCTTACTTACAGGGCATACATGGCTAGCTGAAGTTTAGCTTCCTATAGTCATCTCACTGGACTTGACATACCAGCCAAACTAGATCGTTCTTTCTTTTCCCAGAGAGGAAAAATGATGAGATGGTCTTCCCAAGAGTTGTCCTCTTGTCCTGATATGCCACCTCAGTTGCACTCCCTACTCTGGCACCCACCTGGCAAAACTGTACTGATTCTTTAAAGTTCTGCCTTAGTGTCACTTTGCAGAACCATCCTCCTGGGCCATAAAGAACTTGCTAGACCTACCTGTGCATGCATCATTCTCATGCATATTACTCATCCTCCCATCACCAGTCACATTATTCTACTTCTGTTGTTTACCTGTTTACTTTTTCTGGATCATGAGCTCTTTATATAATACCCACTAAATAAATCAAGTCTAAGGAATGACAGAAAACATGAAATAATGTTGAAAATAACTTACGAGAAATGATGAATTGAATTTTAGTTTTTTTTTAAGTACTTTTTTTTTGATTTGTTATTTTTAAAGAACATGCTGAAAAGAGTCTCAGAAATATGCATGCTCTATAAGACGCTCATACATTCTGGTCACTGTAATGTCAGGAAGAAAGCTATTACAATGCTTTAAACGATCAAAGGGGGGCAAAGGTTAATCCTTGGATTAAAAAGAATACATCTTGATGACATAAAAAACCCCTTTACCTACAGAACAGCATATATTCACATGACAACAGAAGGGCAAGAGGAACAACTGTCTCCACCAAAGTCTTTTACGAGGTCACCAAACCCCATGCACAAAGTGGGAAGAGCCCTCATGACCCAGGTACTTCTTTCCTCTGTGACACAAGGGCTTGCACCCACGGCCTTGCCCAAGCTAAACAAAAGCTTCTCTGCCCAGCTGTCCACACAGCTCTCGATGGTATGATTTCTTACTACCAATATGTTAGTCACTAAATCTCTGCTCCTGAATTCTGGAGGAGACACACACAAACCATAGTACCTACATATAATAACTCTGTTATTTGAGGATTACATAAAATTTGCAAGCCCTAAATTTCTTACCTGGGTGGCTTGGCACATGCCTGCAATTCTAGCACTAGGGAAATGATTGTGAGAGTATTACAGGTTTTGAAGGCAACCTGAGTTACACAGGATGCCTTTGCCTCAGAAAAACCATGTCTAACCAAATTAAGGCCTTTTTGTTAAAAAAAAAAAAAAAAATTAGTGTGCTGGAACTTGAGCACTGTGAGCACAGGCAGCAGGTGCTCTGCCACTGCGCTAGGACCTCAGCCCCTTCACTGTCTTTTGATTAGTATTTAAGAAGCACTGTTCCTTCCCATTAGTTGTAATCTCTCTGTATGGTTTTTAAAATGGACTGCTTTAAACCACATACAGTTGGAACTCCTTTTAAATATCTAATTAGAAAGGCCGGAGATGGCTCAGTGATCAGTTAAGAGCACTAGTTCTTCATCCTGGTTTGTTATTTATTGCTGTAATCAACTCCATGACTAAAAGCAACTTGACGAAGAAGAGGTTTGATTTATTTATCTCAATCACAGTCCATCACTGAGGGAAGTCAGGGCAGGAGCTCAAGGCAGGGTCCTAGAGTCAGGAACTGAAGCAGAGACCATGGAAGAGTGCTATTTACTCTTCTGCTCTTCCAGCTTGCTATCTTATACCACCCAGGCCCACCTCCCCGGGGGTGGGGGGGGGGGCACTACCCACTGTGGGTGGGGTCCTCCCATATCAATCATTAATCGAGAAAATGCATGACAGACGCACCTACATGCCAACCTAGTGGAGTAGCCTTCCCAGCTGAGGTGTTCTCTTCCCAGATGACCCCAAGTTGTTGTCAAGTTGACAAGACACTAAACAGCACGCTGCTGTTCCACAGAGCCTGAGTTTGCTTCCCAGCCTGTAACTCAAGCTCCAGACAAAAAGAAAGGAAATGGGAAGAGAACAGATGATGGGTATCAGGAGGGGGAGCGACCAGGCATGGTGGCCCAAGCCTGTAATCCCAGGACCTAGGAGGAGACAGGCGATGAAGTGCAAGGCTAGCCTGAGCTACACAGAAGAAATCTGCCCAAAAAAAAAAAAAAAAAAAAAAAAAGCCAAGATAGCAATCAAATAATATTTAAAATAAAACTTTCATTTTTAAAGTCCCTACTTCTCAGTGCTGACACTTTGTACCTTCTCACTTTTCGAAGCATAGTTACAGCAGCTGTTTTAAAGCCTCTGCCTGACATGGAACATCTGTGCAATCCTGTGGTCAGCGTCTTGTCTTTTCCCTGGGGAATTTATCAGCCTTTCCTGGTCTTTTTGTGTGAAGTAACTTTTTAAGGCAAGATGGACATTTGGAACATAACATGTTATGAAATCCTCAATCTTACTCAGATTCTGTGTGAAATAGTGCATCTTGGATGTGTGGGGTATATGTTTCACCAGCCCCCCAGAGAGGTCAGACGCAGTCTGCACTTCCTACTTGAGTCCACAACCCTCCAAGGTATCAGCTATACCTGCCTCACATGCAGATCTCAGAGAAGACAGTCTGACACTCAGAAGACAAGCCTTTGGTGTGTTGTTGGGGGTCAGAGTCCTGCTAGATGACCCAGGAGTGGACCCAGAGATCCATAGACAACACTGGTTTTTATTTTGTTGGTTTTTTTTTTTTTTAATGTTTTCTTTGCACCTCTAATACTCCAATATCTAACCCCAGTCCTCCTAACCCTTGACTAGAAAGTCTTGTGCTTTGGTAACTAAGGCTGGCCCTGGGGCCAAGCAGAAGGAAAAGAAAAGAAGAAAAAAAGGAAACCATAGCATATCCCCTCAATCTGGAGCAGAGTTCTTCTGAAGCAAAAAGAGAACTCCACTCTCAGGTTTTCATGATCTGCTTGGCTGCCAAGGCCACTACCAAACTGAAACTTCAGGAGTAAGACCCTAATGGGAGAGAGAGACAAAGATAGGGGAAACAAAACTCACTTCCCCACTTTCCCTTTCATAGGAATGGCCTTCCCTTGGCTAACCTTTTTCTTCTTGGGAGCCTTCCTTTCTATCTGTGTCCCATGGGCAACCAGGGTCCGTGCTGCAGGGCTGCGGGACACTGGGAAGCCTGCTGCCAGGGTGTTTAAGTCCTGTTTCTCCTCTCAGTCTACCCGCTGCCATGTACTTTTCAGAGTCCTCAGACGGTGGCTGCACGCATTCTGTCCAAGATTTTTAGTCATGTTCAACAGGAGAAAAAAGGATGCGTATGCTTACTCCACTGTGCCACAACAGGAACCTCAACATCATCGTGAAGGAAACTTTTGTTGGACTGTATTCTAAGCTGACAGTTCACTCAGTATTTTGACAACAGTGTTCTACTGTCTTCTGCCCCTTCAATTATTCTTATCAAGTTTATTACAGACACAAAAGATCACGTATTACACAAACCCGGCTTGCACGCATACATATCCATAAAATATATTCTGGGAAATGCAAAATTAATAAATTAGTGCTTACCTAGGACTGATAAGTGGCTAAGGAAAGAAATAAAAGCAAACTTGTTGGGGAGCAGGAACAGCTTGTATGTTAACCATGACTGAAGTTACATAAACATACGCAACTGTTCACATCAGTCTCTACATTTAGAATGACTGAATTTCATTACATACCAGTCAGCTGATGCACATATGGGGTAGATGCATGGGGTGAGGCAGACAGGCTCTAGCCACCAGCCTGCTGTCCGTGTAGGTGTCTCCTCTTCTTACTGCTGTACGTGTTGTCTTGGTTACTTTCCTATTGACCAAGGCAACTGAAACGCGAAAGGATTTACTTAGGCTCATGTTCTAGAGTCAGAGTCCAGCCTCGGGTGATTTACATGCAACCCAGGACTTACATTTACTATAAATTCTAACAGTCCCAGATTCACAGTGACTTTCCACAGAGAGGATGTTCACTCTTTTTATGGTGATAGTTCATACTAAGTCTACTTAGAAGCCATAAATTGATTGGTAATTTTCCAATAGGGTGACTAATTTAAATTTAAACTCTATATCTGTGAATTCAGAGCTATCATAAACTTTGGCTGGTGTAGACAGACAGATTTCCTAGTTGGCATCCTTGAGCAGCAAGCAAATTAACTCCAGATGACCCATTCACTTTGAGGGTACAGCCTGTTTGGGGCTGTTTTGGCCTCTAAAATTTTTTGTTTAAAAAGAGCACGCTGGTTAGCTTTCTCAGTTTGTATAAGCACAAGGTTTAGGTTCCTATTACCCTGTGATCTTTGTCCAGGAGTATTAATTCGCAAAGTCCCTAGCTCCTTGAACTAGCAACTGCTTACAGGGCAGTTAAACTCCCTGTGTTTATCTGTCATTTTGATTTCACATTACTATTCAATTACTTGATCTCTGAATATTTCCCTTATCTTTTGAGGAGTGTGAAGTGCACTTAAAAGCATGTTGAGGAAGTATAGTGTGGCAGCACACCTAAAACCCAGTACTTAGTAGGAGGTGAAGGCAAGAAGATTAGGAGGAGGTCAAGTCCAGCTCCAGTTACATGAGTTCCTGTTTCAAAACTCCCCAAACAATCTGTAGGACTGAGGACAGATCAGTGGTAGAACCCATGCCTGGCATGTGTGAGGCTCTGGGTTTGCCTGTACTGTCCTTCATCCACCAAAATTTATGGTGATTTACTCCGTGCATTGGTACTTTATGGCAACAGAATATTTTAAAATATCTAGGTAAGCTTACTTTACATTCCTGTATATAGCCACTCACCCATGTTCTTGTAAGCAATCCTAATTAAATTCATCATGCCATCAATACATTTGAATGTGCACATGCATGCAAATTTGAATGCATGAATACACAAAAAAGCAAAAGGATGAACTAGTTAGGAAAATGAACTCCACAGAATGGTAGAAGGAACCAGATGGGGTAACAGAGTGAACATGATCAAAACACATTACATACACACAAATATCCTAATTGGGTAATAAGCAAGATATCTCAGCTGTGCAAGCCTGATGACCGGAGGTGGACCCACATGGCGGGTGGAAGTAACTCCTTCAGGTTGTTTCCCTGACCTCCACACACATGCTGTGGCACATGCACTCATGTACATACACACACAAGATAAGTAATGCAATAGAATTATTTAAAGGTCATTCATTACAACTATTAGGTACAGCAAATATATCCTACTTAAGTTTCTAAAATAATATTTATTTGGGAATCAATGAGTCTGATAACCCAGACAGAAGCAGAAGGAGAATAGAGCTGTTCGCTGACCTTCACATGCATGCCATGCCATGAGTCCACTATATGCATCATGCATATACAACAATAAATAAATATGCAACATTCTTTTGCCTGTTTTATTTTGAGACAGGGTCTCACTGTGTAACCTTGGCTGGCCTAGAACTCTATGTAAACTGACCTGGCCTCCAACTTGGAAATCCTCCTGCCTCTGACTCCCAAGGGTGTGTACTACCATGCCCAGTCTTTTTATTGTTTGTTGTTGCTAAACACTAAAATTTTTGGCTCAGTCTACCATACTACCACACTGCTATGTGAAGAATCAAGATGGGTTCTTTGGTATCTAAAGAAAGACTGACTCTCCCCTACTTTTATATTAGGACATTTTTCTTTTTTGATAATAAAACAAGTTTCATCTTTACCACTACAACCATCAATCTAAAACTCCATGAATGAATGTTTCTTTTATGGCCACTACTTTAAATGAAATCAAGAAATTTCACGCAACTAGACACAACAGTCAACCAAGTTAATCAAAAAAGAAAAAAAATAGATACTTGGAATTTCAAGATCACTTCAAGTTCATGCTCTTTTTGTGTCTGTTTTTGAAATCTCATGTAAAAATATTTACTTCTGAAAGTCAAGTATTTACCAGATATCTTCTGTATACACACAGCACACTTCAGTTTTTAGATTACACAAAAGTAATTAGGTCCCAATTTTAGTTCAAGTTGAGTTTGTAATCTAGACAAGAGTTATCACACTATAAAATAAGCCTGAATGCAAAGAAAACTAACTGCTATTAAAAAATTAAGATGTTCAAAATTCAAATAAGTGAAATGTCACACTGGGTTATAAAACTAAAAGCTTGACTAAAAGTATCAGATTAATGTGACCATCAAAAATGATGTTGCACCACATTGTGCTGTCAGGGTCTGACTTGGGCAGAGACGGAAATTCCAGGCCAAATAAATTGTGGTTGCTTTTTGCTCAACCTCTAGCAATGCACTAAAAACTGGATGTGGTGGCTCATGAAGCACATGGGAGGTAGAAGCAAGGAGGCAGAAACAGGATCAGAAGTTCAAGGTCACTGTCTGCTACAAAATGACTTAAGCGTCAGCTACATGAGATCTTGTCTCAAGAAACAAAGCAGCATGGAAGCAGGGGGTAGAGAGAACGCAATAACAGCCAGAGGAGGAGGAGCAATGAGAAAGGCTGTCTTTTGCACACGATAAGGCTGTTTCACTCACAAACACACTGACTTGCAGCTATGGTCGCATGACCAAACTCAAGTCAACAAGAACAGTCAACCTGAAGAAGGCAGCACTAATTGGACTCGGTAGGTTAGAAAAGGAAAAAAAAAAAAAAAAAAAAAAAAAGACAAGTGGAAGGGGCCTATGTAAAAGTAGGTAAGATGGAGAAGTGGGTTTAAATATGATCAAGATACACTGTATACATGCATGAAATTGTCAAAGAATAATATTTTAAAGCAAAACAACCTGTTATAGATGAAATGAAGGCCCAAAATAACATCAAGAACTGCTTTTTGGGCAAGTACAGGGTCTGAGTTTGAATAGCCAGCACTAGCACACAAGTCAAGCACACAGTACTCGTCTTTGGCCCTAGCACTAGGAGGCAGAGGCAGAGGGCTGGGGTGTAGCAGGATACACTGAGACCAAGACCTAAAATATGAAGGCATAAAAAACATAAGAGATTTCTTCCTGGCCCACTTCCATCAGTGGATTTCAGAAATCACTTTATGCAGAAACAAAAATATATTAAAAAAATGTTTACAAGGAAAAGATATCCCAAACATCCACCTGTTTGAGTTATAAACAAACAGAAACAGCTTAAGGGTCAGTTTCTATGGTGACAAAGTATATACGTATGTAAGTTCAGGCACATAAACTGTTCTCCAAGGAAACGAATGGCTGTTGTGCTGGTCTCTTTTCCTAACAATACAGGGTCTATACAGCCTCCTTACTCACAGGAAACAACACTGAAAAAAACTGAAAAATACAAACTTGAGCTAAAAATCCACAAATCTTCCATATTTCAATTTTTACCAAATTGTAAGATATTTTGAGAATTATAAGCCAATGGTTATTTGTAAATAAACTCTCAATTTCCTCAAAATAAACTGTACAAATGCTTGCATTTCCAGTAAATAGATAGCAAATAATTAAGGAGTGCAAAGCCATAGATTAACCATTACTCTCGTGTGGTCTAACAAAATTCAAACTATTGGGCAAAAGGCTGTCTTTTTGGAAATGAACACACTCTACAACTTTCACTAACATCACAAACTACAAAATTACTTAAATGTTCTAGAACAAAGCCAGGTACTATCAAACAAGTCTTGCATAAAACATTTCAGTACTTTTATTTTCCAAGAATCTCTAGACTTGACAGGTTCACAATGTAAGTGAGGGAAGAGCACAGGCATGAGGATGCAAGGGGACAATAGAAGGAGCTAACTGGGACAGTCGCCTCTGCCTCAAGGCAAGTGGACACACTGCTGGGCTTGTAAGTCTGATAGATAACAAATAAGGAAAATTAAAGCGCTAATTTAAAAATGCATAAAGAAAAAAAAAATAAAAAAAAATAAAAAAAAATAAAAATGCATAAAGAAGAATCATGTTCTTAAATAAATAAGGTCCACTTTAAGAAACCGTGACTGGTGCCTGGCATGGTGGCGCACGCCTGTAATCCCAGCACTCGAGAGGCAGAGGCAGATGGATCTCTGAGTTCAAGGCCAGCCTGGCCTACAAAGTGAGCCCAGGACAGCCAAGGCTACACAGAGAAATCCTGTCTCGAAAAACCAAAAAAAAAAAAAAAAAAAAAAAAAAAAGAAGAAGAAAAGAAACTGTGACTGGCCCATTTTGGCTAGAACTTATGACCTGTGGAAATGCCAAAAGAAAAGGAGTTATATCCAGACTGAAGGCCTGGAGTGGGGGCTGGGAAGACTGGCCTGGACTGTATAGCCATCAAAGAAGCAGAGGTTTCTGAACAGTGCATCATGGGTGACCTTAGGCACATGAAGCAACCCTTTAGAAGGTGAGGTAAGAGTAGCGGAAGTGCAGGGCCGGTGAAGGCGGAAGCAGCAAGGCGAGCCAGTCTGTGCAAGAATGCACACAGCTGATTGGGAGGTCTCCTCTTAGACAACCTGTCTATCCTTTTTAAAACCATGAGTGGGAAAAACCTGCCTTTTCCTGGATGGATTCCTGGCTGGACAGGCTGAAGAGAACCATCTGCTCTCAGCATCAAGAGCAGCCCCATACTTGCTGACAAGCACACCCATCTTTCTGTTAGCTGGCTCAATTGCCTACCCTGAGATTCCTTTAACATACACGGTGAAAGTCATTCTCCGAGGCAGTCAATCAAGGCTGAAAGCTTTAGACAATAGTCACCAACTAACAGATGCACTTTCAACTGGAAAAGGAACCCAAAAGAGGAAGAAAAGAAAGCAGGTAAGAAAAAAGAGAGAACAGAGCAGGGCAAAAGAAAACAAGAGTTAAGCTCAAAGACATAGGAGAAGGAGCCATCAGCCATTACACTAGCCACACAAATGTAGTGTGTATTTACACTTCAGCTTTATTTTTAAAAGAACGTCTGGGAACGTCTGGCCCATGGAAGGTGTGGAAGTGTTAACAAAGTTAATTATGTTTTACAATTGGTAATTAAGATTAGAAAGCAAAGCCTTTGGTGATATGTTACCCTAATGATGGAGGACCAACATCTGAGAAATGTAACAGTGTATTAGCATAACCACATATGCAAAGTACACAGAACGATTTCCAGTTACCTTGTCATTGAATGATTAAATATGAATTCATAATTAGAAAAACCCACACTGTAATTCACTGGCTCCTCTGACTGTTCTGGTTCATTAGCAGTTGATTACTAAACAGTGACCTCTAGTGGCACGTAACTTTCTGATGCTGTATGACTGCTCAGAAGAGCCAGATGCAAAGAACCTATTTACCCTAAATAAGGCAATTTTATTCTCCTGTAAGGGGAAGTACTCCTCTTTTCTGCTTAAAATACATTCTATATGACAATATAAAGGCCTCCAAAAACCTACAGCTCCTTCCCAAGTGACACCATGATTTAGTGACTTTAAGTGAGTGCCTGCTGAGGCCCTGGCTGGCTGTTTAAGATAGTGACTAAGGCATAACAACCGACTCCCCCAATTCTTTACTACCTAACCAAAAACTAAAGCAACATGAATATAAACAACAGTACACGCACAAAAACACGCTAAAAACGCACCTTAAAATTCAAATTTTAAATTGAAAATTAAAAAACCTCAGAAATTTCTGATTCAAATTCTGAACTATTTACCTCACAAGGCAACTGATCACCAACTATGAAACAAATCTAGCAGACCGAGACCACATCTCAGCAGTAGAACAAATGCACACACACACATTTAAGAGTTAAATCCCCAGCATTTAAAAAACATCCAGCTAATGTCTTAACTTTTACTTAGAGGGGTTTTGATAGAAGGCTCTTGTTTAAAAACCCTGTCTACCACATGTGAGCATCCATCTCTGCCCCCTCCACTCCTTCCATCTTAAAGTGAACACACAGCTTTACAGGCTCACATCAATAGTTGGAAGTTAAAGTACAATGTACAAATCGGTGAATGTACTTGCTTTTATTGCCTGCGACCTAAGTACATTCACTCATTAAGACAAGGTTTCAGAAAGGCTACCGACAGGAAGATTTGGGCTGTGCTACAAAAAACATTACACACTCTCATTCCCTCATATCAGTCAAGCTATTGATTCTGGTTCTCTGAAATAATGGCAAGGCTGAAACATGTGGCTCAGCCTCTAATAATTCTCAGATGCAAACAAAAGAAACACACGTATTTCCCTTAAGCAGCACTGCTGCAGGACACATGGGTGTGGGTGCCCGTGGTGTTCCCTGATGATTTAATGTAGCAACAGAATCACCACTTAATGCTATTATTAACAGTTCATGACCTACCAGCAAGAAATGTCAGCCTGATTAATCTAAATACTGATGACCTTAAAAAAAACCAAACCTACCTTGCTCCCCACAGCAGAATGCTATCCTAGACAGCTGCTGCTCCTGAGTATGACCGTTTGGCAGCAAAACAGTTACACAGAGACAACACCTCAGAGCTAAGAAGCTACTTAACTAACAGAGTTACAGGGTTAGAAAAGAACTGACATTAGTTAAGTGGGAAATTTTGTTACCACTAATATTCCATGTTTTCTAAGTTCAGCATATTATTTAAAATACCTATTTTTGTAGCATGTATGTTAGTATTATAGGAAGGTGTCATTTGATTATTAAACTTTTATTATTCATGTTTCAAAATAACCAGGCTAGATCAGATCTATTTCCTACTTCCTCTTATAGATACAAGAGAAGCTACTGTGAGATGTTTCATTTTCATACACAATTGGAGAACGTTCACTTGCAGTTCAGCCTGCTTTTGTTTTACACAAGGGGCCACTTCTGAGAGGATGTAAATCTGAAAGTGGCACTTCAGAGGGAATCATTTAACACCACCATTTCCAGATCCTGCTGGGGACAGAAAAGCACAAGTGCCACCACTGGGCTTCAGAAAGGCAAGCGCATCATAAAACTGGACAGCTGACTTTCACCAAAGCAAACAATCAAAGCTTCATCCCACAATAGCTAGGTTCCTTTACCTGCAAAAACCTAACTCAACTTCAGCTTCCCTATACGTGAATGAAGAGAGTAGGACTCTTAGGAAAAACACCTGGGACCATAAAGAGTAAGTCAAAATGTTCTACAACTGAAGGCCAAAGTTCTATTTGTTTTGTTTTTAAATATAAAGCAGGTTCTACATGGTTACCTGAAAGATTTAGCCTGAAGTTAATAAGGGAGGGGACAAATCCGGACTGAAGAGCAACCTATAAGACTCCAAAGATTTTATCATAAACAATTAATAGATGGGGACATTAGAACTGTTCTAGATCAAAGACAAATAAGAAACAGAAAACCAAATGCAATGCACTAACTGGATTAAAACAAACACAAAAGCCCAGTTACTTGTGGAAACAAGTGTGATATGTGAGTCTTACGTCTACCTAATGACACCGAATAATCAGCAAATTTCCTGAAGTTATACAGAACCACTTTTCAGAAAACATAGGCTGAAGGTATTTAAAAGTAAATGGCTTGGCCAAAAAGCACAAAGTCTCTCCCCCCACTCCCCCCCCCCATGTGTGTGTGTATGTGTGTGTGTGTATAAGTCAAGTATGGAGTGCAGATAAACTAAAAAACAAAACAACAACTACAGAACAAATAACTAGATAGCAGAGGCTCTATAATAACTATTCCATAATAATATATTATCAACTCATAATTCATGAACTCTTTGTATAAATGGAACTCTGATGCTCATCTGGAAGTATTTCCTAAATTCCAATTTTCCTGTGACTTCTAGAAAAGCAAGACATGAAGGAAAAAAACCTGACCCAAAGGTCAACAGAAGTAAATTAAGTATCTCTTGATGTACACATTACTTTTGTGAAACACTGGAGTCAAATTTCTTTTTTTATTTTTGATGTACCTCAGGGTAGTCTTGAACTCTTGATCCTGCTGCCACAGCCTCTAGGTGCTGGAATTTCTGGTGTGTGCCACTGTGTCTTGCAAATACAAAGTTTCTCACAGCAAAGTTTGCTGTTTTTTATAAGTTTGGCTTAGCTTTGTTTTTTGCAATGCTAGGAACTGGACCCAGGAACTCCTGCATGCCAGGCAAATGTTAATCACTGAGCTGAGCTACAGCTTCAGCCTACTGTGAGTCGACTTGTAAAAACAGGCTTCCTCATCCATTAGCATCCTGCCTTGCAGAGTTGTTCTGGAGTACCCACCAGAGCCTGCACAGAGAACACCCTCTCTAAGGTCCAGGTTAAGGTACTTTAGCAAATAAGCGTCAACTGGCACGTAAGAAGCTGGGTTCTGAGACAAAACCTACAGCACTCTGCTGTGCTGCAGCGTTAATACTCGGGAAGACCCAGGGCTTCCTCCTGTATGAAAACTGCACCACATCACAAGCAAGTGCACAGCCTCAAGTAGTAAAGGAACCAGATTATAACTATATTTCTACAAGCTGGAACTTGGGGGAGAGAGAACGTCTACATTTAAATACACACAGCTATTTTTTACAATTGCCTTTCATGAGACAGAACTGTCAATCAAACAAACATGCTTCCTGTGACTTTCTTTTTTGGGGTGTGGAGAGTAGGGGGCTGGGTCTTGCTATATTGCCCAAACTAGCCCTGAATTCAAAATCTTTCTGCTTCTACCTCCAAGTGCTAGGACTGCATGTGTGTGGTACTACTCCTGGCTTCCTGTGTTTTTAATTAAGGAAATGCAATCCCTTATACTAAGACCGTAATAGACATCTCTCAGTACAAAAATCGTCATGCCTTGTCTCTTTCACAGATGAGAAACAGTGAGGGAGCAGACAGTTAACCCAGGTCTTCTAAGGCCACAGTATGTAGAAAGCACAGAAGCGTGGGTTTGGGCAGCTCCACACTATCAACACAATCCATGAAAAGAGCTTGCTACTTAAAATTCAGAAAAGTCAGTTCCCAGGAGCCAAAATCTGTCCCAACAACTAGAGCTGATGCCCAAATGTTTCTGATCTCTATAGTAACCAGGGAGAGAGCTCTTCAGCCAACAGAGAAATAATATTTTAGTTTCCAACTTGAGTATGAAATACAGGGAAAGACAATTTATTAGGTATGCTTCATGCTCTTCATGGCAGATACTGTAATTTATGTCTTTTCTTTCTAGAAAGATTCACCTCTTTACTTACTCATCTGTCCATTCCACACAAGCCAGGTGCCTATGGATATTGTTATAGGAATAGACAATACAGCAACCAGCACAAACAGAAACAAACTCTGGATTTACTGGAGCTTACATTCTAGCAACGCAGGCCTCAGTCCCAACAGTGCATTAAGAACAACTCCTAGAGATTCTGATTTAACTACGGAGACAGCAGGAAAGGTGACAGTCAGAAGTAGAGACTGACTTTAGATATCAGTGTTGCCATTGCCGGTGGCACAGGACATGCAAGTAAAGACATGGAATTAGTAAACTTGGTGGTGGGATGTGTGGAGTGTCTTTCACGATTCTGTGTATTCCCTGGTGAAAGGAGGAAGGCCATCTACTGACACCAGAAACAGAACAAAGTATGACAGTGCAGACAAAAGAAAGAGGGAGAATCTGTCCAGCAGCCCTCTGGTCCCACTTGAAACCAGGGATCATGAGTTTAAAAGCGAAACCAAAATGGCCAGCCATTCATGCCAAGGCATTCAGCCCCCCAAGGGCAATCAACAGCTTGATTTGACTAAGACAGGGTTCATTCAGGAGGCAAAGAATGTGGAGCTGAAGCTATATAAGCCCATAGAGTGGGACGTTTAAGTACAGCAGGAGAGGACCACACTCTGATGCTTCCACTTTAGCCAGGAGGTTAGCTTCCCTGTACTGTCCAAACATTTAAAAGCCTTCGTTTTCTCACTTCCCCTTGGTGGGGAGGCTCTGCGGGCACACAGAGGAAGGGGAAGCAGGCTATCCGGATGAGACCTGCTAGGCTGTGGTCATATGGTGGGGAAGGAGGGTCCCCTTCTGTCAGAGGTCTAAGGAAGGGGAATAAGGCAGAAGAGGGAGGGAGGGTGGGAATGGGAAGATACAAGCGAGGGGATCACAATCTGGATGTAATCTGAATACATTATAATAAATGTAAAAATTTAAAAATATGCATTTTCCTTTATGGAAGGTAGGCTGCCTTTCTCCTTAACTTTATCATAGCTTAATTATTATATTTACAGTATACATTTGTTATTGTGATGAACATGTACCTTTCATATCAAACACATATCATTTTTCTTGATTACTTTTGTTCTGGAGTGACTAACCATTATGTTCCCAGTGTCTATCATAGATCAAGAAAACTTTGTATTCATGTATCTTTTGGCACTTCAAAGACCACAATACAAAATAAAATTGTTTCTTTACTTATTTGGTAACCAAACTGCTTAGGACTAATATTCCTGTATTATATTTCAGTGCAGAAGCAGTGTGTTGATTACAGAGGGCTGCCTTGGACTCTGTTGGAATTAATGTGTAACACAGACTAAATATAATGCTGCCTAAAATTTAAAAACACCTCACGTGACTCCACAGAGTTAAGTAAGGGAATAATATCCTAGAAAGGCTATTTTTTCTTTTCCTATTATATAAACAGGAATTTAAACTTCTGACTTAGTGTCAGAATTTTTTGAATAATGTGCTTCCGATTACTGACTGTTTATGACATACCAGATGCTCAGTTTTGTCCACATCATCTCAAGTTAATTGAATATTGTGAATGAATCTTTCCAGCCTAGATATCTGGAAGCATGTCAATTTTAATCTAGGCCGTTTCTCCCTCAGACCCCACTAGGTTTCCTAGAGTTGGTAGCTGGGCTAGCTGTTCTTCAGGCCCTCCTTGCTGCTCAAGTAGTGTGCTGTGGGGCTGGCTGTTCTTCAGGCCCTCCTCCCTCAGGCAGTGTGCTCTGTGGGCAGGATGGCAAATCTAACTAGCTGCGCGTCCACAATGACTAGGACAACCCCTCAGCCTCTCCCAGGACCATGTCATCTCACTGACATGAATGGTATTTAACTCAAAAGCAGTTATGAGGACTACATGGATATAGTCTGTAAAACACTAAACATTTTTTCAAAAATTTTGCATGAGTTCTTTTGAATTTAATACAGTGTATTTTGATGATATTTACCTCTTTCTCTCAACTTCTCCAAGGTCTATCCCCTTTCTCTACTCACCCAACTTTCTGTCCTCTTAGGGGGAAAAAAAAAAAAAAAAGCCGGGCGTGGTGGCGCACGCATTTATTCCCAGCACTCGGGAGGCAGAGGCAGATGGATCTCTGTGAGTTCAAGACCAGCCTGGTCTACAAAGCAAGTCCAGGACAGTCAAGGCTACACAGAGAAACCCTGTCTCGAAAAACAAAAACAAAAACAAAAACAAAAAAAGTCAAGTACAATTTGCACTGCCCTACACATTTGGATTTGTGGCTTTCCACTGGGAAAGTTCCTACCAGGGGCTGCACCCATAAAGAAAATCGGCCCTCCTTTCTCTCTATTGGTTGCTAAAGCTCCTTAGCTAGGTACTAAGTCTAAAACTTATTGTGTAACTACAGCTTATCAAATATTAGTTTGTTACTTTTATTTATATAAAAAAGTATACAGAGACATTTCCTTTCTGTATTACAGCTATTATTCTACAAAGCTCTTTTATCCCTGTGATAAAATGGAGTTCGAACGCTATGATCCTCTTGTTTTCAATGCTTCTCACTTTGGCTGTAAGGGAAGCTTTTGAGCCACTGAGTGCTACAGGTTCATCACTGTCACACAGAACGTTACAACTAAGAGACAGTTCCATGTGCTAAATGGCATTAGAGGCTTCATTTGATCCATCCAATGAGTCTGAAGGGTAGTTATCATTGTCCTGGTTTATAAAACAGTAGACAGAGGATCCAGCTGAGCACCTAGCCAGTACCACAGAATTAATACAGAATATTGTCTTTGACAAAAGCTGGGAAAAGACAGCACCTCAGATGCAACCTAATGCACATTCATTCATTTTCCTCTTGCAGTGCTGCGGATCAAGGTTCTGTGCAACCCAGGCAAGACCTAGACACACGCTCGCTCTTTACCTCCTTAAAAATTTATTTTCAAACCTTTTCTTTTGAGATAGATCTTCCTAAGTGCTCACGCCTGGCCTGGAACTTTGCTACCACGCCAGGCTGGGCATGAACTTGTATCAATCCTTCTGCTTCCATTTCTCAAGTGCTGGAATTATAGGTATGTGCCACTAAGCCTCCTGGCTTACAATGCCTTTTACAAAATGTCTCCCACCTTCTTCTCCAGAGAAAACTATTTAATATTATACACAATAATTTTGCATATCAATTATATCTAAAACACTTAACATTACTATAAGCCTATTATATATTTACAGTACTTTTTAAAAACTGAATTAGCAAATTCTCATAATCTATTTTTACAAGCTAACAAATAATAAGTTTTTTTTTTAAAAAGCTTAGGTAAATGTCAGACATGGCTACCACCAGCCTGAACCACAATAAGACCTGTCTCACAAAAACATTTTTTTTCATGTCAAGTATTTATTTATATTATTTTGAGTCATAGTGTAGATTAATTAATTCCTTCTTATTGGACATTTGAGCTATTTTGAAGTCATCACTAAGTCACACCAGTGGCCCCCGACCGTCTTAGCCTTGGGACCCTTCGCTTTACTTCTTATCAGCAAGCTTTTGCTCATGCGGGCTACATATATCCAGTCAAAATTTACAATTTAGACATTAAAACTAAAAGAAACTTAAAATTTTCTATTTACTTAAGATATCTTAACATGATTTTATTTTTAAAATGTTACACAACAACAGAAGAAATATTTATGGAGAGCCAAGGTGTCTTTAGCTCAGGCATAATCTAAGGCAGCTGGATTCTTAAAGCAGGTTAAATGTGGATGCTCCGGGTGAGGAGATAAGGACATAGCTAACACTAGAACAGGAAGCAGTACTTAGCTGTTCCAGGCATTGGCTATTCTTCTGTGACAGCAAACCACAATCTGTTGAATGCTCTCTGCAGGGCTAGCTACAACTTGGGATCTGAAAGTGCTACTAGGGAATTTCCGTACTGGTACATTAAAACCAGCCAGTCTATTTTACAACACCCACTAATGGTCATTTGGAATCTATTAAGTTGGTGGGTCACACAAAGCTTCAGACATTGCCATCACACAGTACGAGGGAAGGACTTGTGTTCTTTACCAGGACATCCACACAAGTCAGAAACATCTGAGGACCCTCTCAAGTCACAGCCAGATACTAGAGTTCCAAAAACATAATTTTTTATTTGAACAAACTGGTTTTTACAACCGACAACAAATATATCAACATTTTCCCCTTTGGAATTAAACGTCCCACTAGGTCTTTTTCTAAGATCTCATTAGTCATTTTTACAAGTAAAATGATGTTCTACAAAAACTCCTCTGGACAGCTTAGCTTACAATTACATCACGGCATCAAGTGTAGCAGCAGATCTTGCTGCGTGTGTGTCATTTCATCAGAGAGAACACAGAACATATTCAAAGTCAAAACTGGATGAAATAATTATTGTTTCTTTGTTGAGAATATTCTTCAGTGAAACTGTATATAAATGGTCACCAGGAACCCAGCGTGGCGTCAGGAATGCAGCTCAGCTCATAGAGTGCCTGTCTAGCATGCACGAGCTCGTGGGTTTGGTCCCTAACACCACATAAGATGGACAGGATGGTACACACCTGTAATCCCAGAACTTGGGAGACAGATGTGGAAGGATCAGAAGCAATCCTGGGCTACAAATGACCCCGTCTCAAACAATCTCAAAACCTACAAAATAGCCATCCGGATTCATGCTTAGAGGCAGTGGTACCTTTCGTGAGAATTACCGCCTGATTAGGAGACTGGTTTTGACTTTGGTCCATCTGGAGGAAGAGCTATGGGTAGCACATCATGAACCAGTGTTCTCAGAGTTGGGGCTAGTAAAGTTCAGCAGTCAAGAGCTTGCCTAGCATGTGTGAGGCCTGGGGTCTTAATGCTAAAAATACATCCTTATCAGTAAATATTTACATCTCCAATGTAGTGATAATTTCTTAGGAACAGAGTTACTAGGTAAATTATGTGTTTGTATAATTTTTTTAAGCATCTGATACATATCGTTTTCTTTCTTTCTTTCTCTTTCTTTCTTTCTTTCTTTCTTTCTTTTTTAGACAAGGCTGGCCTTGAACTCAGTTATCCGCCTGTCTCTGCTTCCCGAGTGCTGGGATTAAAGGTGTGCACCACCACACCTGACTCACACTGTTTTCTGTCTGGACCACCATTCCTGTCATCAAATGCAGGCTGTCCCACAACTAGCCAGGCAGCTCTTCATATCTGCCTTCTTCATGTCCCCATTTTACCCTATTCAAATAGGGATTGTTACCTGCCACCCTATCCAGTTCACTGGGCTAACACAAGGGTTAAATAAAACACAAGAAAAAGACTGGAAATCTCACAATATATATATATATATATGAGAGAGAGAGAGAGAGAGAGAGAGAGAGAGAGAGAGAGAGAGAACACACTTAGGTAATCCAGAGAGGCAGATGGAATATTGATAACACTCTAAGGAAGTAAATGAACTTTTTTGTTTCACTAGAATTTTTAAAATTAAGTTTTACTTTTAATTTATTCACCTTACATCCTGATTGTAGGCCCCAATTTCACTAGAATTCTATTACATCAAAGTCTTGTGCCAGGTGTGGTGGTGCACGCCTTTAATCCCAGCACTCAGGAGGCAGGGGCAGGCGGATCTCTGTGAGTTCAAGGCCAGCCTGGCCTACAAAGCGAGTCCAGACAGCTACACAGAGAGACCCTGTCTCGAACCATCCTCGCCCCCACAAAAAAAATCTTGGGGGCTTAGATTAGCAAATTTTTTACTTTAAAGAAAAATCTAAATAGTTTTCCTCCCTAAAAATAAGTTGTAGTATCTGTCCCATGATATTTTAGAGAAAACAATGATGTAAGATGGCAAAATTCTCAGCTGAAGCACACATGTAAGATTAATTAATGGCAGACTCAAGGCCAGCCTCCCTCCAAGCTGATTCTAATGTGAGAAGATGGGTGGTTTAACTCCTCCCCACAAATACAATCCACCTCAACACAAGGGTGGGCAAAGTCACCTGAATGAACTGATGGTCCCAGCTCACTTACTTCGTGTATAGTAGTTTATTCTTTAAACATGTTTTCTCTCATGAACATTATACCTTTGTTTCAAATAAAGACAAAAGAGAAACATCACAAGACGTGTCCATTTCTGTCCCACTGATCCTTGCAGGTGCCCTAAGACACTGGCCACTACAGAAGCTGAAAGTGACTCCTGAATAAAGCAACTGCCCTCCCTGGAAAGGAGGGCTATCACTCCAGCCTTGTGCTAGCCTTGTGGCTGCAACAGTGACCACCTCTGCTTCCCTGGGACTTGAGCTTTACAGCCCTCATTGGTGACTGGTGACATTGTCCTGCCAGTCCCTGCAGGTCCAGTACCCTGACAGGCCATTATGAAAAGGCTCTCTGACAGGGCCATTGGCTGTCAGAAGCCACCAGCTGGCCTGCCACAGCCCTGCAGTCGCCAGGGCCCAGCTGCCGGTCTGGGCGGTGCTGTCCATGCTGAGCAACGTGCCACCCAGCTGCCGCGTGATCACGCCCATCTGGAGCTCTCGAGCTAGACAAATCTCTATGCTGTCAGATCTCTTCGGCAAGCCTTGTTATGCAAATCCAATTACTCAAGTGTGCCCTGTAACTGCTGGCTAAGTGCTCCTAGAACCCATCTCACACTGACAGTCACTTCACATTTTTTTCCTCACCAAAAAGTACCTCATTTATTCCTGCTTTGCTAGGCTCTTGTATCATTAAAGCAGAACAGCTAAGCTCCATGGTATTCTAACCTCTCTACAGTGGGTTCCTGTTCTCCACACAAAGCTCAGAGGAAAATTAATTACAAAACAAAACCTTCTAATCAGACATGAGAGGTGTTCAAGCTGCAGTTACTACCTTTGACAGAGGTGATTTTACTACTAGAAATATGAGGCTTAAACTTTAATGTCTTGGACAAAAGTGGAATCCTTAGAATGAAGATGTACTGGTGCTTCATACTGATACGTAGCTCTGTATTATAAAAAGAGGATAGACTTTATTACAGGAGTTCATGTCGATAGCTCCTTGCCCTTGCTAAATTCCTTTCTCCCTTGTGCCCTCTCCTTCGACATGAACCCTCTATATGATCCACACTTCACCCTTAAAATGAGGTTTCGTTCTTTCTTTCTTTTTCAATAACTCATTCTAACTAGTCACTGACGTGAAGACTATTTGATAGGTACGTTTTGAAAGTCATTTAACTATTTCCACTACGGTCAAAGGACAATTGAGGAGGGATTCCACAAATGGTAAAGCTGTTATAAACTGAGATGGGGAAAAAAAAATGAGCGTATCAGTAGCTGGACTTTCTAACTCAAAGTTTCCACAATCCACGCATAGCAGTGAGGAGTGAGAGGGCCGATATAAAATTGTCAGTCACATAACGATGCAAACAATGTATAACTAACGCTATGGACCTCAGTACTCAGAGAACGCAACTAGAGTAGGAATGTTCAGGAACTTACTATGTTAGTCACAACTCACTGCTGATTGCAGACACAAGCCAGATTTGCACACGTAAACTTCAGCAGGGACTAGCTGGGCGTGGCGGCACGCGCCTTTAATCCCAGCACTCAGGAGGCAGAGGCAGGTGGGTCACTGTGAGTCCAAGACCAGCCTGGTCTACAAAGGGAGTCCAGGACAGCCAAGGCTACACAGAGAAACCCTGTCTTGAAAAACCAAAAAACAAAAAATGAAACAAGACAAAAAGACGCAAGGACTAAAAGATCAATGTTGCTGTGTGTTTTTTGTTTCCTTCACTTTCTTCGTGAACTTAGAAAATCAGTAAGAAAAAACATGAGGCACAGAATTATGACAAAGCAGAATACAGCATCTTAAAATATAGCATGAGACCACTTTATTATCTGCTAAGACAGTTTCACTAATTCACAACTCTCTAATTGTTTCTAGAAATTACTAAAATTTCTTCAAATTACATCTGGAGGTTATACTCTTTGTTTAACCCTGTTTGTGATCAAATGAGAAAATGAATAGTGCCTCTATGCTTGATCTTAAACCCAAACAAGCTACTCAATAACTACTTTCCAAGTGATCACCTTTATGTAATTTTAAGTTTTTTTCAAATTTTTTTTGAGACATGGTTTCTTTATGTAGCCCTGGCCATCCTGGAATTCAAGACTGTAGATCAGGCTGGCCACAAACTCAGAGATCCACCTGTCTATGCCTCCTGAGTGTTTGAATTAAAGACATGCACCACCACCACCAATCATTTTAAGTAACTTTAAAAGTCAGCATCTTTTAACTCTTCTGAGACTGAAGTTTAGAAAGGATATATAAGTTGAAGCTGAGAGCAAAATTTTCAAATGTATTTAAAGGCATAGATGTATTTGTTATGATTTGCATTGTACGAATAAATATCTACCTTACAGAGGTGACATTTTTAAATGTGGGAGTTTGAATATATTAAGTAACGTAAGTACACTGAAAAGATGCATTTTTATCTAATGAACTGGTTATACCCGCATGTGATGTTTCTACTTACATATTCATGTTCACAAAAAGGGCAAAGTATATTTCCATTGTGGTAAACTATATTTCTATTATTGTTTTTAAATATCACAAAATGCTTATACTTCCATTAGAAATAATTTAGGATATATTGCAACATTTCTTCCCAACACTTAAAACACAGAGGTAGTCTCAAACTCTCTCTTTTGGGGTCTCACTGCTGTAGCGCAGGCTGGCCTTGAACTAGCTAGTGTCCCTGCTGCTTTAGCCGGATGCTAGGCTTACAGGCACAAGTCCCCACCCAGCTGCACAGTGTCAGCGTAAGTAACCACTCACTATGCCCACTTCACCTCCTCACTGGAACTAAATACTTTGCTGTCCCTTCTGTAATTAGAATTTACTGCTTATGTAAGTCTGTTACTTTGAAAGAGCAAAACTAGAGGTCTCCTAACTTCCAAACCGTCTCTTCCAAATTTTCTCAGAAGCAGTCAAATACAAAGGTTTCCCACACAGAACCAAGCCAGCAAAAAGCAAGCACTATACACAACAAAGCCCAACTTTTTAGACTTTAAAGCATTTGTTAACCACCACCCACTTTACCTCTTCAGAGACCTGACACTGTGTCTCGGTGTACATCATTCTGAAGACGTCGCTAATTCCCTCACAGTCCCAGACATTGGCCTCACTTCACTCTATAAACTGGAAATGCTATGTTCTTCAAGTCTAGCCATAATAGTAGCAATTCAGTAGCGCAGTCACTGGGGTTAGGGAGACGAGTGGTTAGGAGAGCTTCCACTCCTATGGAAGCCTTGGACTGATTCCAAGCACCCATCTTGGGTGGCTTACAGCTGCCTGTTAGTCCAGCCTCCAGGAACCCAGCACCTTCTTTTGACCTCCCACGCTCATGCATGTATACACACATATACGCAAAAAAAAAAAAAAAAAAAAAAAGTTAATAGGCAACTTTTTAAAAATGAAAAACAAAGACCAGGCGGTTGGTGGTGGCGCACGCCTTTAATCCCAGCACTTGGGAGGCAGAGGCAGGCGGATTGCTGTGAGTTCAAGGCCAGTCTGGTCTACAAGGAAAGTCCAGGACAGCCAAGGCTATACAGAGAAACCCTGTCTTGGGGGTGGGGGAAGAAAGAAAGAAAAAAGAAAGACAAAAATATCATAATGTGTGGTTAAGTAAAATTTTACTTCATGTTTTCAATGAGATATGCTTGAGTTCCAACCCTTTAATGTGACTCCCAAAGAACAAGTGATGGGAAGAAAACATAGGGGGGAAAACCCACCAATGCTGCGAAAGATCCACCTTAAAATTTCCTTTTATAAATATATACCTTCAAATTATGACATTATACAGTCTCATTTAAGTTTCTGGGCTTACTATTAAGCTTTTCTTAAATGGAGGTGGCATATAAAATAAGTTACAACACAATACAGATCACCATTAAAAACAAACAAACAATGGAAGAAAGGAAGAAAGAAACTCACACAGCCAGGTGTGGTGGCACAGGCCCTTAATCTGAGCACTTGGGAGGCAGAGGCAGGAGGCTCTCTCTGAGTTTCAGGCCAGCCTGGGCTACATAGTAAGTTCCAGGATCCAGGGCTATGTAGAGAGACCCTGTTTCAAGAACCAAAACAAAACTCTCACAATAAGGTGAAGTGACAGAGGAAAACACAGAGAGGACATCTACCCATTTACCCCTGGCCTCGGCAAGCACAGGGGTGAGCACACACACTCTCCACAACCTCACGTTTCTCACTAGAAATGTAGTTTGGTAAAGGCCCACTGGAGCTCACTTAGAGAAGCGCCAAACCCACCACAAGTACTGATCACTTCCACCTAACAAAGGAAGCTTCATTCTTTATTTTTACCATCTGCAACTATTTACATATATGTAAAACAGAGGGCTGTGTTTTCTTTTAAAAATACAACTGAATCTGTTTTTCAGAAATTTAGTTGCTAAACTGACACCTTAAAAATCCATTAATCTCTTTGCCCAGCACCCAGCAAAGCACAAAAGATGAAGGAGAAAGGAGAAGGGAGAAGGAGGGAGAAAGAGGAAGATAAAGCTTCCTCTATCAAAAGTAGGTAAGGCATCATGTGTCATTGGAATGAAAGTTTTCTGGGAGCGAGAAAGAAGAGAGAGGCATATGTGTATGCTTCCTGACTCTCGCTGTGTAGTGGCCCACTAGCATGGGCTCTTCCCAGCAAGAAGGGCATCATCAGCTGCGGCCTACAACCTTGAGGCTCCAGAACCATGTCACTCTTCAATTCCTATCACCCAAGCTGGGCAGCTGTAACAGCTGTCAGTGCCTATAACGCTGACTCAGGGAGTCTAACGCCTCTGGCCTTCACCCTTAGCCCCCAACCCAATGTGGCATAGAGTGAAAATAAATCTTCAAAACATGAAAAAAGAACAGAAATCCAATGAGAAACAGGAATCTGATGCTTCAAAATTCAAGAAACAAAAAGAAGAGAATTGTAAGTCAACATAAGAGCAACTGATGACAACCAGCACTAACCTGAAGTACCTGCACTGGCTCTACTTAATGTCCACGGGGCATTTTATAGGCTACATTCTTTTTTCAATACCTAAGGTACTTCCAGGAAGACAAACACATGAAATTCACGTTATCCCTGTTCCTTTCCCCATGACTAGTGCAAACTAGTATACATGGGCTGTTACAAGGGTGTCCCCGGGCACCCCAGATTTAATCTTACCCTCTGTCTGAGGTGTTTCCCACACTATAGCTGCTATAATCGTTTAAAGAGTCTAATCTGGTCAGTGCCTTCCTGCTTACAAGTTTGCAGCGTCCTGCTGTTCTGGCCATGAGGAACAGAATGAGACACGTGCCTGACAGGCCTCTCCCCTCCTTCTCACTCTATGGTAGGCTTAGTTTTGTAAACATGCCAATTTTCTACAAAGTCCATACAATTCCAACAAAATTGTTAACAGAATGTTTTTAGAAGTACATAATAAAATTACTCCTACATTTCTTTGGAACAATAACGAAGTGAAACTTTTTTGGATACATTTGAGAATTGCAGGGGGCGGGGGTGAGGGAGAGACTATCCTTTCCAGATAATAAAACAAAGCAATAGAAAATAAAACCATCCTCTAGGAAAAGAATCAGCCATGATCTGTCAACAGAACCATATAGGGAGCTGAAGAACAACCCTAAACACATGTGGGAACTGTGAGCATGAGGTTAACAGTGTATTTGAAAGCAATGAAGAAAAGATTTTTATTTCATTAATGGATTTTTAAAAGAGATTTATTTTTATTTTATGTGTACTAAGTATTTTGCCTGCATGTATATCTGTGTACCACACACATGCCTGGTTTCCCAAAGAAGCCAGGAGAGGAAGTTGGATCCTCTGGAACTGGAGTTACAGGCAGCTGTGAGCCACCGCACTCATGCTGGGAATCGAAACCATGGTTTCTGGGAGATCATCCAGTGCTCTTGACGGCTAAGCCACCTCTCCAGCCCTTATGAAGTAGATTTTCAAAAGAGCAAGTAATCTAGGTCTCTACTAACATCCCCTCCATCAAAACAAGCCACATACAGATCAAAGAGCTAAAGTGTAAAACACAGCATCATAACTAATATAAAGTATGTATGCATTTTAAAATACTGTAAAACTCAGAATCCATCACAGGTAAGACAAAGCAAAAAGCCCACTATATAAGTGATTCAATTTTCTGTGTTTTGAAAAGAACCATAAATAAAGGACAGTCTGGCAGAGAATAATTCTGACATTTTTATTTTCCCTCACATATTCATTCCAACTACAACAGAACCTCTGCAGAGAAAGTGTGTGTGTGTGTGTGTGTGTGTGTGTGTGTGTGTGTGTGTGTGTGTGTTCACTACTATATTCTTAGGTTTCTAGACCTAGAATAATACTAAGTACATGGCATATACTCTGTATTGCTGAATGAATGAATGAGTATAAACATTCTGAAAACACCAAATTATGTAATTTTTTTAACCTCTCAGGCTGGAATTGTGAAGATAGTTTTCCAAGTCTGAATACACACTCTCTATTACTTTGTGTTGCTGCAACAAATGATTTGAGATAAAAACAGTTATACAGTCAGGAACCTTCTGGGATTTCTGGAAGACAGAAAAGTCAAGATGAAAGCCCCAGCAAGTCTGTGGCTAGCACTGGATGGATCTCTGCATCTTCCAGAGGGAAAGAATACAAGTCCTCAACTAGACAGGAAGTGGAAAGGCAGAAAGAGACCAGCAGGGCAAACTCCCTGGGTCAGAGCTTCCAAGGGCAGTGCCCTCACAACCAGAACACCCCCTAGGTCCACCTTCTCCCTACTGCTGCACTGGGAATGAATTCCCCAGAGCATGCGACCTGAGGACCCCGCTCAGATCTGACCGCTCCCCACACCACTAGTGTGTAAACTGCTGAAACACCTGCAATTGCCACCAAATCCAGAACACAGATCCTCTGCTGGCTGTGGCAATGCATGACATGGTCCCAGAACTAAAGAGGACAGCCAAGAGGACTCAAAGTTCAGGGCCAGTCTGATCTACACAGCCAGTTTAGGCCAGCCTGCACTACAGAGGAAGACCCTATCTCAACAAACACCAAAAAATTAATTAATTTAAATAAAATAGATATATTCCTTGACCTGGCAATTCCATTTTTAAAGAAAAACGCACGAAAAGATCTATGCTTTCGAGTATTTTTTGCAACAGTAGGCCTGTCCATATAATAAAATACTCTATACTACTGAAAATAATAAAGCAAACCTGCTACATTCTACAAGGCATGTTAAACAGAAAGGTGAGTTGTAAAAAAAAAAAAAAACCAATTTTTTTTAAAAAAGTGTATATAAGGCAATCTTCGACTACAACACCCAGGAATAATTTGTTTTTCTTGGTGACCCAGACTGGCCTCCAACTTGGTGTTAATGGAGGGTGACTCTGAACTTCTGGTCTTCGTCTCCAGTCCCTAAGAACGCCAGGTCTACACCATGCCGAGCTTGAACCCAATACTCCTTACACACTGAGCAAGTACTGCACTGACTGATCCAGAGGTAGAAATTCATTTAACAAAACAAAACAAAAAAAAAAAAAAAAAAAAAAAAAAAAAAAAAAAAAAAAAAAAAAAAAGAAAGAAAGGAAAAAAAAAAAAAAGAAAGAAAAGCATAAGCAAAAGGGAAAATTTAAAAGATAAGGAAACACAATGGCTATAAAGCCATGTTTATAATGTATACCTTAACTTCCAAATAGGATTTTAGGTTATTTTCAAAGATTACATAAACATGTGCATTACAGTACTAAAGAGAAAACACATTTCTCATATTCACCAGTATCGTATTAACACCTGGCAGAGAGTGAAAAGTAGGGTTTTTTGTTTAAGCAAAATATATAAGTCAAATGGAATTCATACAGAAAAGGGAAGAATGGAAAAATTGTTACTGAGTCCTAAAAATACCGCAGGCCTCCTGACACCCCTATAAAAAGCTAGCATGGTGCTGGAAGTCACTAATCTTCCAACAGATTGAGGGGCTGCAGTGCTATGAAAGAAACTGCCAGAATCCACCAGCTGGCTGCCTCTGTGTGCTCTATCTCTAGTGCTAGAAGCCCACGTCAAAGTTAGTGGACTCAGACACCAGACAGCAGACACCACACTCTCGCTCCCCCATCTCCCCTGCTCCTCTCTTCTCTAGCTTCAGGCTGACTGAATCCAAGCCTTTGGGCATAGCAAGAATCTCTATCAATGAGTTCTCTTCCAGATCCCTCATCTGTTATTTTGAGCACATATTATCATTTTCCCTCAATACAGGTTTTAAAAAGAAAGTTCCAAGGTCGAGGGCAGCTTGGATATATTATGATACCCAATTTGAGAAGGCCAAGATGTAGCTCAGTTCTATGAGATTGCCCAGCAACTGCAAGAGCCCTGGGCTATAACATTTAGCACTGAAAAAAAAAAAAACATAAAACAAGCCAAACAAAACCCCAGCTACCACCACCACCACCACCACCACCACCACCACCACCACCACAAGTGACTATGAACATGGCTATTATCTTTCTCATGCTGTATCCATCAGCAGCAGGGATGCATAAAAGCTGGAACATAAAATATAAAGAAGCTCTACGAGGGACTTCCAGAGCCAGGAATATCAATTTTGGACTGCCTCCACTAAGGAAAGGAAATACTAACACACATAAATGAAATGTGAGAATAATAATTTGCAGATCACCCCACATACTCAACTCAGTCTATATTATTTGCCCTAGCCTGTATTTTGACAACTACCCAGAAAGAAGAAAATAATGTCTTCCAATACCAGGTAATTTGATCAAACCTCTTACCTGTTTTTATTAACAAGTTTACTTGTTAGAAGAATTCAATCAGAAACATATTTCAACCCAATAGCTGGGTGGGAGCTAACATCTACAACCAATGCCGGTAAATTAGGACTCCATAAAAGCTACTAAAGTTTACAGTTAATTTAAAACACCACCAGTCAGACTAAGTAGAACAAGGCAATAGACACAGAGAAGAAACATACCCCAAATACAAGATATATTCACAAAGAAATCTTTTAGGGCGAATATAACTAGGAATACCTTTGCTATGTGAATCAAAGAGCTCAAAGTTTTATCCCTGGGCCGATCTTTCTGTAATGCTTTTCCTTCTTTGATAGGACACGGGCGGCCCTTCATTATCTAGACATGTCTCCCTGGAAGCACTGGTGGAAAAGGTTTGGCTATCTCTACCACTGATACTGATTCGGACAAAACTGACTGCCATTTGTGGTTTGCATCCCTAAACTGCTTTAAAGGAAATTAGAAGTGTACGCCCTTGCTGATCTGATGAAGGGCTGGTTTGGTCATCTGAATGCTGTGATTCCATTCTCAGGAAACAGAAAGAAACAGTAATCCTTTCAGATCAAACTTCCACTCAAGGAGTTTTAGTACAGCATTTATCATACCCAGCAAACTCGCCAGAGAACAGCTCCATCTGCGACAACAGAACAGAGGAAGATAAAGGTCTCCAACCCCTAATAGCACTTTCCCAAAAAGGGGCTATAAACTTAACACCACTGACAGCCAAATGCAATCTGCTCTTTGCAGACCCGGACAGGAATTGCTTCAATACTATCTTTTCCCTTCTTCCTCGTCATAAAAACTACCCGCTCCTGGTGGCCATGTACAGATCTGCATCCCAAGACGCTTAGGAGATTAGGAACCCACAAATACCAACAAAGACAGGAAGCCAGGACTTTGTTCTCACAGCTTCACCACCATTTCACTTCAGAAATGACGCAGCCACTGACCACTGAAAAGCAAAGCAGAGAGTCTGCGGCAGCACAGCCAAGACAAGCCAGAGTAACATCACATCTCTGCCAGATAAAGGTGCAGTGCAGAACACCTTATGGGATGTTTACTTGGTCCTATCCATCCCTCTGGGTCATTTCGGAAAGGGAATAATTGAATAGTCCTTCAGAAAGCAAGTACCATATCACCAAAGATGTGTTCATATACCAACTCCAGGCCAGTCAGGGTTGTGGTCCTGGAGTCCAAACAAAAAAGCGTCTTAAATGCCTTCTTCATACATAATCTAATGTAATTTAAAGAAGGGTTAAAAGGAAAAACTATTTACATAAACTATTCTATAGAAAGAAAAAAACCATAAGCAACTAGATACATTTCCCACTTTAACCATTATTTTGAATCCTTTGTTCGTAAGTTCTTTATTAGTTTTAAAACTTCATCAGGAGAAATTAAAATAATATAAACAAACAAGTAAAGTTAAATGGTATTGACTCAAAAGATTAGTTCTTTTTTAAGTAAAGATTCTTCTACCTAAAACAATTTTCATGGGGGGCTGGAGAGATGGCTCAGTGGTCAAGAGCACTGTCTGCTCTTCCAAAGGATCCAGGTTCAACTCCCAGCACCCACATGGCAGCTCACGACTGTCTGTAACTCCAGTTCCAAGGGATCTAACACCGGCACACTAATGCACATAAAATAAAATTTTTTAAAAAGAATTTGCATGGAAGACTGTAAGTAAATGTTTGGTAGTTCTGTATGTAATAGTGCATATTATAACGGCATCATATAAAAATTCATATAAAACGCAGATATAAATAAAAGAAAGGTATTCCATTCACGGCTTAATTGCTAATGAAACTTAAATTCAGAGTTATTATGGAATGAGGAAGAAATAACAACAAAACTAATTTATTTCTTAGACAATAAAGTGTTTTGTGGAGTGAGAGAAGAGCTAAGTCAAGAGGTACAGTCACAACAGTGGAGAACAGCGAGATGTCAGGCTGTGAAGCTAGACAGTACCCTTCCCAACCTCTAATTAAAATTAGTGCCAACGGTTGATTTTGGTATAGGGCCAAAATTACCATTCAGAGGAGCAAGTGTGATACCTATAAACCCAGAACTCAGGAGCCAGACGCAGAAAATCTCAAGTTGAGACCAGCCTATACTACACAATGAATTCTAATCAAATCTCTATTAATACCATCACAAAAAATAATACAACATCATTAGACAGTCAGGAGTGGTGGTGCACACCTGCATCCCATGCTCAGGAAGCTGAAGCAGGAAAACAATTCCAAGGACAGTCTACACTATGTAATGAGGCAAGTGTGGTCTATATGGAGGGCACTGTGTAATGGGTTAGTGTGGTCTATATGGGGGGCACTGTGTAATGGGTTAGTGTGGTCTATATGGGGGGCACTGTGTAATGGGTTAGTGTGGTCTATATGGGGAGGCACTGTGTAATGGGTTAGTGTGATCTATATGGGAGGCACTGTGTAATGGGTTAGTGTGGTCTATATGGGAGGCACTGTGTAATAGGTCAGTGTGGTCTATATGGGAGGCACTGTGTAATGGGTTAGTGTGATCTATATGGGAGGCACTGTGTAATGGGTTAGTGTGGTCTATATGGGGAGGCACTGTGTAATGGGTTAGTGTGGTCTATATGGGGAGGCACTGTGTAATGGGTCAGTGTGGTCTATATGGGGAGGCACTGTGTAATGGGTCAGTGTGGTCTATATGGGAGGCACTGTGTAATGGGTTAGTGTGGTCTATATGGGAGGCACTGTGTAATGGGTTAGTGTGGTCTATATGGGAGGCACTGTGTAATGGGTTAGTGGGGTCTACATGGGGAGGCACTGTGTAATGGGTCAGTGTGGTCTTTTTGGGGAGGCACTGTGGAATGGGTCAGTGTGGTCTTTTTGGGGGGCACTGTGTTAAGGGGTAGGGTGGTCTACATGGGAGGCACTGTGTAATGGGTCAGTGTGGTATATATGGGAGGCACTGTGTAATGGGTTAGTGTGGTCTATATGGGGGGCACTGTGTAATGGGTCATGTGGTCTATATGGGGGGCACTGTGTAATGGGTTAGTGTGGTCTATATGGGGGCACTGTGTAATGGGTCAGTGCGGTTTTTTGGGGAGGCACTGTGTAATGGGTCAGTGTGGTCTATATGGGGGGCACTGTGTAATGGGTTAGTGTGGTCTATATGGGGAGGCACTGTGTAATGGGTTAGTGTGGTCTATATGGGGGGCACTGTGTAATGGGTCAGTGTGGTCTTTTTGGGGAGGCACTGTGTAATGGGTCAGTGTGGTCTATATGGGGAGGCACTGTGTAATGGATTAGCATGGTCTATATGGGGAGGCACTGTGTAATGGGTTAGTGTGGTCTATATGGGAGGCACTGTGTAATGGGTTAGTGTGGCCTATATAGGGAGGCACTGTGTAATGGGTTGGTGTGGTCTATATGAGGGGCACTGTGTAATGGGTTTGTGTGGTCTATATGGGGGGCACTGTGTAATGGGTTAGGGTGGTCTATATGGGGAGGCACTGTGTAATGGGTTAGTGTGGGTCTATATGGGGGGCACTGTGTAATGGGTTAGTGTGGTCTATATGGGAGGCACTGTGTAATGGGTTAGTGTGGTCTATATGGGAGGCACTGTGTAATGGGTTAGTGTGGTCTATATGGGGGGCACTGTGTAATGGGTTAGTGTGGTCTATATGGGGGGCACTGTGTAATGGGTTAGTGTGGTCTATATGGGGAGGCACTGTGTAATGGGTTGGTGTGGTCTATATGGGGGCACTGTGTAATGGGTTGTTGTGGTCTATATGGGGGGCAACTGTGTAATGGGTTAGTGTGGTCTATATGGGGGGCACTGTGTAATGGGTTAGTGTGGTCTATATGGGGGCACTGTGTAATGGGTTAGTGTGGTCTATATGGGGAGGCACTGTGTAATGGGTTAGTGTGGTCTATATGGGAGGCACTGTGTAATGGGTCAGTGTGGTCTTTTTGGGGAGGCACTGTGTAATGGGTCAGTGTGGTCTATATGGGGAGGCACTGTGTAATGGATTAGCATGGTCTATATGGGGAGGCACTGTGTAATGGGTTAGTGTGGTCTATATGGGGGGCACTGTGTAATGGGTTAGTGTGGTCTATATGGGGGGCACTGTGTAATGGGTTAGTGTGGTCTATATGGGGAGGCACTGTGTAATGGGTTAGTGTGGTCTATATGGGGGGCACTGTGTAATGGGTTGTTGTGGTCTATATGGGGGGCACTGTGTAATGGGTTAGTGTGGTCTATATGGGGGGCACTGTGTAATGGGTTAGTGTGGTCTATATGGGGAGGCACTGTGTAATGGGTTAGTGTGGTCTATATGGGGAGGCACTGTGTAATGGGTCAGTGTGGTCTTTTTGGGGAGGCACTGTGTAATGGGTCAGTGTGGTCTATATGGGGAGGCACTGTGTAATGGATTAGCATGGTCTATATGGGGAGGCACTGTGTAATGGGTTAGTGTGGTCTATATGGGGGGCACTGTGTAATGGGTTAGTGTGGTCTATATGGGGGGCACTGTGTAATGGGTTAGTGTGGTCTATATGGGGAGGCACTGTGTAATGGGTTAGTGTGGTCTATATGGGGAGGCACTGTGTAATGGGTCAGTGTGGTCTATATGGGAGGCACTGTGTAATGGGTTAGTGTGGTCTATATGGGGAGGCACTGTGTAATGGGTCAGTGTGGTCTATATGGGAGGCACTGTGTAATGGGTTAGTGTGATCTATATGGGAGGCACTGTGTAATGGGTTAGTGTGGTCTATATGGGGAGGCACTGTGTAATGGGTTAGTGGGGTCTACATGGGGAGGCACTGTGTAATGGGTCAGTGTGGTCTTTTTGGGGAGGCACTGTGTAATGGGTTAGTGTGGTCTATATGGGGAGGCACTGTGTAATGGGTTAGTGTGGTCTATATGGGAGGCACTGTGTAATGGGTTAGTGTGGTCTATATGGGGAGGCACTGTGTAATGGGTCAGTGTGGTCTTTTTGGGGAGGCACTGTGGAATGGGTCAGTGTGGTCTTTTTGGGGGGCACTGTGTTAAGGGGTAGGGTGGTCTATATGGGAGGCACTGTGTAATGGGTCAGTGTGGTATATATGGGAGGCACTGTGTAATGGGTTAGTGTGGTCTATATGGGGGGCACTGTGTAATGGGTCATGTGGTCTATATGGGGGGCACTGTGTAATGGGTTAGTGTGGTCTATATGGGGGCACTGTGTAATGGGTCAGTGCGGTTTTTTGGGGAGGCACTGTGTAATGGGTCAGTGTGGTCTATATGGGGGGCACTGTGTAATGGGTTAGTGTGGTCTATATGGGGAGGCACTGTGTAATGGGTTAGTGTGGTCTATATGGGGGGCACTGTGTAATGGGTCAGTGTGGTCTATATGGGGAGGCACTGTGTAATGGATTAGCATGGTCTATATGGGGAGGCACTGTGTAATGGGTTAGTGTGGTCTATATGGAAGGCACTGTGTAATGGGTTAGTGTGGCCTATATGAGGGGCACTGTGTAATGGGTTTGTGTGGTCTATATGGGGGGCACTGTGTAATGGGTTAGGGTGGTCTATATGGGGAGGCACTGTGTAATGGGTTAGTGTGGTCTATATGGGGGGCACTGTGTAATGGGTTAGTGTGGTCTATATGGGGGGCACTGTGTAATGGGTTAGTGTGGTCTATATGGGGGGCACTGTGTAATGGGTTTAGTGTGGTCTATATGGGGGCACTGTGTAATGGGTAGTGTGGTCTATATGGGGGGCACTGTGTAATGGGTTAGTGTGGTCTATATGGGGAGGCACTTGTAATGGGTTAGTGTGGTCTATATGGGGGGCACTGTGTAATGGTTGTTGTGGTCTATATGGGGGGCACTGTGTAATGGGTTAGTGTGGTCTATATGGGGGGCACTGTGTAATGGGTTAGTGTGGTCTATATGGGGGGCACTGTGTAATGGGTTAGTGTGGTCTATATGGGGAGGCACTGTGTAATGGGTCAGTGTGGTCTTTTTGGGGAGGCACTGTGTAATGGGTCAGTGTGGTCTATATGGGGAGGCACTGTGTAATGGGTTAGCATGGTCTATATGGGAGGCACTGTGTAATGGGTTAGTGTGGTCTATATGGGGGGCACTGTGTAATGGGTTAGTGTGGTCTATATGGGGGGCACTGTGTAATGGGTTAGTGTGGTCTATATGGGGAGGCACTGTGTAATGGGTTAGTGTGGTCTATATGGGGAGGCACTGTGTAATGGGTCAGTGTGGTCTTTTTGGGGAGGCCACTGTGTAATGGGTCAGTGTGGTCTCTATGGGGAGGCACTGTGTAATGGTTAGTGTGGTCTATATGGGAGGCACTGTGTAATGGGTTAGTGTGGTCTATATGGGAGGCACTGTTGTAATGGGTTAGTGTGGCCTATATAGGGAGGCACTGTGTAATGGGTCAGTGTGGTCTTTTGGCGGAAGGCACTGTGTTAATGGGTCAGTGTGGTCTATATGGGGAGGCACTGTGTAATGGGTTAGTGTGGTCTATATGGGAGGCACTGTGTAATGGGTTAGTGTGGTCTATATGGGAGGCACTGTGTAATGGGTTAGTGTGGCCTATATAGGGAGGCACTGTGTAATGGGTTGGTGTGGTCTATATGGGGAGGCACTGTGTAATGGGTCAGTGTGGTCTATATGGGGGGCACTGTGTAATGGGTTAGGGTGGTCTATATGGGGAGGCACTGTGTAATGGGTCAGTGTGGTCTATATGGGGGGCACTGTGTAATGGGTTAGGGTGGTCTATATGGGGAGGCACTGTGTAATGGGTCAGTGTGGTCTATATGGGGGGCACTGTGTAATGGGTTAGTGTGGTCTATATGGGGAGGCACTGTGTAATGGGTCAGTGTGGTCTTTTTGGGGAGGCACTGTGGAATGGGTCAGCGTGGTTTTTTGGGGGGCACTGTGTTAAGGGGTAGGGTGGTCTATATGGGAGGCACTGTGTAATGGGTCAGTGTGGTATAAATGGGAGGCACTGTGTAATGGGTTAGTGTGGTCTATATGGGAGGCACTGTGTAATGGGTTAGTGTGGTCTATATGGGAGGCACTGTGTAATGGGTTAGTGGGGTCTACATGGGGAGGCACTGTGTAATGGGTCAGTGTGGTCTTTTTGGGGAGGCACTGTGGAATGGGTCAGTGTGGTCTTTTTGGGGGGCACTGTGTTAAGGGGTAGGGTGGTCTACATGGGAGGCACTGTGTAATGGGTCAGTGTGGTATAAATGGAGGCACTGTGTAATGGGTTAGTGTGGTCTATATGGGGGGCACTGTGTAATGGGTTAGTGTGGTCTATATGGGGGGCACTGTGTAATGGGTCAGTGTGGTCTTTTTGGGGAGGCACTGTGGAATGGGTCACTATGGTCTATATGGAGAGGCACTGTGTAATGGGTTAGTGTGGTCTATATGGGGGGCACTGTGTAATGGGTCAGTGTGGTCTTTTTGGGGAGGCACTGTGTAATGGGTCAGTGTGGTCTATATGGGAGGCACTGTGTAATGGGTTAGTGTGGTCTATATGGGGTGGCACTGTGTAATGGGTCAGTGTGGTCTTTTTGGGGAGGCACTGTGTAATGGGTCAGTGTGGTCTTTTTGGGGGGCATTGTGTTAAGGGGTAGGGTGGACTATATGGGAGGCACTGTGTAATGGGTCAGTGTGGTCTATATGGGGAGGCACTGTGTAATGGGTTAGTGTGGTCTATATGGGGAGGCACTGTGTAATGGGTTAGTGTGGTCTATATGGAGAGGCACTGTGTAATGGGTTAGTGTGGTCTATATGGGAGGCACTGTGTAATGGGTTAGTGTGGTCTATATGGAGAGGCACTGTGTAATGGGCCTGTGTGGTCTTTTTGGGGAGACACTGTGTAATGGGTCAGTGTGGTCTTTTGGGGGAGGCACTGTGTAATGGGTCAGTGTGGTCTATATGGGGAGGCACTGTGTAATGGGTTAGTCTGGTCTATATGGGAGGCACTGTGTAATGGGTTAGTGTGGCCTATATGGAGAGGCACTGTGTAATGGGCCTGTGTGGTCTTTTTGGGGAGACACTGTGTAATGGGTCAGTGTGGTCTTTTTGGGGAGGCACTGTGTAATGGGTTAGTATGGTCTATATGGGGAGGCACTGTGTAATGGGTTAGTGTGGTCTATATGGGAGGCACTGTGTAATGGGTTAGTGTGGTCTATATGGGGTGGCACTGTGTAATGGGTTAGTGTGGTCTATATGGGTAGGCACTGTGTAATGGGTCAGTGTGGTCTTTTGGGGGAGGCACTGTGTAATGGGTCAGTGTGGTCTTTTGGGGGAGGCACTGTGTAATGGGGTCAGTTTGGTTTACAGTGTGAGGCACCGTGTAATGAGGTGAGAATGGTCTATATGAGGGGCACTATCTGAGGGGGAAATGCTACTAACGCGTTTCTTTTTCTTCCAATTTTTCTTAAATTCTTATTTCATTACTCCACAGATTGCCTAACTTTCTCCTTTAGTCAATAAAATGAGAATTCTACTGCGCTCTTCACTGTTTCCATCTTTATAATTATTCTCCCACACCATCTTCCCTTCCTAGAAACAGTCTCAGGTTCACATGAACACATCTTATGGAGAAGCACAAGTCATCTAAAAGTTGAACCCACTATCTTTAAAAAAAAAAAAAAACATTTAAAAAGATGTATTTATAAAAAAAAGTATTTATTATTTTTATTTATGCATATGCCACAGGAGTTATGGAACTCATGTGTGTAGGTGTCTGAGGAGGCTAGAGAGTTCTGAATCACCTGGTATGGAGTGTGAAAGATCAAGAACTGCCCCGTCCCCATCCCATGAAGAAATCTGTTATCGTTCGGCATTCTAGCAAGAAAAGATAATATCATTGATGCAAACTTTGTTTTTTTTGTTTCCATAATCACAGAGCCACTAAAAGATCCACCATGCAACAAGAAAGAGCAAAATCACACAAAGCAGTCCTGACTGGATTTCAAGTCTCCTTGCTACTGAAAGAGTAACGTATTTTATTCTTCTCCTCTCACATAGTACATCTCAACAGCAGTTCCTCCCCCTGTCCTCCCCCGCACCCCTGCCCTCCCCACACCCAGCCTCTCCCCAGTCCTCTCCCAGACTCCCCTCTCCCCCAGACTTCCCACTCTCTAACCCCCTGACCAAAGTAAAGAGCAGAACACCCTGGGATGTCAACTAAACAAGGCATACAAGCTGCAATAAGGCCAGGCACATACCACCATATCAAGACAGACAAGGCAACCCAGTGGGGTTGTCATGTGGAGTGGTTTGTGTACTTTTAAATTTTAGTCTGTCTGGAGTCTAGGCTGTCCATGAACTCTTGGCAAGCCTCCTGCCTCAGCCTCCTGACTGCTAAGACTGCAGCTGTGAACCAACACATGAAATCCAGATTCTCACGTTTGAGTGAGGAGGCTGAGGCTTACTTCATACAAGCTGACAGATACAATGCGCAGTTACTGTGAGCTAGCTTGATTCCAGGGAGACACATTTAGGCAAAGGATCTTCAACTATCAAGGTAGGGCTAGCACATTTATTTACTTGAGTCTAGGCTGTCCTGGAACTCATGACGTCGTAGCCCAAGCTGGCCTCAACCTCTTGACACTCTTCTTGTCCCAGGCTCCTGTGTTCTAGAATTACAGATGCAAACCACCACGCTCATTTTAGAATGTGTGTGGTTACTAGAAAAAGGCAAGGCTTGGTAGTGTCTTAGGTGAGGACCTTATGTGTGATGCTTTAAACGATTCATCCCGAAGAGGAGATTCTTTCTATACTCACTGTAGTTAAAACCAAGCAGCCCGCCCACCTGTAAGCAACACACTGTAGTGGTAGACTGATTTTTTGGAAGGTTTTAAGAGACTCTGACATGTGAAACCTTCTGCTTTGCCATTGTTCCTGAATTTTGCAGATCAAGTGTGCCAAAGTGAGGATTGCTAGCACATAGTTGAAAAATACCAGAACCCTGCCCAACTCCAATTTGCATATTTCAAAATTTCAGAGATGTTCTTACTTTCGTCTTACCTATTTTAATTTTTTTTTAAAGATTTGATGTTTCATTTTTTTTAATCAATTAATTTGTCAAAAAGAAGCCAAGTGTAGGGCTGACAAGATGGCTCAGTGACTAAATAAGCTTACCACCAAGCCAAAGGTGCTAGGAACCCACGTGGTGGAAGGAGAGAAGCTGCCCTCCGACCTCCACATGCATACCAGAGAACACGTAGCCGTGCCCTCACCTCAACAAACAAACAAACTAGAATTAAGTGGATATGCACACCAAAAGTATGTTTAAAAGTGGGTATATTTGGCTGGACACTGTGTACACCTTGGATCTCAGCACTCAGGAGACAAAGGCAGGCTGATCTCTTCTGAGACGCTGTTAAAAATAAAAAAATAAAAAGTGTGTGTGTGTGTGTAAAAGTGAGGTATCTTAGTTACAGAAATTGTAAAGGCTGAAGTTTCTTACACCATTTAGCCAATTTTATCTGCAAACATTATCATTCCTTTTTCTTATTCCTAATATTTTACATGCCAAAAAAAGTCCACTGGCTGGGCTTCTTGATCCCCACTCACTCCTCAAAGATCCATGCCAACACCCCACACCACAAACAACCCAGCACTGTTTATGTGATCTTGAAAACAATACACTTCTCCTTGCTGGTTAACTGACATCAGACACAGCCACATCCAGCCAGGTAGTTTTGACCCTCCTTCTACCAAGCAAGTGCACCCTCTAACATCTTTTAAACTACTCAGTTTAATTTTAAAACCTCTGGCTGTCTACTATCTTGGCAGCTTTACTTTTCCTCTGCGTCGATTAAAAGGTAAGCTTAAACAACTTCTGTCATCTCCCTGCCCCCCACTAATACATTTGATGGCCAGAATCTACAGGGTGACAAGTCGAGTGATAATGATTATTTTTACTTCCCTGCACCAGCACAGCTTTCCCGCTTGTTGTAACTTAGATAGACTAACTAAAGCACGCCTTGCATACAGTGGAGTTGGCTGATCTCTAACCCTCTTTCCTAGCACCTACACCTAATCATCCTACATACTTCCTCAGACCCTAAAGTCTATCTACTGCTTGATTTTACTGTCATCATTTCTTGTTTTAATTTTGCTTTTACTGTCATTAAACATACAGAGGCAGTATGCCATTATTTTCTTGCCTAATACTTAAAAATTAATAAAAATGTCTAATTTTAAAAATCAAATATTAAAAATTCTATAAACCTCAAGGCCAGTTTTCTTCCAAAGCCACAATAACGGTTTCCTAACCAGTCAGTTCATTATTTCAGATTATCAGAAACACAATGATTAGCAACTTCAATAATTAAAGCTGTTTCAAAGACTAAATTGCTAACTTTTTTGAGACAGGGTTTCTCTGTGTAGCCTTGGCTGTCCTGAACTCACTTTGTAGACTAGGCTGGCCTCGAACTCACAGCGATCCGCCTGCCTCTGCCTCCTGAGTGCTGGGATTAAAGGTGTGCGCCACTACTGCCCGGCTCAAAATGCTAACTTTTTAAAATAACAGATTTAACTGAGTTAAAAATGTTTTACCGCCGGATGTGGTGGTGCACAGCTTTAATCCCAGCACTTGGGAGGCAGAGACAGGTAGATCGCTGTGAGTTCAAGGCCAGCCTAGTCTACAAAGCAAGTCCAGGACAGCCAAGGCTACACAGAGAAACCCTGTCTCAAAAAACAAAAATAAATAAATAAATAAATTTTTACCTTAAATGAATATACTTCTCATGGATGTAATTTTAAAAATAAAGTATGCAGCCCCCCCCCAACATATGCAAATAAAAAAATAATTAAATATATTTCAGATCCATGAGATTCCGAGCATTTGCCTAAATGGCTTTAACGCTCAGTAGTTGCTCTGTATACTACTCCCTTCCCCTCTCATCTGAGCCAGCCACCTGCAACCCACAGCCAATATACAGATCATCTAGGTCAGTAGCATTAGAACACTGCCCCTCCTCCAACTTTGGACAGTCTTGTCTTTTATATCTATATAGATGTTCCCATGGCAACATTCATTCAGGCCAACGCTATTTCCAAGTGAAATGAGAGCAGACAAAAATCTAAATGCTTCATTACAAAATAGCACATGTGCAAATGAGAAAGGTTTGTCCCCATCACTATTCTTAACAAAAAAATTAATTTCTAGAATTTCTGCAAAACAGTTAATGCAATAGAAATAACTAGAAAAATATAGTCATTGTGGACAATTATTTTTTTATTATGAGATTTGCATTCACTTGCTCTTAATACATAAAGCTGATGTGCTGAGCCAAGAAGCTTGCTTCAATTATAATTATGCATTGTAAGTATATTTTTTGTTAACCCAATTTAGTGTATCAAATCTGATTTTTTGAAATTGTTGGCTACAAAGTTCACAAAAATCTAGGTGAGAAATTCTGACAACAAGCCAAGAAACAATTCATGGACAGCAGAAACAACTCCAGAACACAAGCGTAAGCTACAGAGAAACCACAGCAGCTTTTTGATGTTAAAAAATAGACATATTAGCATAGAGCAAAGCTACGAAGCAGACTGTTGTATCAAGTTTAGAAGTAAAATCAGCAGGTCAAATGTCACGGCCATCATTGTCTAGACCACGTTAAATGTAGAGTTATAATTTAACACGAAGACAGCCTTTAATAATATAGAATATACTTTCAGACAACACACATGCTAACCAAATAATTCACTATATGAGAAAAGGGACAACAGCAGAGGGAGAGCTTTAATAATTTAATGTGTGTGATGGAAGACTTTTATTTTGTTGCTAAATGGGACCATCAAGGTGGGCGGTCAGGCATTTACTTTGAAAACATATACATTTCTTAAATAGGTTTTGCACATTAAGAAGCCTCTGAGAAGGGGCCAGTGTATACAGTAAGCAAATTTCATAAAGCACACTAATAAATGATCAAAGCTAAGCATTAGCCATCTCTCTGCACTGTAAGTAAGATTTTTGTTCTTTTTTTCTTAAAGATTTTTAAGAATAAAAATCAACATAATGTATTTTTCCAACTGACATTTGTATTAAATAATTAAATTGTTTTGGGTGCCACTTATTAATTTATATCTAATGGTTCATAAGATGCATGATATTCATTATAATGAAAATATTTCACTTTTATAAAATTTATAATGAGGTGCTCTTTTTGTTTTACATCATCACTTTTTTTAAATGATCTGATTCAAACGCTATAAAGATTCGTTGAAAACTAGTACTGGAAACTTAAGAACTATTTTCCTCAAAACAGCCTTTAAGACATGTGCAAGTATGAATTGCCTAGTAAGTCTTATGGTCAGGCTTATGAAAGGGCCAACCTGCACCTGCCAAAGGTCTCTCCGTCTTCTTACAAATTTTCATCAGTGAAGCCTGCTGACTAACGTTTTTACCGTGTGTGTGCACGCATGTGAACACAAAGCACAAGTGTGCATGAGGGTGGGGGTTACTTTGCATCTTGAGGGAGTTTTGAAGAATTTGCGAGGATTTTTACAAGCAGGATATTTTCTTTTTTTAGACCAGTTTAGCAACAACAAACACTATATTCATTTTATTTTTTTTTAAGTAGTCTCTATAAATATTACTTTTGATTTACTTTCTGAATCAACCTAAAAATAAATTATCTGTAAAACTCAGGAGTCTTTTCAACTCTCTGAGGACACTTAATTAACCTTAGTATCAGATGTATTTTTTAAGCCAACTTCAAAAGTAAAAATCTAGGAAATGTCTTACATCCTCTCAAACAAGAAATAATACATCTTAAAATCTTCTCTTTATAACAAGCAGGTTTGGATGCAATGCCCCCTGGTGGCACAGATGAACTCTTGACAGGATTTACGTGTCCGGAAGTTGAGCGTTCCTTGATAAATCAACCACATCTTTCAGGCATTCTACCACCCTCCCAAATGAATTTTATCCTACAGCTGAAATATAATTTGATTTAGAAATTTTAGGACCTTTAAGCAATTGACTGCTTGCATGCACATGACAATTTCCTGAGTGTTTTAAAATCATAAAAGCAGCAAAATATTTTTTACAAAGCAATTTTGTACTTAAGTTTTCATTTCAAATAACAGAATAGGTGAGGCGGGGAGAAGGCTGGAGCAACCAAGTTGCTTTGTAAAATTACACTGTATAATTAATTCCATGGTAGAATGTTTTTATGGTGTGTTTTGGTGACCTTTTATTACCATCAAGTTCACAATGCTGGTGGGCTGCCTTTTAATCCCTCCGCAGACAAAAGCCCTAAATAAACACAGATCCCTTCCTGGGAAAAAGTCCACTCTGGTTAAATGGTAAGGAAATGAGTAAATCATTAGTAATCTTTAAAGCCAAAGCTATAAACTCAAGTTACCTTCAGCTGAAATGAAAGTGTCCTGCGAGGGTTTCAAAGTTCTGTCACAGATAGAAATCTCCAGCTCTTGACTCCAGACTAGGCGCCAGCTGATAAACAAACAATTTAAGTCGAGAGCTGGAGAATTCCCAGCTTTTTCATTTAATGGCCCTGGCCAAGAATATTTATTGCCTCCAGTTTTATTCTCACTTAGCTCTAAGAGGGAATTTAAAACTCATCATTATCTCAAAGCCCCATACGGCGGCAGGCAGCTCACCTGAGGCAGCTCCTCTTACTAGGTACTAGTTTGAGCCTCTACTAGAAGTGATGTAATAATATAAACTAATTAACCACAGTTTTATGTTGACTTTTTAACAAGCTAAATAAATTTTGTTCAATATAGTTTATATTCCCACTTGGGATAGTAACAATTCCAAAAAGTTTACCTTTACAGTTTTCAGTTCAAACCCAGCAGCTGAAATGGAGAAGGGCAAAGCCTTCCTCTACCTCTGCGCCCGCTCTTGCCACCCTACTCAGCCATCCAACAAGCCCACTTCTCTGCATCAGATGTGGGCTCCTTCCTGTTAGCCAGACTGTTCCGGAGCAGACAGTGTTTCTTAATGGAGCAGAGTGCAAGGTCTAAGAAGTAAATGTTGGATCATGAAAACTTGTTTTTATTTGAGTATTAGTAGAATATAAATAAGAATATCCAAGTTGAGCCCAATTAAAGACAATGAGATACCATCAACTATTTTTAAGTGCTGATTTAAAGTTTGCTATTACAGATTCCAGGACCAAAAGTCAGTTACAGGTTGCTCTTATGTATGTCTTTCTAAAATTATTTCTATGTTTTAGAAAAATCTCATTTCTATCCAAGATTTTAAATCAAAATAGTTCTTTCAACGATCTGAATGTTTGCAAATAATAAACTGTTCTTTCTTCAGATGCTTATCTAACAGAAGAATGCTACATGAAAAACCCTGAGGAGCCTACAAGAAAGGGTTAATGTGTCATTAGTGAAAAAGAAAAAATGTTTTCCTCCCATTTCTTAATTTTCAGGAAGTTTTACAAACCAATCCTGGCTAGAAAAGCCAATTACCTATTTCAGTGTCTGCCAAGACTGTTTTTCTACTCTTAATATATGGACATAGCATATTAAAACTGTTGGCTGCTTGAAAACAAGTACTAGTCTCAAATACTAAAAGAATTAGAAGCAATAAAATTAATTAATGCTTAAAAAAAAAACTCGTATGCCAGGCCTTATATTGTTTTATTTTTTAAAATCTAAGAATAATGTCCTCTCAGAGGCAGCAAGGGAAAACCAATTGTGAAGACAACAGCTTACAATGCAGCAAAATGATGTCACCTTCCACAGTTAAATTTCCCAATGAGCACATGAAAACAAACAGAACAGAACAGAACAAAAACCCTCCTTTTCATATCCTTGATGGTTAGTTGAGCTAAACATGAAACAACGGTCCACCATCGAGTCAGATTAACCCCCTGTGAGGCAGGAAAGAACAGGCATGTCCACTGCCCCTGTCCCAGCACAAGGAAGGAACTGTCATGAAATCTACAGGCAAATTTAATAGGTTCCCAAACAGAACACCCAAGGAAATGAAAAAATAAACAAACAAAAAAACTAAAACTAAAAACAAAAAACAACTACATGGCAAATACGGAGCCTAGTTTAAACTTAACTATGTATAGTTTTTATCTGCCAACATTATCAAGTTTTCAGACATCTGGAGAAAACTATTTTCATAGTAACAAGGCCCTTATCAAAAATGTTTCCTCTCATCTCAGGTGCCACATTCACATTTAACAGAATAAAGATATTAAAGCATAAAAGAACTGATTTCATGCTGTTTAGAAATCAATAGTGTTGAGGAATAATAAATTACACACAGCAACAGCTTCAGATGTATTGGCTAGATCTACTTCAGTTTTACATAAACAGAGGTAGGCACTCCTAACTATGTGACCAGACCCAACTGCGTCTGGTCTGACTTACATCCTGAATGGCAATTAAAAGACATTAAAAATACCCTAGGATTACTCCAGGCAGGACCCCTACCTTTCTGAAGTGCTTCCCGGCATAGCAATGCAAAGAGAACACAGCATCCCTCCACCACAGGCAAGCGCCTGCCAGGAGCAACCTTTGTAGTGAATGGGTATTTAACTGAAAGTTACAATGCAATTAAACAGTAGTCTTCAGATTTGGAGACAAAGGAATCCCAAAATGAGAAAGTAACAGAGACTATTATAACAACGGATAGTGCCGGCAATAATGAAACTCCCGGGTGATGTCTCTTTCTCTTACTCTTTTCTTGGAATGTACGCTATCAGAGCTGTGGCACTACACTATCTTACGTACTGAGTCAGTAGTCCTCTTTGCAGTAAGTCTTTTGAGGAAGTCCTTCACTGCACTAAGAACTTAAAACTTACAGGGGGCTCTTGACTACAACAGCTTTTACAATGGAGTTGTGGCATGCCAAAGAATATAGAGATTTTTATGGGTACCACATCAGAACTTATTTAAAAAACAAAACAACCTTGAAATGTATTTACAAACATTTCTGAACTACCTGGGCAAATTGTAGAAAACCCGAAGGCAAAGATCCTCTAGACGCAAAAAGGATACTTAATGGATGCAGGGTGATAATAAAATTTTCAGGGAATAAAATGACTATTATAATTAACTCAATTTTGTATACTCTTTTAATGAATCGTAAGTCGTTTCTAAGGAAATGGAGCTGGTTACCACACACAGCTTAAGTACACAGGTGCTCAACTATGTTCATAGCAGCTTTATTCATAATAGCAAGAATCTGAAACAACCTAGATGTCCCTCAATTGAAGAATATATAAAGAAACTGTAGTATATTTACACAGTGCAATACTACTCAGCTATTAAAAACAATGAAATTTGCAGGCAAATGGATAAAACTAGAAAAGATCATCCTGAGTGAGGCAACCCAGACTCAGAAAGACACACATGGTATGTCCTCACTTATAAGTGGGTTTTAGCCACACAGTACAGGTGCTACATGCTACAATGCACAGACCCAAAGAAGATAAATAACACAGAGGATCCAAGGGAGGATGCTTAAATCTTACTCAGAAGGGGAAACAGAATAGACAGAGGTAGTGGTTGAAGGGAACAAGGTAGGAGAGAAAACACAGAAAGATATGATGGCGGAGATCAGACCTGGGAAGGGGGTAGGAGGGCTGGAGGACAAAAGGCCAGAAAAAAAAAGGAGAAACTATGGGTGGGAACATCTCTGTGACAAGCTGGAGACCTAAGTCAGGGTCAGCTCCCAGGAGGAGATGAGGGGGGCTTAGACTCCTAGTAGCAGGGGTCATAGAGACTGAAGAGGACACCCTATAACTAAACAAGTCTACTAGTAGAGGGAGGGGAACACCAACTCACCCAAAAAAACTTCAACTCAAAATTCACCCTGCCTAACAGATGTGCCAGGATAAAGATAGAGCAGATACAGCTGGGAGGTGGTGGTGCACGCCTTTAATCCCAGCACTTCGAAGGCAGGGGCAGGCGGATCACTGTGAGTTCAAGGCCAGCCTGGTCTACAAAGTGAGTCCAGGACAGCCAAGGCTACACAGAGAAACACTGTCTCAAAAAAACAAACAAACAAACACAAGGGGGAAAAAAGAGTAGATATAGCAGAGACTGAGGTAATAGCCAACCAATACCTGGCCCAACCCAAGACATAACCCATGAAAAACAACAACCCAACACTATTAATGATACTCTGCTATGCTTGCAGAGAGGAGACTAGCAGATTTGTCCTCTGAGAGGCTCCATCCAGCAGTGCCTTGAAACAGATGCTGAGACACACAGCTAAACAGTGGGCGAAACAGGGAGTCGAGTGGAAAAGTGGGAGGAAAGAGAAGAAGACGTGGAAGTAACAGGAGCTTCACAAGAAGATCAACAGGCCCCATTGGGGCCTGCTGGGACTGAGGCACGAACCAAGGCCCATGCATGGACTGGACTTAGGCCCCCTACAGGGATGTGGCCGATGGGTAGCCCAGGCTTCACAGGGTCCTCTATCTGAGGGAGCAGGGGCTCTCTCTAGCATGACTCTCCTGCTGACAGGGCTGCCTTGCCAGGCACAGCAGAGGAGGGCATGCTCAGTCCTGCTGAGACTTAATGAGCTGGGTGATGGGGAGCTCCCCTCTTCAGAGGAGGGGGGGAGAGGGAGGGGGGGTGGGCCTGGGAGCTAAGGAGGAATGGGGCTGCCACGGAGATGTGAAGTGAATGAAAATTTAATTAATTAATAATTTTTAAAACTTAAGTATATGTTACTGTGTGAGCTACTAAAACATGAAGTATCAAAGCCTGACCAAAGAGAGTATTATGACTTTATTTAGTATTTTTGAAGAGAGTAACTCAAGTTTCTCATTCAAAACCCAAATGCTACAATATACTTTTACGTTTAGTTAGTAAATGATGAGAGTTTCCAACTAGAGAGTAACTTTAAAAAACATTGTAAGAGTTAGGTGTGGTGGTGCATGCCTTTAATCCCAGCACTCAGGAGGCAGAGGCAGGTGGATTGCTGTGAGTTCGAGGCCAGCCTGGTCTACAAACCAAGTCCAGGACAGCCAAGGCTACACAGAGAAACCCTGTCTCGAAAAAATAAAAATAATTTAAAAAAAAAAGAAAGAAAGGAAAAAAAACTTGCAACAGTAATATAACTCTTGGAGGAGAGAAGTCTAACAAGGTGTGGAGCCTCGCACCTCTAATTCTGGTACTCGGGCTAAAGCAGGGTGCAGCAAACTCAAGGCCAGCCTGGATTATAGAGCAAAGCACAGTCTCAAAGGAGAGTAAAAAAAAAAAGAGACCCATGAAATGTTAACCAATTTATTTCTAAATAAAATGTATAGTAAGCTTATTTATTGAATGAAAACTGACATACTAAAACTCATAAATAGTTGCCATATAAAACGTGATCAGCTTGATCAAAGTCTCCTAATCCTTATGTCTGACTGTTGCTGTTTTGCAGTACCAACTCTGAACAGAAGACCTGTCTTTCAATCTTTTTGTTTGTTTTTTGTTTTGTTTGTTTTTCAAGACAGGGTTTCTCTGTGTAGCCTTGGCTATCTGGAAACTACCTCTGTAGACCAGGTGGCCTCAAACTCAGGAATCCACCTGCCTCTGCCTCCCAAGTGCCGGGATTAAAGGTGTGCGCCACTATCGCTGGTTTCTTTTGCTTTTTAGAGCTGGGGCCTCATAAGTAGCTCAGGTTGACTTGAAGTCATGAGTCTGCTATCTCTGCCTCCAGAATGTAAGAATTATAGGCCTATGCCACTATGTCTTGCTCTTTAACGAACTCTTTTTTCATTTATTTATTTCTGTATGTGTGCACATGCAATGTATGCACGTGTAGGAAAAGGCACAGGGCTGAGAGACAAGCGGACAGTCTCAGTCAGTCTGTCTGTCTCTGTCTCTGTCTTTCTGTTTCTTTGTCTCTCTCTGGTTTTTATTTGTTTTGTTTTGTTTTATAGATAAGGTTTCTCTGTATAGCCTTGGCTGTCCTGGACTCACTTTGTAGATCAGGCTGGCATCGAACTCACAGACATCTGTCTGCCTCTGCTGAGATTACAGGCGTGTGCCATAGCACTCGGTGTGACAGGGTCTCTTACTAAACCAGGATCCTTTTCTTTTTGCAGCCAGGAAACCCCAATGACCATGTCTCCCCCTCAGCCTGCAGGTGTGTGCAGGGCTGTGCCAGTTTGTGGGTCAGCCCTAGCGCGCAGTGCAGCCCTCGTGCTCTCACAGCAAGCCTTCTTCACAGCGAAGCCGTCTCTCTGGCCCCACATTAACAAACCCTTACATACAGCACACAGGCGTGTTAACTACACGCACTGAGGTGTCACAGCAGATTGCTAGAACTCATTTATCTCACATAACAGAAACTCTCACTGAGGTAAAAACAAAACATTAGGGTGAGCTGAACACTGGGTAGGTGAGCTAGGTCAGAGGTCGGAGTCTCCTGGCCAGGACGCACAGGTGGAAGGAGAGAAACAACTCTCCCAAGTTGCTCTGACTTCTGCATGCAGGTTGTAGCACTCGGGACATACCCAAACATGCACTTATGCAAAATGAGTAAATAAATGTAACAACATTTTCTAAAGAAGAAATTCAACATCACATGCAACATTACATGTAATCAGACCCTGCATGAGGGCCTCAGGGGAAAAGAACTACTATGATTGTCCTACTCCCTCAAAACATCAGGTACATTCAGGTCTATTGAAACTTGATAAAAGAATCTGCTTTGAAACAGAAATAGCAACGTTTCAGCCTAAAGCCAAGGAAGACTGCCAAGTTGTAAACTTTTCTATGGAAACGCTGCAGTCCAAATGCCAACAGACCCTTAGCTATAACAGCACTAGGTGCCAAAACAGAAATGATTTTTGGTTTTGTGGTCCTTTTACTATAAATTAGATACAGATCTAGTGGAAAAACAGTAGGTGTACAGTTCAGTAAGAGCAAAAGCCAAGACTGCATACTTGATTTTTCAATAAGAACGGAGACTATATGAAACTTTCATTGAGATGTAGCCTGTAAGTCTGGCACTTTAAGGGCGACTCCTTAATAGGCTTCTGTGCTTACTACTTCATAGTCTAAGAACCCCTCAATTACTACAACAGACCCGGGCAAGTAGAATATAAAATCAGGTTTCCTGGTAGGGAACTGTTACACAAACACACAAGTCCAGCTATTTAATTTTGACATTAATTCCTAACTGAAACAATACAGCTGAGTGTGTCAATCAGTCTTGGCAGCACAGGAAGCCTGGCGCTAACTGCAAGTGCTGCTTCGACTCAGATCATCTGTGTCACCTACAGACACTGTTGTTAGGCGACAGGTGAGATTATCTTTAATTACTCAAGCACTGTTAAGTCCTGTAACGAGGCTGGTAGAGCACCTTTGTGAACCTGGTCATTCGTCACAAAAACTGATTTTAAATTTGCTTCATATCTGGCATCCATACCAGAAATGAATTGATCAAATTGGAACCACACAGTGGCAGCAAATCCATTCCTCCTACACAAAGACAGGCATGGACCCAAAGTGATGTGACACAACAACACTGACGTTACATGGTGACTCCAAGTCTCACAAGGATAAAGAGATTAGGGTAGCATGCTTGAGACAGGTGCCATGATTAATTAATAGAACAAAGTGTTAAATAAAGGCTAATGTAAGAAGTGGTAACCATGTAAAGGTTATTATAAACCCATCAAGCAAGTACTAGTAACAGCCTAGTGTTCTACACACACCAGCTTGTCCACACCTAGGAGCCTGTACAGAGCAGTTCCCTCCACTGGCACTGGGTCTCTACACTCACATCACTGATTAAATGTCACTTCCCTAGAAAGACCATCCATCACTCAACAGAAAAGAGCCTCCCACCATTAGTCTTTACCTCCCTAGTCAGTACTTTTATTTAAAAGCACTAATTACTGAAATTCCCTTTATTTGCTTACTCCTTCTATTCCCATAAGCATTAGCTCCAGGAAGAAAAGCTTAAGCCCTAGTATCCAAGTATGCCAAAATATAACCAGTACTTAATAAACACTCACTGCATGAAATGAAAATGGATTGTGTCCCTTGTGGTCAAAGTATTATCAGCATAATAAAGAGTAAGTGTATGTAAGAAGAAAGCAATGTATAATCATATGAAAGTTATATGCATATAAAAACATTGCAAACTATTTTGCTGAAGGAAATATATACTTACCTTCTTTTTTGGTGTGTATGTATATGAGAGGTGTAGATTTCGTGTGTGTGTGTGTGTGTGTGTGTGTTTGCGCGCGCGTGCGGGCATGTGCAGGCCAGAGTTGACATTGGAGGTCTTCTTTGATCACTCTCCACCTTATTATTTTCATTTTTAATTTTGTGTATGGTGTGTGTGTGTGTGTGTGTGTCTGTGTTGCATGTGGAAGCCAAGAGGACAACATCATGTGTCAATCTTCTACCTTCACAGTGTTAAGGCAGCGTCCCAAGCCGGCTGGACCATGAGTTTCCTGGGATTCTCCAGTCTCTAGCTCCCATCTTGCTGAAGGTGTGCTGGGGTCACAGACATGTGCTACTGCACCTAAGCTCCATGCGGGTTCTGGAAATTCAAACTCCAGCCTCTATGGCAAGAGATTTACCCACTGAACCAGCTTCCCAGCTCCTGATGCTTAGGTTTACTCTTTTCTACTATAAGTTCCAGGCCTTCTAACACCCACGAGTACTAAATTCTTCACTAACAAAACTAATGGTGGTTAGAAAATGATGTGAACTAGCCAACTTCCTTCCTTTGTTTAAAAAATATTTCCCAAACAACTGTCAAATCTAAACTTAAAGTCCAGTGGTTCCCATGGGATATCACAGGGATCACCTGAGGTTTCCAGAATTGATCTTTAATATATATTTTCCATTTCTAAACCCAAAACTCTTTCAGTTGCTGTAGAATCAGCTGCACAAGTTAAATCAAATATCCCTATCAGCATAAGAAAGAAAAGGCAGAACAAGAACTAGCAGCCAGCTCAGGGTGATGTGCCTCTGGAGGGAACTGGCCACTGACAGAAACCACTGCTGAGGAGGGCTTGTTCAGCTCAGGCCCTGGGAATGCTGCTATTCTGCATTAGTTTGCACTTCGCAACTGCTTACAAATTGCTAATGTTTTTTCTACATTCTATACTTTCATGGAAAGCCTTCGTCTTTACATTGTTCTGAACACTACACAGTTTAAGAGTGAAGAAAGACTGTAGGAAGACTCAAAATATTTACTGTATTTTTCAGACCATGAGATGCACCTAACCATAAGATGCACCCAGTTTTTAGAGCAGTAAAACAAGAAGAAAAAAAAATCTGAACCAAATTAGTGCTAGTATAATAAAATATTTATTAAAACATAACAAAATACGGTAATATTAAACAGTGTTAACTCAACAGGAGGAAAGATTTAGAGACTCCAGCACTTTTCTGGTTTTCTGGAAACCCCAAAATGTGGCCCCACTGGAGTCAAGGAGGGACAAATGGTAGCTAGAGCTTCCTTATTGCTACACATTTTACTGCACTCTGCTCCCTGCAGCAAGCAGACACATACCTGCTTACCCAGCAGGCTAAGACTGGTGGCATTCCGCTCAGACCAGGGCCATGGGCGGCGAGGCAGAGACCAAGTTCTGTGTGAGAATGGATTTTGGTGATACTGCCCACGCCTCTTCCTGTTCCCGTGGACACACTGAACCCTGCACGCATTCCTCGGCTGGCACATTGCTCTTTGTTGATGCCTGATGGACAGCAATCGGACCATAAGGCGTACCCTAATTTCCCCCCCTCCTTTGGGGGGAAAGTGCATTTTATGGTCCAAAAAATACGGTGACATTAATCTTGAAACTCACTTATTTATTTACTTATTTATTGTAGCCCTGGGGACTGAACTCCAGGTCTTATGCATGCTAGGCAAGTGCCCAACCACCATCTTAAAACAGGCTGGAGATGTAGCTCAGTGGTAGAGAGGGTCACATGCTTGATTCCCAGCATCACACATATGACTCAACAGGTAGCTTGGTAAAGCAAGAGGAAAAGAAAGGAAGAACTGATTGACTGGATTCAATTTTTATTAAATGCCCACGAAGGATATGTATTGAGGATATAGTTGGTTTTTTGTTTTGCTTTTTTAATTAGGTCCACCCACTTCCAAGTCTAGCAGAAGAATCAAGCACATAAACATAACACAGTAGCCCTAGTAACGGCATGGATGCTAGGCTATGGCGCAGAAGAAAGGTACAGATATAGTGTCACTGCTGGACATAAACAATCTCTTCTGTTCTTCTGCTGTCGGGCAGAGTCCCACCCAGCTCCCAAGGGCTTACATAAGTCTGGGAACAGATCATGTCCCTGTCACACTCAAGCACTTATTGTTCCTCTGCAGGCCAGTTTGCTTAAACACAGCAACTAGGTAATCCCAAACAGGAAGGACCCCCAAAACTGGTTCTTAACTATTTGTTCTGTCTATGAACAGAGGACACTCTCCAACTAATGAATAGGACTGGTCAGATCTCTCAGAGTTCTCCAAATCATACAACAATGTTTTCTCAAAAGACTCAAAAAGAAATGGTAAGTTGCACTCAGACTGGAAACTGGCCTCTAAGGGTTAGAAGATAAGGCAGCTCCCCTTAGGTTTTCAAGGTGTGCCCATAGCTTTCAGGGAGTAAAGTAGCAGACAGAATTAGCTGTGGGGAAGATGGCTTTGTTACAAATGGAGCTGTCACAAGGAGAATGCCATGACAAAGACAAGGCGCTGGACAAAGAGAAGATACTACAGACACCACTAAAGGGAGGAAGTTCTGGCAGATGGCAGGAAGAGCCATGATGAGAGCTGGAAACTAGAATCCTGCTCCCAGGTTTGCTGAGAGCCTGGAGAAGCCCAGGCAAGTCATTTAGCATTTTTGAACTTCAATTTTTCCATCTATGAAATAACAGAGTCAGACTAAAGTATTCATAAGGTCCCTTCTATTAATACATTTCCATTCTAGTACAAGAGACACTTGAAAGCTGGACATACTACTTAATCAACACTGCATGAAAAAAACATAGTAACCTTTATTGAAATTTACCAACTATTTTCCCAGATCTAAGCAAATGTGGACACCTCATACTAACTTGCTAAGTCACTTGGTTAACAAACTCACCAGGGAATCAGAAATATAGATATTTAAGGTAAAAGAACTGTTTATTACAATCAAACAGACATCCATAAAGAATCACTTTCTCAGCTTCCTAACAAATCTTGGACAAGAATCTTGGTTATCTGGCTGAACTGGGCCCATCATTTATCTATCAGTGCACAATGCCCAGCCCAAACTCCATAACTTTTACTTTTTCACAATCCTTAGGTAAGCAATTTAGGTTGAGCCTAGTAATCAGACGGTGCATTTGCTGGTCAGGCCCGGTAACCAATTAGGCTGCAGTCATCTGGCACACTGACTGGGGCAGCGTGGTCAAGATGGTCAGACCCACACACTAGGCAGTTCTGTGCCCACTTCTACAAGCTGGCTCAGGCTGCTCTGATGATGGCAGAATTCTACATAGTAATAACAGATGTCACATTTTGGTGTTCATGGTGTTTCTAAATCTCCTTGTCTGATACAGCTAAGGCATCACTGTCCAGAGCAAGTCAGATAGCCAAGCCCAATCCATTCAAGGAGTAGAAACAAAGGACAGGTACTTAGGAAACCAGCCATCCAAAGTCATTACTACAACAGCGTACCACATCAGCTATTAGCTATTTTAGCCAAACGATAAAGAGTTTACACTCTAAAGAGCATTCTTCCATTTACCAACTTTTATCTCTACTTGGAATAAATTAAGAACACTGAGAAACAGAGTTTCTTAACACAGCAAAATATGAAGCAATACTACACTTGTATTCAGCTTTACCACCTACCAGGTATGTGCTTGAGCTAAGTTACTCAACATCTCTGTGTGTTGTTTTCACCTTGGTAAGGGGGAGGGGGGAAATATCACACCTATCCTGTCTAATTTTCATGTTGTTTTTCCAGTTGAGGTGAACCAAAATTTTTTAACATTCATTGAAGATTAACAGTGTTTCAGTATTATACAAGACAGACTGAAAGGGCAGGCTCTGGTGATGTATACAAATTTGTGTAATTTTTAAAGCTCTGGAAGCAATGCAAAAGTTCACCATACGGCCAGGCAGTGGTGGCGTGCACCTTTAATCTCAGCACTTGGGAGGCAGAGGCAGGCGGATCGCTGTGAGTTGGAGGCCAGCCTGGTCTATAAAATGAGTCTAGGACGGCCAAGACTACACAGAGAAACCCTGTCTCAAAAAAAAGAAACAAAACAAAACAAAACAAAACAAAAAAGTTCATCATAGTAGAAAGGCCGAAGTGTGCTTATTTAAGTAGACTATCACATAGCAGTTAAAATTAATAAACTACATGCAATTAACTATGTAATGCCAAAACAGTCATGTATTTCATGTGGTCATTTAGCCAAAGGGGTGAGTGGAGACTGGCATTCAATCCACATTGTTTGGTAGACCATAAACTCTGTTTTAGAGTGACATCTGTCCAAAGAAAAGCGACTTTTTCTTTGAAAAAATGCACCATTGGAACTGAGTGTGGTGTGCAGCACACACGAGCACTAGCAATTCCAGCAGTAGGAGACAGAGTTCTTGAGGGCAATAAGTAGCAAAGTTCCACCTCTTAAACCCGGCAGTACTCATCCACTCAATATCTACTCCAACTTCTGACCTCCCCGGTGAGGGGAACGGGCAAAGGTGAAGACATACGCAGTATTTAATCAAAGAATTTGTTTTTTTAAAAGACCCCACATTCTCAAGAACAAAAAACAAAAAACACCTGAAATGAAGGAAAAGAGAATTAATGCCTAGAAACACAACAGAACAATGAGATCTGAAAAACACATGTACAGTTTGGAAGCTTTTAAAAAAGAGACATCAAAGAGGTGAAATCATGCTGAAGAACTCTTGAAAATAATATCCAGACTCAAAATAAAAATGGCTGTTCACATTGTGAGTCACATGATGCTATCACTTTATTTCTAATAAAGAATATGGGCCGGGCATAGTGGCACACACCTTTAATCCTAGCACTCGGGAGGCAGAGGCAGGGGATCACTGTAGTTCGAGGCCAGGCTGGTCTACAAAGCGAGCACAGGACAGCCAAGGCTAGCTACACAGAGAAACCCTGTCTTGAAAATAAGCAAAAAAAAACCAAACAAAACAACAACAAAAACCCATTTCTGGTAGTTTTAATGAACATCGAACCCAACCTAGAAAAACCTCAACCTGGTACTTCATGGCCTGGGAAAATGAGAGGAATAATGTTTGCTACACCCCAGAATACTATTTAGGAAGAAGCAGAAGTCCTGAACGAGGGAGATCACCTGCATCTCAAAACACTGCACCATTTCAATCATCTGAGCTGAAAATTTCTCTTTTGTTTAAAATGCTAATAGCAATTGTGATATAGTCCCACTTGCATTTGTACACTACTATATTTATGTCTTTATATTTAAATACATTTTTATTTAAAGTATTGGGGTGGCAATATGACTCAGTGGGTAAAGGGCTTGCTGTATAAGCATGAGGACCCAAGTTCTAAACTCCAGCCCCCATGTAAAACTCAGACTCAGCAGCAGGTATCTGTAACTCACCAATGGGGAAACAGAAAGAAGCGGTTAAAATGGAGAGCTGCAGGTGAAAGACCCTAACTCAAAAAGTATGAGTGGCCAGCTAGACTGCTCAGTAAGTAAAGGCACCTGCCACCAAGCCTGACGACCTGAGTTTTCACATGGTGGAAAGAGAACAAAGCCCCAAAGTTATCTTCTGACCTTCAAATGCATGCCAAGGCACAAGAGTGTGCACACGCACATGCGCACACATGTATTAAACAAATAAATAAAATTAATAAAAAGCAATAGAGGAAACTACCCAAAGTCACCCTCCAGCCTCTGATTCAAATATATAAAGAAAAAGATACAAGAAGAAATGTAAGGTTTCATTCAAATGATTCAAAATATTCCATATTTCAAAACTGATGAATACAAAGCTCCATAAAACTGGGTCAACACCTGGTTCCTAAGCTGTATTTTCCCCACATCCCTCTTCCTTCATTTTACTTGGTTAAAATATAATGATTTTTAAAGCTGTCTATTTGACACACAGGTAATCCTTTATTAAATTGAGAGAATACGATCGTTTGGTTGTTGCTTTTGAGACATTCTGACCTGGGGCTCATGGCAATCCTCCTGCTACTGCTGCTGAGATTACATGTGTGCTCAGTTTAGACTCATGTCCAACAAACCATATTCATATATAAAATAAAAATTATGAGAATAATCCATCATATTAAGTACCTAAAAATAACTATGAAAGGACCGTGTAAACAAACTGCTATTATATAATAATTATCTCATAACGATCAAGTGTCAAACCAATTAGTTATCATGAACTACCCCCTGTAAAGCTTTTTGTCAGTAACAGCAGAGTCAGATGTGTCACAGTTGTATCAGGACTTAAAACACTGCTTCATGAGAAGAGAAGAATGGTTTCCAATGCTTCTGACTACTTCAGACTGAGCAGCCAGCTCACTCAGCAAAGCAAGCATGAGCATCTGACGCGCATCCCCGGCCCATAGGAAAGTCCCAACACCAGTGAGGCAGAGACAGCAGATTCCAGAAGCATCAGTGAGCCCCAGGTTCAGCGAGACACTAGCTCAAAAAATTAAGGCTGGATGGGCTGGCAAGATGGTTTAGTCAGTAGAGGTGCCTGCTGCCAAACCTGACCACTTGAGTTCAATTCCCAGGATCCATACGGTGGAAGAGAACTGACTCCCACAAGTTGTCCTCTGCCCTCGTTACATGTGATATCATCAAAGTGCACACACACACACAAATAAGTAACAGTGTAAATACTATTAAACAGAGGGCCTACAAGATGTCTCAGTGGATAGAGCGCTTGCCACCAAGCCTAGTGACCTGAATCCAATCCCCAGAGACCACAGGGAAGGAGAAAATGAACTCTACCAAGTTGTCCTTTAACTTCCATATGTATATCCTCTCTAAATAAGTAAATGCAGAAATACCAGAAACTTCTTTAAGTAAGGTCAAGAGTAAGAGAAGAAAGTACAAATACCAACCTCCAGTCTCCACTTGCACATGCAAACATGAGCATGCACACGCACGTACATGCACACGCACGAACATACGAACCCTCCCCACCACCATCACTACACACATGCTGGGTTCTGAGAACATGAACTCAAGGTGCTCATGCCTGAGCTGTGAGTGCTTTTCCCACCTAGCTTCCCTAACTCTTTCCACAGCTTATGCATTGCTGACCATTGGCTCTTTTTATGAGAAATGTTGACACAGGGCCATTGCTCACTTTTGAATCAGGTTGCTTTTTCAGTATTGAGCCAGATAACGTGCAGCTCTTTTCTCCCACCCTGTAGGTTAACCCTGCTGACTGTTCGCCTCAGCGTGTGATCCTGCGGTTGACTGATCCAGGTAAAGCCGTACAAGGTAGCTAGCATCTCTAGTCCCAGTGTGACTGAGGCAGCATGAGAAGGAGAGAGAGAATCCCCAGCAACAACTTGTGTATCTCCCAGTCAAAGAAAGAGTGGTTCAGTTTATGAATTTCATCCACAGCCCCAATATTTAGTATTCTACAACCAAAGTGCCTGAGTCAGGCTGGGGAGCCAGCTTAGTGCATAAAGCACTTGCTGTGCACCCAGAGCTCAGATCCCAGCACCCATGTAGACACCAGGTGAGCATGGTAGGTTGCTCACCTGTAATCCTAGCATGCAGAAGACAGAAAGAGGGCATCCTGGCTAGCTAGACCAACTGTATCAGTGAGTATGGGCTCAGTGGAGGGACTTACGTCAGTGAATAAGGTGGTGAATCCATTGAAGAAGACTCCAAACACAGGCCCAGGCTTCCTCATGTGCACACACTCATGTACTCACACACTAACTTGTACACACACCATATATACTGACACACAAGTTTTAAAAAGATAGCTCAGTGAGTAAAGTGTTTGTCATACAGCCTGACAACATGGGTTTGACCCCTGGAACTCACCTTACGATGGTAGGGGAGAACCAATTCCACAAAGACACACACACACACACACACACACACACACACTAATAGTAAACTTCTTTTAAGTGCCTAAATACTACTACAAATCTTTATACCTTAATCTTATGTAACTAATTCAGTGCAACAACAAGAGCTAACAATTATTTACTCCTTCATCTACACTCAAAAATGATTTGAAGCTGAACATGGTAAAGGTTGTCTTTAATGAAAGCTTGGGAGGTAGAGACAGGGGAATCAAGGCCACTCCATCTTATTACATAGACTCTATGAAAAAAACAAACAAACAACAACAACAACAACAAAAGAGTAATATGTTATGGATATAATGTTTTTTACAGCAAAACCATTAGTTTATTAAAAAAAACTGGCTTAAATTATATTTTACTTTTTAATTTTAAAGTCCAAATTTTAAGATAATTGGAATAAAATAACGATTGTTGATTACTGCTACAAATGCATACTTATTTTTATATATGTACAAGCACAAATATACACAAAGAACACTTCTCATTACATAGCAATTTTAGAGATGACAGAAAATCATACCCACAATCCTACCATATACCCTTGCTATCCCCACGCACCCGCCATGTCCCCACACCCAGTCCTGCTATCCCCACACACCCGCCATGTCCCCACACCCAGTCCTGCTATCCCCACACACCCGCCATGTCCCCACACCCAGTCCTGCTATCCCCACGCACCCGCCATGTCCCCACACCCAGTCCTGCTATCCCCACACACCCGCCATGTCCCCACACCCAGTCCTGCTATCCCCACACCCGCCATGCCCTCACCCCCAGTCCTGCTATCCCCACACACCCAGTCCTGCTATCCCCACACACCCGCCATGCCCCCACACCCAGTCCTGCTATCCCCACACACCCGCCATGCCCACACACCCAGTCCTGCTATTCCCACACACCCGCCATACCCTCACCCCCAGTCCTGCTATCCCCACACACCCAGTCCTGCTATCCCCACACACCCGCCATGCCCCCACACCCAGTCCTGCTATCCCCACACACCCGCCATGCCCACACACCCAGTCCTGCTATTCCCACACACCCGCCATGCCCTCACCCCCAGTCCTGCTATCCCCACACACCCAGTCCTGCTATCCCCACACACCCGCCATGTCCCCACACCCAGTCCTGCTATCCCCACACACCCGCCATGCCCCCACACCCAGTCCTGCTATCCCCACACACCCGCCATGCCCACACACCCAGTCCTGCTATTCCCACACACCCGCCATGCCCCCACACCCAGTTCTGCTATCCCCACACACCCGCCATGCCCACACACCCAGTCCTGCTATCCCCACACACCCGCCATGCCCACACACCCAGTCCTGCTATCCCCACACACCCGCCATGCCCCCACACCCAGTCCTACTATTTGATACAAAATTAAAATTTAAAAATTTCATTAGTGAGTCCTTCACTTCTCAAAAAGATTATTGTGTAACTTTTATCATGTTACATGGTGAATTACATCTACAGATTTTCTAATATTAAGCCATCTCTACGTACAGGTAACAGAAAACTTGTAATGTTTTATTTCTCTTACTCATGGCTGGTTTTGATCTGCTAATTATGTTTTAAAGGTTGAACTTCTATACTCCTGACTGAAATTCACCTGTCATTCTCCCTGCTGGCACTATTTGCTTTACATAAGAGAGTTCCCAGGTCTTTCTTGTAGAGTGATTGGGAAGAATTTCCTTATTTCCTACTATCTGGAAACATTCACATGAAATTCTGATGATCTCTGCCTTTTGTTTTAGTAATAGTCACCTGTAAATCCACCTGGGCCTTGTGTTTACCTTAAGAGGTCAGATGGTTTTACTTTGTTCCTTGTTTGTTTGTTTGTTTGTTTTTTGGTTTGGTTTGGTTTTTGGGGTTTTTTTTTGTTGTTGTTTGTTTTGTTTTGTTTTGTTTTGTTTTGTTTTGTTTTTTGAGACAGGGTTTCTCTGTGTAACAACTCTAGCAGTCCTGGAACTCTCTTTGTAGACCAAGCTGGCCTTGAACTCACAGAGATCCTCCTGCCTATGCTTCCCAAGTGCTGGGATTAAAGGTGTGCACCACCACCACCACCCAGCTATTTTGTTCCTTTTTAAGTCACTTCTTTCTTGGACAGTAGAGTCAGTCAATTTTTTTTTAAATTTTTTTGATGCAGGACATCAGGTATTCCAGGTTGACCTCAAACTGCCTTACGTAACGAAGGATGGCCTTGAACTCCCGATTCTCCCGCGTCTGCCGACCAAGTGCTGGGATTACAAGCATGTACCAGCACATGTAGTCCCATAGTGCTGGGGATCAAGGCCAGAGCTTCATGCATGCTAGGCAAGCACTCAATCAACTGAACTACAGCCCCAGCCCCACACTAATTATTTCCTGAAGCAGTTCTTAAGCATCTAGGCAGTGATCTATCGTCGTCACACAATAAGTCAACCCAAAGGATGTGTGATGCACCCAAGTTCTGACACCCTCTCACACCAAGTTACAGGTAACTTACCAAAGCTGTATCGTGAGAGCACTAAGGATCATGTCAGTTCTGTTTTGTTCTTATTTTAATGAGAGATTATGAATCTTTACAGATCTAAAAACAACTGTAAATACCTAGAGTGGCACAAAACCAGGCCTGCCACTTTGCACAAGCAGGACTAGGTGCACATGTACTTCAGACGGCACTTACCACCAGAAACAGGGGCATCCATGAAAACAGCTCCCATCTTCTCAACTTCTTTTGCCAATTCTTTTGAAACTGAAGGATCAATAGTACTGGAATCTATTAATAATGAGCCTTTCTTCACTTTTCTAAGTATAAATAAAAATATTCAAGTTTACAACTCTGAATGAGTACTCATGCAACTAACTAGACAATCAGAATCCACTGAAAACAGCCAGACCATCAAGGAAGCCTCTGGCCTGGCACTGAAATAGTTGAAAAATCTCATATTTGTTCATGTTCCAGATCAAGCACAGTTCAAAGTAAACCCATACTCATTCAGATAAACAATAACGAAATTAAAACCTAATAAACTAATGGGTAAAGTCTAGTATCAGGTGAAATACACTAGTCTGTTAACACAAGCGAAGCTAAAGTGTAAGCAATTTTTAAAACCTATTAACTTTAAAAGAGCATCTGATAGGATATAAATTTTTGTTTGTAAAGTCACTGAGTCTTAAAAAGTTTAAGTCTTGGGCTGGAGAGATGGCTCAGAGGTTAAAGAGTATTGACTACTCCTCCAGAGGTCCTAAGTTCAATTCCCAGCAACCACATGGTGTGATCTGATGTCCTCTTCTGGCCTGCAGGTGTACATGCAGCCAGAGCACTGTATACATGATAATAAATCTTTAAAAAAAAAAAAAAAAAGCTTGTCTTTAGAAAGCTATACTGCAATCTTCCCATATCCATATCATTTTCACTAAGAATATGTATAAGCAACTGAAATACAGCTATTTGCTTCAAAGGGGTATATTATTTTAATAATGGAAACATTTTAAATATTTTTATTAATTATTTGAGACTTTCAAATAGTGTATTTTGATCATATTCACACCCTCTTCCAACTCCTCCCTGACCCACTCCCACCTCCCTACAACCCTAATTCCTCTCCTAGTGAAAATTTTTTAAAAACAAAATATTAAACAGGTAAAAAAGAAGATGAAGAGTTGAATCTAGAACTTTGACAAGGTGTTATGTTTTGGTTTGGTTTTTGGTTTTGTGACAAAGTAAAGTTCATACATTGGCAAAAATGGAAACAGGAGCATTAAGTATTTTATATAAACCTTTATCATTCTTACAGTAAACAACTTCTGTTTATACTGTGAGTTCAGAACATGTACCTGAAATAGTTCCCTTATATCTACAAGGCCGTGCTTAGCCTCGTGGCTAGGAAACTCTGATCTACATTATAATCTAACTGCCTGGTCTTAGCGGCCCAGGCCTACAATCTTAACCACTCAACAGACTGTGGCAGGAGGATCACAAGTGCATTATCTGCCTGGGTTATAAGATGGGTCCAACACCAACCTAAGCAATTCAGTGAGATCCTGTCTCAAAAGTAAATAAAGAATAAACATCTAAATCAATAATAGCTCACAATTATATGTAAGTTTCCCAGAGTTCTTAATTAGTATCATGAATGTGTGTGGATGATGTGTTGTGGCTGTGCACACGGAGGTCAAAGGACACTGTGGAGACAATTTACACAGCAAGGGCTCTACCTAGAACCACCTCACCAGCCATAAATTTCTTCAAGTTCTCCCTGCAGGTCTACTCACCCAGGGGATACACAATGAAGACTGGAAAATTAGAACTCTGCATGTAGAAATATTTAAAAAGAAAGTGGGGAAATCACTGTTTTAAAAAAAGAAACTACTGAAGAAAATAATACATTTCTATTTTTAAAAGACAGTGCATAGAATGCTTAAAAAAAAAAAAAAAGTTTTAGACAGACCCAACAGAGTATCTGGGTGGACCCCACAGAAAAGACACACCAAGTGCTACTAGAAATCACCTCTGTACAAAGGCCTTATTTTATGTAACAGAAAAAAATGTAAGTAAAACCTACCAGTCTTCTATGGCTTTATCACCTTTAACAATCTTAAAAAAAAAAAAAAAAAAAAAAAAAAAGTAGAAAATCATGTCAAAAACTCTTTATGCACTGGGTGTGGAAAAAGGATCCTGACCCTGGCAGGGGGTGCGGGGAGGGTCAGGAAGGAGAGCCTTGCTGAGAAGGCAATTACAGTTTAATATGAAACCAAACTCTTCCTAAGCACTCCCTGGACAAAACTGGTCTGGTAGCTGGCCCCATGCTCCAAAGTAAAGGATATTAATAAATGTTGTGTCATCATACACGCTTTAGTAACTTTTCCCCGAGAAATAAAGCAGGGCCATAACTGAGGCAGGCTAGGTAATGAGTCAGCCAGGACGGCTCAGGACCACACACACTGCAGGCCTGCCGGCTCCATCCAAAATGAGTGCCACTCAACCATCCCTGAAATCTAAACATTTATCTTATCAGTTTTCTGTCTAATATCCAAATGTCTTTTCCTAACAAGTTTGTTAGTTTTGCAAAGCAATTCAATTTTCCCAACGCGCAAATTTCATGTATTACAGTTTTCTGAAAGTCAATCTTATTTTCTTTTAGCAAGCATTACTAGAACCCAGTGTGTAGGTGGCTCAAGTGCCCACATGGCATTCAACTTTGCACCAGCTCTCTGTTGAATTCAATAGCAAAGTACATTAGGAATAGGAACCAGAGAGCCCAGAAAATGGAATCCAACCGCTGTCATTCTGGCATAACCACAAGGGTTTGGCAGTAAGCGGCAATTCACTGGCAGGTTTATGGCACCAGGGAAGACAGACACTGGTCGGAAACACTGACCTAAATTACGCTTTACTCAAAGAGCTCCTGCTAATGTTGACTCTCAGCTTCCAACGCTCCAGCCACAAATGTACTAACCAGAGGACATACAACAACTTTTCATTATATAATAAAATATTAAATTATAGTGTTCTTTCCCATGTTTGGTTTTATTTTTCATAGAACCTCTTTTCTGGATTTCTGTACACCAGAAGAAGATCATGCTTTTAGCAGTAGGTACAATTTAAAATGCAAGCTTTAAAAGTCTCTTAACAATGTTACCAATGAAAGAGTAAGTTTAATGTAAGAAAGGTTAAGCAAGGTGGGGGAGCTTTTATTCCCAAAAGTCACATACTTGACCCTAGTGTAAAAATTAATCCTTTACTGTTCACTTTATGAAACAAGAAAATACACAGGAGGATTTAACCACCAGCGCTGCAATGTCCGAGTAGTTCTAACAAATGTGAAGCCAGGAACTGAGCAAGAAATATGTGCGCTTGAAAAATACATACTTCAAGATCCCATTTGCTCCAGAATAAACTTCTACCGAATGCATACTGCTGGGCAGCATGGTGATGATCCTGTCGGCCTTTTCAGCTACATCTGCTGGGGAGGACGCTACCTTTAAAGAAATTGCAAAGGAGAATTGTTTAACTCATATGTAAACAGTGCCCAGACCTCAAACAGGCCCTGCAACTACTTTCTGGAAAAAGTTCAAGATCATGACAAGTAACAAAGCTCCGTGAAATGAAGTAACAAATGGAGGTCGTCAAGAGTCTTCACCCTCAGCTGAACTACTTGGATGACATGGGTTTCACAGAAAGCCCCCGTAAATGCCCACATCACTGGAGTAAATACAAAGCAAAACAGTGGCATGCCTTCTTCCTAGTAACACTCCGTCTCTAGACCATGCCAAAATATAAGCCTGGAAGTCTATGTCAGAAAACTCCAGGCGTCGCCTTAGAAACGGAAAGTTCTCTTCCATGAAAAGAAATTTAGTTCCATCTAGATAACTCCTTCAAAAGTCCCCTACAGGGTGCCAAAAATTAGCTCAAAGATCTTAGGGCACTAAATATCTCCAAGCTTTTCATGCCCATGAACTGGCAGTGCCAAAGCGGCCAAATGCCAAGTGCCTGGGGTGGTTCATCAGCCCCCCGCATCCCTAGCACATGCTCCTCGGGATGCTTGGTTTGCCAGAGCACTGCTAACCCCTCAGTTATACCAAGCAGTGTCAAAGCTCACAGGTCTGGAAAACACACACACACACACTGATAGTGACAGCTGGAATGTCACCACTCTATGGCACAACTGCTCTGTATCTAATGACTACATATATTTGGCATGTTGTAACAACAGTGTCTGATTTGTACAACAAAGTCATGTTTCTTAGACATGGGCATTCAAATAATTTTACCATTGAGGGGATGACTTTAAAAAAAAAAAAAACTCTGAATAACAACTGACAAAATTTGGCCACAACTCAAAAGCTTAGGGGAAGAAACCAAGCTCATTTCCAATCTGAACTAGCTACAAAAACCTTTAGCAGCCAACTAATTAGAATCCCTCAATTACATCTGCTAATTGAGTGGATAAGCAAAGACAGAATGGATGAAACAAAGGAACGCTTATTTAGGGAAGACAGAGGCGCAGGTTTAGCTGCAGCTCAGCCAAGTAGTCAGTATGATTTTATGCAAATCATTTAACCTCACTAGCTTCAGTTTCCCAATCTACAATGAAGAACAGTGCACTAATCCTGTAATTCTGGGACTCAAGAGGACTTGTGTTAACAAGAGAATTGCAAACTTGAAACCAGCCTGGGACACAGAGGGAGACTCCTAACCAGTGGAGACTGCGGCTCTGCTCTTAAAAGAAATGGGTCATTTGTCCTCAGTCTTAACCTGAATAAACCCTATGTGCTCTTCTGCTGTCTGCCTCCGCAGAGAACCATAAGTTCCCTCTTACCAAACAAAACACCCTAATTTAGCTTCTACCTCCAACGTAGAATTTGTTAATATCCAGGAACCTTCAATTCCAGGAAGGCTGGTCACTGTAAAATGAGACTGACATTGTTTTCTTTCTCTCCACTTATACATCACAAGGAAGTGGAAAAGGAGAAGACCAGGTCACTGAGTCTATGTCCTGGCGCTCTAAGACCTCAGAGCCCTTGTCCTCACAATGTGCATTTCAGATGGCGTCACTTCTGTTAGAAGGCAAGCAAAGTCTATACCAATATTTCTTTCGGTAGTTCTCTATCAGAAATGAACTGTTAAGATTTACCTGTCAAGGTTAAGAGCACTGACTTCTCTTCCAGAGGCCCTGAGTTCAATTCCCCGCAACCACATGGTGCCTTACAACCATCTGTAATGCGATCAATTCCCTCTTCTGGCCTGCAGGTGTACATGCAGCCAGAGCACTGTATATATAATAATAAATAAATCTTTTTTGTTTGTTTGTTTGTTTGGTTTTTGGTTTTTCAAGACAGGGTTTCTCTGTGTAACCCTGGCTGTCCTGGACTCACTTTGTAGACCAGGCTGTCCTCGAACTCACAGTGATCCGCCTGCCTCTGCCTCCCGAGTGCTGGGATTAAAGGCGTGCACCACCACGCCCGGCCGATAAATCTTTTTTTAAAAAAGAAATTATCTGTCTTTCTATCTTTAAAAACTGTCTTGGTATTTTATTATAGTGAAATTCTAATTTTACCAGAAAGCCACATGAGACAAATACTCAAGCTTTATCTGTTGGAAAAAAAAAAAAAAAAAAAACTAAACAAAACAAAACAAAAACGCCTAACAAATGGACACTGAGGATCTGCCTTTTAAAGAAATGGTTCCTTTGACCTCATTCTTAAACTGAATAAATCCTCCATACTCTTCTCTGGCTCCACAGAGAGCCTGATGTGCCAACGCACAAATGTAAAACAAACTAATATCCCTTTTGCTTTTGTGGTCAACTTCTCACAATTTAGATCACATTGTGTGTGTGCTCTGATAATCTAATGCCTACTACTGGTCCCCAAGGTAGCAAGGATTGTGACTCATTCTGGATGGAGCTTCAGTGCCTGGCACTCAGAGCATACTCAAGAGAGAGCTGTTCAATCAGTGACTTGTCGAAGGTCCTGCCCTCTCCTTGATAAGGAAGCTTAACCCATAGCAGTCAGTCCAATAACAGCAGACAGTAAAGGAGGGAACGAACACTATCCCTTGAATGGAGAGCATGGCACAGGACTGACAGACATGTACAGCAGAAAGGGGAACACGGCTGGCACTGAGACAGTGTTTGTGTGCTAGAAGCTCTGAAGCTCTTTATTTGCTCTCACTCAGTTCACACTCATAACAGCTGTATGAGAGTGAGCAAAGAGAAGAACTAAAACAGCTTGCCAAAGACTGCCCAGACAACTAAACGGCAGAGGCAGATTACAAGCCAGTGCAGTTTGCAGACTGCCGATACTCTCTGTGCTATTTCCCATAGACTCTGCAATGGTGTGTCAAATGAACACTAGCTTAGAACAGAGCAGGAAGGCAGAAGTCTGAGTCTGAAGACAAGGTGGCAGCAGGGCCGCTTTCCCTCCAAAGGCTCTAGGGGAGGCCCTTGGCTTCTTCCAGCTTTGGTGGCTCCTGGCACCCTGTGGCTGGCAGTAGCGCGACTCGACTGTAATGTCTGTCTCTCTCTTCACTGCACTCTCCTGTTTGCCTTCTTCCTTGCTGTGACTGTCAGTCCTGGTGGTCAGCTGCCACTAGCCACACCTCCTGCTCTCCTTTTTAAATGGCTTCGCTGATATGCACACCATACAATGCTCCCATTTAAAGTGGATAATTGTGTGGCATTTATTATATTCTCAGATTAGAGCAACCATTACCATAGTCAAGTTTAGTCTCTTCAGAAAGAAACCGTATAGCCATGAGCTGTCACTCCTTATGCTCAAAGCTGCTTATCTCCTCTTTAGCACTGAGCAACTAATGCACTTTCTTATCTCTATAGATTTCCTTTTTCTAAATTGTTCAGTTACTAGGAGATAATAGTGCATGGTTTTTGTGTGACTGGCTTCTTTAGTTTAGTATGCTTTCCTAGTTCATCTGTGACATAGCAATTATCAGCACTTCTTTCCCTGAGTTCCTAAGTAACATTCCATTACAGATGGGAGACTTGAACGTTGCTTCCACTTCTTAGCTGTTACTAACAATGTTATTATATAGAATGTTCTGTGTGGGTATAAACCCAGGTTTGTTCTATGTTGTTGTTGTTGGGGGAGGGTGTTTTGTTTTGTTTTGTTTGAGACAAGGTCTCATTATGTAGCCCTGGCTGTCCTGGAACTCAAGGTCAGGCTGGCCTTGAACTCAAAGAGATCCACCTGCCTCTGCCTCTCCAGTGCTGGGATTAAAGGCACACAACGTTATGCCTGGCTTGGATCCAGGTTTTCTTTTACTGCTAGGTCAGGAACTGGAGAGACAGATGGCTCAGTGAATAAAGTTCTTCCATGTGAGACCCTGAGCTTGGATTTCTAGTGCCCAGGTATTGCAGCAAGCATCTAAAACCCCAGCTCTAGAGAGGCAGAGAACGGCAGATAAATCAGTGACCTCCAAATTTAGTGTAGAGACCTCATCTCAAAAACAAGGTGGGGCAGTGACCGAGGAAGACATGCAACATCGACCCATGGCCTCCACATGCACATATGAACATATATACAATAAGAATTGTTCAGTCATATCATAGCTCTATACTTAATTATCTGAGACGTTCCCAAGACTTGTTTTCCAAAGTGGCAGAAACATTTTACATTCTGCCACCAGCTTGAGCTTTCCAATTTCTCAGTATCACCATAATAAAAAGGCTTTTTTGCTTAAGTCTCTATTCTAACTTTCCTGGTGTGCACAGTTCTCTTCTTGATGACAGATGTAGCCTTTTCATGTCTTCACTGGCCTTCTTTATAACTGCATTTAAGTTCAGATCCTTTTCCCACTTAAGCTGTAAGACTCCTGAATGTGTTCTAGACACGAGTCCCTCATCAAATATGTAAATATTTTAGCTCATTCACAGTGAATTATCATTTTATAATATTGATGGTGTTCTTTAGAAAAATCAAGTTTTAATGCTAGTGAATTCCAACTTATTAATTTTGTTACACAAACTCGTGCTGTCATAGCTAAGAATCCTTTGCCAATTCTAGGTCATAAAGATTCACTATTGTGTTTCCTTTTATCTATTTATATTATTTTACTTTATTATGTATGTAAGTGTTTTGCTTGCATGTATGTCTGTGCACCATGTGCACCTGGTGCCCAATGAGGTCAGAAGAGAGCATCATGTCCCAGGGAACTGGAGTTTCAGACGGTTGTGAGCCATCATGTGGGTACTAGGAATTAAACTTGAGTCATCTGCAAGAAAACTGCTCTAATTGCTAAGCCACATCTTTTGGGGGGCCGCTCTTCAACACTGTTCCCCACTGAAACTTACTGTGATGAGTAACTATACATTATTCCAACACTCTTCAAGGTAAAAGGAGTACATGCTAAAGAGAAGGACAAAGCACATACAATTTAAGACTTGGCATTACTGACTCTTTTAAAAAGTCAGGTACTTTATACCAATAATCTAGTTTATAAACAGATAAGAAGTAGCTACATTTCAAGATCCAAAAACACACTACACACTCCCAAATGCCTCCTACATTAACTTTTACTAGTTAGTACCTGTGCATCTTGTAATGCAGAGTCAAAGCCCTGCCATCAAGACTAGGCCCTTGCTGAGGCCCTCACGCTTGCTACTGACTCACTGCGTAACCCTGAGGACTGGAGCTAACTTTTCCATGCATCAGTTCCAACCCCACTCCTGGTCTCTAAGGGCGCTGCACTCTCTCTCTTTCTCTCACACACACTTACCAGTGAATGAAACATAAAGAAATAAAGCCACAATGCGAGTGGCTGAGCTGCTCTCTTGGTTGTGTTACTAACCAGTATTCTAAACGCTTTGGAGGCTGAGGCAGGAAGACTGCGATTTGGGGGCCAGAATGGGCTATACAATGAACCCTGCCCCCCAAAACCAAAATGAAATACACAAAATACTAACAAAAGACCTGAGCCACAGTAGTTTCTCACTAATATTAGGTCCCTTTTTCTTCCTCTTAAGACCCAAATGCCTCCTTTATTATTAAGGTATTCTTCCCTCAGGCCTACCTAAAATTAGTAAAGAATAGAATGTTATTGGGGAATAGAGGGGTAAGTAACTTCAGAAAAATACAATAATTTAGGCAAAACATAAGAAAGCTCTGGAAGTCAGGGGAAAGTGAAAAGAAACAGAGTGCTGTAAGTTCTGCAGGCATGGAAGGAGGAGTGACAGTGTGGGCCTTGAAAGGCCCTGAGTGTCTGCCCGCCAGTCCTCACTTCCAAGCCACTAGCTGTAGGTTCTCCATTCAACCTCTATCTTGCTTTCTGGCTAAATTCTGTATTTAACTTAAGACGTTACTTCCTCATTTTAGAGATCAAGTAGAACTGGCAAAAACATGTCACCGTATAGTGACAAATTAAATCAATTAGCTACTAATTAACTGCAAACAGCAAACCAACTTGGAATGCTTACCGTACCGCAGATAACAAAGGTCACGTCTTCACATTCTCTAGTGAGGTAAGTCGTGGAATCTTTCCAACAAAGTCACCAAGGAGCGCAGTGTCAGTCTCCATAGACCACGTGGGCATGAGCAGCGTCAGTGTGACACTGAGGAGCCCCAAGATCACAATCGCCTTCCCGTGCAGTGCCAAAGTGCCAGACAGCACCAAAAGCACAGCCAGGAGAGACATGGGGTGCTCAGCTCTATAAATGGCTTCTAGGCCACTAAACCTAGTTTCTACCTCAGGGTTGCATTTCTCAGTGTTTGTTTTCAATAATAATTTGGATATTGATTGTTCTGCCTTTTTTTTTTTTTTTTAATGTATTTTGGTTTTTTGAGATAGGGTTTCTCTGTGTAGCCTTGGCTGTCCTAGACTCACTTTGTAGACTAGGCTGGCCTCGAACTCACAGCAATCCATCTGCCTCTGCCTCTGCCTCCCAAGTGCTGGGACTAAAGGCATACGCCACCACGCCCGGCTATTCTGCTTTATTTTGTTCTCACGGTTTTCTGTTTCTTGGGAAGCTTTTAGTATTCTTCCCGTTCCAGGATCATATCGTGCCCTTAGTTATCGTTCTACACGTGTGCAAAATTTCCCTCATACTACAGAAAAGGCAAATCTATTAAATTCAGAGACTGAAAAGTGGTCTCTTGTCATCTGAGTTACTAACAAGGTTTGACAAATCCAAACAGAACAGATGCTATCATAAACACGATCAACTCTAGAACCATAGTTCTTAAAATATAAACGGTAGCCTAAAAGCATGGGTTGCGGTTTGGCCATAACTCAGCTCTGTGTTACAGCCCACAGTGTCTTTAGGTTGTCTCCTGGTTTATGGCCAGTAACTAATGATGGACTCACAAAGTGCTGTCATGCAACATTTGTAAAGTACACTCATATATATTTCCTCATCTGAGCTTCATAATCTAATGACACAAGTAGTTAGTCATCACTCACGTTTTACAGATGTGGAAACCAGCTGAGGGGACAACTTGCCCCATTAAGAAGAAATGTAAGTGCTTGATCTGGGCTAAGCTTTAAGTCCCAGAGTAGATTCCTGCCCTGAGACAATCATCCCTGACTTTCTCTCACAAGGAGGCTACTTCCAAACAGTTGCTTCACAGCATAATCAGTGAAGATATTATCTCAGGAAATGACCAAACAGGAAATGCCCAGGTCACCTAACAGAAAATGGACCCCTCCCAGCAGCTACACTAAATGCTCTTTTGATGTGCATCTAAATGTTGAATTGATGTTAAAGTCAAAAGGAAACACACTTAGCAACAATTAGGTTTTATAGCTCTGTTAGGTGCGCTTCTAAGAGAAGTACTTGCTTCTTTGAAAAATAAAACATAAGGACCGAAGTCTAAGCCAGTGCCAACACCAGCCTTACCTGCTCGCCAGCCTCTTTAAATTCTTTGCACACATCAGGGAACACATCATAGAGAATGAGTGGATAGCCATGCTTCATGAGATTTTTCGCCATTGGATTTCCCATGTTTCCCAGTCCAATGAATCCAACTGGAGTCTTAGAAGCCATTGACCTAGAACACACTGATTTCAATACATTTGTAAATATAAAAATAAATTTGTAATGCTTTTAAAATCCCATGAGGGGCCTACAATTGAAAGCAATGGCTTAGTTGGGCACAGAAGAGCACGCCTGTACTATCAGCGCTCTAGAAATGGAGGCAAAGTTACACAGAACACTGGTTCAAAAACAAACAGGGTCAGTGAAAAGGTCAGCAAGTAAAGGCTCTGACAATTACTACATACAGTGAATTATATACACAGAACCCATGATGTAGAAGAGACTGCCCTCTGATCGCCACATTTAAGAGGTTGCATGCTTGCGCGTGCGCACACACACAATTTAATTAATTTAAAAAATACAGGGCTCAGCTGGGCATGGTGGCACACACCTTTAGTCCCAGCACTCGGGAGGCAGAGGCAAGCAGATCTCTGTGAGTTCGGGGCCAGCCTGGTCTACAAAGTGAGTCCAGGACAGCCAAGGCTACACAGAGAAACCCTATTTCAAAAAACAAAAAACAAAACAAAACAAAAAAATACAGGGGTTCAAGAGATGGCTTAGCAATTAGGAGTATTTTTTTCTTGCCAAGGACCCAGGTTCAGTTCCAGCACCCACATGGTAGCTCACAATCATCTCTAACTCCAGTCCCAGGGGTTCTGATACCCTCTTCTGAACTCCATGGGTACCAGGCAGTTGTGTGGTAAACATATGTAGGCAAAATACTCATACACATTTGTTTTAGCCCCATAAACGAATGGCTCAGAGAATAAGAGAGCTATGCCTAACCTTGGAAATATTAGATTCACAATGACACTTGACAGGTATCATTCATTAAATGTGCACTGCATGAAATAATGGTAGAGTTTAGAAAGACACATGACACAGTGCTTGCACTTGGAAAGTTTATTATCTACTGAAAGGAGAAAGAAACAACTCTACTTTCCTCTGCATTTACAGGCTTTATTCTCCCTTGTTCTTTTTGAACTGTGTAGGATGACCAATCGCAGCCTTTTTTAAAGTTTCAAATCCTCTCAAATGATTGCTCCACTCACCATGAACATACGTGAGTGTGAGGTGGTTCTAAGGGCAAACTATCTGAAGCTCCGTGCCTGAGAAGTAAAGCTCATACTAGGCTAGAAGCTTCCTTAGCTCCTCTTCACAGCTGACTGCACGACGCCACCACGCGTGCCCCTCCTAGAGCTGCATCACACCGCAGAGTTTTCCTTACAGCAGCTTCACACAGGAGCCCTCTGTCTCTATAGCCCACAAAAGTTCAATGACAGGAGTGACACCTAATTGAAATTTTATTTTAAAATTACAAAGAATGAGAAGTACATTTTATAAAAGCGCTCTAATGCCCATAAGCAAATTAACAAAACGAGAAAATAGAACACTGTTAGTCACAGCAGACCGCTGTGCTCAAGTTGGGAAAGTACAACTGAATAATCCAAGGCCATTACAAACAGGGACACTGTGTTTTTAAAGCAGTTAGTTTAGCCGCAACTACTCTAACAGGTAGCAAGTATGACAGGGGAGAGCAAGGGCTCAGTCACATGCCCCACAATAGTAGCTACTTCTATGTACTGAGAGAGACTGACTGAGGTCAGTCTCCCAAGCGCTGGCATTATAGGTATGCACCACTAGACCTAGCCATTGCACACACAAATGAGATACAACCCTTGCCTTGCAATAACCTTAAAATCCAAGAGGACATAAACACAATAAAACATTAATACAAGACAGGTATGGATAAATGTGAAAAGTAATGCTGGTGCAGAACTCACAAATGTATGGATGCAGAGGTTGGCATCTGATGTCTTCCTAGAGCCCTCTCCACTTTATTTAGAGGCAGCTCTTTCCCCACCCTCCAACCCCAAGACAGGGTTTCTCTGTGTAGCCTTGGCCGTCCTGGGCTCGCTTTGTAGACCAGGCTGGCCTTGAACTCACAGATATCTGCCTGCCTCTGCCTTCCGAGTGCTGGGATTAAAGGCGTGCGCCACCACTGCCCCGCCTAGAGGCAGCTCTTGAGTTCTCAGCTTATTGATTAGGCTGGCCTAGCTACACAGCGTGGGCATGGAGAGGAGTCTCGGAGCTTGCTACCCATGCAGCTTTTGTGTGTGCGCTTGGAATCCAAACTTGGGTCCTCAGCCTTACATGGCAAGTGCCTTATCTACTGAGCCATGTCTTGAGCCCTCAACTACAGTTTTATTTCTAAAAACAGATAATAAATATGGACCGTCATGTGCTGGGTCCTGCTATATACTAAACTCTGAACTACAGAAACAAATAGTTTATTATAGCACTGTGGATTGCAGAGGGAAAATGTAAATAACTAATAAAATATTAGTAGAGGACTTAACTCACAAGAGTTTGCACTAACCCAGTACAATGAAATATTACTATGTTGAAAGGAATGTGGAGAGTTGGGTGGGGCAAGAGACACAGCTCCACACTCCCACCTGCAGCGGCCTGGTCCCTTTCAGAACCCTCAAATGGGTGAAGCCTGACTAGGATTCTTGACTTGTTAAGAGATGGTAACTTAGATTCACGCAGCACAGGGGATATTGGAGAGGCACTAGGAGAAAGATAAAACATGCCCAGCCACAGCTGTCACGTGTGTGACCTGGGTGGCTCTCCTTCATCTATCTCAAGGGTTGCTAGCATCCCTCCTCCTTTCCCTCTTTTCCATAACCGAGGTTATAGAGTGGATCCGGAGGTGTCTTGAACAGGACTGAACTCTGATAAGGGAAAAACCTGTGTCACAAAGCTGCACAGTGTCAGCACAAATTCTCATGAATCCTTGAAAACTGGGAAAAGGTGAAACACCACACATGACGGTTATTAGTATGTTTAGGCATTAAGCATGACTGCCATTTTAAGTCTTATTTGAAATATTTTAATATAAAAGGAATATTATCTCTTATAAGTAACATCACTGAAAAGGTTAATTATGCTTGATTTCTTTTTTTTTCCAGATTTATTTATTTATTTATTATGTATACATTGTTGTGCCTGCATGTATGCCAGAAGAGGGTATAAGAACTCATAGGTGGCGGGCATGGTCGTGCATGCCTTTAATCCCAGCACTTGGGAGGCAGAGGCAGGCAGATCACTGTGAGTTCGAGACCAGCCCGGTCTCTCAAAAACAAAAAACAAAAAACAAGAAACAAAAAAAGAACTCATAGATGGTTGTGAGCCACCATGTGGTTCCCGGGAATTGAACTCAAGATCTTTGGAAGAGCAGCCAGCGCTCTTAGCCTCCAAGCCATCTCTCCAGCCCCTATGCTCGATTTCTTTTTTTTTTTTTTTCAAGACAGAGTTTCTCTGTGTAGCCTTGGCTGACCTAGACTTACTTTTGTAGAGCAGGGTGGCCTTGAACTCACATCGATCCACCTGCCTCTGTCTTCTGAGTGCTGAGGTTAAAGGTGTGCACCATCAGTGCCCAGCTGCATTTTCACTTTTTGAGAATTGTATACATGAGGACTGTACTGACACTGTGTCTACCCTTCCTCTCCCCATCTCCAGCTCCTCATGTTCCCCCTCCACTCAGTCAAGCTCATGACCTCCTTTAACTATTATTACACACACACACAAACACACACACACTCACGCACGCATGCACACACACACGTGCCCACATGTACACGTGCACCCATCTGTTAGAGTTGACCACTTGGGACTGGATAACCTACCAGAGATACTCTACCAGAGGGCTCACCCTGGAGAAGGCTAGGTCCCTCTCTTAGCAGCCATGGTTTTCTGTAGCTCTTCATGCAGGAGTGAGGCCTTGCAAGATTTCCCCCAGCTTGACTCAGCTGTCAAGAAGTTTGAACCAGACTCCAGAGTAAGGAGATTCTTCCCCCTCTCACATTTCCTTAATTGTCGGTCTGTCTATCCTGTCCTGTCATTACATACCTGTCTAAGGCAGAGGAAAAGCCTCCAGGATAAATTACCAGGTGAAAAACAGCAAGATGCAGAGCATTAAAGCATGAATATGTGTCGCTATCCTACTGTGGTATACCTGTCTAAGGTACAGGAAAAGCCTCCAGGCTAAAACCCAAAGAAAACCAGGAAGACATAACATTAATACAAGAAAATGCAGACAGAAAAAGAACAGAGGGACTTATTTTTCTGGATTTTGTATGGCTATATGAAAAAAAGAAAAACAGCAGTCACAGCTCAAGTGCCAAGAGTCATGGGTCTAATTTTTTTTAAAGATTTTTTTTATTCAAAACCTTTCGGTTTTACCATATGCATTTAAGTTTTATAACTACTTTTGTAAGAAAAAGAAATAAATGAATTGGAACAGTGGATGTTAAATGCTATGTGAATGAATTCTAACTAGAGTGGTTTCACTAAATGGGCACACGGGGCTATAAGGCAGTTCTGAAGCAACTACAGAGTAAAAGTGCTGATACAGTGGACTCCACAAACGTGGGCTGTGCTGCTGCCGCCGCACACACACACTGGTTAACTCTCCAACATTCTCATCCCAGACTCATGTAATGTCTGGCCCAGGGGCTGCCAAGCCTGTCAGTAGCCTGGGAGAGCTGTGGAAAATACAGTAAGGCATGAGCACAGCAATAATGAAAGCACTGTAAGTAACAGTGAACTCCTACAACTCTCAATACTACTATCTAAGTGGCAGCCAGGGGAAGGGATAGACCATAGATAATATTCAGAATTTGAGCAAAAGATTAAAAAAAAAAATTAAAATACCAACAAAGGCATCAGTCAAATTTCTGCTTATAAATTTCAGAGTAGCTACAATCAAAGCTAGGGAGGTACTTACTGAAATGAAGTAACAAAAAAAAAAAAAAAAAAAAAATCTACCTAGTGGGGTGAACAAAAGGGTCAGATATAAAACAGGTAAACAAGGCAACTAGAAGCAGAACGAGAGTCACGGAGGGCATGCTATCTACCAAAAGCCTAGTTATTGTGACATTCCAAGTGGCAGGATCTAAGAGCTGGAGGGCAGTGCTGACCTTTGCTGCAGAAGCTAAGGAGCTGGGAGCCAAGAACAAGGAGGCCCGTGCTATCCGGGCCAACTATGTGTGTATCATTGAGGCAAAACAAGAAAAGGGATGGTATGAAGTAGGTATAGTAAGCATCGTCCAAAGAGAAACTACTCATCAATTATGGTCAAACTTAAATTCTGCGTTCAGGAGACCCTCGTGGAGCCACCTATGGCTGTACGCCCTTGAAGGGCAGAGCTACTTAACTCCTCTAGATGTTTTTATGAGCAGAAGAGCCTACAGCACCAGAATACTGGAAAGATTACTTGAAATAAGATATGTAAGACAGGACAGTAAGTAAACCGTAAGTATATTTATTAAAAGGGTCAAGAGGCATCACATGGAACAAGTCCTACACCAAATGGCTTTTTTAACCTAGTAGGTTAGTAGGGAAGGAACAGGCAGATCAAAGACAGCGGGGATCATTTAAGGAAGGACAGCTTCCCAGGAAGACAGGACTTCTGAAGGAGTACTTGGCATACTGAATTAGCTCCCAAACCTACAGGGATCCCAAGGAGTTTAGTGGGACTCTTCAAAAAAAAAAAAAAAGTCTTCAAACCTACAACAGAAATGCATCTTCCTTTAAGCAAGTCTTGACAGTAATATGTGGAGACAGCAAAGTCTGATGACAGATAAAATCAAGCTGGAGGGGGAAAAAAGTCAGTCAGCATAAAGGTAATACTGGCTGATTGGTGAAGAAACTGATTGGAAAATTTGGCAACATTTTTAAATCTACAGATTATGATCTCTCAAATGTAATATGAGCAAGGGCGTGTGTGTGTGAGTGTGTGTGCATGTGTGTGCGCGTAACTTGACCTGCTACCCAGAAACCAGTCTACAATCTGTAAAAAGAATATTTTACATTTCTAAAATCTACCTAGTCAAAGAAACACATTTATTGTAAAATATAGGATATAAACAAAGCATAAAGTCAGCTGGGCATGCTAGCACGCGCCTTTAATCCCAACACTCGGGAGGCAGAGGCATGCTGATCTTTATGAGTTCAAGGCCAGCCTGGTCTACACGGAGTGTCCAGGACAGCCAAGGCTACACAAAGAAGCCTGTCTTGAAAAATAATAATAATGATAAGCATAAAGTCATAGGGAAAAGTTTACTTCATTACACAAGAACAATCCCTTAAGGCGCCTGCGTGGATTTCTCCTTGTGTTGTGAGATTGCATTGTTGTTCATCTCTTACCTAAAAGAGATACAGTTCCAACTCGGATGTCGGAAATTACAGACCATATTAAACTCTGCACATATCTTCCTGCATGTAGATGCCCCATGGTAAAGCTTAATGCATCAGTTAGGCGCAGTAAGAGACAAATAATAACCACAATATAGAACAACTCTAACAATACACTTTTTGAAGTTATGCAAATGTGGGTCGGTCCCAAAATATCTTTCCATGTAGTGTTTTCAGACTCTGTTTAACAGTGGGTAACTGATGGAAGTGAAGAAAGAAAAACTGGCTAAGAAAGGACCCACTATATCCACAACATGGTGTCCTATGTTACATGGAATGAACACTGTTTGCCTTAATAGTAAAAGTTTCTCAACTAAGGATGATGACTTACACTAGGAAGGCCTTATGTTATTTCAGTAATAAATATTCTTTGTATGTAATCTCACAAGTTTAAGGTCAACTTTAGTCTCATAACCACAAGTAATTTTTCAGACCTGCATGTGCCAATATAAGTGGAGCTAATGTAAATGGAAAACAATACCATTATACGCTTGATTTACAAAGCAGTTACACAGCTTTGAAAGTGCCTTCCACAAAACCATTATCACTCCTCCTCCCACAAGACTTGGGGAACATCATAGAACATGACACAGGATGTTAAGAACAAAAGGATAGGCCGGGCGTAGTGGCGCATGCCTTTAATCCCAGCACTCAGGAGGCAGAGGCAGGCAGACTGCTGTGAGTTCGAGGCCAGCCTGGGCTACAAAGTGAGTTCAGGACAGCCAAGGCTACACAGAGAAATCCAGTCTGGAAAAACAAAAACAAAAACAAACAAACAAACAGAAAAGGATGGTGAGGAATGCCACACAAAATGACCGTCCAGACACTACACAGCTGTCACATTCATAGAGGACAGCAGTAACAGCTGTCACAATCATGGAGGACAGCAGTAAAAGACACCTGTCACAGACTGGACCCTTCAACATTCCATTGTAAAGAGAGAAGATTTCCGTGAGGTCCCATCCTTCCCGAAGAACTTCTGACTGCTAATGGTTGTTCATGGAAAGGCTATCACTTGGTGAATGGTATAGACGCTGGGGAACAGGCTGGAAAGAAGGGGTTCAGAGGGAAAGAAAGAGGGTATAATAGAAGGCAAAGGAGGTGAATATATCACAATTTGCTGTATCTATGTATGAAACTGTGAAGAAAAGATTAAATATAAACATACAAAAAAGTATAATCCATATATGCAAAAGACATTAGCAATTTTTTAAACTTAGTATTACAATTTTATATACAATACTATTTAATTTTCCTTTGGTCAGGGGGTGTTTAAAAATGTCTTGATACAATTATTCCATGTACATATTGAAGAGTCCCACAAAGTGAGTTGAAGTGTATGTGTACATGTATGTGTATGTGAATACATATCTACGTGTGTATACATATATACCTGCTTTACAAAAATAAATCTAAAGCTAAATAAAATTATCTTTTAAAATAAAATACAAAATTTTGTTTTTAAGTAAGTTATGAGCAGGAAAATAATTATCTACTTCTTCTGGGATGCATTAAAATGTATTAAAGTTACCATAAACTGACAACTTGTAGGTCTCATTTTTTTTTTAAGTATATGGATCTTTATAACATTATCAACTATGTACTATAAACAGGGTAGACATATGATGGAGGCAAATACCTCCACAGAATTCAAATCACTAAATATTAGTAATTGAACATTATTCCTTTCTTCATTTCTCAGACTTTAAATTTGCATGGAGATGGGGTTTCCCTCCCCCCAATTTTTAATAATAAATCTCGAAAAAAGTTAGCACTTTTGTAGATAGTTTACTATTTGTGGCTAATATGACTTTATATTAACACTGGCATTTAAAACAACTCCAAGTGTTTTAAAGACTTCACTAAAAAACTACTACTTAAAATTGTTCATACACGCATACCTTTGGGACAAAACAGCCCAAGCCCAGGATGGTTTGTGAAGGCAGCACTCTGCAGTGGAAGATAAGCTCTTCTACTGTCAGTAAGGAGTTACAGCCGCAGACTCTCCTATCAGGGACTGTAAGAACTTTCCTAACCCTTAAAAGGCACATCAAGGGTTCATGAAACTATCCTTACAACACCTTGTAAAAACCTAAACAGCAGATACATCACCCTTGGCCAATCAGACCTGAAAGAGTTGTACATGACATATGGAAGAAGTCATTTAAAAAAAATAAAAGCACATCTAAAATCATATGTGTTTGTATCTTGCTACCACAACTCCTTATCTGTCATCTGCTACCCTTTATCACACACATACTCTTCCAAAGCAGAAAGAAAATCCATAGTTTTCCTGAGGGGAAAGACTGGGAGGGAGCTGCTCAGAAATCAATTCCCAGCCAACAAAAATTAGAACAAATAAACTCGCACCTTGAATCCAGGGCCTGGCGTTGCTTGTTTGTAAATCCTGAATAGGATCGTGCTAAACAGCACACTGTTAAAATAAACTTTTACTTTAAAAAAAAATCCTTCAGTATACCCCATAAATCAAGCAACTTGTAATTAAAGAGACGTCTCGGTGTCCTAGGAAAACCCTATAGAATAAGAGAGAACGAGGAGCTATTTCCTGGACCTTGTTGCAGATGTCCCAAAATAACTTAATTCTAAGGCCTCGGGAGTTCCTCGTGTGCAAATTACTGGATGAGTGCTCCTCAGACATGCATGTTAACTCTAAACACAGCCTCTTCCTAAGTCCCTGGTCAGTTTCCATAACTTACAGCAGAGCATAGGATAGGTTAAGGTCACAATTTTGAGGACGTTCAAAGAGTTGTGGTTAATAATTTGACAAAAGGCACAGCTCCATCCCATAATAGGGTAAAGCCCTACTTGCCGATCAAGGGTAACAAACTTTGCTGGAATGCTAGGATACAGCCATGTCACCGACCGGGGCAGGCCTTGCAGTCCGAGGGGTCCCCGAGGTGGGTGCGGCGGTCACCCCTGGAGCTGAGCCCTCCAAATATCCTAGGAGCCCCAAACCCAAAGCGCACGCCCGGCACTCAAAACACTCCCCCCACCCCCTTCACCACAAGCTGTTCCAGGGTCCCGCCGAGGACGCTCAACAATCTGACGCAGGGTACAGGGCAGGAGGGGAAAGCTGACCACTCGGGGATCAGTTGCGAGGGGGGGGGGGCAGGCCTTGGAGACCATCACGATGTTGCTTTTCCCCTTCAAGCCAACCGCAGCCCTTCGGGCGAAAAGCCCTCTTCGGATGACCAGAGGAAGACGCGCAGAAGGTCCTTACCCGCTGCAAGGTTGGCCACGGGCCGCAGCCGGCCGCTCCAGTACCAGAGGCCGGAGGCTGCTCCCCGGAACCCCAAGGAGGTTGCCATGCTGCCCGCGCCCCGCCTTCCGCGCCGTGACCTCTCGCCGTCTCACACACGGCCTGCGGGACTGCGACTGTACGCAGCCCGGCGGGCCCGCACCACAGCAAGCACAGCTCGCGCACGCGCCCTAGCTGCGCTGAGTGGACTCCGCCCATCGAGGGGCGGGGCACGATGTCTACAAGGCGTGGCCTGAGAGGAGGAATCGGGCCAATCAGGACTCCCAGATCCACAGACGCCCTGCCTTGTATCCTGCTGCCTGAGTTGCAATCTCCGGGTAGAAGAACCTTTGATGACCCCAAACGCAAGGGGCGTGTAGGAGGCGGTAGCTGTTGCTCTTTACCTCCTCCTCCGAGCACCTACAGTTGAAAACTGCCTCTTCACAGGGCTGTTAACTGTTTTCTTCCTCACAGACAAGCACCCAGCTGAGGTAGTATTTAAAGAAAGAGCAGAAATTCCGTGTTTCCCAGTATAGGGACTCATTTTCAACTTAAGTAATAAATACATGGATCTCCCAGAGTTAATGTATGTATTTTCAGTGTCTGTGGAAACAATCACAGAATCTACCATGTGTGTAATAACTGATATCTTTGTAATATATGACTCGACAGTTTTTCCAATCATGTTTGAAAAAAAAAATAGTAGGAAAGGAATTTAATAACATTGTTCTCTCTGAAGAGTAGAATTTCTAGGAACTTACTGAGTTCCAAGAAATATGTCTTTAGTGTTTAAAAATTCTACAACCTGCCTCCATTTTGAAACTAAAATCTAATGGTACATTAAAACTCAGAGGGTAGAGTACATGTGTATTATAAAAGCAGATATTTTACTGATTTGTCCTTATTTGAATGTTTGGTACACATATTTGAATTTCTGTTCCTTGCATATAATTGCAACCGCTTCCTATTTCCACGGAAGGATTTTCATCTTCAGTACACCAAAACAAGACTTGTACCCTTCGAAGAAAAGCAGGCCAGGTGGAAAGAGTGGGCTTTGGCGACAATAGGAATCCCACGACGTCTACCTCCCACCGTCCAAATCTGTTCATTTTTCTTAAATTCATTTTCCTTGTGTTTCATTCACCCAACTTAAACAGCAGAACCAAGACATTTGAGTTTGACCTTTGAAAAATCAAAAAAAACCTCTTCCTAGTTTCCTATGGAGTTGATTGATAAACAGAAACTCAAGATGGTGGGAGAATATCTTTCAGGCTCTGACATGGTGTTACTGTTCCCAGGGAGCCATACAGAGTGCAAGGCCCATCAGTAACCAGCCGGAAAACCATTCCCTTAGCTGGCTGTCCTTCCAAACAGTCCTCTGTCCCATCCTAAAAACAGAAAAGAAGGTAGAGGTGAAGGGATAGTTAAAACAAATAAACAAAAAAGCATTGATAGATGGGGAGGTGATAGATAGATAGATAGACAGACAGACAAACAGATCTGTTTTGTTTGTTTGTTTGTTGTTGTTGTTGTTTGGTTTTTCAAGACAGGGTTTCTCTGTGTAGCCTTGGCTATCCTGGACTCGCTTTGTAGAGCAGGCTGCCTTGAACTCACAGAGCTCCACCTGCCTCTGCCTCCGGAGTGCTGGGATTAAAGGCATGCAATACCACCACCAGGCTCAGATCTGGCTCTTGGGCAGTCTCTGAGATTTGATGTTTCCATCCCTAAGAGCACTAATTGGTTTCTGGTAGACTTCATGCCTCTCTATTCTGGTTTCTTTAGGTTTTAACTGGAATGGATTTTCTACATCCAATAAATGTGTCCCCGCAGGTTTCTATGTTTAACTGCTGAAGTGCAGTCAGCTTTCCAGCTACACTGCCCCACCTCCAGCAGAGCTGTTTACGACACAAGACAACACATCAATTCATCTCTGTGGCTCCCTGAGCTAATATCGCAGTCCTCTTGAGATTTTACACCCAATCAGATTGCTTTTGTCATTTTGATTGTGGGCTACTGTTTTTGTTTCTCTGGGTTGTTTATGGGGCTCTTTCCTTGAAAATGAGTTATTTCTTGCAAAGGGTTGACTCTTATAAACACCATCCCTCCTGAGAAAGGGGCTGTGGGAGAGCAAGCAGAGCTCTACTTATATGATTGGGTTGGTTTTGCTCTGACTTTAGAATTTTCACAACATTGAAAGTTTGATTTTTTTTGTTTCAATGGCACAAAGGGATAAGTCACAATTTTAACTTATTCCCATATCATGTAGACCAGTGTCTCCTCCCAGAAGCCCTGAATTGTTTCACAAAGGATTTTTCCAAAGGAGGCTTTTCATAAGTATTGTGACTTTGTTAACAATATGCCCTATTCTTATATTTGAAAGACAGTTCAAAGGGAAAGAGGGGGCCAAGAATTTAAGAGAGGGTTTCCCTCAGGTGAATTGGAAGCTTGCTATGTAAACCAAGGTGGCCTTGAACTCATAGAGATCCACCTGCCTCTGCCTCTGCCCCTTGGGTGTTGGTATTAAAGAGGGTCATCACCACACGTGGCCCATTCCATGACTATGAACCAGACTGAGAGCTGGAGAAACCAAAATCGAAAAGCAGGGGCCAGGTGTGGTAGTGCACGCCTGTAATCCCAGCACTTGGGAGGCAGAGGCAGGCAGATCACTCCGAGTTAGAGGCTAGCCTGGGTATACAAAACGAGTCTAGGACAGCCAAGACTACACAGAGAAACCCTGTATGGGGAAAACAAAAACAAAAGCAAAAAACAAAAAAACCAGACAGACAAACAACAAAGAAAGAAGCAGAGGAAGCCCTTGTTGGGTCTTAACCTGGGACAAATGGCTAAGTGAGGTAGTGAGGTGCCTATGAACATGCCAAAGCAGACTCTGGCTGTCAAGTTCTCACAGCATCTCCCAATGTCCTTTAGAATCATCCTGGCTGGCATGCCCCGCCCTCTACCTTAAAGTCTCTAGCCCAAGGACTGGGCTGGGCCGCCCATCCCCCAGCTGTTCCTCACTACATAAGCCAGCCATTTGATTCCACAGTCCCTTTACCTCTTTGCCTCTTGGTCTCCTGGCTTCTTGCTCTTCCCTCCCCATCCCCTCTCTCCTTACATGGGCCCCGCATGGCCTCAGCCCCAGGGGAGTGGCAAAGCCTTCCCAGGGTGAGACCCAGAGGGAAAAGACAAGCCCTTCCTTGGGGGTCCAATTGTGAATGTTAATAGTATGTGCCAAAAATGTCCACTATACCTTTCTCCCCTGGATATTTATGCCCTGAAGACTGCACCCCACAGAGTCTGCTCCTAATGAAATTAGAGATTAGCTAAATCTGTCTCCTTGATCCAGCTGCATACCATAAATCCTACATCCTTATTTATTGTGTGTAGTCACCCTGCCTCCTTGTTGGGCTGTGTGTAGTCACCCTGCCTCCTTGTTGGGCTGTGTGTAGTCACCCTGCCTCCTTGTTGGGCTGTATGTAGTCACCCTGCCTCCTTGTTGGGCTGTGTGTAGTCACCCTGCCTCCTTGTTGGGCTGTGTGTAGTCACCCTGCCTCCTTGTTGGGCTGTATATAGTCACCCTGCCTCCTTGTTGGGCTGTGTGTAGTCACCCTGCCTCCTTGTTGGGCTGTGTGTAGTCACCCTGCCTCCTTGTTGGGCTGTGTGTAGTCACCCTGCCTCCTTGTTGGGCTGTGTGTAGTCACCCTGCCTCCTTGTTGAGCTGTATGCAATAGCCCTGCCTCTCTGCTTGACTATATATAACAAATACACTGAGCTTCTCGGGTGCTGAGGTTTATCCATCCAAGAGCCCAGTCCACCCGATCCCAGCTTCTATACATGTGCCTATGACTTTGTCTTTCCTTCAATCTCTCAAAGCCAATAGTAGGCCATGCCCCTGAGACTGAACAAGGACTCCACAACCAAAACCCTGAAAACACCAAGAGTCAAGACAAAAAATGCTCAATAAAAAGCCTTTTTTTTTTTTTTTTTTTTTTTTTTTTTTTTTGTAAAAGCAAGAGATATTGGCATCTTAGCAAGGCAGAAAGCATGTTAAGGTAGAAGATAACTCACCATCAGCTGTAGACACACACACATGCTCACAAACATGCCTGTCCATACACTTTAAATATACACACATACACACACACCATAGACATACACTTACACACCACATGCATACACATCACATAGAGACACACATACCATACACAGACACACACCATATCACACACAGACATGCCTACCACACACAGACACACACCATATCACACATTACACACACACACACACACACACACACACACACACACACACACACACACACACCCCAATTGGGAAGCCTAGGCTACCACACTCTCCATGCTATGGTGAGACCTAACATCCAAATGTTCTAATACCACAGTAACCCTATACCCAGAGCCTGTCTGCCATCGTCAACAATGGACAACAATAAAGTCCTTAGTATGAGCATGTTTCCCCACTCACTTGATGTCATCAAAGACCTTGGTAAGGAGTCCAGAGTTCTGCCCTTACCTTAGAGCAGTGGTCCTCAACCTTCCTAACACTGCGGCCCATTAAATAAGTTCCTCATGTTGTGATGACCACCCCCAACCCTCAAATTATTTTTGTTGCTACTTTGTAAGTGTAATTTTGCTACTGTTATAAATCATAATGTAAATACCTGATAGGCAGGATACCAGACATGTGACACACCCCTGGGAAAGGATCATAGCACGCCCCCAAAGGGGTCAGGACCCACAGGTTCAGGACCGCTGAATGAGGAATGAGGAATGAGTCTCCCCTACCTTGCTGAGCTGGGACCATGTCAGGGGAGACTAGTAGAGAGTCAGGCCTTTTAGCACTGCCCAGGGATCAGGAAGGCTCAGGGGGCACAACAGAGAGCTATTCCAGCACCTGCTGGCCGGGGAAGTGCAGCGGAAGCTTCACAGGGGGCTGGAGCCAAACCAACCCTGACTACAGTCACAAGGGGAAAAAATGGGAATTTTAGAACTAGAAATGTGGTTATTGAAATTATAAACCCCAGTTAATAAGAGCAACAGTAAGAGACAAATAACAGTAGAATGGAGGAAGTTGGCGAGCTGGAGGATAGAACCATAAAGTCATCCAGTCTAAACAGGAAATAGGCCAGAGAATGGGGAGAGGGAAAAGGCTAGAAACGTGTATAACTATAAGAAATGACTTAATGTGCCTGTCATCAGAATCTGACAAGGGGGAAAAAAGGCCTTTTCTTTTTTCTTTCTTTTGTTTTTGTTTGTTTGTTTTGTTTTGTTTTGTTTTTTGAGACAGGGTTTTTCTGTGTGACCCTGGCTGTCCTGGATTTGCTTTGTAGACCAAGCTGGCCCGGAACTCACAGAGATCCACCTGCCTCTGCTGGGATTAAAGGTGTGCGCCATCCCGCCCAGCTGAGAAAGCCTTTGTCTGACAAACCAAACTAGCTAACCTTTCTCCTATCCCTAAGGTGATACTCATACATAGCTCCACAGTAAATAATACCAGCCCCCTTGCCCCGCGTCACTCTGTTCCCCAACTCTCCCTCTCTCTCTCTTTTTTTTTTTTTCTTCCTTTCCTCTTTTCCTTTTTCTGCAACAATTTTACTTCCCAACTTTCAGAACTTACTTGAAAGTGACCTCCCCAGAAGTCCCACACACACACACACCCCTTGGGTGACAAATAAGTATCACAAAACTAGTTTGGTGTGGCTAAGACGTTGTAGTAGATGGTTGTACAGCTAGCTCAGTGGTGGGGCCCTTGCCTCATAAGTGTGAGGCTGTGGGCGGAGGTGTCAGCAGTGAGCTGGGAGCCAGGGAGAAGGAAGGATGCCTACAGTTACCTGACGCTTTTTAAAAATATATAAACTTGACATCAGGTTTGGCTGGTTGAATCCAAAGGTCTGAAGGACAGCAATTCGCTTTTCTCCATGCGTACAAGAAGCCTGGGCTGGAAGTATAACTCAGTAGTAAAGTATATATGTATGCATGATACATGTATGTAGGTAGCATGTGCAAGTATGTATGATACATGTATGTAGGTAGCATGTGCAAGTATGTATGATACATGTATGTAGGTAGCATGTGCAAGGACCCGCATTCACTAACACCACTACCAAAAAAAAATTTTTTTTTCAGTAGACAATTTCCAGTATGACAGTTTTAGGTTATTAAACTCCAAGATCAGCTCTAGTTTGTTTCTGGTCCTATCTGATTTTGCTGTCTGTGCTGTTTCCAGCTTTTCATCTTGCCCTAGACAAAGAGAAAGATGGCAGGAGTAAGGATGTACCCACGGATTTGTGCTCATTGTCAATAGCATCTTAAACTCTTTCTCTTCCCACCTGCAAGAACTCAGTCACTTAGCAACACTTAGCTCCAAAGAAATAATAAAAAATATAGTGGAGAGCATTCTCCACATTTTTAATTTTTTTCTAAAAGAGCGGATTGCCCTGGAGAGATGGCTCAGTGGTTGAGAGCACATATTACTCTTTCTGAGGACTTGAGTTTGATTCCCAGCACCCACAGCAGGTGGCTTACAACAACCTCTAACCCCAGCTCCAGAGGAATCTGACACCTTTGAACTCTGTGAGCACTTGCTTTCATGGGCATATACCCTTTCATACACATAATAAAAATAATCATTTTTTTTTAAAATGCTGGGCACTGGTGGCGAATGCCTTTAATCCCAGCACTCAGAAGGCAGAGGCAGGTGGATCTCTGAGTTTGAGGCCAGCCTGGTCTACAGAGTGAGTTCCTGGATAGCCTGGGCTACACAGAAAAACTCTGTCTCAAAAAAAAAAAAAAAGTGAGTCTGGACAGGCATGACCACCAGTCTTTCCCATAGTCAATTTTAAAAACATTTTGGGGATGGGATAAAAATTTAGATGTAATATGAATAAATTAATAAAATATATTAAAAAACATTTTGGAATACAAAACATTAACAAGGTAATTCAATTAAAGGCCAAGTAGAGAGCTTATCTGAGTTCATATTATTATGTTTATTTATGTACACAGGTTAGTGCACACACACATCTCTCCTTGCTCTGTCATCGCAGGGAGCCTAGCAACAAGTACACCTGGAACGATGTGTTATCTAGTTTCATTTTCCAGTCCTTGACTGTGTGGTTAACAATTATCTAACCTTGTAAATATGAATTGCAAGGTTACTGAATTAATATTGTCACCATGCATTCATGTTTGAACATGAAATGTCCCCAACAGGTGCACATTTTGAACACCTGTTGCCCAGCTGGTGGTGTTATTGTGAGACACTGTAGAGACTTTAGGAGGCTGGCCTACCTGGTGGAAGTGGGCTTGATTTGTATTGTCATTCTTTGTGTCCCTTGTAAGCATCACTAGTAAATATGCATGACTTTGAAAATGGAACAGTGTATATATGGCATTGTTCCTTTGAAGATTGGCTATTTAAATACCTAGGAGTTTCATTTTGCCATCCTGTACTCCTGTCCAGTGCATCTCAAAAGCCACCTGATTATCTCTGAGAAAGAAAACAGAGAAGGGGGGGGGGGCGGCATCACTAGCAACTCTTAAGTCTATACAGCTACTACTGAGACAAATGCCACTGTCTCCCCAGAAGCCCACACACACACACACACTTGGATACTGCCCTTTTCCTAAGGTCTCTTTTTCTCCACCAATGTGTGTGTTTAAATTTAGATGGAAAAAAAATCTCTTTTTAATGAACTCCAAGTTACTTTAAAAAGAACAGGAAACCTCAATAACTCACCAAATAGAGGTTACATAATATATTTGATTTCCACGTGTGGGCATCATCAGCACATTCTATGGTCTATAATAAATCCACGTGGAAAGCAAAGCCATACTCAGAAACCATTTCACTGACCTGCCAGGTTTACTTTCACGTCAGCCCAGTCTCTCCCTGTACAGACCTGGACTGGAATTACATGCCTGCTTCATGGCATGAAGTCAAAAGACAGGGAAACAGATCAGAAATCCAGCAGATAGGCTCTCCCTTTTGTGACCATGATAGCTGCAGGTGCCTGTGTTGCCCCTGCTGCCTCTCACATCGGAAACAGTGGTGCCACCGGACACGTGAGGCCCCAGTCAGAGGACAGGGTTTCCTCTTGTCTAGACGATGAGTACCACCTCAGGCTTTTCTTATCCCAAACGCTGGGCAAGAGAGTGCTGCTTATCTTTAAGGAGATTTCATCCATTTTGAAGAAATTATTTCCCTAGATCAGTAAACTTCTGGGAAAGGACTGTCTTTATTCTGAGACTATGCTATTTCTTTCTCTTTTTTTTTTCCTTTTTCTTTTTTCCTTCTTTCTTCTCTTCTTCTCTTCTTCTTCTTCTTCTTCTTCTTCTTCTTCTTCTTCTCTTCTTCTTCTTCTCTCTTCTTTTTCTTCTTTGTGTGGATAATATCTTTTCCTCTAGGCTTGATAGTGGCCATGGTTTGGTGCATCTTTTCCTGCCAATCTTTGTCATTTGGAACCTTCACAACATTTCAGTGGGTTTTCCAATATTTTTGAGGCTGCCGTAAAACATCAAGTCCCAGACCTGATACAGCCGAACAGCAGCTTTAAAAAAAAAAATTGTCAGGATCCTGAAAAGATAATTCAACTTGTTTACACTGACATTTAGAGCCCTTGGATTTACCCCTCAGGTTATTTCTCTTCTTCCATTTTATATTAGCATTTACTAATTATACAAAATAATGGGTTTCATTTTGATATTTCATATATGTATATAGTACACTCTGATCATCCTCAGCCCCCTATTTTTATATCCTGCCCCCTTCCCACTGTTCTTTTTCCTCCAGGCCCTTTTTCTACTTTCAAATATTATCTTCATTGGTTTTTCTTTATTATTGTTACATATAAGTATATACATACAACCTGCTGGTTCATTTAGTAGTGCTCATATGTCTTTAGGGATGACCGGTTTGAACTGGATAATCAGTTAGGAGGCTAGTCCTTGGGGAAGACTGACTCTCCCTCTTAAACAGTCATTAATTGGCTGAAGCTCTTCTCAGATAACTGTTTTGCTTTTGTTTTTGATTTTGATTTTTGAGACAGGGTTTCTCTTGTAGACCTGGCTGTCCTTGAACAAACAGAGATCTGCCTGCCTCTGCCTCCCACCCGAGTGCTGGGATCACAAGCGTGTGCCACCACGACTGGCCTCAGATGGCTCCTTTTGTTAGTTGCGTAACAAAACTCTTAGAGGCCATTGCATTTGATCTCATTTACAAAGTATAAAGGCATGTCACTGTAGCATTTATGTTTTCCCAATGTCCTAAGGACTCACTTGCTAGAAGCAAAGCAATCAATGTCTTGTAACAGCATTGTGATGGTTTGGATGAGAGTGGCCCCCAGAATGCTTGGGTTAGGAGATGTGTCACTGAGGGTGGGCTTTGAGGTTTCAAAAGCCCGTTCCAGGCCCAGTTTCTCCCTGTGTGTCTCTGACTCTGTCTCTGTCTCTCTCTCTCTGTCTGTCTCTGTCTCTCTTCTCCCTCTCTCTCTCTCTCTGTCTCTCTGTCTCTGTCTCTCTGTCTCTCTCTCTTTCTGTCTGTCTCTGTCTCTGTCTCTCTTCTCTCTCTCTCTCTCTCTCTCTCTCTGTCTCTCTCTCTCTGTCTCTCTGTCTGTGTCTGTCTGTCTGCCTCTCTCTCTCTCTCTCTCTCTCTCTCTCTCTCTCTCTCTCTCTCTCTCTGCTTGCTGCCTGGGGATCAGGATGTAAAGCTCTCAGCTACTACTCTCCTACTCTCCAGCACCTGGTTGTCCGCTACCTGCCGTGATGATCATGATCTGACCCACTAAAGGTGTAAGCAACCCCCCAATTAAACAATAAGAGTTTTATAAGAGTTGTCTTGGTCATGGTGTCTGTTCACAGCAATAGAACAGTGACTAAGACGAACACCAGCAACACCTATCATTTCTTGAGCAGTCTTTATATGGATTAATTAGGATTATCTTTTAATCACTGTATGAAGAGATCTGAGTTCTTTATGTTTTAAGGTGAGACCCTTAGAGAATAGAGAGTTATTAATTTGTCCAAGATCACATAGCTAGTAACTAGTACTGGAATTCATAACTAGGCACCATGCTTTGACACACACCTGAATCTCAGCACTCAAAAAGCTGAGGCAGGATGCTTGAGAGTCTAAAGTTAGCCTGGGCTACATAGAGAGTCCCTAACTAAAAAACAAACAAAACAGGGAGCCAGCAAGATGTCTCAGTGGGTAAAAGTGCTTGCCACAAAAAGTCTGATGTTTTGAGTTTGAGCCCTGGAACTCATAGTTGGAGGAGAAAATAAACTCCTGAAAATTGTTCTCTGAGCCCACTGGTATAGAATTTTGTGTATAGATGCAAAATAAGTTTAATTTCATTTTTTTTGTTTTGTTTTGTTTTTTTGAGACAGGGTTGCTCTACGATAGCCTTGGCTGTCCTAGACTTAGTTTGTAGACCAAGCTAGCCTCGAACTCACAGAGATCTGCCTGCCCTCTGCTTCCAGAGTGCTGGGATTAAAGGTATGCACCACCACCACCCAGCATAAGTTTAATTTTAGATACAGTGGTATAGAATTCAAATGTAAGATTATTCTTCACAGCAAGGCTACACAGAGAAACCCTGTTTCGAAAAAACAAAAACAAAAAACAGATTATTCTTCACACACATTAGATACATTTCTACTCTAATATGTCATATTTGTACCCATATAACTCAATTATAATACAAGGTTTACTTCAATACTTTGAAAGTCCTATTGCAGGCTATTTAAGATAAATAAGTCATACAAATTAATTGTTAGTTGATCAAATCATGGTCATATCAATTACTAGTCTATTTTTATCACAAGAATATACATCTTAGTTGCAACAGATAGATATCATTCTATAAAAAGATAAGGTAAAATAGTCAGATAAGGTCTTCAAAAACCTCAGAGACCTACAGAATATGGCATTTTAAAATGTTTTTATTATTTTAAAGAGTCACTGGCAGTGAGACAAGTTAACTCCTGGCAACACCCAGCCTACCTCAAATAAGATGAAAAGCATTAAACAACCTTCATATGGAGATGGCTTCAAATGTGGCAAACAAGCCACTGGGGAAAATGTTTTTGTTTCGACCACAGACAGAATTCCACCTAAAAAATGACAAGCTTGGATGCAGGCAGAGTTGATGGCCAAACTCTACCAAGACAGGGTAAGCAAGTCCTCAGTAGTTCCTGCCTCACAAGTATGTCTATAAGTACATTGAGCCAGAAGGCTGAAGATGATACTCCAATGTTCTAGAGTGACTATTCAGGTAGCAAACTACTTCTGTCATCTTCTCATTTGGAAAGCTACTAACCTGCACTCCTGGTATACTCAGATAATCAATTTTATTCCTTCTCAAGTCTCTGATGGGGCTGAAGATCAGATAGTTTAGCTTTACCCTTAAGCTTAGTTGTTTAGGGGTTAAGATGTTTTTAGGTCTAAATAGATGTTTTAAGTTGATAATGACGAGATATGATAGATGTTGATTTACATTCAGAATTTTAGACACACCAAAACAGAAGCGATTGTTTTCTTCAAGGCTGCCAAATACAAATAGCCAAAACATAGAATGTAACATTTATGTAATTCCTGATTGTGTCATGGTTCTTCTTGCTATAGGTAGTTTATTGTAGGTATGTGTAATAATAGAAGTGTATATGTAAAAAAAAAATTTTTTTTAATTTTAATGAATTAAAAAAGAAAAGAAGAGGAGGGCAGAAAACATTTAAGAGCCAGAAGTGGTGGGTGCATGCCTTTAATCCCAGTACTTGGGAGGCAGAGGCAGGTGGATCTCTGTGAGTTCAAGGCTGCCTGGTCTACAGATCGGTTCCAGGACAGCCAGAGCTGTTACACAGAGAAACCCTGTCTTGAAAAGCAAACAAAGAAACAAACAAACAAACAGCAAGCCCAGAAATGGCAGATAACGATAAAGACAGTGTTTTTCAGGACACAGCAGGGCAGTCGCACATGTGACTCTTGGCATTTGTGACAGCCTGCACAAGTCTTTGCAAGTTTCAAGCCAGACAAAATCCAGCGTGGAGTCGGGAGACAGGCAGGAAGGGGCGCCCTTAGCCAAGAAGCGGTTGGCCTTGATGGCTGCTAGGAGAGGGAGTGTCTGGGTTTTTGTTGTTTGTTTTGGTGGTGGTGTTGTTTTAATGTGACTACTTAGCTGGTATGGTGATGCACTCCTTTAATCCCAGAACTCGGGAGGTAGAGCAGGTGGAGTCGCTGTGAGTTCAGAGGCCAGTCTGGTCTACAAAGCAAGTCCAGGACAGCCAAGGCTACATACACAGAGAAACCCTGTCTTGAAACAGAAAGAAAGAAATAATAAAGAAAGAACGAAATAAAGAAAGAAAGAAAATTTACCTAGTGCTTATAGTGGATTTTTGTTCTTTCATTTGTCAATGTTAGCTTAGAGAACCAATGTGACTATGAGGCCAGACATCTCTAGTCCCTTTTTGGGCGTCTGACCTTGTATTTTGTTAACAAGTCTGTCTTCCATACTGAAACCTCTAAGCTCCAGGTCATGTTCTTCACTGATCTCTCCAGAGCAGTGGTGCTTATATTTTTGGTTGTAAGCCTAACCCTTAACACCTGAGCCACCTCTCTAGCTCTATAGCAGTGGTTCTAATCTTCCTAATGCTGCAACCCAGTTTTGGTGACCCCCCCCATCATAAAATCATTTCATTATTGCTTCATAACTGTAATTTTGCTATAGTTATGAATCATAATCTAAATATCTGAGATGCATGACATCTGATGGGCAACCCCTGTGAAAGCATCATTTGACCACCCAGAGGGGTCACGACCCACAGGTTGAGAAACACTCTCTAGAGGCTGTCCTGCATAACCTCTCCTAACAGCTGTCTTCTGAGACAATCGACATTGCGCACCAGTTTTCCACAGACCGCCCACTGGCCTTGGCTTCTGAAGTTCTGATTCTCTCGACTAAACTGTATAAACGGCCAGCCCGTCTAGCTGAAATAACCGGCTTCCTGTTCAATGAGAGACCCTGTCTTGGTATAAAACACACAACGTTCTCTCCTCTGCTCTCCACATCCACACCCATGGGTACACACCCCACATCCACATACATACACTACACACACACACACACACACACACACACACACACACACACACACACGATAGCAGTTTACAAAGAGAGAAGTGAAGCGTGGTGCTATCTGTTGTAGTTTTTCTTTTCTTCTTTTTATTGTTTTTCCTGAAGGAAACGCAGATAAAGGAGATCAGAGATGTGGCAGACAGAATGTAGGCACGTTCTCTGAGGGGAAGCCAGAATCTGAGGCTGGAGCTCCAAGCCATAACTACCACCTCTCAGGAAATGGAAAAGAAGGCGCTACAACAACATAGTGAAACCCATTGCACATTGTGTCAATTGATGGGATTTAGGATCACCGTAGAAACAAATCTCTGGGTGTGTCCGTGAAGGATTATCTAGATTAGGCTAATTGAGGTGGGAAGACCGACCCTAAGTACGGGTGGCACCATTCCACAGGCTGGGACGGTGGGCATAGGGACAAAGACTACAAAGGAGACAGTGAACAGCACAGAAGTGGCTCTTCTTTCTCCACCTCCTGGCAGCAAGACGCAATGTGACCAGGTGCCTGAAGATTGTGCTGTCCTGTCTTCACCCCCTCAAACCCAGGCAAATTTAACCCTTCCTTTCTTAGGCTGCATTAGTCAGGTACTCCAGCTCACCTGTGTTGGTCAAAGGGGATTGATTCTGAATTGGTCAGCTTCACGTTATTACAATGAAATATCCAAGGCAACCATGTCATCTAGAGAAAAGGGTTTGTAGCTCGTTGTTATAGTCTCAAGGTCTATGATCTGTGAAGGACCACGGGTTTGGCCTCTGGTGGGGGTAATGGACAAAACTGACAGGTACTCATGAGCAACGACTTAACCAACTGAAGTTGAAGTGGGGAGGAAGTGGGGGGGAAAAGGAGGGGGATTGAAAAGTGGGAAGAAGGGAGAATGAATTGGATCCTGTTTTCCTTTTGAGAGCACATCCCAGCTACCTAAGGCAAACCCACTAGGCTTCACCACTAAAGGTTTTCACTCCCTCCCTGTGTCACCACCCTGAGGACCAACCCTTTGACTCACAATAGGCCTTTAGGGGATATTCAATATCCAAACCAAAGTACAATCTAAATGTTACTGAGTGTTAGAAGGTACCCTTCCAAGGGCATGGCGGACTCAAGGAGCTTACAGGTACACAGTCGTCCCAAATGTCCCCATACCATGGCAGTTTGGCCACAGGCTGAAGCCATCGATTGTAGGGAGTGTTTTCTAGAAAATCAGCACCGTAAGGAAGCTCCTGGGCCCTTGTTTTCCTGCTTTCTCAACTTCCTCATTCCAGCCAAGTCTGTCATCTCCGCCATGCCTCACAGGGACCCAGTGGCTCTGTCAGAGCACATTCATGTCAGATGGTGACCTCTGCAGAGAGCATTGTCTCAGCACTTGGTCAACTGTTTTTTTTTTTTAAGATTTATTTATTTATTAGTATACAGTGGTCTGTCTGCATGAACACCTGCAGGTCAGATCACATTATAGATGATTTTGAGCCACCATGTGGTTGCTGGGAACTGAACTGAGGACCTTTAGAGGAGCAGTCAGTGATCTTAACCTCTGAGCCATCTCTCCAGCCCACCCTTCTTCACTTTTAGACCAATTTCCCAGTATCTCATGCTCCTTGGAAGAACGAAAACCCACGTCAGGAATACTGGGATTCCTGGACACCAATATCACACGCTCCTTCCCTAACGAGTACTGACAGCGACGAGGTCACTGAAGACTGGCTTAGTTACTGTGTGTTGCTGTGAGGAGACGCCATATCCAAGGCAACTCTTACGAAATGAGCGCGGTTTACCAGGGGCTCACTTACAGTTTTAGAGGGTTAGTCCATTATCATGGCAAGAAGCACACAGGCATGGTGCTGGAATAAATACCCAAGAGCTTCGTGTCCGGATTCTAGACAGCAGGCAGAGAGAAACCCTGGGCCAGGCATGGGCTTTTGAAACTCAAATCCCCTTCCCAGTGACACGCCATCTCCAACAAAGCCACAGCTTTGTCCTTTTCAAACAGTTCCGCTAACTGAGGACCAGCACTCAAATGTATGAGCCTATAGAGGCTGCTCTCATCCAAACCACCACAGAGGCTTAGGTCTGAGAGAATACTGAAGCTTGGGGAAATCTTTCAGCAAAAAAATACAAAATTGCAGGGCAGTGGTGGCACACACCTATAATCCCAGCACTCAGGAGGCAGAGGCAGGCAGATCTCTGAGAGTTCGAGGCCAGCCTGGTCTACAAAGCGAGTCCAGGACAGCCAAGGCTACACAGAGAAACCCTGTCTAGGAAAAAGAAAAAAGAAAAAGAAGAAATTTCCATCACCATTTCAGTTGAGACTGGTTCTAATATTTATTCTTGCTTCATGATTAAAAAGCAATGTGTTTATGACACAAAATTGGTGGGCTTTATTTGACTCATGGATTTTTTGTTTGGTTTTGTTTTTTGGTTTTTCAAGACAGGGTTTCTTTATGTAGCCTTGGCTGTCCTGGACTTGCTTTGTAGACAGGGCTGGCCTCGAACTCACAGCGATCCACCTGTCTCTGCCTCCAGAGCGCTGGGATTAAAGGTGTGCGCCATCACCACCTGGCGACTCATGGATTTTGTTTTGTTTGTTTTTTGAGACAAGATTTCTTTGTGTAATAGCCCTGGCTGTCCTGGAACTCTCTTTGTAGACCAGGCTGGCCTCAAACACATGGAGATCCGTCTACCTCTGCCTCCTGAGTGCTGGGATTAAAAGCATGTGCCACACCATGCCCAGTTTGATCCCTCAATCTTGCTTCTTAGGCACCTCTAACTTTGAATGTACTGGTCTGAAATGGATAAAGTCCTCTCATTTCTGAGCAAATCCAGAGAACTTAAATTTTTAATACCTTGAGGGAGCCTCCCCTGATGTAAGAATTGCTTTGGGGAACCTTGCAGCCTCTAGCTCCATGTTTACCAGCCTAACTCATACCATCTTACTGAAAGAAACATGAGAGGCATACACCACTTAAACCTCTTCAGAAGCTACTTTTTCTTTTTTCTTTTTTTGTTTTTGTTTTTTGGGGGGGGGTTGTTTGTTTGTTTTTGGTTTGGTTTGGTTTGGTTTGGTTTTTTTGAGACAGGGTTCCTCTGTGTAACAGCTCTAGCTATGCTGGAACTTACTCTGTAGACTAGGCTGGCCTCAAACTCACAGAGATCCACCTGCCACTGCCTCCCAAATGCTGAGATTAAAGGCATGCACTACCACTGCCCGGCTCAGAAGTTACATTTTAAAAGAATGTAGGAAAACAAATAAAATTCTTTTAATAATTTTAATGTATTTTACTAAGATCAGTCCAGGAGGCTTCTTACCAGGCCGCTGCCTTCCTTCCATTAGTGATGCCTGCAACCCTAGGCCCCAATACAACAAAATCCATGCACAGAGATCGTATTGTGTGGAGGTGTGTTTGTATGCTTGTGAAGGGAGGGGAAAGAGAGAGAGGGAGAGATCAAGAGAGAGAGAGAGATCACAGGTCCAAGGGGAATCTACACCTGTTGTTTTGCTAAATAGAGGCTGTTCCAGTTAGCTTCTCTGTGGCCATGATAAACACCATGCACAAAACTAACCTAGGAAGAAAGGGGTTTAATCTGATTTACAGGTTACGATGCACCATCAAAAAAAGCCGGAGCAGGAGCTCAAGGCAGGAACCTGAAGATAGGACCTGAAGCAGAGACCATAGAAGAACGGTGCTTACTTGTTTGCTGCCCCGTGGTTTGCTCATGGCTTTCTTACAAAAAAGGAGTGGGACCACCTACAGTGGTCTGGGCACTCCAACATTAATCGTTAAGCAAGAACTGCTCCCACCAAGTTGCCAGCAGGCCAGTCTAATGGAGGCCATTTCTCAACTGAGGGTCTCTCTTTCCAGGTGAGTGTAGTTTGTATCAAGTTGACAGAAACTAACCAACACAGACATGCAGTCAAACTGACTTCTAAATATTTAACGCTTTCTAATTTTTACATCTATTTATGTAATGTCTGCATGTCTGTGTGTGTACGTGTGTGTGTGTGTGTGTGTGTGTGTGTGTGTGTGTGTGTGTGTGTACATGCATACATAAACCATAGTGTCAAGATTGAGGTTGTGGTGGTTTGGCCCCTAGAGACTGATGTGTTTAAATACTAGGACCATGAAATGTGGCACTATTAGGAAGCGTGGCCTTGTTGGAGTGGGTGTGGCCTTGTTGGAGGAAGTGTGTCACTGTAGGGGCCGGCTTTGAAGTCTCCTATGCTCAAGCCCTGCCCATTGTTGGAATTCCAGTCCCTTGGCTGCCTTCAGATCAAGATATAGAACTCTCAGCTCCTCCAGCACCACATCTACCTACACGCTGCTGTGCTTCCCTCCATGATGATAATGGACTAAGCTTCTGAAACTGTAACCAAGGCCCAGTTAAATGTTCTCCTTTATAAGAGTTGCCTTGGTGCAGGGTGGTGGTGGTGTGCACGCCTTTAATCCCAGCACTCGGGAGGCAGAGGCAGGTGGATTGTTGTGAGTTTGAGGCCAGCCTGGTCTACAAAGCAAGTCCAGGACAGCCAAGGCTACACAGAGAAACCTTGTCTCCAAAAAGAGAAAAAAAAAAAAGTTGCTATGGTCATGGTGTCTCTTCAGAGCAATAAAAGCAGGTCAAAAGACAGCCAGTGGGAGTCAGTTACCTCCTTCCATCATGAGGATCCCAGGGGTCATATTCTGGGTTGCCAGGCACCTCTTGCCAACCTAAATATTTGTGTTTATATCATGTGTTAGTGCTTCTCTTAACCTGGGTCAGAAAAGCTTCTTTTTTGCAGTGGATGGAAATCAATGTAAAAAAAAAAAAAAAAAAATGTGTAACTGGTCAAAGTGCTGAGAATAGCTTCTGTTGTGTGCCCCACCTAAAACAGGGCATCTGTGTCATGGTCCACTCCACCACCAGGCTCGGATGCCTGGATCTTGCCTCTCATGTATCTCTAGTGCTATCCATCCTGGACTGAAATGGATATGATCCTATCATCTCTGAGCCAGTGCAGGAAGAGGATACAGAAAGAGTGTACATGGCAAAGAATAGAAGGAGTGCTATGAAATGTTGTCTTCTGGGCACAGCATGGTTGGCTGCCATACTCATGAGCACACCATAGCTGTGGCTTCCTGCATAAGACCTGCACAAGATGCATGGATGGGAAGGGGGCTCATGAGGCCTCCCCCAGCTGGACGTAATGGAAATTAAAGGATAGGAGGGAAGAGGGAGTCATTTTTCTTTAGTGGTATAGCCACCTGTAAGTTGCCTGTGCTTGGGTAAATAACCCTCGTGTTCATGTAAACAACCGTAACTAGGCTTAGTGGCTCATTGGAAGAAAAGAAATAATAAAGAACGTGAAAAGTGGAGGGAGCTTGTTTTTAATAACAATCGGTCCAAAGAAATTGAGAAGGGGATAAGACCAAGTAACGGGGAATTACGATCAAAATATATTATATGTTTATATGTGAAATCGCTAAAGAACATATAAGATACTAAAATGAATAAATATAAATGTAAAGGAGTAAATATATTTTAAAATATAACCCAAGGGCTGGAGAGATGGCTCAGAAGTTAAGAACATTGGCTGTACTTCTAAAGGTCCCAAGTTTGATTCCCAGGACCACATGGTGGCTTATAACCATCTATAAGATCTGGTGCCCTCTTCTGGCATTCAGCCATACATGCAGGCAGAATACTGTATAAACAATAAAGAAATCTTTTAGAAATGTAATCCAATCTTTAAGGGTTTTGTTTCATCTCTTCTTACAATAAATGTTCAAATTTAATATTAGAGGCATATTTTACATTTGCCTTATCATGCTAAGTCTTCAGGAGCTTGGATCTACTTTGTATTTAAAATTTTTTGTTTGTTTGTTTGCTATTTTGGTTTTTCAAGACAGGGTTTCTGCTGGGCAGTGATGGCACACACCTTTAATCCCAGCACTTGGGAGGCAGAGGCAGGCAGATTGCTGTGAGTTTGAGGCCAGCCTGGTCTATAAAGTGAGTCCAGAACAGTCAAGGCTACACAGAGAAACTCTGTCTCGAAAAACAAAAAAACAAACAAGACAGAGTTTCTCTGTGTAGACTTGACTGTCCTGGACTTGCTTTGTAGACCAGGCTGGCCTCAAACTCACAGAGATCCACCTGCCTCTGCCTCTCGAGCGCTGGGATTAAAGGTGTGTGCCACCACTGCCTGGCTTTAAACTTATCTCTGTCCGGCTCTGCCCTCATTTAAGTGCTCAGTAGTGACATGTGAACCTCTAAAAAAAACCAAGAGGACACTTAGAATCGAGCCTCTGTCACAGCTGTGAGGCAATCAGGGAGCCTGTAAAGTACCCTATACCTGCCATTTATTGACAATACACCAATGTCCCCAGTGTCATTGATGACTAGACAGGTGCTCTGTAAGTGCTTAGCAGCTTCACACGGGTGTCACTACATGAAGTAAAGAGATCTAGACAAGAAAACAATTTCTCATTCTCAAGTCCGTCTTCAACTCCTAAAGACTTCATCTCAAAAAGTTATTTCAAAGGCCCTGGGCCTGGTGGTGCAGCTTTTAATCTCAGCACTTGGGGGACAGAGGTAGGTGAATTGATCGCTGTGAGCTGGAGGCCAGCCTGGTCTACAAAGCTAGTCCAGGACAGCCAAGGCTACACACACACACACACACACACACACACACAAATCCTGTCCAGAAAAACTAAACAAAGAAGAAGAAAGAAGAGGAGGAAGTGGAGGAGGAGGAAAAGGAGGAGGAGGAGGAAGAGGAGGAGGAGAAACAATTTCTAAATCTACAAACCTGATGTCAGATCACAACCATTTCAAACAAAACAAACAAAAAACAAAAACCTGTTATTAGAGAGTGGGTTTTTCTTAGATGAGGTCTTGCTTGTCTGCCCAGGCTAGCCTTGAACTTTCCATCCCCCTGCCTCAGCTTCCCAAGTGCTGGGATGATGGGTGTGTGCCAGCACACCTGGCTGCAAAGTGAGCTTTTTGCAGCATTGATGCACGCATTAGTTACTTTTCTGTAGCAGCGATAAAATACCATGACCAAGGCAATGTATGTAAGAAGAGGCTTTTGGCCTTGGTGGACAGACTTAGGAGCAAGCGGCAGGCAAGGCAAAAGGAGCAGAAAGCAGAGGATGCACACTTTGGACCACTAGCATGGAGCAGAGAGAAGGAACCGGGAGTGGTTTGAGGCTTTTAATCTGAAAGCCAAACCTCCAGTGACGTGCTTCCTCCCGCAAGGCCATACTGACGTGTCCTTCCCAAACAGCGCCAACTGAGGACCAAATACTCAAATACCTGAGCTTCTGAGGGACACTCTCCTTTAAAACCGCTCTGACGCTGTATGACTCGGGATGGAACTCTGCTAGCCTGGAAATGAGTCTGAGTGGGGTGAAATCGCATATCATTCATATGATGTTGTTATCATTTTACTTATTTTCATTTGATTTGTGCATTATTAGCAATTCAGCATAAACAGGACCTAGAAGTGGGGATGGGATAGTAAGTGTTAAGGTGACCTCCATTCATAAAAAGCATATGCACACATGCTTACGAATCTGTTTGGTTTTATATACGTAAGCTTATTAGAAATTTTATAATGTAAACGTGTATGGCATATGATTTACAAATAAATTTTAAAATATTTTTTATATCTAAAGGATACATATAAAGCTTCTTATAGAACACACTTTTTTTTTTTTTTGCCAGACTCCTGTTTCTGTGGCCAACACACGGCTGCAGTGAATTATGATTTGACAAACGGAGCTGCATCCCAGTCTGCATGCTTCCCTCCATAAATGTGCTGTCATTAAATCTGACATGTGTGTTTTATTTTCTTGAGGGCTTTGTTTAACAACGAGCTTGCAAAATTCCTAAAATTTTATAACCAGCTCTCGCAACTTGGTACAAGCCAACTCTAGCATACTATTGCTCCTAAGCCCCGCTTCTCCAGTCCTGGGGGACAAAATGATACTGTGATTCAAAAATACCAAAACCATGCCTATCTCCTTCCTTTCGGATCCTCCTCTGTACACCACCGCCCCCATCTCCCAGCATAAGAAACGCATGCACCTCAGGGACCGCGTGATCGCGATTGATCTGCTCTCCTTATAATTACCCTCCAGAAGAGAACACCCCAAAACTCAGCTCTGTTAACTGAAGTGGCACATTGGGCAGGGGCCAAACTGTTCCGGTATCATAGCCACATGGTGGCACTATTGAAACGTGGGTATTGCAGCTGCCTCAGTACCCTTCCACTCTTACCACCAAGCACCCCACTTGTCACCCTCAATCTTGCAAAGCTTTTCAATGAACCCAAATATGTCTCTTCTACCAGCCTAGTCCCTTACCCTGTTTGCACACAGCTTTTTTTTCCCCCCCTGTTCAGGAAATGCCAAGCTCAGGAGTATCCTGCATGCTTAAACTTTATGTAAACAGACTCTTCCTGTTACATCTGTCCTGCAAATTTCCATCTTTTTCCCCCAGCTCTCCACTCCCCAGCGCTGGGGATTGAAACCGAGGCTGTGTGTATCCCAGATGCACACTCTACCACCGAGCCACAGGCCAGCCAAGAGCTTCCGCTACTTCTTTTTGTGAGCGGGGCATCACTATGTAATCCAAGCTAACCTGAAACTCGTGATCCTTCTGCCTCAGCATGCTAACTGCTGAGGCGATTTTGACATCTGAGTTTTAGGCTTTGTCACCTGTAAGCCACAAGGAACCTCCCTAACTCTTCGTGCCTCTGAACATCAGCCCAAGGCTGGAGAAGCTCTGTCTATCTTGTTTACTTGTTTACGTTTGCCTGTTCATCTATTAATTGTGTGTGTGCGCAGGTCACAGGGCGACTTTCAGGAATCTGCTCTCTCTTTCCACTCTGTGAGGGCCAGAGCCTTTACTTGATGGGCCATCTTGTCACCAATACCATGGCGTTCTGTGTTTCATTTTATCTGAGTGGCTTGTTAGGCTCTGCTCCACATTAGACCCCAGGATGAATTTCCACTGTTTACCGTCTTCCGTAAGAAATCTGGCAAAGCCAGGCAGTGGTGGGGCACACCTTTAATCCCAGCACTCGGGAGGCAGAGGCAGGCGGATCTCTGTGAGTTCAAGGCCAGCCTGGTCTACAGAGCGAGTTTCAGGACAGCCAGAGCTGTTCTCAATTCCATATAAATATCTCCAGGAAGGACCCTACTTGTCCCAGTTTGGGTCATATACCCTCTCCTGGATCAACGCCTATAAATGATTAGATCTGCCTTCCAGCCCCACCCCAATGCCATGCTAGTGTTTGTTTGTTTGTCTGTTTTTAAGATTTATTTATTCATTATGTATACAGTGCTCTGGCTGCATGTACACCTGCAGGCCAGAAGAGGGCACTAGATCATATTATAGATAGATGGCTGTGAGCCACCACATGGTTGCTGGGAATTGAACTCAGGACCTCTGGAAGAGCAGAGAGTGCTCCTAACCGCTGAGCCATCTCTCCAGTGCCCCCTTCCCACCCCACCCTTGCTGTGCTAGTGATAAGTGGATATGAATAGCATCTAGGAGCTGCAGGGAACAGAGAGTGGAAACGCCCTCTTGTGGCACATTGTGTGATGAGAAGAGAGAAGAAACTCTGAGAAACCGGAAGCAGCAGTACCCAATGCCTGCAGCGTTTCTGCCTCACGTGGAAGTTCTGGAACTGTGAAGGAACCATATGCTTTGTGGGAAAGAACGGCAAAATGACAATATGTTTAACATAAAGTAACAGAATGCCGAAAGATGTCCTTTGAAGCATTCTTTTGAAATATTGGCCAAGAGTCCCCAATTTGAAACATCCAAAAATCCAAAATGCCCCAAACCCTGAAACTTCTCAAGTCCTGACATGATGCCACCATGGAAAACTTCACACCACAAAACCTTAACACAAATGCCATTGAATGTTATGTGTATTGCTGGGCGTGGTGGTGCACGCCTATAAAGCCCAGCACTCGGGAGGCAGAGGTGGGTAGATCGCTATGAGTTTGAGGCCAGCCTGGTCTACAAAGCAAGTCTAGGAGTGTGTGTGTGTGTGTGTGTGTGTGTGTGTGTGTGTGTGTGTGTGTGTGTATGGTACCTTCAGGCTGTGTGAAGAAGATAGATATGAAATATAAATGAATTTCATGTCCACACACATAGGTCCTGTCCATAAAAATCTCATTGTGTACATTCATGTCTTCCAAGACCCTGGGAAATTAAAATCTCCCACAGTCCTGATTCTAAATATGCCGGGCTGGAGATACCCAGACTGTCAGACTACCCATTGTGAGGCTTAGGTTCTGGGAGAGTTGTGCTCAAGGTGTGCATTAGCTTGAAATCCCTCTGACGTGATGTGCTACTTTAAGTGTCCACTTAACTTGGTACCAGGGTATCTCAGGATTTCGGTAGGAACATTAAGTTAGCAGCTTATACTTATGAAGTAGAGCCCAGAAACACAGGCCAATCTCTCCACTGCTTGCTCTTCTGTTTTAGCTTTTTGGTTTTGTACCTGGTGGATGCTTCCATTTCTAAGACTTCAATGCATAAAGGTCAAAGTACAGAAAGAATTAAACTTTGCAATATGAGCTACTCCCCGATGGCAAGCATTAACGAGGCTATTTGATTGCCCCAATTTTTTGGACTGCGTGCTGCTGTCCACCTGCTCGGTGCTGGAAGGGAATCTTGTCTCTAGTATCTTATGACTTTGTAGCATATGCACATCTCTCTCTCTCTCTCTCTCTCTCTCTCTCTCTCTCTCTCTCTCTCTCTTTAAGATTCATTATTATGTACACAGTGCTCTGCCTGCATAGAAGAGGGGACCAGATCTCATCATAGATGGTTGTGAGCCACCATGTGGTTACTGGGAATTGAACTCAGGACCTCTGGAAGAGCAGTCAGTGCTCCTAATCTCTGAGCCATCTCTCCAGCCCAATGCAAGTCTCTTCTTAAAATGTTTTAGAAGAGTGACTTGAATTTTTTTGTTTTTGTTTTTGTTTTTGTTTTTGGTTTTGGTTTTTATTGTTGTTGTGGTTGTTTTGGTTTTTTTTGGTTTTTGGTTTTTCAAGACAGGGTCTCTCTGTGTTAGCCTTGGCTATCCTAGATTCACTTTGTAGACCAGGCTGGCCTCAAACTCACAGTGATCCACCTGCCTCTGCCTCCCGAGTGCTGGGATTAAAGTTGTGTGCCACCATTCCCGGCTAGAAGAGTGACTTGAAACTAAGCATTCATTCCCTGGGGTAAGTGAGGAGCTTGAAAAGTCACATGGCAATAGATATTTTGTTTTTGTTTGTTTGTTTGTTTGAGGTAGGGTATCTCTCTCTGTAGCCCTGGCTGTCCTGAAACTCACTATGTAGACCAAGCTGGTTTTTGAACATACAGAAATCTACCTGTGCTTCTGCCTCCCAAGTGCTAGGCCCAAAGGCATGAGCCACCATGCTCGGAGACAACGAATAGTTTTAATGCAGCAAGTTTGGAAAGTCTCAACTTTAATGTCTCTTCCCAAGGTCTGGCAATTCCTCCTTCCATCATGTGGAAGACAGGCACACCCATCTCTCTTCCCACCCAAATCTTATCCTGGTGCATTGCTCTGGGATACATAAATCTCATGATCACTCGTAAAGGGATAATTTGAAATGCGTTGCCTTTAGGGCCTTCTTCAAACCCCACCCCACCCCCCAAAAAAAACAAACCAAAGAAAGTCTTAGCAACAGCAAAAAAACTCGTTTGGCAGGACTCCATGCCTTTCTGCTACCTCTTCTCTGCCTCTCTCCTCCCTCTCTCCCAGTTGCTTCATACTTAAAGAGAAGCGGTAAGACCAGTAAAGCCGATAGTTTGACAGTGAAGACTGACTTCTCTAGCAATATATTTGAGTGATGGACTCATTGCATAAATTGAGTGAGCTAAACCTACAGTTCCAAGGATTTGATACAAAGTGGATGCATAGCCAGGTGTGGAAGGCCACATCTGCAATTCCAGTTCTGGGGAGCCAGGTGTGGAAGGCCACATCTGCAATTCCAGTTCTGGGGACCCAGGTGTGGAAGGCCACATCTGCAATTCCAGTACTGGGGACCCAGGTGTGGAAGGCTGGGGTAACAGGATCTGTCTCAAAAACAAAAACTGCATATTCAAATAATAATAATATAGCAAGAAGTGAATTCTTTATAATGATTTAAACTTGATAAGACATTTTAACCAGGCCTTGGGGCATGGGCTTATAATCCCAGCTTCTTTCTAGTCAGATCAAGGCAGAAGGTTCAAAGCCTGCCTGGACTACATAATAACTCCAAGGCCAGCCTAGGTAAAGCAACATGACCATGTCTCAAACTAAAACCAAAAACCAGGAAAAAAAAAGAAAAGAAAAAATTAGAACACCTACCAAGCATTTAATACAGTTCAACTGTCATTTTGTTTTCTGTTTGTTTGTTTGTTTTGTTTTTACTTTTTTGGTTTCTCAAGATCGGTGTAGCCTTGGTTGTCCTAGACTTGCTTTGTAGACCAGGCTGGCCTCCGACTCACAGAGATCCATCTGCCTCTGCCTCCTGAGTGTTGGGATTAAAGGCATGTGCCACCATACCTGGCTCAACTGTGATTTTGAAAGGGAAAAAAAAAAAAAAAAAGATTAAAACGATTTTAAGTATCCATGTAAAATGTTCAAGGGATCTTATGCTTTTTTTTTTTTTCCAAAATTCTTTTGGGATCAGATGTGCAAAAAAATTGAAGACTTCTACCCTAAGGAACCTGGAAACCACCTTAAGCAATTTAAACTCATCATTAAAGAAATATGACTGTGTGCCTTAGAGCTACAAATTAACTAGAAAAAAAATAAGGGTATGAGGAACATAACACCTCAGTACAAATGCACACCTAAGCTAATATTTTCTTTCTTTTTTTTAAAGATTTATTTATTTATTATGTATACAGTGCTTTGGCTGCACGTACAGCTGCAGGCCAGAAGAGGGGATGGACCAGATCTCATATAGGTGGTTGTGAGCCACCATGTGGTTACTGGGAATTGAACTCAAGACCTTTGGAAAAGCAGTCAGTGCTCTTAACCATTGAGCCATCTCTTCAGCCCTTAAGCTAACATTTTCTTATGTTTTACTCTTACTCTTGAGTAGAATCAAATGTGGTCTTTGCCCTGTTAAATACAGACTTGGAAAGACATACCAAAAACCTTCAACCTCAGCATGTGTCAGCCTTTTGTCTATGCTGTAGGAGGGGAAGTGGCTGGGGCTTAAAAGCTCTATTTTCCTAACCTTTAAGCATGTGAAGCCTATTTCTGAGCCCTTACAGAAGTATCTTCTCTGATGTTCTGGTGTTTCCCCTTCCACTAAGGATCACAGAAAACAGCAGTGATTTCTCTAGTCTGCTAGATCCTATGGCTGTTTCCTTTTTGTGAAGATGAAAAAACACAAAACTGCTATGAACTTTTTACATTCCTTGTTGTTTCTTAGAGGGCTATGGTCACTTAACACAATACAACACAAAATTAATTACTAAGGTTTGATTCTAATTAAATTGCCAGACGGGTTTACTGACCCAGTGCCAACTGGCTTCCCCCACTACCAGAATTTTCCTCCCTGTTTCTAATAACTAAAAAATGTTGAGACACATAAGGATGTTATAAATACTTCGCAGTGCAATTTTCTCCACTAACAGTACCCTCTTACTCTTAATTAGCTGCCAGCTGAGAGCAAAATTCAGCCAGGGACAGGAGACCCCTGAAAGCCAGAGGGAGGGCGGAGTGGGGCGGGGGAGGTAACCACAAGAGCAAAGGCAGCTCTTTGGAACTGAGTGTGCTGGGGACAAGCTTACTGTCGAGCAAATTTGCCTGTAAGCTAGCTAGGTTTAGAGGACAGAACACATGTTCATCATCTTCTTTAGCTTGGGGCGACCATGATATATATACACACATGTACACACACACACACACACACACACACACACACACACACACACACACACACACACACTCCACAAGAGTTCATTTAAATTTGGATTTCTGTGTTTAATTTTACTTCCCCAAATTGTGTAGTGGTACAACCTGACATTTGAAGGAGATATTCTAGCTGTAGCACTGAAGGTGCCTTTCCTGTTTCTCTTAGTCCACTGTGATGGTTGTTTCATCTCTGCCCTGCATTTGTGTGCTGTAAAGATTTCTCCTGTTGATTCACTTGAGGAGATAAAAACTCCATCGGAAAGAAAAGTTTGTCTTGTTTTGTAAAAAAAATAATCTCAAGGGGTTAATTAAATGAATTTTGGGGGGTGGGAATAGGAATATTTTCTTTTTCTTTCTTTCTTTCTTTCTTTTCTTTCTTTCTTATGTATACAATGTTCTGCCTGCATGTACACCTGCACATCAGAAGAGGGCACCAGATCACATTATAGATGGTTGTGAGCCACCATGGTTGCTGGGAATTGAACTCAGGACCTTTGGAAGAGCAGTCAGTGTTCTTAACCTCTGAGCCATCTCTCCAGCCCCTAGGAATATTTTCTTATCAGATCATCAGATTCTTCTGAGCGATCAGCACACAATGAAAAGAAAGTCACATTTTTATGGAGGTCAGATGTGATTCATCACAGGATGGATAAGGAAATGGTGGGCGATGTTACAGAGAAAAGAGAGCTGATTGACTCATATTATGTAAATTTTGTTTTGTTTTGTTTCATATTTTATTTCGTTTTCTCCTGAGACAGGGTTTCTCTGTGTAGCCCTCGCTGTCTTGAAATCCACTGTAGACCAGGCTGGTCTTGAACTCAGAGATTCATCTGCTTCTACCCCCCCCCCCCCCCTTCCCACCAAGTACTAGGATTAAAGGCACACCACCATAGCCCAAAGTTATGATATTTTTAAATGATTAAAAAAAAAAAAAAAAAGCAGCCAGGTGGTGGTAGCACCAGAGGAGCATGCCTTCATTCCCAGCGCTAAAGAGGCAGAGGTAGGCAGATCTCTGAGTTCAAGGCCAGCTTGGTCTATAGAGTTCAAGGACAGCCAGAGCTACACAGAGAAATCCTGATTCCAAAAACAAACAAACAAACAAACAAACAAACAAACAACAACAACCCTAAACTAAGTCTATTGTAAGCAACTCTTTCCTTTGAAGATTAAATGAAAATTTAAGTGCAGTTGAGGGCATATACATAGACTCAAGGGCAGGAAATCCTTCTTGGCAGACCAAGTTCACTGAGGAGTTCACTGTGGCTTTGTCCACAGAGAACTCCATGTTGATCAGTTCTGAGATGTTGCTTTATACACCTGTTTCCACTATGATGTACGAATAATAAGTTTATGCTAACAACATAGTCCTTTTTTTTTTGGTTTTTTGAGACAGGTTTTCTCTGTGTAGCCTTGGCTGTTGTGGAGTCGCCTTGTAGACCAGGCTGGCCTCGAACTCACAGTGATCCGCCTGCCTCTGCCTGCCGAGTGCTGGGATTACAGGCATGCACCACCACACCCGACTCATGGTCTATTTTGTAACTATTGTTTTTAGTATTAGGGATGAAACCAGGGCCTCCTGCATGCTGTGCACATGTGTTCTACCACTGAGCTACACCCCTAACCCTCTTTATAACTTCTGTAGCCCAACAGAGAGTTTCTCAGTTCCTTAGTAGGTGCTATTCTACATAGGGTTTCCTTTCTCATAGCCTTCTAGCTAGAGCTCAACTAATCACTATAAAAGCGTAGCTTGCATTTCTACCTCAAGGTACCAAATCAATCCTCCCTTGAAAGACACAAGATTAAAGCAACCCAAAGCAATACAGGTAGACCAGATGACTGACAAGGCCTCTTAGTATGAAACAAGAAGAAACAACATGGCACCAGAGGTGGTGACTCAGCTCTCAGGAGGCAGCGGCAGGCAGATCGCTGTGAGTTCAAGGCCAGCCTGATCTACAAAGCAAGTCCAGGACAGTGAGGCTACACAGAGAAACCCTGACACAAACAAACAAACGAAACAACATGGTATAAGAGAATAGAGACACTCAGGCATGATGACACATCTATAATCCTGGTACTTAGGAGACAGAGGCAAGAGGACCAGGATTTCAAGGTCAGCCTCTGATACTCAGTCAGCAAATTCAAGGTCGGCCTCGCCTATGTAAATCTCTGTAACAAACAAACAAAAGAAAGAAAGAAAAAAAAAAGAAAAAGAAAAACAAAGTGTGGCGACAGGAGGAAGAACATGAATAAGACATGAATATTGCCTATAAATATACAAATTTAAAATAATTTCTTTCTTGTGTTTAGACCAAGGTAGAAAGAGTTCATTTGGAAGCAACAGTACCCTTGTACAAACTATATTCTGCCCTCTATAGCATAATAGGTATATTCTAAAGGGTTAAAACTGGTAAACTAGTCTCAAGTGGTCAGTTCTGCTAACACCTGTTAAAGCATGGTGATGAAGACTTGAGAACTGTGGCAACAACCTTTTTCACCGGACCAGAGAGATGGGCTCCACTCCAAAGACAGCGCACTAAGTGGGAACGTTCACTAGGAAATAGGAAATGGGCTAGAGAGGTGGCTCAGTGGTTAGGGCACTGTTCTTGCAGAGAACCTGAGTTTGCTCCCCAATACCTGTACCAGCTGGTTCACAACCATTTGTAACTGCTGAGGATCCAAAGCCCTCTTCCGGCCTCCTGGGCACCTACACTCATGAGTACATACTGTCACTCGGACACATATGAGAACACACAGTGTAAAAGTAAAAATAGATCTTTTTAAGAAAGGAAACGGGGCAGGGCGCAGAGGATGGAAAATTACTAAGAGGATACATTAGGGTTTAGGGGGGTATTCCAGATAAAAAGATTTGCAGGATTCTTGTGAAGGACCAGTCAGAGTGACCAGAACGACCTAGAAAAATGGTAGGTGATGAAGATTCTTCCTAAAACTACATTAGGAAGTACATATGTGGATGTAGGAGGAGGCTTCCGAGCCTGACTAAAGTCCTGAGGTAAGATAGCCAAGCAGTGATATGTGTACAGAGAAATAATTTGTGTCACATAGAAGTCAGGGTTAGTTGTCCATAATATGTATAATGTGCGTAATGAATGTGGTGTGTGTAATAGTAATAATGTGCACAACCCAATCCTCTTTCACAGAAAAGAAATCCCCTTCCACCTAGTGTGTGTGTGTGATGAACAAATGATACGAGTTTGATTCCATTATTCAATTTATGAAAAAAAAAATGTGATGTCAGGCTGGAGAGTTGTCTCAGAGGGTAAGAGCACTGACTGTTCTTCCAGAGGTCCTGAGTTCAATTCCCAGCAACCACATGGTGGCTCACAACCATCTATAATGTGATCTGATGCCCTCTTCTGGCCTGCAGGTGGGCATGCAGGCAGAGCACTGCATACATAATAAATATATAAATCTTAAAAAAAAAAAAAGAAAGAGCTGGGCATGGTGGCATACTCCTTTAATCCCAGCACTCAGGAAGCAGAGGCTGGCAGATCACTATGAGTTTGAGGACAGCCTGGTCTACAAAGAGAGCCCAGGACAGCCAAGGCTACACAGAGGAAAGACCCTGTCTCAGAAAAAAAAAAAAAAAGTTGTAAACATTCATTTTAGGAAGACTGAGAAATACATACACATAGAGAGAAGAGAAGGAAATAGGAGCTGGGGTAGAGTTCACTGATAGAGCACATGATAAGCTTGCAAGGAAGCCAAGGGAAACCTCAGCACCAAAAATAATAAATATGCCAGTAAGTAACTCCAGAAAGTCCAGGCTATGGGATAGCAGTGTGGACACTTAGATGTATTTCCAGTATTTTGTTCTCTGTGCATCTATGTGTTTGTATATCTTTTTAAAAATGCTGGCCAGGTGTGGTGGTGCACGCCTTTGATCTCAGCGGTTAGGAGGCAGAGGCAGGCAGATCACTGTGAGTTCGAGGCCACCCTGGTCTACAAAGTGAGTCCAGGACAGCCAGGGCAACACAGAGAAACCCTGTCTTGAAAAACCAAAAAATTAAATTAAATTAAATTAAAATGCTATCCCTAACCCAAAGGTTCTCAAAGCAGCAATTTAGTGGCAATATTGAGACTCACACAGGTTAGGATTAGATTTGGCTAACACAAAGCAACATGAAAGTGAGCCTTTCATCTAGCATGTAATGACTCATTGAAGTCAAGGCTGGCTGTATGATATCAGTACCCAGGGCATTCTGAAAACACAGAACCCTTTGTTCAAAAGTAGATGTCCATTGAAAACACTACGGGGAATAGCCAGATGGCTCAGAGGGCAAAGAACCTGCTGCCAAGCCTGATGGCTTGAGTTCTGTGCCAGGGACCCACATGCTAGAAGGAGAGATGTGACTCCCTGAGCTGTCTTCTGGTGGACTAGCTAGTTTTATGTCAATTTCACACAAGCTACAGTCATCAGAGAGAAGGGATCCTCAGTTGAGGAAATGTCTCCATAATATCTGGTTGTGGCAAACCTGTACAGTATTTTCTTTATTAATGAATCTTGGAAGGCAGCTCGGTGGGATCACCCCTGGGTCCTGGGTTCTATAAGAAAGCAGGCTGAGCAAGCTATGGGAAGCCAGCTAGTAGGCAGCACTCCTCCATGGCCTTGGCGTCAGCTCCTGCCTCCAGCTTCCTGCCCTTTGGGAGTTTCTGACTTCACTACTTTTAATAATGTACTGTCAGGCAGGCATGGTGGCTCATGCCTTTGATCCCAGCACCCAGGAGGCAGAGGCAGGCAGATAGCTGTGAGTTTGAGGCCAGCCTGGTCTACAACATGAGTCCAGAACACCCAAGGTGACACAGAGAAACCCTGTCTTGAAAACCAAAATACACATACACACACACACACACACACACAACTGTCAAATGGAATTTGTGAGTGAATGAATTCTTTCCTCCCCAAATTTTGGTCATTAGAGCAACAGCAACCCTAACAAAGGCATAAACACACACACACACACACACACACACACACACACAGAAATATGCACACCACACATACACACAGAGACACAACACATACACTCACACACACAGACACTAACACACACAGAGACATATACAGATATGCATACACACTTACATACAGATACACCACACACACACACACACACACACACACACACACACACACACACACACACACAAACCCGTATTTTTTTTAATTGGTAAAATGATAAAGTATAGGCCAAGGTTGGAGTTCAGAGGTGGAGCATTTGTAGCACATTTATGAGTGCAGAGACTCACTGAAGTCTCACAGAATCTTCTAGCACCTGCAACATTTGTACTCTGTTACTACAATGAAAGGGACACAAAATGAAAGCACCTGCTTTTATCTCATTCCTTGATACACAGCTCCACCGTAGTCTTTCCCTTTGGCTGAAGGGAAGGTCTGAAGTGAAACGAACTGTGTTGTCCATTATTCCTTTATTTTTATGTCCTCATTTTCAGAGTAAGTGACAGCTACAGGGAAGTAATGTAAAAAAAAGATACTGTTGGAATTCCTAGAACACCTGTGTTTCTAGAAATGGCATCGCCACTTTCCTGCAGAGAAAATCCAGGTTCAAGTGGAACTCCGCTGCCCTCTATGTAGTACCCTCTCTGGGTACTTGCTTTGGGGTGTGGGCAAGGAGGGCCCACCAGGACGCCGAGCTTGTTACCACGTGATATAGGGGCGAGATGGAACAGCAAACAGCTGTCCCCAAGCAGCTCTCTTGTCCTACACAGGCTCTGCATTCCTAGTAGGTTATTCTTTGAGAACAAAACTTAAAAATTCCAAGATAGCTGCAATGGACAGTAATTAAAGCACACGTCCTTCAGAACACTGTGACAGGATGGCTCGCCTGTCCACAAAGCAGGCTTGTCCTACCAGGTTTTCGAAGACTTGGGTTTCTTTTTCTTGCGGCCCCTTCATCCTCTGTGTGGGATTTCCATTCTCAAGGCTTTCCATGCTACGAGTTCATTTCTGGGCTGAAACATCAGCGGGAAGGACAAGAGGAGAGATGCAATGGTCCCCGGGATGGTTCTCTACAAGGAACCTGCACAGAAGAAGCCCAGCCCTGCTTGTGGCTACTTAACACCAAATTTAATCTCTGCTGTTCTTAACTCAAAGGATGCACAGAAAAAGAAGTCTTGGTGCTGGATCCTTGCCATCTTGAGGGACACAAGGATGTCACTAACACATAAAGGTGAAAAAATGAAGCACAGCAATTAACAGTCTGCCACACCAATGTAAAAAAAATAATCTTTAAAGAGAGCTTTAATTTTTATTCTTTATACTTTTTTTTTGCCATTGCCAACATCATTTATGAAGCATTCAAACTGTTTGACTGTGTCTTGTATTATTTTATCTTTTTTGGAAACAGGGTCTTATTACATAGCTCAGGCTAGCTTTGAACTCACAATCCTCCCACCTTGGCCTCCAGGTGTCACCGTGCCTGCCTGTCTCTGCTTTAAACCTTTTAAAAACTTACTGCTAAAACACTAGTATGTTGGCTTCAGATCCCAGCACTCCACAGGCAGCAGGTGGATCTTTCTGCTATATAAAGTGAGTTTCAGGCCAGCCAGGGAGGGATACACAGTGAGACCTTGTCTCAAGAAACCAAAACCAAAACAAAACAAAAGGCAAAACTAGTTAGTATGCTTCTTCAGAAAACTTTTCTGTTTATTCAATAAAAATTTCTTCTCAATTAAGCTTTCAATGTTTATGATAAAATTCTTTATAAAAGCAAGGGCTGAGGCAGGAGGATTTCTTGTCTCTAGGAATTTGAGGCCAGTCTTGACAATATAGGGAGTCTCTGTCTCAAAAATAGACAGTGAAAGTAAAAGAGGGTCAATTAAACGTTTACACTTATATTTAGTTCCGAAATAAATACTGGTATGGGACAAGATGGTTAAAGATGAAAGTGAATGAAAATAAAAGAAAAAAAGAAAAAAGGAAAGGACAGGACATGACTGCTCCTAGGTATGGTGGAGGAGAAGGTTTATTGTAGATACAAGGGAGAGCATAGCCAGAGGCAGGCACATCTGGGAGAGCCCAGAGTGGCCATGGTCCTGAGCCATGTGAGGAGAGCAGGGAGGGGAAGGGAGAGGAAAGAGAGGGCAAGCAAGTACAGCAGCCAGGCTGGGCTGCAGAGTTCAGGGTCGATGTGGAGTATGCCACCCATAGCCTGTAACAGGTAGGAACTGAGGGATGCTGGGAGAACCTGGTAGCCAGGTCCACTTTGGTATGTTAGATAGGCACCTCAGCCATTTGTCCTGGGTTTGAGACTGAACAGAAAGCAGGCTACATTTTGTGCTTTTTTTTTTTTTTTCTGTCCTCTTATCCTCTACAGCACTGTTAATTTACACAACTAAATTACATAAAACTAAAGTGATTTCAGAAACATCTGCAGGCCTACTGATTTTTTTTTTTTTTTTTAGCTTGTTAAATCTTCAAGAATCAATCTAGGGCTAGAGAAATGGCTCAGAGGTTAGGAACACTTTCTGCTCTTCCAGAGGACTTGAGTTCAGTTCCCAGCACCCGGGTCAGACAGTTCACAGTGTCTTGTAACTCCAGCTCCTGGGGAACTCAATTCTGGTCTCCATGGGCACATACCCTCACACAGATACACACATAATTAAAAATAAAATAAATATTATCTACTGTTAATGTCTAGAGACACTGTATTGTTTTACACTGATGTTATCACTTCCCTGGGCACCATCTCTAATATTCATGCATTCTCTCATCCCAAAGTAGCATTCTTTACAGAAGCAAACAGGATTATAAAACTTCTTTTGTTTTGTGTTTTGTTTTTTGAGATGGGGTTTCTCTATGTTATCTTGGCTGTCCTGGGCTCGCTTTGTAGACCAGGCTGGCCTCAAACTCACAGCGATCCACCTGCCTCTGCCTCCCGAGTACTGGGATTAAAGGCATGTGCCACACCACCCGGCTTTTTGTTTGTTTGTTTTTGTGGGATTATACAATTTGAGGGGGCTGGAGAGATGGCTCAGCGGTTAAGAGCACTGTCTGTTCTTCCAGGAGTCCTGAGTTCAATTCCAAGCAACCACATGGTGGCTCATAACCATCTATAATGGGATCTGGTATCCTCTTTTAATGTGCAGGTGTGCATGCAGGCAGAGCACTATGTAATAAATAAATAAATAAACAAATAAATAAATAAAAATAAATAGAACTTGAGTGTGAACCTGAAGTATCATTTATTTCTGGGTTAGCATTTTGCATAACATATAAGCAAGTTATTTGATAATTGTGGAAACTAGTTCTCTGGTGGAGTGACTCGACTGAAATAGCTTGAATATTCTAAATTCATTTTTTATGCCTCTCACATCTTTGCCAAACTTATCAGATTATTTCCATATGAAATGAAAAAAAGAGTTTTACTAGCTTCCAAAATATTTTTATTTGAAGTAAATAACTGTGAAGGAATTTACTTACTCTCGCCAGGTTTTTTTTTTTTTTTTTCTTTTTCTAACAAGTTTTTAAGTTATAAGAAGTTGTGACTTATTACATAGAACGGTATTTAGGTATTTAGATTCTAACTTGGAATTTTTCTGAATGAGTTTGGGCACAACTAGATTTCAGCTATTGAGCTGTAAAAATGTGGGCATTATGGGCAAACTATTATTTATAGAGTACAGTTCTACATACTCCAACATTTTGTATTTCACATATAAATATCTGGGTACATGCACCATCTGAGTGTATAAAATTAAACTACCTGAACACCTTTAAAAAATTAGAGTCAAACGTAAAAGTGTCTATAAAAAGAAATTCATTAGAGATTTCAAAATATCCGTAAGTGCTAAATAAGGTTTCCAGAAATCGGTGATTATGCTGAGGCGTGTCGCAGGGGGAACTGTTAACAAGTGTTACTCTGCCAATGGTAGGAACACTGCCAGCCTTTAATTGGCCTTAAAGTTGGTGTTCTATCAATGGTGTATTGTAAAGGCAATAATGCCCATATTTATGGCTTCAACTTGAAATGGGAAACCCTGGGTTTGACTAAAGGTGGCACTGTACACCGTTCCTTCTAATTAAAAATATTCAGATGCCCGACTTTACATTTGATTAAGATGTACTATTATCTCGTTTTTGTATAAGGCAGCAACAAAACAAAAGATGTTTGTCTACACTTCACAATATACAATTGACCAGCCAACCCTGCTTCTTGTGTTGCTATGTGCTAACTTTTGTTCTAAGGAAAATACTGAGAATAGCTCTTGGGTGGCTTTGAGGACGATGAAATTCTACTGAACGGACTCAAAGTCTGGCAATGGACCTGGTGTCTGGATTGCAAGGGGAATGGGGTGATGTCCTCATTAATAACTGCAAACGACGGATTGCATTATCCTTAGCAAGCAGAGCAAACAACGCTTTGCCTATTGGCTCTGGTATTTCAAGCCATGGATTCCTAAATATGGAATCCTAACCCTACTGTAGTGTAGGCGAACTCTTGAATAACAACAGTGAACAGGCAAATGCAAAGTAAATGTCCAATCACACCATTAAGGGGAAAGTCCCACGGGAGAATCCATCTCCATGAGTTGGAGAGTGTGAGGAACACCGGGGTGTGTTCTGAGGGAAGCCGCGGTAACAGCCAATGTGCATCAGGCTTGCCCCACTCACACAAATGGCTTGGTAGACTAGAGACCCTGCACACTTCCTCCCACTCTTGGAGGTTGTAGATCCATCCTTTTCACTCTCTCCTCTTTCCCCTTGTCTGGGTCGCATTCTCAACTCCTACATTTTAGCCTATTTTTTACAAGGAGTGCACAGTGCACATGCAGTTTCACAGCCCTCTGGTGGACACCATTGCTTCCTTCCCTGGCTCATTTGCCCTTCTAGTCACCCCACTTTCTTGCTGGTGGGGCTATCTATCATACAAGAGACAGAAATTGCCAAGGATTTCCATTCCTTGTTGTTTTCCTTTGGACCAATTTCTGGCCTTTACTAAGGAGAAGTCTTTTTGAGAATTTCTGGGAAAGAAAACAAAAACAAACAACAGCAAACAAAACCACGTTCTTCTTCCCTCACATCCCCAGTCCTTAAAGTGTACGAACACGTGATATACCATTTAGTAAGACTGGCGATAAAGGCCAAGAAACTGCAGAAAAGCCAGCAGACGGCCTTCTGAGTTTTTCTTCAAAAGGTAATAAAACAAGCTATTTTATCTGTATACACTTGTAGAGAGCTTTAAAATATTTCATTAGCATATGTTAATTATGCATAATAATGGGCTTCATTATGGCATTGTAATACACATAGACAATGTATTTCAATCATATTCACACACACACACGCATTCATACACATAGAATCACAGAACATGTTAGAATTTGGATCTGAACCATCCCGCAAGGGCCCACGTGTTGCAGAAGGCTGTAAGTCCCTAGCCCATGGAGCTACAGAGAAGGGAAGTCTTTAGAGCGTCATTGGGGGCGTGCCCTTGAAGCATGCATTTGTGATCCCATTTCTTCCTGTCTCTTTTTTGGGTTTTGGCCACCATGAGATGAGTAGCTGCCTTTGACAGGGCATCCTTATCACAGTGCACTGCCTTATCATAAGTCAAAGGCAATAAACCAAAGGTCAGGGACTGAAACAAGGAGCCAAACTACATCTTTTTTTTTTTTTTTTTTGATTATTTTATATCTTGTCCCCAGATAGCCTTTCTTTTTCTTTTTTTTTTTTTTTTTTTTTTTTTTTTTTTTTTTTTTTTTTTTTTTTTTTGGTTGGTTTTTTTGGGGGGGTTTGTTTGTTTGTTTGTTTGTTTTTTGAAACAGGGTTTCCCTATGTAGCCTTGGCTGTCCTAGACTCGCTTTGTAGACCAGGCTGACCTCAAACTCACAACGATTCACTTGCCTCTGCCTCCCGAGTGCTGGGATTAAAAGTCTGTGCCACCATGCCCGGTGGGGTAGCCTTTCCTGACTGACTGGCTTCTTTCACTTGGCACAAGTTTTTCCGAAGTATGTTAATTTTGTATCACTGTGGCAAAGTAACTTACAGAACTTAGTGGAGGAAAAATGATGTGCTTTGCCTTTAGGTTTCAAAGTTCATTCCCTCACAGCAGGGAGGGTGTGAGAGAACAGAGCAGATGGATTCAGTTGATCAGGGTCAGCAAGGAAGTAGAAAAGGGGAACTTGGCTGGGTCTCTCTCCTTCTGCTCCTCTGTTCTCTGGGCTCTGAGCCCACTGGGAGATGCTGTTCACATTTTCGTGGCCTCCCTTCTTAATTGACCCTCCAGAAACTCCTCATAGACGTTTCTAGAGTTGTCCCTCCAGCTCTTAGGTGCTTTCAAATCCAAAAAAGTTGCCAGTGAAGACTGGCCAGCCCAGAAGGTTTGCGAGCTCTTTGTATTCTTTCTGCAACTCCCATAAGCCTGACACTGTTTTCAAATGAAAAGTTTAGAAAGAAAACTCAGGGGCTGGAGAGATGGCTCAGCGGGTAAGAGCTGCTCTTCCGGAGACCCCGGTTCAATTCCTGGCTCCCACAACTCCAGGCCCAGGAGATCCAAAACCCTCATGTAGACACACATGCAAGCAAAACACAAGTACACATGAAGAGAAAAAAAAAAAGGAAAGAAAGAAAACTTCATAGGCCTGTGATCTCTCTTTGTTTTGTTTTGTGTTTCGGTTTTTCGAGACAGGGTTTCCCTGTGTAGCCCTGGCTGTCCTGCCCGGCTGGCCTATGATCTCTTTTCATTCCATTTGTCCTTTCTTTGTGTTAATGACACTTAAAGACCAGGCTCCTCTTGAGTATGTTCAAACCATCATTGTCTATATCCCAGACAAGAAGCAAGAGTGAGAGTTGAAGGGGCCATGGGACCAAGCAGCACTTAACTAACCAGAGTCTTGCACATATCAAGGTGTAAGCGAAACCACAGAGAGTAGAACTAATCATGGAGGGCACCGCTGTCTCCTGGTTTTTGACTCTACAGCAACAGTTCTCAAGCTTCCTGATGCTGTAGCCCTTTAATACAGCTCTTCGTGTTGTTGTGACCCCACGTGTAATTTTGCTACGGTTTTTTTTTTAAGTGAGCCATGCTTTTTGTTTGTTTGTTTAAGATTTATTTATTACAACCAAAAAAAAAAAAAAAAAAAAAAAAAAAACCACACACCAGAAAGTAAAAGGCCGGGTAGTGATGGCACACTCCTCTAATCCCAGCACTTGGAAGGCAGAGGCAGGTGGATTGCTGTGAGTTTGAGGCCAGCCTGGTCTACAAAGCGAGTTCAGGGCAGTCAAGGATACACAGAGAAACTGTCTGGAAACAAAAGCAAAAACAAAAACAAAAAAAGATTTGTTTATTACATATACAGTGTTTTGCCTGCATGTACCCCTATGTGACAGAAGAGGGCACCAGATCTCATTATAGATGGTTGTGAGCCACCATGTGGTTGCTGGGAATTGAACTCAGGACCTGTGGAAGAGCAGCCCGTGTTCTTAACCACTGAGCCATCTCTCCAGTCCCCTAATTTTGCTCATGTTATGAATGGTAACGTAATCTTTGGAGATAGAGGGCTTACCAAAGCAGTCAAAACCCACAGGTAGAGAACCACCATTCTTACGTGATAATATATGGTTTTTGTGGCCCAACATAGTTTGATTACTCAAACTAATGATTTCAACACCACACATAAACAGACATGCATTCTGAATATGCTGAATTCTTAGCATTCTTATTGAAACAGGGATGAAGAAACAGGGTAAAGTAAATTTTATGCCATCTTTGCATTGTTCTCTCATGTGCTAGACTTCATAATAATGAAGGCCTAAGGACACTTACTGATAATTAAATTTATGCAAAGCGTATACAAAACCGAACTATCATTTGCCCATGTATGCAAATGCATGGAAACAAACCTGAGTTATTCAGGGTTACTTGAGAACTGAAGAGCTTTTGAAGGGTTGCGAGGGGATCAGAGTGAAGGAAGTTAGTTTTATCTGTCACATATTGATTTATCTCTCTATCTATCATCTTTACAAAAAGCTAACAGTCATGTGTTATTATTTGGGGGGTGGGGGAGAGGTTGGTTTTTTAGAGACAGGGTTTCTGTGTGTAACAGCCCTGGCTGTCCTGGAACTCTCTTTGTAGACCAGGCTGGCCTTGAACTCACAAAGGTCCTGACTGCCTCTGCCTCCCAATGCTGAGATGTATTATTTTTATAATGAAAATAACTTAAAATGGAAATGTGAGTATAGAGAGATGGCTCAGTGGTTAACAGCACTTACTGGTCTTGGCAGAGGACCCAGGTTGGGTTCCCAGGACCCACATGATAGCTTATAAGTGTTTGTAACTTCAGTTCCAGGGAATCTGTTGCCCTCCTCTGCCTTCTGTGGGAACCTGGCACACACATGATGCATATACATGCATGCAGATGAAACATACATACACATAAAAATTTTTTTTAATTTAAGTGAAAATACTCAATGGGGTTGATTTTCCTCTTTACAAGATAGAACTGCCATTCCTGTCAGTGGGTCCCTCTAAGTCTGACTACCTAGCATGTAGTGATATAGTCTCTTCCTACCACAAAGAAGTAGTCTGGAGATTTGTTCTCTGGGAGCCTTCTGCATACAGATATGATGGCAGAGAAAGAATGTCTAGCATCCAGCCCTTAAGCCTCTGGCAGCTGTTTTGTTATAAGATAATCTGGGTTTAGTTAATGTTTATTCAGCATCTATTATTGCTCTTAAGGAAAGCTGGAAGGAGGGAACAACCATAAACAGAACGTCAAAACTGTAGTGAGAGGAAAGCTGTGAGAGCCTAAGGTACCAGGACACAGAGGAAGGCTTACTGGGTGAAGTTCCATGCCCTATGCCTTCTAGATGGTTCTGTCTTGCTCACGCCTTGCCAGCTTGCTCCACTCTAGATGGCACAGCAGCAGCAGCCAAGGCACAGCACAGCACAACATTGATACTGTCTCAAAACACGCCTTGTGCAGAGGTGGGTGAGAACATGGAAACAAGACATATGTTGGAAGAGTCAGGGGTCTTGTGTGTACAACATGCACATGTGCAAAGTTATGATTAAGTCTGCCATCTTCCTCGGAAGATAAGAATCTGAAAAAGAGAGAGGGTTGAGTCGATTCGGTCTTGACAGCATCTGTGGTTTCCTGTGGTTTATCTGTTTTGAGTCACCGTGTATTTTCCAAATTGCGTTGTTTCAGTTCTAGGATCCGTTTGCGCAAACATAGAAAGGGCACGAAGGGCCATGCTCCAAATTATAAGCGTTCTGTTAAAATCATAACTGAGACTAGAAGTCAGGCCCAGGCCTGGACAGTGATCCATCACAGATGTCTTCCTGTTCCCTGTTCCTAAGCAGGTGCCTGGGATCATATGGGTAGTGGATCCATCCTTAGTTTCATTCGTGTGCCGGGAGGTCGAGGACAAATCTGGCCAGTCTTCAGACGTCAGGGATGGAGACATGAGTGTGAGTAGCTTGTCAAAACAGGGGAAGCTAGAAATGAGGATCTTGAGCCAGACTTAGGAAAAACAAAGAATCGTTGATTGTGCTAAACAAGTAGATTTCCTAGAGACATGTTTGCATATAAAAACCAAAGGCCAAGAATACCATTGGAAAACTCCACACACCAGAGAAGAGCTAGAAGGTCTCTGAAGTCCTTTCCAAATGTAAAGCAAAGTGCCAAAAGGGCAAAGGTAGAAACGGCAAAGAGGGGATGGCGGGCACATAGATAAGAAGAGAGAGTGTGCGAGCATGTTGTCGGTCAGCATCTGGCCGGTGGCCTGGGTCCCATGTCTGGTGAGGCCATCCACACGCTGATTGCTTCCAGATGAGAATGCGTGGACCTTGAGATCAAAGGTCCCAAGGTCCTGTTTACTGCTCAGGGGCAGCTTAGAGGGCTCAGGATAAGGCCTGTGGCCTGGTTGCCAGGCCAGGTTCCTGGGCCCACGGGTGGTGGTGGGAGGAAGGAGTTTTCCATGGAGTGTTACAGTTTAGCTCTTTTAGAATGAGGTGGCTGGTGTCAGATGGCTGTGGAGACTCAGGTGACGATACCAAGTTCACTGCCCTTTGTAACATGCTAAGCATGGCAGAGGAAGTGGGCAGAAGCCCAAAACCAGCCCAGCTGGAAGGCAAGTCTGGTCAGGTGAGGCCTGGTGGCTCTTCACTGGCAGTCAGCTGAGCTTGGCAGTTCCACCATTGCTGCCTGACCACTGGGCGTCCAGCGGTGGGTTCTTCCCCAGAATAAATGGAGTCTGACAGTCATGGTGGAGGAATGTGGAGCAAGAGAGAGCGAGCATGTCAGCCAGGCTTTAGTTGTAAACCTTGGGCAATGAGGAGAAGTTTGAGGGTGAGTGTGTCTCTTTCACTAGGGCTAGGGAGTGCCATGAGACTGTGGTAAATACCTCATTTTCATGCAGTAGCATGGGGTCCTATCACAAGAAGGAAAACTCAGTACTTAGTTATCCTATGGGTTGGGGAATAACTTTTAAGTATGATTAAAGGTCATTTGCTGGAGACTAGGATCTCCTCAGCATAGGATGGGGTACTACCAGGAATTCCCTGAGCTAGCTGAATAAGTTCCTTATCAAGAAAGAGTCAGGCCTGTCATCTTCCTTGAGGGCTATGTGACACTCCTTACAAGACCTGGGGTTACCAGGTCAGGTGGGTGGGAACCCCAATGGGAAAAGGGAGTCCACTATTACTGACACAGTGCAAATGGCTATCCATAGATGTCAGACTTCAGCCTTATCCCGCAGAGTCCTACAACACGTGAGCACATGCAAATAATAAATAAAAGAAAGAATTATAAGAAAATCTGAATCTTCTTTACTCTATGTTCACTATGTGTGTCTTTGATACTACACAGCATTTGTGTGTGTATGTGTGTGTGTGTGTGTGTGTGTGTGTGTGTGTGTGTGTGTGTGTGTGTTGAGAAGGGCAAGGTCTTGCTGTGTGGTTCAGGCTGGTCTCGAACTTATTATTTTGCCAAAATTGATGTTCCCCTGCCTCAGTCCCCCAAGTGTTAGGATTACAGATATGTGCCATTATGACTGGCTACTTCACATACATCTTTCTTCCACACAATAAAGCCTGAAGACATTTTAAAGTATCATTATATTTCCAAAATGCATTCCTCACTTAAGGTCTATTTTTAAATTTTCTAATTTTATCCCAAGAATTCATTATGTATATAAAGGAATAACCTTTAGGCATGCACACACACCATTGTTTCCTGAGTACTGGTATTGTTATTTTTAATAATAGCCTGCTCTGGAGGGATGTAGATGTAGCTTAGTGGTAAAACGCTTGCTTAGCACACTAAAGCCCCCAGTCTTACCTCTAACACTGCAAGAAAAACGCCCACTATGATTTGAAAGCATGCCCCAAAGTCCATTTTTTTCAGAATGCATTTTTTCTGCCTTTTATAATCCTTGGGAAATCTCTCCTTAAAGGTTCAGAAACGGGGTCAGCAAGGCTCAGCAGACAAAGGCACTTGCTGCCAACCTGGATTCAATCCCCAGGACACATACAATAGGATGAGAGAACTGACTCTAACAAGTTGTCCGCACCTGTGCACCCACCCCAATGTAAAACCTTTAAGTTAAAAAAAAGCCCAGAAATAAACATGATTTTCTGCATATGACCTGACTAGAACCTATTCCTGGTTAGAAACTAGAAGATGGATTAAAATAAAAAGAGAAGTTGTAAACTATCTATAATCTTACTGTTTGGGAAATGGAGACAGGAAGATTTGGAATTCAGGATTCAAGGCAACATGAGATCCTATCTCAAAAACAAAGCTAGGAAAAGGAGAGAGGTGGAGAGAAATTGACCAAAAAGAGTGGGAGAGGGAGGGGAGTAAGAGGGAGAAAAGGAGGGGAGGAGGAAGGGGAGAGGAGGGGGGAAAGGGGGAGAGGAGAGAAGGAGAGGGAGGGGAAAGGGGGAGGGAGGGAGAGGGAAGGTAAAAGGTGAAGGGAAAAAGAGGGAGGGAGGGAGGGGGAAAGAGGAGGGCAGGGAGAAAGATGTAAGGTCAAACTCAGGGCACTTCTCACTGATGAGTTGTTTAATAGATCAGTCATCTAGGAGGCCTGGAACAACGCCTTCCTCTGAATTCATTTAAACACTTTAGCCTTTTCGCCACTACTATGGAACAGGAACGACTATACTGTGCAGGAGGGACTTAGGACAGGAGCAAAGGGCAGATGGATCACAGCCCCAGCTGGTGAATGTGTGAAAGGCAAGCACGTTAGTAGTTTCCTTTTCCTTTAACAACAGGTTTCCAGGAACAATAAGTGCAGGAGAACACTGTACACTTATGTGATTGGGGCTGGCAATAAAGATGGGCCATAGTTAGGAAGTCAACAGCACTCAGGTCTAGTTTATGTGACCAGGACACCTATCAAGATTCAGAAGTAAATGGGTAACTCTTATGTTTGTCAAGGTTGAGAAACACAGATTTATTGGGTAGGTTCTTCATGGCCAAGTGACTATTGGAAGAAAGGCCTCTTTTTCGTTTGAGATAAATTGCCCATTTAATTGTGTGTGTAAGTGTAGATGGTTAGCAAAGCATCACACTAAAGGTCGGAGAGCAGCTCCACGGTAGAGCGCTTGCCTAGCACAGCCAATAACTTGGGTTTAATCCCCAAGCACTACAAAGAAACAATGGCCTGTGCCCCCAACTTCAAACCACCACATTGTACTCCACTAAGTGTATATAATTATTTGCTGATTAATATGAGGACACTAGCCAAGTGTGGTGGCTCACGTCTGTAATTGTCATACTTTAGCCTGGGCTATAGAGAGAAATGCAGTCAGAAAAGAGTCCTTTGGATATGTGAAAAATTGGTTGTGCATAGAAACTGTGAAACTACATACTATTTATGGTGCCTGCGTCATCGTGAGTCAGCACTGAGTGCTCCATTGACGTTCATTTTCTCATCTAACCTTCACACAGATTCCAAGAGGAAGAAAGATAGTCTAATCACCGTTCCACAAAGACTGAACTGAAGCTTGCCAATATTGTGTACTGTTCGTCATTTAGTATTGAGCAGAGTTTGACGCTGGATTTGTGTGACTCCTAGATGGGGTGAGAAGAGAGGTTTATTTGTGTTAAACATGGGCATGTGAGTCTGGGCATGTGTGGCACACGGCT